>NC_080023.1:9836250-10440625 GCF_030020395.1 Manis pentadactyla
GAAAGAGAAATCAGGCAAACAATTCCATTCACAATTGCATCAGAAAGAATAAAATACCTAGGAATAAACCTAACCAAGGAAGTGAAAGACCTATACCCTGAAAAACTACAAGACACTCTTAAGAGAAATTAAGGAGGACCCTAATAAATGCAAATTCATTACATGCTCTTGGGTAGGAAGAATTAATATTGTCAAAATGGCCATCCAGCCTAAAGCAATCTACAGATTCAATGCAATCTCTATCAAAATACCAACAGCATTCTTCAACGAAGTGGAACAAATAGTTCTAAAATTCATATGGAACCACCAAAGACCCTGAATAGCCAAAGCAATCCTGAGAAGGAAGAATAAAGCAGGGGGTATCTTGCTTCCCAACTTCAAGCTCTACTACAAAGCCACAATAATCAAGACAATTTGGTACTGGCACAAGAACAGAGCCACAGACCAGTGGAACAGAATAGAGAGTCTAGATATTAACCCAAGCATATATGGTCAATTAATATATGATAGAGGAACCATGGATATATAATGGGGAAATGACAGCCTCTTCAACAGATGGTGCTGGCAAAACTGGACAGCTACATGTAAGAATGAAACTGGATCATTGTCTAACCCCATACACAAAAGTAAATTCGATATGGATCAAAGACCTGAATGTAAGTCATGAAACCAGAAACTGTTAGAAGAAAACATAGGCAAAACTCTCTTGGACATAAACATGAGCAATTTCTTCATGAACATATCTCCCCTGGCAAGGGAAACAAAAGCAAAAATGAACAAGTGGGACTGTATCAAACTAAAAGGTTTCTGTACAGCAAAGGACACCATCAGAACAAAAAGGCATCCTACAGCATGGGAGAATATATTCATAAATGACTTATATGATAAAGGGTTACCATCCAAAATATATAAAGAGCCCATGCAACTCAACAAACAAAAAGCAAATAAGCCAATTAAAAATGGGCAGAGGATCTGAACAGACAGTTCTCCAAAGAAGAAGTTCAGATGGCCAACAGGCGCATGAAAAGATGCTCCACATCCCTAATCATCAGAGAAACGCAAATTAAAATCACAATGAGATATCACCTCACACAAGTTAGGATGGCCAACATCCAAAAGACAAACAACAACAAATGTTGGCAAGGATGTGGAGAAAGGGGAACCCTCCTACACTGCTGGTGGGAATGTAAATTAGAAGGTAAATTGTGGAAAGCAGTATGGAGGTTCCTCAAAAAACTAAAAATAGAAATACCATTTGAGCCAGGAATTCCACTCCTAGGAATTTACCCTAAGAATGCAGGAGCCCAGTTTGAAAAAGACATATGCACCCCTATGTTTATTGCAGCACTATTTACAATAGCCAAGAAATGGAAGCAACCTAAGTGTCCATCAGTAGATGAATGGATAAAGAAGATGTGGTACATATACAAAATGGAATATTATTCAGTCATAAGAAGAAAATAAATCCTACCATTTGCAACCACGTGGATGGACCTAGAGGGTATTATGCTCAGTGAAATAAACCAGGCAGAGAAAGACAAGTATCAAATGATTTCACTCATCGGTGAAGTATAAGAACAAAGAAAAAACTGAAGGAACAAAACAGCAGCAGACTCACAGAAACCAAGAATGGGCTAACAGTCACCAAAGGGAAAGGGACTGGGAAGGGTGGGTGGGAAGGGAGGGATAAGGGGGAAAAAGGGGCATTACGATTAGCACACATAATGTAGTGGGGGGGGACAGGAAGGCAGTATAGCACAGAGAAGACAAGTAGTGACTCTATAGGATCTTACTACGTTGATGGACAGTGACTGTAATGGGGTATGTGGTGGGAACTTGATAATGGGAGGAGTCTAGTAACCATACTGTTGCTCACATAATTGTATATTAATGATACCAAAAAAAAAAAGAGGAAGAAAAACAAAAACAAAACAAAACTAAAACTCCAGACTTCTGGCTTTCCTTTTATTACCTCCCTACTATAAAAACAGGATGATTTATTCATTCAACAATTATGCTATGAGTGTCTTCTACAGAACAGAAAACAGGCACCATGCTGGCCTGGCCCCTGTTCTGGTGGGGGAAATAGTCACAATTACAATACCAGAGGACAAGCCCTAGGACACACCATACACTGAGGCCAAAGGGTGACATCAAGGAATTACTAGTACGTCTGAGGTAACTTGGTAATACTTCACAAAGGAGAAGACTTTTGAGCTGAGTCTCGATTTCCACAGAAGAGGAGAGGAAGTGAGAGCTTAAAGAAATACCATACACAAGAGACAGAAAGCATTTTGGCACCAAAGTGGGCACCAAAGTCTGGCATGTGCAGAAAATCACAAAGGCATCTCGGCCAAATAGGAGGATGTGAATTTATTTTAGGAAATGCAGAGAAACCCTGTTTCTTCCTAAAAAAAGCCCTGGAGGAGTTAGAGTTCCCTGGACGGTCCTCTCTCCAGCTTCTTCTAGGCTTCAGGCGTTAGGATTTCCTTGTGGCTCTGTAGCATGGGTGAGGTTTCTCCTTATACTTTGCTATGCTATTTTTGAGCGCAGCTCTGTCTGGAGTGCAACATGCATTCAAGTTTCATTTCCTCAGGCACCTGGGAACTTTGTGACACTGTAACTCTTAAGTATGTGGGCCACAGAGAAAAATGAGTCATCACTGCACAAAGTAGGTAACCTGCTTTTGACAGTTCTAAGATAAACAAAATGCAAATCCTGCAACATTGTTCCATCTTAGAGGCCTCTTTAAAATGTAGCAGGTGGAGAAGACACAAGGACAAGCAACCATAAAAATGTTTGCTTTGTATATAATTACTGAGTCACTATGTTGTACTCTGAAACCAGTGTAACACTGCATATCAACTTTACTCCAATTAAAAAAAAAGTTTTGCTCTAGGGCACAAGTACAGAGGCATAACTTAAAAAATAAAACCCACTGACTCCAAAATTATTGCTTCAGTCTCTTTCTCTGCACGTATTCTAGCCCCTGGTCTACTTGAGTCTACTCACACCAAAGTCAGCTCTGATGTTAAATAAAAATGGAGGCCAGTGCTAATGATCACATTGCTCTTGGGGGGTCATGCTGGTGCGGTGTGACCATAGCTGTCTCGCCAGAAGGGAGCTATAGCCGTGTCCAAGGGTAAAGCCAAAATGCCAGCAGGCAGAACTTCCTGGTCAAAGCCACTTCCTCATCTTCCTTTTAAATTCTGTTCAGTGACAATCATTATTTAGAGTTATCCAATATTTTTAGACTCTGTTGTACAAATGTATGAATAAATAGAAAAAGACTTTTTCCCCTAATGAGTCACCAGATAACTAACTGAATTGAACAAAAGGATATTGCTGATATTAGACTGCTTTTGTCCTACAAAAATGGCAATTGTAGATGTTTCAACCTAACAGTCAATTGAGAATTTCTCAAAGTCTATGTAGCAAAACTGTTTGAAATGGTATTTAGCGGGGCTAATCCATCCCTGTACCATTGTTGGATACAATTAAATACTACAGTACCTTTCTTTAAGGAAGCTTTAAAATGTTATTACCAGTAACACATAGCTTTAGTAATGGAATTTTAGAGAATAATTTGCTTAAAAATAAATAATATAGCTAGAAGAAAACTTACAGATGTGCCAGGAAAAGCAATGCCTAAATTATCCAGCAGACGGCTCGTGTCCCCTGTTCTAACCTGTCTCTAAGCCCCCATTATCCGCAGGCCGACTGCTCCGGTATTCATCACTGACAGTTACCAGAGTCCCTTCCTAAAGGCGCAGCAGCCGGGCATCAAACACACCTCTGTGAAAGTAATGTCTTCTAGTGGTACAAGAATTTAAAATACTTGATTTTGCATGGGCAAGACTGAGAGTTTAGTTCCCTTAAGAAAGAGAATAAATGATTGCTTCCCTCCTTTATAGAGTTTGTATGCTAAGGAGTAAACACAATCCCCGGAAATTTGCCTTTCACTTCAGTCTCCCAACAGTTTTTAAGAAAAAGAATGCAACCTACTCCCTACCTAAGCCCCCCAACAAAAAAAAGTGCTTTTAAAGTGATGTGATTAAGCATTTGTGAAAAGGGAAGCGCGACTATGCGAAAGGTCCCAGGAGAGCAATCAGCAGAGCTCTGGGTAGGTGGGCTGGCGCTTTCCCCGCCTCCACCCTTATCCCTCCATCCGCCTGCTATTTTGTCATCAGGACTACAGAAGGCCAGGAAATGGGAGCTCTCTCAGGCCTGCCACCCAACAGACCTCTGCAGGCTCCGGGTTTCCAGGAAAGCTCTGACTTTCCCCATCAGGTTTTATTACGCAGCTCTCTAAGGCACCCTTCATCTCACCTGGACTCTTTCATCAGTTCCTCAAAGAGCCTTTAAAACTTAGACAACAAAGCTATTGTTAGATTTCCCTCTCTTCTTCTTCACTGGGAGACAGTCTGAGCCCCAGGCTCTGGGTTTCTAGTATTACCTGGGGCTAAATGGGTCTTTGAGTCAGAGGGTTTGGCTTTTCCTGTGGCTAGAACTACCAGTGGTGTGGCCACTAGGCAGGCTTGCTCAGTCCCTAGGGGACAAGAGGGAATTCAGAGGTGGCAGGTATGAAATTGATTTAACTGTTTAAAAGCTATATGTCATTTTAAAAGATGGGCTTGAATGTAAATATTTGTCAAAGCAGGAATACTAGGTGCTCTTTAAATGACTTAGTCACCCTTTTTTGGGGGGGCGAAGCAGTCGTCTTGGCAAATATTTATATTCAAGAACAAAATGATATTGTAAAATCTGCTTTTTTGGGAATAAATATTATTTTTTAGGTCCCTCTAAACATTCCAGCTTTTCTCATTATTTTATGGTCACTGAAAAATGGCTCTGACAGGTCCAAACACACTTTTCTCTCTTATTTTGGCTATGTCATCACTAAAAGGCAGAGTTACAAGTCAGTAAAATGCAAAAGAAAAAAGGAGTTGGGGGTGGGGTGCTGAATCAGAAGACATGGCCTCAAATCAGAGGAAAACATGTTAACTTCAGTGACCTTTAATGGCTTTATTTATAAAAATGGAATAATAATTAGGGTCAAAAAAAACAGTTGTGAATGTAACTCAAGGATATTCTGGCATGTGCCATCAGTTAATACTGTACCTAGGTCTTTTTTTTTTTTTTTAAGTCACACTGTTATTCCTTTCCTTCAAGTATTTCCAAAGGTCTAGACGAGAAATCAGACTCAGCATTTATGGAGAAATGTGAAGCAATTAGAGCCTACACTAAAATTATACTATTGTAGATACAAAGCAGTCACACCAAAGTTGATAAAATAACATAATTAGATGAACACACCTCTATGTAATCCCTGCTTTCATGCAAAGCAGGCTGTGGCATTTTCAAGCCCAGCAAGGACCTCGGGAATTCTGAGACTTACTTGAGGACTTGTTGTCGAATATTGTTTCTTAGCTGGTTCTTATTAAGGTGGGGACTCCATGTATGAGTTGCTAAGTGGTTTGCAACAAAGTTGTCAACACGTTGTCTCAGATTCTGATAGGCAGGCTAGAAAGGAAAAAAAAAAAAAGACAACAAAACATAAATGTTAAAAATACCCCTTTTTATACAGTATCAGTAGTCTCAGGAATTGGAGTGTCTTTAACAGTGCTAACATTTCTTAGATTATTAGTGTCAATGTGGCAACAAATTCTCACAGCCTATGACATTCTTGCTTCAGGACAACCTAGACATTGAAATAATGCTTCTTTTGTCTAGGACAGGATGTTTGGAGATAGAAGGAATACAAGGAAGAAATGCATGCCTCTTTTTGTAGACAGGGACTAGAAAGTAAGACACAAATAAATGTCATTGTTAGATGATTTGGAGCAAAGAAAGGGAGAGGAGTAGAGGAAGGAAGCCTTTGCTGAATATGTGACATTTGAATTGGACCTTCAAGATTCCACAGTATAGGTAGGAAGTAGAAGGTGCTTCTTGCAGGTATAGCCAATAATATAAGCAAAGAGCCAGTGGATGAGAAAACATGGGGTCAGGAGCATTTGGGAGCCCCCAAATTGGCAGTCCAGTTTGGATCTGGGAAGGGAATATAAAAATTCAGTTTGGAGAAGGGTATATAGAAACGGCAGAGAAATGAGGCTGGCGACAGCCTGGGGCCAGGGACTGAAGGGCTTTGGGTACTTGCATGAGAAGTGTGGAATTATGGGGTAGGGAATGGGAACCCACTGCACATATGAGCAAAGTGATATGTGGTTGCTGAGTTTTCTGATGATATATCTTCCTACACTGAGAGTAAAAAGACACAAAACATGCTTAGGAAAGTAGGCAATTAATAGAATGAAGAGGGTCTGTACTGGGGTGACTGAAAGTCATGGATCCAAAAGAAATTAGAGCACGACCCCCACTTGAACCAAGCAGCACTACATTTGCTGTAAGGCAGCTATTCTCAACTGAGCCATTCTGCCCTCCTCCCATTGTCTGGAGATTTTGGTCTGGAGTCATAAGTGAGGGGGCTGCTCCTGGCATGTAGTGAGCAGCAGCATGGATGCTGAACACTCTACAATGCACAGGGGAACCCTCAACAAAGACCTAACCTGTCCCAAATGTCAAGAGAGCTGAGGCTGAGAACACCTGATGTAAGGGAAGCAGGAGAGAGCACAGGTAACTTCTACTTCAAAGGACACTGCCTAGCAAGCAGGTCTGACCACTCAGGCCTTGCACACTCCATTCCTAGAGGCTGTTTCCCACCACTCATGTGTCTCTTTCTTTTATGTAGCTTGTAACATAGATGACTTGAGTGTCCCTGAATGACTTGAAGCAAAACTGTACAGCTTCATCTTCTGCCATCTGCTGCCCGCTTTACTTTCAAACCTTCAAACCTCCAGCAGTAATTCTCATGCTTCTAGTCTTCTGTACTTACCATTTCCCCTATTCGTGCTTTTGGCAAACTTCTCACCTTCAGAGTTCGCGCTCATCTGTGGTGTCATCCTGACAGCCAAAGCTCTGGTCCCACGTTCCTCCTGTCTTCTGCACATACCCCCACTGGCTGGCACTGCACTGTCTTTGGTAGTGGGGGCCAGTAGTCTCCCCACTAAAGTGACCATTCTCACATAGCTTATCACACTGATGGGCTGATAAGCAATTAAAAAGCAGTTGCTAAAAGAGATGACTGAGAAACTATGCCCAACATGGACGGAAGGTTTTATCCCTTTGTTATACCCATTCATCCCTTTGATACCTATTTTCTATCCTACAAGAAAGTCTCAAAATCATTTCTCATGTTCCTCTCCATTTATCTAAAATCAATGTCAACAAAAACTAATGTTTTCTCCCCAATGATTCTAAAACATAACTCTTCTTTCCAGTAATTCCAAATCTCAGAAACATTAAGCTCAAACATCAGTGCATTTATCCCCCTAGTCAGTCCACACCAAGCTCCAATTTGAATTCTAACAGGCAATTTTCCTTGTTGCCAACTTCTCCTAAAAAGCTGAGTGACTACAGGAATATTTTGGATTCCATTCTTCTTCTGGGAATATCTACCTCTCTGTGTCTTCTTCCTTTTCCAGTGCTCTGGTCAGAAAAGCCTTGGAGTCATCCTTGATGCTTCCTTTGCTCTCCCACCTATAGCCGAACCATTCGCAGACTGTCTGAGCACAAACATCAAAATACTTCCAGAATCTGACCACCTTCCACAACCTTTACTGCTACCATTCCAGTCCAAGGCATCACCGTCTCCTGCCCAGATAACAGTAAATGCCCTCTCTGCTTCTACCTTTGTCTACCTAAAGCCTATTTCCTATACAGTAACTAGTGTAAACCTTCTAAAATTAGGGTAATCATACAATGTATTGTCCAAACCAGATCATGACTGAGCATTAAGGGGAAACTATTAATAATTACACATAGTCAATCCATCTAAAATGGAAGTCAGATCATATTCTTTGTATGCCCAACAACTGCCAATGGCTTCTTAGCCCCAATAAAGGCCAAACTCTTAAATGGTTTCTAAGGCCTGACAGAAATGTGATAGGAGGGAGAGAGGGAGGGGCACTCCTACCTCACCTCTATCACTTTCTCCCTCTGAACTTGCCCTGGTGTCTACTTGGAATGCTCGGCCCCGATAACTGGACAGCTCCTTTAGTGATGACTCAAATAGCCTATAGAAGCCTTCCCTCAACAATTTACCCAAAAATAAATTAGCAATTCCTTTCACCCTCATCCTGCTTTATTCCTTCTGTAGAAGTAATCACACATTACTTATTGCCTCTTTTTTTCCTGGGATTCAACTCCGTAATAGCAGGAACTTTTCATTCATTGCTGTCTGTATCGCTGGCACCTAAAACAGTGCCTGGTACATAATAAACTGCTGGGTGAATATATTTATATACTTGTCTTTAATATTATTTTCAAATCTCAAAAGAAAAAAACAGACTACTTGCAGTGATCAGGAGCCATTTATAACTGAGAGTATCCCAAAACTGGCCTTTATGACCTGGGAAAGAAGTGCCATATTTATTTGGCTGGTGAGCTCTCTGCCTAGGACAGACTGATGGGCCTTTCTTGACCTACTCTCCTGACACTGGGCGGTTGCTAATCAATACAAAAGGCCAGAATGGGATTGTAACCTGGTTTGCCTCAGGGATCTGGGAACTGGTAATCTACAGGAGAGAAGCCAGCCTTCGTACTAGCTGGACCTTGGGGCTGCCCAAGGTTCTGGTATTTGAGCAGGAGGGCTGATTTGGTTTGCTATCAGCAGATTTCTCTCTTACTTGGTTAAGGATCATCAGTAACCCAAGGAGAGATTTTGGAGGGGAAGTTCTAAGGTCTCACAGAGTGGCAGGAGCCGTCTGTACTTCTCATTTTCCTTAAACACACCGGACTGGATGACAGTTTTACTCTTGGAGAGCACCTGGTAGGTATTAAATGTCTTGGTTCTTAAATATGCATGTGACTGACAATCCAGTTACTGCTACAATGCTATATATGACACACTACCTGTCAGAGTGTTGACATAAAGCAGATGAGTCCTCAGGGTTCAGGTATCAAAGGCACCAATGCCACCAGTGTCTCACTATAAAGTGTCCTTTCTAAACAGCTGAGACCCAAGAACTCTGTTACAGTGAAGCTCCTTTGCATGAACAGGGGATCTAATTTCTACTCTGGCCCACTCATCACATAGGAATATTAAGCTCATATAGAAGAAAACTTCGGCTTTTGTATGTTTTTTGAAGTCTTTCAAGCTTATTTTTTTTTAAAGAAAAAAAGAGGGTAAAAATGCTATTCAATAAGAACAAATATTTTAAGTTAAAATCTACAGACTTGCTAGCTAAGGAAGAGGAAGGAAAGTGGGAGGAGGAGAAAGACAGTCATGGAGGAAAGAAGCAATATAACCAGAAACTGCAGGCACAAAGGTTAGAAGACAGAGAAAGAGAGTCAGGGGGCGCACAGGAGGAGTGGGGAAAGAATTCTGACCAGACAGACCCCGGTGGGCCCCCTCTGTTGGGGAAGGGGCACCATTTCTGTTCTCTAGCTTCAAACACTAAAACAGGGGACCTTATTGTGCTCCCTGAACTCTCTGAAACTAGTTATTAGGTTGAGCCACAAGCAATTGCCTATATTTGACTACTTCTGAATTATAAAACCAGAATTTTAATGTGCATTTTTCTTGGCAGAAGGTGCAAGCTTTCATTAGATTGTCAAAGCAACTGTGCTTTCTTCCTCCAGGAAGACTCCACTTTGAGAAGATCTGGCAGGGACGTTACGACACACACAACAGCAACAACACTTAGTGGGGATGGGGATGAAGAAAAAGTTGAGCCTTAGCTATTACAGCCCTCCACTCCCCCCATCAGTATATTTAAATTTTCAATTTATACACACAATAACAACATACAGACTTGTAGGTTTCTGGGAACAGCAAAATGAAATCTCTACTTGCCTGTTACAAATAACCAGCTTTACTTGGGTAGCATTTACCATGCCATGTCTAATCTTCCACTATTAAAAAAAGGGAGGGGGGCAATAGACATTGTTTTCAAAAGAGTGACTGTGCATATTCCCTAAAACAAAGTCAGAAAACTCCTATCTCATAGAAAGGAGGCTCCTCAGAATATCCTCATCAAAACTATGAGAACATGCTATGAGAAAACCTCACTTCATCAAAACTCCAATCCCACAGACCCAACCAAATATAAGCCAAAAGCACCCCCCACCCAATATTTCTACTATTTCCAACGGAAGCTTCCCGCTTCACTTGCTCCCAGAATTCCAAACTCTGTTAACCATCCATCTCACACTGACTGTTCCTTCCTGGTGTCCTCTGCGCATTCTTTGCATAACCAGCTAAGTGCACCGGGTCCTGTTAACATCCCTTTCACTGACATTTGGTATATAGCTGTTCCCCTTCCCAGCCCCTAACTCCTTCTGTAGAGGGAACCACTTGGCTGACCTTTCCGCTCTCCCCTTTATTCTCCAAAACGCACTCTTCCTTCCTGTCCTCCTTTCACTTCAATACCTGCTGTCACCTCTCCTCCATTCTTTCCCCACTCAATGGCTCGGTTTTCTCTACCCCGCCGCCCACACAAGCTCCCTCTTCCTTCTCACTTGAGGGAACTGATTGGCTTAAGCTGCCTGAATCAGGCAGTCACAGGGAGACACAAAGGTCGCGGTCTCCCTAACCCACCTTTTCACGGTCCACCTCTGCCTCCTTACCTTTACACCCCCATACCCCCACCCTCATGTCCAGCAATGAACACTACAAGTAATATGATTCATTACCACTAAATAATTTCTTCAAAGGACAAAGACATGACCCAGAAATCTTCAAGAGAGGAGGCAAAAATAACTTGGTTACAGAAGTAAATCGGGGTGGGGTGTGTGTGGAATCAGCAGAGATGAAAGTACCGTTAGACTTAGTGTTTCCAAAAGAGTCTCCCTAAGAACAAAGACACGCTGGCTCACCGGTGTATTTCCAAGAGCCTGCGCGCAATGGATGCAGAACGCTGGTATTTAAACGAGCCAAAGGACAGGCGAATGAATGGACGCACCGAGCCCCGCACGGTGCCTGGCACGCAGCGGCAGCTCAGGCAGGAAGCGGCTGCCGCGGGAGCTCGGGGAGAGGCGCGCTGCGGAGGGCGCGGCTGGGGAGGTCGAGGCGCGGCCCGCACATCGGCGGGGACGGGGGCCTGCCCGGGAAGGCAGCCCCCCAGTGCTCCCTCCCCGCGCCCCCGCCGCCCCGCACCTTGGTGTCCACGTCGGCCAGGCAGTCCCTGCGGAACTGATCGAAGAGCCCCTGGCTCTTGAGGTGGTTCACGATCATGGCCACGAGCTGCGGATCCCCGGCGCCCGCCCCCGTGCCGCCAGCCCCACCCGCGCCCGGGCCGGCCCCGGGGCCCGGCGGCGGCGGCGGCGGCTGCGGCTGCGGCGGGGGCGGCGGCGGCGCGGGAGGCGGCGGCTGCGGCTGCGGGTTGGTGGCCATGGCGGCCTGGGCCGGGAGGGCGCAGGCCCGGGCGAGCGGGCGCTCCTGGGAGGCGGCGGCTGCACCGGTCCCGCCGCCCGTGGGAAGCCAACGGGATGTTGTTACGGAACCAGAGGACGCAGAGCAACCCCGGAAGCGAAAGGGAACCGGAGGAAGGGAGGAAAAGGCGGTGACAACGGCAAAGAAGGCCTGGCGACGGGGGCCGCGAGGGGCCAGTTCCGGCCGCGGCCGGTCGCGGGCGCCCTCGTGAGGCCTGGCTGCGGCGGAAGCGGCGGCGAGAAGGCGGAGTGGGCGGCGGGCGGCGGGCGGCGGGCGGCGGAGTCCGGCAGGACCCAGGTCTGGAGTGCGGAACGACTGTGTGTTCGATGCCCGCGACTCCCGGGCCGAGGCCGACTGGGCGCCTGCTTGGAGCCGGCCTTGGCGGGGAACGGGACGTAGCCCGGTGGCCTCCGCGGGGGCGTTTACGCCTGACGCCCTCGCTCCAGTCCACCGACCAGTCACGCTCCATAGACCTTTGTAATGCGAAACTTGAATGGAACCGCTTTTCCGACCGTCTTCGTTGCCTGCCTTTGGTCGGACCACTTTATTACAAGCAGGTAGCTCCCAGGGCCTCCTGGCCTCACCCCAGGCCTCAGACAACCCCGTTACTGTCCCAGTGAGCCCGGGTCTAGAACCCAATCCCTCCAGCGCCTTCCTGCCCGTGAAACAAACCCACAGGCTTTTCGTATTAAGGGTTTTGCTACTGATTACTTTGCTAGTAACAGGTAACTGCTTGTATAACACGTGCTAGGCATGGTGTTAAGAGCTTTTTACATGCATTTCTTAAGTCCTTGAACAGCAGTAAATTAGGTCTTACTATACTCATCAATTTGCAAATCAGGAAACTGAGGCCCGTTTAAATAAATTGTCCAAGTCTACACATAAAACCAATCACCTGATTCTGGACTGGGTTATCTTTAAAATTGGTACACAATCAAAACAATATAAGTCTTACAAATTTTCATAATTACTATATAGAATGTAAAATGTTTGGGAAAATGCATCTTTTTGGATATTGTGGCTTTTAAAAATTCATATGCCTGTAGAATATGTTTTACTGCTAGAAGGAGAAGTGTTAAGCATCCATTTTATTCCTCTGTCTAGCCTTTATATTGGTATGTCCTGAGAAACTTCATATAGAGAAGTGCTGTACCTGGGACTCGGGTTTTATTGCAGCAATGTCACTCAATTCTTGATCTCAAAGTAGATTTGATGACTTATGAGTTTGTTAGGAATGTTAGGAAGATAGACATGGGCAGCTGGGGAAAGAAGAGGTAAGTTCAAAGAAAAAAACCCACCCAAACTCTGCCCACTTTGGGGGGGTCCCACGTGGAGATGACACAGGCTTTGCAGGGAGGTAACTTTCCTGCCCCTGGGGACCAGGCCAAACCGGTCACAAACAGATCCCAATGTAGGCACAATTGACCAGAACTGAGAACTGCCCAAACCACACCTTGTCCTGGGAAAGGACATGCTCACGGAGAGGGAGGCTATAGAGATGCACCTGTAAATCAAATAACCCCACCTTGCCAAAGAGGTGCTTCCTAGACAGAATGTACTGTAAAGGCCTGCCACTGAAGGGATAGGTGCCTTTGTCTACATTGACTCTGGCCCGCTGCTACCTTGGAGTGTATTCAAATAAACTTTCAGTCTGCTTCGCTATTGTATCTCTGCCTTTACATTCTTGGTTATAGTGGGGAGAAGGACCGAGGAGAAGAGACTCAGCCCAGTAACAAGGTGACTATTCAGTTAGGCCCTCCTTCAATTTTGTTGAAAGCAAAGAACGCAAAACCACCTGACTTGCCAAAGGGTTTGTTCACCTAGCCCTCATTCTTCCAGTTTTTCAGTTTCTGGAAAAATAACAAATAGGCTTCATCAAGACATCAAATGACTATGAGTTAGACCTGTTTTTTGTTTTTTGTTTCCTTTCAATGATGTATACCTTGTATAACCTAATATGCTCAAAGTTTGGGGAAACCTAACATTGTTCATTTTCCTAGTTTTGGAAAAAAATATATTTTTGGTGGTCAGGTGGTTCAGTTTCATTTCTGTTAAAACTTGGCAGCTAATGATATAGTTCATTCAGGTTGAAACTGTCAAATATGGAAAATGTTTGTCATATAACCCAATTAACAGGACTGTTGTGATCATCAAACTAGCCAAATCAGCTTTACTTTCCATCAGAAACAGTTAAACTTCTTTGTTCATGCATTCCGAGGAGTACAATGAAGACTGCAGAGAGGAAAAGTTATGGAATGAGTGTTAAAAGATGTATTACTAAAAGCAATCACAATTAAAATGGTGTAAGACATCATTATTTTACCCATTTTCAATATTAGTTATGAAAACAAGATGAGAATATGACATTTCCCTTTCATTATTGACAATGCAATACAACATGTGGCTAAATGTATAATTTATTAACTGTAGTATGCTAAGAGTCATGTCATTTCTTTGGTATATATGGATGTGCATATCAAATTTATTCAGCTTTTTGGGAATTATTAAGTAAGAATCATCCATAAAAAATTAGCAAAACTCCATAAAGTTAATTAGGCATAATGATCAACTTTAAAAAAATAAACGATAAGGTAATTGCTGCTAAAAATGAATTGGCTTAGTGGCTAGTAAATAATTTTGTTCTATTTCTAAAATGTAATAAAGTGAGAATTGATTATAATTTTAATAGATAATTTACAGTGGAATTTATAAAATGTATGTTAACTGTCTTATTGAATAATGTACACTGAATCTAAAAGAAATAACATTTGTCCATGGGTTCAAATTACACTGGGTACACACATACTTCATATAGTGTAACCTGAACAATTTTGTAGCCTTGCAAAACATTCTAGTTACATTCAAAAGAATCAGGGTCACTAATGTGTACTGCTTTCATTGTTCAAAGTACTTTTCTTTCCATTGAAGACAAGTCTTAGGGATGAATATTGTGAATGCCTGGGGAAAGCAGCATACATTTAAATCTTAAAAAAAAAGTCTGTTTTAAGCAGTCATTATTTCTTACTAAAGACCTCTGCTTTGCATTCTCTTCCATCTCTTTAAAAACAGTAATATAACTTTTGACAATAGTGAGGGTACATGATCTCCTGGCGAGGTCTTAAAAAAATTGCCATTGCTCCCTACCAAACTGTATGTATGGCTGAATTCAGAACATTCCAGCAAGGATCATACTTTCTCCCTGAACATGACTGAGTTCTTTTGTTTCCTAAGTCTGATGCTTAGGTGATGGTTACACTTACTTTACAAACACTTTGGGAATGAGGGGGGCCTTGGTGGGTTACTATGGCAGTATTCCTGGTAGCTGTTTGTATCCTGGGATATGAGATTTCTGGCAGGTGTTGGCTCTTGTGACCCTCTTTTCTGCAGTCCAGCCTTCTCCATCTGCCACCCTAACCCAGTCCTCCAAACCCTGTTTCTCGGGGCTAATCCAGTGAAAGTCAAAAATCAATTAATGACACGATGATGTAAGTCAGGGAGCCCATCTGCTTATCAGGCAGAGTTGTTTGTTTCCTGTCCCTCCATTCCCACGGCATCCCCGTACCAAACCAGGCCCTAGACCTTGCCTTTCATAAAAAGCCAATGATTATAATTTCCTAGATGATTCCATCAACCCAAAGCCCAATTGAAACCTTCAAAGTTCACTTTTTCAACGATAACAGCACATTCTTAGGGGAGGTTCCAAGCATCTGATCAACATTTTGTAAGAGGAGGGGAGAGGAGATGTATTATTTGGTTTTCTAATTTTCTGCTGCAGTATAAAAGCTGATGAAGGTGGAGATGGTGGTGTTAAAAAGAAAAACACAGGCCCAACGTGGGGTTACTTCTGTGCCAAGTCATACAACTGGGGCTTAACGTCCAACGGAATTGCAGTTTCAGCCTCTTGCTGGAGTGGAATTTTAAACCAATCTATTTGGATTTCCTGATCACTAGTGAGGTGAGACCCCCTGCTCCTCCAAACAGAGTGACCTTACTAGAAACCATCCCTAATCTCTTCTTCCGCTAATAACTTATTACCCCACCCTCTTGGTTTTTCCTATAAAGTCTTAACATTTTGTACACCTTCTCGGGCCATTTCTCTGCCTGCCAGGTGGATGCTGCTCAGTTGGTGAGTGATGTAATAAAACCAATTAGATCTTCAGGTTTGCTTGGTTGCATTTTGTTTTTTAACAGTGGTTAGGCAGGGCATTAGAAAATGCTAGTGTGAGAAGGGGGAAGTTGCATTTTCTCCTGAAGGAACTTGAAATAACTGCCACTTGCTCTGGAGTCAGGATACAGAGATGAGGGTGGCACGGGGATGGTAAGGTGGAGAGGGAGAGGGGTGGTTTCAGGACATTTGGTAGAGACTGGAACCTCCTCATTCCCTGACAGTCTGGAAGTGCCTAGGAGGAGGGGTGCTTAGAAAACGGTGGCTGTGGGGGCAAGTGTTCGCTGGAAGAGCTACCGAGTCCCAGCTGGTCAGAAAATGGGAGATGGGCCTGGTACAGCAAGGTAGCTGTTAGGGCAACAGCAGCAGGGCTGGTATGTCGGGGCAGGAAATCCAGAGGAGAAAAACCATGATGGGGAGGCGGGGGAGGGGCGGGAGGGGCGGGAAACTCTGATAAGGGGGTCACATCTGTCACCTAGTTATTCATACATTATGCGATAGGAGACGCCTGTGTAGGTAATCAGGAAGATTAGCAGAGATTCTCTTTGTAGCTCCAGGAGGAGGGGGTTTCCCGCCTGAGGCAAGTTCTCTGTGAATTTGATGAGACTGAATAAAGGCAAGGGCAAGAAGCTAGGGTCAAGGGGGTTATTCTCACTGAGGTCACAGACAGCTCGGTACATGCTGGCTTGAACGTGCTCCCCAGGCCAGCCACAGGTTCTGCTCCCCAGCACCAGCCTATTTCTCCAGGAGCACCAGGGCTTCGCGGCTCCCTCCCCACTCTCCGGGCGGTGCACCAAGCTCCCTGCTCCCACGCTCCCGGGGGCTCCTGGATCACCTCTGTGGGTGGGTCTCTGGGGACTGGTGGACACCCAACCAATTACATACCAGCAACACAGGGAGAGGAGAGAATGGGTGTTTCTCTCTACCCCTCCCCTGGGCAGGTACTCCTTTGACTGACCAGTGGCTCTGTCACTGGTAAATATCCCATAAATGTGCAAACAGGCAATTTTATGTATGTACAGCAAGCGCTATTAAGGCCAGGTGGGAATCCTGGTCAGAAAGTTCCATTTTCCCCACACTCTTAAAATTTCAGTGTGTGCCAGAATCTCCTGGAAGGCTGGCCCATTCCCAGCGTCCCTGATTTGTAGGTCTAAGGCAAGGCCTGAGACTTAGCGTTCTTAATAAGTGCTGATGGATCAATATTTCAGAAACATTGTACTAGACTGACTATGTCCCGCAGGCCTAATCTGGTTACCTGTTTTTATAAAGTTTTATTGAACCATAGCCACACCTTTGGCTGTTTGCATCCTGTATGGCTGCTTTTGCTGCAAGGCCAGAGTTGGGAGAGAGCTTGTATGGCTTGCAAAGCTGAGAATATTTGCCCTTTATAGAATAAGTATGCCAACCCCTAGACTAAAAGGAGGCAGCAAAGGTGTGATTGTGAGACTTTGTGGTTGGGAATCCTATATTTCAGAACTTCTGCCTTTTACTAGACAACAAGTTGCCTCTCTGAATAGTGGCAATAATGCCTGACTCATCCTGTTGTAAGACTAAGCCAGGTCACAAAAATGCAGTGGTTTGTGGTATGCTGCCCAGATGAGATGAATTATTAAGAATGGGTGGAGTTTGTACAAAGAGAGAAGGGAGGCTCTGCATGTTGAGAAAAGGGCCAATGAAAGGAAATGGGTCAGTTTGTGTTATAGACGCTAGTCATGCCATAAATGAGAATATAAAGTCAAGGCGAGAACCCAGACCCCTAGTATGGTGTTGGGTGCACATAATTTATTTAATAAATGCTTATTTAGTATGATACATTTATTCATTTCTATTAGAAATATTCTGTGATGTAACCCATCAATTAATATTAAACTGTCCCTTAACATACAGGTAGGTTTGATACTTTGTGAAGAAATTGCTTTTGGCTTTTGGGGAGGTGGTGGGTACTGCTGAGATAGAATTCTAAACTATAAATTTTCTCCTCAGTGTTTGGGGAACCCGGATGGCCTTTTATTGCTCCCTTAAGGATTGCCTTTTTTGTCATTTTTATTCCTTGCTTTCTAGTTTGAACATATTTCCGTAAGATACTCCTTTTCTGCAGGTAACATTACTTTTTTCATATTTCTTTTGCTGTTAAGATTTAAACTCCTGGTAGTGATAGCAATTAGATTTATAAAAATAAGATTTATTATGAAGTTCAGTAGCCAGTGTCTATTCATGTTACTGAGTTACTGGCTATTTTGATACTTAAGATGTGTAAGACCAAGGGCAGGCTGCCCAGAGATGTGTCATTGACATGCAGGTTATTTCAGGGTTAAGAACAATCAAGGCCCAAAAGACTCAGAAGCTTTGACCTCCCACCATCAAACCACATAAAAAGAATTTAAGTAGAGGAACTACTCCGGGAGGAGCTATCACCACAGCTAGCTATGTTATAACGTGAACTAGGTGTGGCAGATGGGAGGGACGGGGCTAAGTCTTAAAATTCCTCTCTGTCCCAAGTGTTTTATTTATCAAATATTTGCTCTTTTCACATTCCTGTGAGTTACTTCCGTCTTCCTTTGCAGTCTCTGACCCCTACCCACCTCTGCTTGGTTCAGGATGACACATAGACCTCATTCCTAGTGTCTCTGGAACCCATGTCTATGCCTTCCACCTAAGTATGTAATTAAACTTTTTTTTCCTCCTGCTTATCTGTCTCATGTCAATTTGATGTTTAGACCAGCTAGAAACTTGAGGGGTAGAGGATATTTCTTCCTCCCCAACAGATAGTAATACAGCAGATGGCTTGAAATAAAATATATTCCTTCATATGCACTTAAAGAACAGAAGTTCAACCAAATAAACTTAAAAATCTAGTTGGCTTTATTCAGTGATTCGTGAATTAGGCAACATCTCATCTAATAAATAGAAGGGGTTCTGCAGAGTTGTACAAAACAGAGGGCTTTTATATGCAGAAACTAAGTAGGACCTTACCTTAAAGGAGAGGGAAATGGGTTTATTGTGTATTGGGAAAGGTTGGAACTGCAGTTAGGTTAGGTATTAAGTCTTGGGGGTGGGGGAGCTTGACATTAAGTGACTTGATTTTGGATCTATTGTTTCTTTTTTACAATGCTTACAAAGGTGGAAAGGAGTTTTGCATGTAGAAGAGTTAGTCTTCAAGAAGACTGTTTTTATTTAAATAAAAGCCTTAGTGTGTGTGTGTTTTCTGACTACTCTAGATAGCACATGGTATCCTGAAAACTAAAAGTCACGCCTCCGGGGGTGAAATTAGGTAAAGTAGAAATGAAGAGAAGATCTGTAGAAATGATGTGATATTATCTGAATACTCCAAGTCCAACCCAGGCCATCTGGGTGGAAGTTCTGAGAGGGCTTATTAGAGCAGGCAGTTAAACAGACATGACTAGGAGGTGAGAAAGGAAGGTGGCAGACTGCCAGCCTCCAGCCAGTCTCCACCCAGACACACCCCGTCTCCCTTAGACCAACCCCTTTTGTGGTTCTGTACAAACTGGTAAGCAAAAGATAGGGGTCACTGGGACCTCCCCCATTTTAGAGCATGTGCACTTGAGAAAGACCGTGTTTGCTAGTGACCCCGTGGCCGTTGCAGTGTCCTTATGACATCATTTACACTGTGGCTTTACCTCCACCGTGGGTTTCGTTAGGTGCTCATGGGGTTCAAACTTGCGCAAAGAGGCTGAAGGGCCGGAACAAAGGAAGATCCAAAGGGTGGTGTGAAACTGGCAAAATGGGAGGGAGGGAACCAGATAAACCCCCCAAAAAACACACAGTGTAGAACCCATTGGGCGGCTACCCACCCTTGGGATCAGCCCGCTCCTCTGTTTCTGAAGAGTACTTTCCGTTCACTTGGCTAAATAAAAATCCCTTTGTGGCTTTAACTCTCTATTGGGTTTCTCGACTGAATTCTTTCCTTTGAGAAGACAGGAACTGAGGAATTCCACAATCCCCTGCCTGGTAACAGGATGAGAAAGTAGTGATTGTAAGCAAGAAATTATATACCTAAGTAATGAGAATATTCTAATTCTGAATAAGGAATATTTTCAGAGAGGAACTGGCATAGCATCTATGAAAGGGAAGGACCCAGAGTATCTAGAGTGGACATGGTTTGTGCGGAGAGCTTACATTTGCTATGGAGGGGTGGAAAAATTTTCCCTTACTCCCTTCTAGGTTCTTTGGCTAGTCAAACAATTAAATTGGCATAGGACAGATTAACAGGAGAAAAGCAAATTTAGTTATGAATGTACTAGAGTCCCCATAAAAAAAAGTATTTGGGACCTGTAGGGAAACTGCGTAATCGAACCTTATGTATGTAACAGCTTGAGCCAAGGAGAGGGGCAGGGGTCAGGGATACAAAGGGGAGGAAGGGCGTTTACAGGAAGGCTGGAGGAGATGTTTGCAGTACAAAGCTGTCCTTGTTTTGCAGAGAAGTTTCTTGGGTAAAAGGTATCTCTGGGAAGAGCTCTCTTCCTGGTAAAATCCCCCTTTCCAATGTAAAATCAGGCTGTTGAGGAGGGGTAAAGAGCTTTTCCTGAATCCGCTGGGTTTTGATTGCCTTTAGCTCAAAATAATCCTCATGCCAAAGTGGCATATCTTGGGAAGACTTATTCTGAAATCTTCATCTATTAGGCACCAGCCATTAAGATTGTCTAAATTTGTTCTTCTTATGACTCTGTGATCGGTAGGTAACTTTTGAGTCGTATTTGGCGTCGCATGTGGATTTGCCTATAGGAAGAAAAAGTTCTGTTCAGCAAATATAGGAAGCTCCCCTCGGTAGTTATATCTCTGTCTATGAAAAATTTTTATGCATATGGCCCCTCTGAGCTTGGTTGTGAAACCACCTGGGATTCATACCCATTCTTTGTGTACTGATATCCACCCTCTGGCCTTGCAAGACTGAAGGCTGGACCCCATACTCTGGATGAACAAATTGAGGCATTGCTGTGGGGACCAGTCTGGGTGGCCAGCTGATCTGTCTCAGGTGACATCCAATGTTACTGGCCGTGTTTTAAATTCAAGTGACTGTGATTACACTGGTGACTCAATTTCCTTGTAGGAAATGAGGAAATATTAACAGCAGCTAATAGTCTGAAGATAAGCCCCTGATCCAAGCTCTACCGCTTAGAACCATCCTTGGTATTTTTTAAGATAATTGGTGTTTCTCTCTGGTGGCCACATTGTGAACACATGTCTGGAGTAGTCAGCCACCAGCTCTTCTGCCATGTGGATAGAGCCAGTCTGCAGAAGAAGAAAAAATTGCCAGCCCATAGAGTGAAGCACAGATGAGAGGTGGACAGCAAACGTCCTGCCCATCCATCACATCCTCCTGAGTATGTGGTTGCGTTTGTCCTCACCCGTCATTCGATTATGTGAAACAAATTCCAAAAAACATCCTAATAAAAGTCCTATTGTTTAATATGGACGTGACTCATTATGATAATGAGAGGGTACCAAAATGCGAAAGGTTTGTGCAAAATGGTGGCATTGGTATAGGAACCTAAGAAATATCAACATTCATCAATGTTTACCCCTTTGTAACAAAACTGAACCTCCTGACATTTCCTACTAACTGATGCTGGCTACTAACCAATGCTGGCATGTATCAAGGCATCAATACAAATCTGATATTCTTCAAGCCAGATGGCTTGCTCTTTTCATATTAGTGCCTCAGTATCTCCAGGGAGGCCATCGTTTGGGTGTGGACAGCTCTGTAAAGCAAGAACATTCTTGCTGTAAAGTCTTGAATCAAGAATGTTTTCTATGGAGTTGAACCATATGCCCCAAGAGATATCAGAGTTAGTTGTAAAAAAGAGAAGATATGCTCACTTACTGAAGGAAAATTGAATAAAAATACTTGGTATTTATTGTAGACAATGAATACTTAGCTGATAATTATATTTCTCTAGATTTAAGTAAGGAGCTTATTTAAATGTTTTGCACCATTCTTTTTCTGTGACAAGAGGAAGAAACCACAATTAACAGGAGAGATTCAGGTAACCATTAAAAAAATCAAAGGCTAACTGCCAAGAATCTTTTGGATTGAGCATAAATTTGTATTTTTACTATTTATGTTATTAGAAATACACACTTTGATGTGGTAAATATGTTGAACAAGTTACAATGGTGGTTAAACAGTGAATTTTACAATAAAGAAAGTATCTGTGGTGTTCCCCAAATTCAGAAATTTCAACAAGCGAGGAAGAGAGAAGTGCACTTTTGTTTATATAGTCACATTTTCTGTTATTGGGCAACTGTACAGGCATTCCATACCATTCTGGTGGCCCTTTGTAGATTTGCCTAAGATAGGAGCCCGGTGGGCATAGGCCCCATTTCTGGGAGCCAACACGCTAACTATAAAGACAAAACATGCTTGTTATGCACATACAACACATATATGAAATAAAACAAGAGTAGTTGAATAAAGCAGAAATGAGGGCAAAGTGTAACAAAATGGATGCAACCCCATGTGGAAGGGCGCTGGGACTGGCTGTCAATCAGTGAAGCACTGCAGGAAGGTGGCCTCGAACCTGGTTTTGAGAGGTGATGGATACTGCATGGGCAGAGGGGTGGGAGGCATGAGCAAGTTGTAAAGTAGCTTAATTTTCAAGGTCAGTCATAGAAAAGATGTATTCATACAATTACAGGCATATTCACTCCTGAAGTGGGCATTTTTCTTAATTTTGATTTACATAAAATAGTGGATAGCCCTTTGCTAAATGAATGGGAAAGGAACTAATTTAAACTGTCTAAAGCAAAGGCAGGTTTATTTCCATTTCATGGACTAAATGTGTGATATGTAAGACAGGAAGCGTGAGGGAAGAAGTGTGTTTTGCAGGCCTACTGTGAACGGGGAGAGCCTGGGGACTTTGGAGCCACACCTGGGCTTGTATCTCAGTTCTGCTGTTTCTAGCTTTCTGACTGTGGGCAAATTGTTCAACCTCCCTGTGCCTTGTTTTCTTATTTGTGAAATGCAAAGAATTATGGACTTCCCATCGGGTTTTGAGGAAGGTTGATTGAGATCATTCATTCATTCAGCAAGTGTGTTTTGGGCTCCTATTATGTGTCAGGGAATGTTCCAGGTATGGCAGAGAAAATGGGCGAGCTACACAGACAAACCCTTGCCCTACCAGAGCTTCCGTTCCACCGGACTTAGCTGGTCAACAAATAAACAAATGCATGAATAAAAATACCTGATGTAACAGTGCTGAGATAAACACTCCTCAGAAGATTAAGGATGTGCTGATGGTGGAGGGCAACCGAACAGCAGCTTGCAGGTTGGGGAAGGTTCTTCTGGAATCTGAATGAAGAGGAGCAGTCCTGGCAGGGAGAACAGCTAGAGTTAAGGTCCTGGGGTAGGCATCAGTTTGATATTTGATGAGCAGAAATAAGGTCATTGCAGCGGGCAAGGTGTAGAGTGGTAGCAGATGGAATCAGATCATGTAGGGCTTTGACATCAAGGACAGGAAATAATGTCTTGTCTCAAGTGCAACAAAAGGCCCCCAGGGAATTTTAAGCTGGTGAATGGCACGATTTCATAATGGATGTGAAGTGCTCACTGATGGTCCTGGCACGCGATAAACATTCAGGATATGTCATCTGCTGTTACTATGTCACTTACTGCTCACACTAGCCCTATATAATGGTGACTATGAAAGGAAATCAGTCCAAACCTGATCTGGGGCAGAGTTGTGTGGGCTGATGTGATTTTCAGCCCCATTGGAAAGGATCTAGCCTTCCTGATAAAACACTGCAGTATTTTTCTAATGGACTTTAACGCAATTTACAGTCTTTCTGGGAAGTTAGATTGCCCCTGTGCTCTGCTAACTCTTGGTCTTTAGGTGCATCTAGTAACCTTTAACTAAATATTCAAAGGTACAATGCTCTCTAAGCCTAATGCTTTAACGATACTCTTTTAAGGATGTTCCTCTTAAAACTCTAGTTGAGTAGTGTTTGTTAAGACACGTTTGTTCTCCTCCCCAAAGAAAATC
Organism: Manis pentadactyla; assembly: GCF_030020395.1. NCBI lineage: Eukaryota > Metazoa > Chordata > Mammalia > Pholidota > Manidae > Manis > Manis pentadactyla. Next base: position 9,859,907 of record NC_080023.1, read on the forward strand.
TTTGAACTAGTTTTATTTTTTGAAGTCTTTTCCTTTGCCAGCAAACTTAAAATAAAATGTGGATAAATGTTCACACTCAATTCATCTGAGAAAGTGCCTTGACAGTATCATTAATATCACCATCTACAGACAAGGAAGCTGAGGCTCAGAAATGGTAAGTCACTTGATCAATGTCACAGAGAGTCCCCAAAGCCTGTGCATTTAAGCACTCCACTGTCCCTCCAACCCAAGACCAAGCATAATCCAGTGTTCTAAGAAGCAAAGCAAATCTAAATCTAAGGAAAAAAATAATCCTGAGTCATCATACTCCTTTCTTCTCTTGTTGCAATCCCATTATCTGTTTCATTTTCTATTGATCCTTAAAACTGATGTGCTATGATTCGTGTGACCTTCCTATTTCCCCCCAAAGACACATACATGCTCATCCCCTCTCCCACTCTGTTTTTTGATTTTTAAAAGTACTAATTTATTCTTTCACTAGTTAAAGCCATTCCTGACTAGGATGGACCTTTTCCCCAGTTTGTTAAGATCTATGAAATCTATTCTTATGGTCTACAATGTCACTTACTTGAATCTTCAGTCCATCAAGCCCAGAGATTTAGTTCATTAGTGTTATACGACTCATGTCAATCACACAACCAAATTATGAGGGTCTGCCGAGCTGAAGTAAATTATGCATTAACCCTGGTGAGAAAAAACCTGAATGAGGTCCTTGAGGGATGGTCAAATACTCTGGATTATTTTTGGCTGGACTGGGGGCGAAGTCCTTACTTCTAACTAAGAAGCATGATTTCTTAGAACAGAATCAATTCTATAGGTGTACCGGAGCCCGTTCAAACCAGCTCACGTTACATCTTCAGGAAATTTGTGAAGTAGTAGATGCCAAGTTGGTAGCTTGAAATTGGCCACAGTGGGAGTATTTATACCACAGAAATTGGCAAATGCCACAAATCAAGGCTTCTTTCCCCATACAGCCAGTTTTTAAACATTTAACAGTACACCATTCAAGTGCTTCCCTTCATTTACTTATTTTTCTGTCTAGTTACAGAACAAGGAGAGGACATGGAAAGACAGTGAGGCAGTTGCCAAGACAGGTTTTTGGTTGGCTTTCAGTTTTCTTCCCCCATTTCCCCCCATCATATACTCTGCCCAGATTCTGTAGTCAAACAGACCTTACACTCCCAGTGGCAAATGAAGTTCACTATCATTTTCCCCTCTACTATTGAATCCCAGCTCATCACTACTTGCTCTGTAACTTAGGCCAGTCAATTATCCCTGTCTCTAGGCATGCTTATCACTATAATGAGGAGAATATTGCTCATCTCATGGTTTATGTGTGTTGGGAGGAGGTGGTGAATGGTGCCCCTGAAAGGCGTTGCTTAGAACTTGGTGCAGTGTAGCTTTCACTTTCACTAGCACTTATAAGTGATAGCTCAAATTGAAATTATGTTGTTATTTACTATGTGTTTACAGTCACTCAGAGGGTTCCTGCCCTGGAGGCACCTGCGCTAGTTCCTGGAGGTTTCACGTCTCTGGTGATGGCTGAAGTCCCATGTGCATGGCTTGCACCATTTCCCCACAAGGTGGCGCTCTCTCTTTGCCTGAGCTCCGTGCGGCCGGGAGCTGGGCTCAGGTTTGAGTCTCGTATTCAGGCCACACCAGCCTCCCTTTCATTCGGTGTCTGACTCCCAGGGGTACCTGCAGTGCGTTGAGCTTGACAACATTTTCAGCTAGAAAGAAGTGGGGGGAAAGAAACTATCCTTGAAATATGTTCATTTGGTCCAGATGTCTTTGCATCGCCATGCAGGAGTATTTTTTGTTTCTGCAAAATCCCCCTTTTATTCACTGAAACGGTATTTTTAACAGGTAGAAAGACGAAGTCTTTTGTGGGGGAGGGTGTCTTTCTGTTCTCTTTTGCCTGCCTTCTTTTCTGTTTTCTCATTCTCCAAAATCCTCAAAGCAGCACGATAGAGTAAAATCAATATTGGGTCAGCAATCAGACCGAACTAGGTTTGACATACGATTCTACTACTTACTGGTTTAATGACCTTGGGCTGCTTATTTGAATTTCTAACCATCAACTTCCTGATTCATACAATAAGGGCATCTGTCTATCATCTACCATCTATCTTTCTTTCTTATTTATCCGTCTGTCTAATCTATTTATCTATCCTGTACTTCACAATCTGGCTACATATTAGATTCACCTAGCGAGAGTTTCAAAAATAGTTGTTTCTTAGACTCCATAGTCAGATAATCCAATCCAGGGAGATCTCTCTTCACATTAGCGGAGACCTCAACCCTGGAGAGGGTTTTTGACTTTGATAGAGAAAGAATTTGGGCAAGTGTAGGTAAGAGTAAGAAAGGAATTCATTAAATCGAGAGTAGTAGTGGATGGCAGCAGCCATGCAGGCAGTAGATAGCAAGGAAGAGCAGGAAGAAAGGAAAGTTCATTGAACTCCTGCTCGGTAAAGGGAAAATCCCTCTTCAGCTCCGGAAACCAGGGACACCTAGTATCCAGTGTCTGCTTGAACTAAGCCCCTACCACCTCAGAATTCGGGGGAGCTTCAGAGCACTGGGTGGAGTGAGATTATGTTCTGAGAACCTCCTAAAGCAAAGAAAGGAGATTTTTCAGGCAGGCTGACAAAGAGTGTGGTCATACATCGGGGTCACCCATGTGATGGGAACTTGCAACCCCCAATCAGAAATCCCAGCAGCCCTTCTCTACTTGTCTGAAGTAGAATAGAGAGAAGACGTGCTTAAGACTAGAAAATGGAATGCAATAGCAAAGTGACCAAGACATTTACCCCCAGAGGTGGAAGTTGGTGAGCTCTTGTCTTTATTATGGAAAAGAGATGAAGTGTAATAGGCTTATGCAACAAGAAAGTTTTTGGTAAGACAGTACACACTCAGCTGGGAGTGGGAGCTTCCGCAGAGAGGAGGAGTGCTTCAAAACTTGGGATTTGGTTATTTAAGGATTTCAGGAATGGGGCAAAGGGTCAGTGGAGCGTAGGCTGATATGTGGTCTCATGTCTTTCTCCAGGGAGAGACACTGTGTCGCCATCCCTAGGCAGTCCTCTAGGTATTCTGTAAGATAAACCTAACACAAGGAATTTATTGGTCCTGTTCCTCTCCAAAACAATGACTACCCTCAAGCAGTGGAAACACATAATTTAGAACTGCTTGCCCTGCCTTAATACAGGGTCAGTTGTTGGCTTATTACCATAAAAAATGTTAGGAATCTTACCTCCTAATTCCCTGTATTTTTGAAATGGAATCTTAGCCTGAAGATCGAGTCCTTCCTTTTCTTGCTACACTAACCATTTATGTCTTTGCATTTTTCATCATAGGCAGGAAAAATTAATTATGATGCTTGTCCCAGTGCCCTGCTCTACCTCAGCTCTGCTCCAAAAGACTAATACAGTTGGACTGGAGTTTAGACCCAGCATCAGTCTGCCCCAGCATTGGTCTGTTTAGAAGCTCATACGTGATATGTTCGCACTGCTTGAGGGTAACCATCATCTTAGAGAAGAACAGGACCAATAAATTCCTTGTGTTAAGTTTATTTTGCAGAATATCCAGAGGACTGACTAGAGATGGTGACATAATGTCTCTCACCGGAGACCTCATGAGACGACACGTCAGCCTACGCTCCCTCTGAGGGAGGGCAGGGAAATGCGACAAGGGTCATGCCATTATAAAATCTACCTAGCCTGTGAAAAAGGCCCAGTTTATTCTTTAACATAATCTGTAGGCTGTTCTTCCTCTTCTTCCCTCCCCTTAATCAATTAAGTAACTTCATAGCCAGGACAGGGGATAGACCTCTGAAGTGTAAGTGAAACTATGTGGATAAAGAATGCCAAGATCTGAATCAACACAGTCACCTAAATAACCCTATTCTTAAGACAAAACTTCAAAGGAATTATGAATCATCTGTATACATCATGCCTTGTGCTGACACCTACCCAAAAGGCCTCATAAAACCTCAACCCCAAGCTTTTAAGTGTGCCTCCTCTCTGAGGTTGCCTGGTCTCCCTTTTCTTCGAGTATGTACTTTTTAAATAAAGCCTTCGCACTGCTCAACTTACTGTGTTTCGTCTCTGTGCTCTTCCAGGGATAAGGGTCTTTGTCAAGTGTGACAAGTAGGGAGGGGCTACTGGGAGTTCTGATTTGGGCTGCAAGTTCCCGTTGCCTAGGTGACCCAGACAGGACTGCAGCTGTACGATGATGCTCTTTAGTAGCCCGCCCCCAAATCTCCTTTCTTTGCCTTTAGGAAGTTCTCAGAACATAATCTCACTCCATCCAGTGCTCTACGGATCCCCAAATTCTGGGGTGGTAGGGGCTTACTACCCATGCCATGTGGATTCAAGCAGATGCTGGATGCCAGGTGACCTGGCTTCAAGAACTGGCAAGGGATTTTTCTCAGTGCCAAGCAGGAGTTCAGTGAACTTTCCTCTCCTCCTGCTTTTCCTTGCTCTCTGCTGCCTGCATGGCTGCTGCCATTCCCTGCTACTGTCGCTTTAGTGAATTTCCTTCCTTATCTATGCTTGTTCAACTTGCTTGAGAATTCTTTCTCGTCCGGAGTGAAGAATCCTCCCCCACCAAGGCTGAGGTTTCACCTCATGCTTCACTTAGTGTGCAGGGAGAGACCTCCCCAGGTGCAGCTGTCCAGCAATGCCTTGGCCCTTTACACTATTCTTGAAATCCTTAAAAACATGAATCCTAAGCCTTTAAGCACATCTCTTCTCTGAGGCTGCCTGCACTCTCCTTTCTTCAAGTGCATACTTTGCCTTAAATAAATCTTCTTTCTGCCCAACTTGTGTTTTGTCTCAGCACTCTTCTAAGCTTCTCAAGAGGTTAATAACAGACCCCTTTCCCTGTAGTAAGTGTCTTTGTTACTTTGCTACTACATTGAATTTTCTAGACTTAAGCACAAGTCTTCACTCTCTCGGTTCTACTTCAGACAGGTAGGGAAGGGCTGCTAAGATCTCTGATTTGGGCTTGTAAGTTTCTATTGCCTGGGTGACCCGGAAGGGACTGTGGCTGTACGATCATGCTCTTTAGTAGCCTGATCAATTATCTCCATTCTCTGCTTTTCAGAAGTTCTCAAAACATAACCTCACTCCACCCAGTGCTCTGCGTGTATAGGGTATTAGTTCCCACGCCACACAGATTCAAGCAGACACTGGACACCAGGTGACCCTGGCTTCAGGAGTTGGCAGGGGATTTGCCTTATGATGAGCAGGAATTCAGTGAATTTCTCTTTCCTTCTTTTGTCCTTCCTTGCTTCCTATGGCCTGCGTGACCTCTTCCATTTGTTACTACTCTCACTGTAGTGAATTCCTTCCTTACCTACACTCGTCCTACCCACTTGTGAATTCTCCATCAGAGTCAAGAAGCCTCTCTCAGGCTGAGGTCTCAACTCTCCAGACTGGGTTGGCCAACAACATTACAGCACCCTCCACTCACTGCAGAGGGCCTGTGCTCTGCCCCAGCAGCCTATGCCGGGGTCACCCAGTCTATACTCCTCCCTCATGATGAATTTTCTCTTGGAGATTCTTTTTTTCTTCCCGCTATCTGGCTTCAGGTGGATCCATGCTTGTCCATCAGATATGTTCTAATAAATGTAGTAAGTACATAAATACATAAATACCAAACCCTCTTCTCTCAGAAGGCTTCTTGGCCCACTGTGTAGATTAATATATGTGAAATAAAGTATGGGAGAGGATCCACTATCAATTTACTTCTCAGCCTCTTCTAAACCATAGATCTTCCCAAGCTCCCTCTCCACTAAAAAAGCCCCTTTCTCAAAATCAATGGGTAGGAATGAACTTGCTTTGTGTATGTGTAACTCAGAAGGGCTACTGAAATGGTTATTTTCAAGACAAAGGGACAACTTGCCCCAAAGGTAAAGTTCAGTTTTTACCATAAATACACATTTTTACCATAGAAGCACATAAAACACCCAATATAGTAATTTTCTTAGTTTTAACCAATTTTAGAATTCAGTCTCCTCTGGGAAACCCATTCCATGTAAGTGGAGTTGATGAATGGCTACACCCAGAGTGGTTGAGAATAATAAATGAGATACACGGTGGAAAGAGCAACCTGTAAAGTCGTATTATTATTATCTCCATTACTGATTAGTTATGCTAATGAGCATCTAACTAGAGTTACCCCTCTTTACAGTGAGCAAGCACCCCAGGGCCAAGCTATTTCCCCTCCTCTTCCTGCCCCCATCCTGTAGTAATCTGTGGTGACCCCTCTCTCTGATCAGTAAGATGCACTGACTTGAATGACAGGGCCTCTTCACTGCAGTGCAGGCTGTGGGCCCAGGGTCATCTGCTCTTTCTCCCTTCTGCTCTGGTTATGAGAGCAGCTCTTGGTCAGGTGGGCTTGGGGTTGGTCCTTGAGCTTCTGTCTTCTACTGGATAGACCCAAAGGTCATTGTCAAGGGGTTAGGAGAAATTGAGGAAGGTCTGGTTTGAGCCATGTTCTCCAACACCGTAAACCCAACACCCTGAATATTGGAGATATTGGTTACTTGACTGGCCCTCTAAGAAAATTCTCATGTGGTTCCTTGGGATTGCTCTCTGTCCTTCAGGAGTCTGGGAAGAAGGAGGCTTGCAATTAGCAACCCTAAGCCTACATTTCTCCTGGTTCAAAGGCTAAAACACTTCCACCCTGGGGTTTTAGTAACCACTAACATTTGAAGAAACATGTGCATGTCCCTCAAAAGGGAAGGCCGGTTTTGGATGGATGATGTGGGCTGGCTGGTGTGTCTTATGGATGACCACGGGTTAGCAGGTTGTACTGACTGGGCTCACTGATGGACTGGATGAAGCAGGAAGGGAAGAGGAGGTCTCCAGGTTGACATGTTTCTTTGAGGGACCCAAAGGCCACAAGATCCGGGTTCAATCAGAGAACTTTGATTTTAAAAGGGGTCATTAGTGGGCATCCAGTGCAATTACTCATCTAAGGCCAGAATCTCCTAAAAATACCTCCTCCGCTGACCTGCTGGTGGAGGCATACCATTGCCTCAAGTGGCCAACTCCCCTGCTTTGGGAAGTTCTAGCTGTAGGAAAATGATTCCTTAAGTTGAGCTAAAATCTGGTGGACAGAAAAAATTACTCAAGTTTTATTATTTATGATCACATCTCCACCCTTTGGAGGAGGAAGCCTTCATCCCTATGTTGTAGGGGGCAGCACAGCGGGCAGGGGGAGAGCTGCAGAAGGTGTCACGACCTCCTTGGGGAAAGATGCTGGATGCCCCTAGTCAGAAGATGTGGAGAAGGATGCTGATGGATGTGTAAGGATGCACAGGGATAGGCCAAGAGGAGCTGCAGGTGAGGAAGGAGACAGAGGTGTGGAAGCTGTCTCAAAGCATTCTTCAGTGCTTCTGGAGTAGGATTTAGATTTGTGGGTGAGTTTCCAGATGTTTCAACCAGTTGAAATGCTGTCAAGGCAGAACAGGGAGCCCAAATTGCCCAGGTGTTTGAGCTGTGTCTGTTCTTGTGAGGTTCCCCGTGTCAGTCGTATGCTCTTTACACCCAAAGAGTTTTCAGACCAGTGGTACCCTAGCTGTAGCTGTCTAAATCCCTTTGCTGCCTTCCTTGCTGATACTGATTGCCTCGTCTCTCACCTCAAAGACTGTCCCAAACTAGAAGGTATGGAGGGAGAGAGATGAAGAGGAGACTGTGTACTATCTTTTTGGCCCAGGGTTGAAAGGTCCTCCAGGGCACAGAGTAGTGCAAAGATGTCCACATGTATGCCAGAGCCCTGGACTCAAATCTACTGCAGTAACTTCACATGCAACCTTTAGTCAGCAGTTCTCTTCTTTGTGCCGTAAGTTTTCTCATCTGTACAAGAACACGCTAAAGCTAGAAGAGTGTCTCGAATCTGCTTGTTGAGCTCTGGATGTTCTATAGAGGGTTTCCAGGGGCTTCAGGACAGGTGGGTACCTATGCAGATGCTAAGGGGCTAGGTTTCCTAAAATCCCCCATTACCACCAAATTTCTGCTGCTTAAGAAAAAAAACCCCTAGAATCCAATGAAACTTTATCAGTATTTCCCAATGTGTGGTGCATGTCTCACTAGAGGGATACATGCTGGTTTTATATAACACATGGCTGGACATTTTTTTTATTGTGATACACTTGACAGATAACATTATTTTAGTTTGGGGTATATAACATAATGATTTGATATTTGTTTACATTTTGAAATAATCACCACAATAAATCTTGTTAAATCCATCGACATATGTAGTTACAACTTTTTTCTTGTGATGAGAACTTTTAAGATCTATTCTTTGCAACATACATACATGCAGTACAGTATTATTCACTAGAGTCACCATGCTGTGCATTACATCCCTACAACTTACTCATTTTATAACTGGAAGTTTGTGCCTTTTGACCACCTTCACTTATATCACCACCCCTCTACCCCTACACTCTGCTGCTAGCAACTACCCATCTGATATGTGTATGAGTTTGATTTTTTTAGAGTTCACATATAAATGAGATCAGATGCTGTCTTTCTCTGTCTGACTTATTACACTTAGTGTGTCCTCAAAGGCCAATCATATTGTTGCAAATGGCAGAATCTGTTCTTTTTTATGGCTGTCAATGTTCCAGTATACACACACACACACACACACACACACGTATATATATATATATATATATATATATGCATTTTCCATATTTTCTTTATCAATTCATCCATTGATGGACAGTTGTCTCCATGTCTTGGCTCTTGTAAATAATGCTGCAGTGAACATGGGGGTGTTTTCAAGTTAGTATTTTTGATTCCTTCAGACAAATATGTAGAAGAGGAATTACTGGATCATATGATATTTCTATTTTTAATTTTTTGAGGACCCTCCGTACTGTTTTTCACAGTGGCTGCACCAACTCATGCTCCCACCCACAATGCACGAGGGGTCCCTTTTCTCCACATCCTTGTCCACATTTGCTATTTCTTGTAACAGGTGTGAGGTGATATATCGTTATGGTTTTGGATGAATATTTTAGAGTTTCATAGTTATCATATTTATTTTAATATGTATCAGGAAAAATATAACTAGCACACCGAATATATGATTTCACTGATCTATTGCTTAGGGTGAGGCTAAAGGTCATCAAATATGTGGGCTTATTTGAAGGAAGAGAATAGGTGAATAGTGCCGATGGTATAGGAATATGGCAAACATGGCTGACATTTGGAAAACAGGTGAACTGTCCTGTGCAAGCTCTCCTGGCTTTGGCATTCTAGTGCTCTTCCCGTCTCCTGTCTTCTCTCTTGTTGCCTCTGCCTCCCCAGGACAGAGGCATTACAACTTGTATTTTCAGATTTCAACAGCGGCCCTGATGTGCATGGGGTCTGGCCCGCTGGGGCCTGTTGGTCCTCCCCAGCACGGAGCTCCGTTTTGTCAGGGGACAGCTCTGTTTGCCCATCTCTGGTCTCTGCTCAGGTACTGAAATCTGTAGGAAGACCAAATTGAAAGCAAGGAAAACAGGCAGGACTCGACAGGGAGAGTGTAGCTGCCCTTCACTTGAGATTAGCCAAGGTGCATTCTGCTCCACTGGTGGAATACCTAATGTGCTCATGTTTGAAAAAACATATCTGCAGAATTAGCAGCCAATAAATAGTCTTGCAGACTGGTGACTCTGTTTTGCTCCTTTGTAACCATCAGAGCTCATTTATTTTTATTTCCTTTTTGGCATGAAAGCATTTCCTTTGTTCTCTTTTATAACTCAATGCTAGTGGTATGATGCATGTCTATTCTCCTTGTTCTGAATTCTGGATGATTCATCCATAATTGTCTGTCATGGAATATTAGATATCCACTAGGCATCTGTATTTCAGGAAGTACGGTATGCTCTCGTGGACTAACCTCGGACAATGGGGCAGACAGACGTGGATTTGAACCTGGCTTAGCTACCAGATCTGTGGACTTTCTTTGACTACTCAATGAGAATTATGCTTCTCTCACAGGATTTTTGTAAGGAATTTAAAAGGCACTATATATGTAGGTATATAACCCTGGCCTGAGTATGTTGAGTTTTAGATGCTAAATAAACACTAGTTCTTTTATCATTTTTCACAAGCTTGACAAGTCTTTGTACTAAATGCCACAGAGATGAATATGGCAGAGGTCAGGATGGCACATAGGTTTTATTTCATGTGCCAGCTCTCGTGGAGTGTGTAGCTTCAGGGAGAACTGTGTGGAGAAGGATTTTAAGGGTCAGCAGGGAAGCGTGTCGTAGTTGGTTAGCTGTGTCCACAGGCTCAGGAGAGGACAGCGGGGGACATGACCGCCCCACATTTGCCACCACTGACACCAGCCCTGCTTTGGGGATGTCAGAGCTAATGGAGTGTGAAATTCCTGGAGAAGACACGGGTAGCTCTTGAGCCTAAGGACAGAGGTAGGTGCTTTAACATATGTTATGTCTCAAATCCTCTCAGCAAACTGGAAAGGAATGAGTTATTAGTCTTATTTTGTAAATGAGGACATGGAGACTCAGACACACCAAGTACATTTTTCAAGGTCTTACAAAGCAGGAGGTGCTAGAAATGAGATCTAAACCCAGATCTGTCTGATTCCAGAAGCCTTTTGTTTGCAATTACTAACTTTTAAAACTGGGGTGTTCAGATAGAGTCCTTTAAAAATGAGGTAAAGTTAAGTAGCCTGAGGTTTGTCAAAGTGCACTGATCTTAAGTATTCACCTTGATGAACTTATAATTGCACCTTGGTGATTTTATCACACCACGTAGCCATCAGTCAGACTAATACAGAAGTTTCTCACCTTTTTTGAAGGTTCCCTTGTGTACTTTCCCAGGCAATAGCCTCCCCACCAAGAGGTAACTACTATTATGATATTTATCACTATTGATGAATTTTGACTGCTGTTTAACTTCATACAAATGACATTATTTAGTTAATTTCACTTTTGTGTCTGACTTCTTTGCTCAATATGATCTCTGTGAGATCCATCTATATAATCAAGTCATCTTAGTGGTTTGTCATTTTTTAAATCTGTTATATGAATACACCACAATTTATTTATCTCTTCTCCTCTTGTGGGACATTTAGATTGTCTGCAGTTGTTGGTTCCTATGAATAAAGCTGCTATCAAGATTCTTGTAATGTCTTTGGGTGGACATATACCCTTATTCTCTTGAGTATATACCTAGTAGTAGTGGAATCTCTGGGCCATAGATTGGGTGAGTAACTTCAGTAGATAGGAACCTTTGCTTTTTTTCAGTGAAAGTTGCACAAAGACAGGGGCTTATATTTTCTGATCTGTGCTGCATTCCCAGAACCTACATCAATTCTTGCTCAGAGTCTGTGCTAGTGAGTCATTTTTGAGTAGATGAGAATATTTGTATATTCTCATATTTTGTATCTTGGTTCTTGGCTTTGTATTGGGGCTGTCACATTTCAGTGAACAGAGAGGTCAGACTCTCTCTTTCTGTGCCCAGAGTTCCCTTTTTATGAAAAATATTTTATAATGCCTCCTTAAATATCTTGAAGTTCATAGATGATACAACCTGTCTACATATGTATTTTCTTTTTAACTAATATGGCATCTTAACTATTCTACAAAGGAAAAAATAAAAAGAAAGCAATTTACATGAAGCAATTTACAGAATGAGTATTTCAGTATACAAATGCCAGGGGAACTACTACATTAGATGGCACGGTGAGCTACACAGACGCTTGCAACTGTGCCTGTGATCAGTACAGATGCCGGGTGGAGTGGGAGGGGCTGGTCTGCTAACTCCTTTCCTGAGTTACACTGTTGCTGGGGATAATGAGTTTCCAAGTGGGGACCACCTCTTGGTAAAAGAAAGTACCGTCTTCCCTCAATTGGGTCTTGAAAATTGTATATTAAAACTGTCTAAACATGCTTTCTTTTTATATATAAAATGGAGTTGGGGTCTAGGTCCAGCTACAGGAACGTTCTGTGGGATGCATGTGGCATGAAGCATATTCTTCCACATTCTTCATAACAGGACTGTCCCAAGCCTCACACAGGGTGTCTGCTGTCCTTGGTCCTCAGTTGTGAAATGCCAGTGCACCCTTCAATGTATGCTCTCTGATCATGGAATTTCTCCAAGTATTTCTCCTTGATGGTGAGCATGATGTGGAGCCCTCTCAGTAGACGGCGCTGGAGGGGTCCTGGAGGAGGAGGAAGGTCTGCCGTTTCTGTGCCAGATGGGGCTCAACTATGGGTGTGAGGACATGCAGGGGAGCCACAGCCCTTCTGTGGCTTCGCAGCCGTGGCGTGGTGATGACCTCTGTGCGGCCCCTCAGCTGGGAAACCAGAGCCCACAGCACAGCCACATTCTCCAAAGGACTCCTACCCGTTTGGCTCCTAGTCTCCACACTCCAGGACCAGTTGCTGGTTTTTCTCACCTGTGGTTCGGAGGGTGGCCTCTTGTGTTCATTGCACCTCGGGACCCACTCCAGCCTGGCCAAAGCAGTGGACTTTTTGCCGCCTGGTGGGTGGAACCTGCCTTCTCCAAGGACGTCGGGATCCCTAACAAGGTTGACCTCCCCCCTAAGCTGTAGGGTGTCTTACAGGGTTTCCGTGTACCTTACAGTTACTCTTTATTGCAGTGAATGATGTTTGTATTACTCCTCCTTTGTTTAAGCTACTCTGATTTCCATCTCCTGATTGGACTCCGATTGTCATAAGAGGTAATCCTAGGATGACGGCAAGAGAGTGAAGGGAAAAAGCCAATAAGGAACGTGTGAATGAAGGGTCACTACTGTGAGCGCCTGGGCTCAATTGCACTGGTGTCCCTCTGAAATTTGGGGTGATGCAGACTCTAGCATTGTCCCAGGAAGAGGCAAGAGGGCTGGATTTGTATCTACCAGTTCCCTTCACTCCCTGGTTGAAGGTTACTGTTGGGGACCTTAACTTCCTGGCACTCTGTCCTGCTCTGCATGCCTGGACTGAACAGGCCATACTTTTATAGCCAGAAAAAGCCCTCAGGTAGAGAGAAGTGAGTCCCTCATGGTAGTTATCTGTGTGCATGGGAACTCCCCCTGAAGCTGCAGGTGACCTCTAGGATGGGCCAAGGGGATGTAGGGGGCACTGATGTGTTTACTACAGACATGTTCCCAGATACTGGGTGACAGAAGGAAATGGGTTAGATGGATGCCGATGAATGGCTCAGACTGATTTGAGGGTGAGTTTTCTGGAAAAGCCAGTTGCAGAGCAAATATTTTCCTGACTGGGATAATTTAATTGTACAGTCAGTGTTTGCTATGGGTAATTGGGTTTTTCTTTGACCTTGACAGTCTCACTGGCTTGCTGTCTGCACTGGAAGACACTGTTGTATAACTCTTTCAGATACAATAAGCCAAATCTGGCTTCCATCAAGAGCTGGCAGCCCTGCCATCTTCAGGAGGTGCCCATGGCTGTACTCTCCAAACAGCAAAAATGGTGCTTGTATTTTCCTTTTTGCCCTTTATAAGAGCATTTCAGCTGAAGCAAAAGGCTTTTTCCTTTATTCTGGATTTTTTAATAGAAGTCTTGGTGGCATTAAACCCTTTTAATTCTGAGCACCGCTTCTAAAGTTCAGTGACGACAAAGCTCTGTTCTGGCATAGAATGCAATGGATACCAAGGCGAGAGATTGTAATCAGCAGGAGCACCAGGATAAAAATGTGGGCAGGAGACAAGTTTAGTACAAAGGGTCATGGACAGTGTTTGTCTGTGGGTAGTTTTGGCTGAAGGAGGTTATTTCTATACTAAGATTTTTAAATCATTCATGTTTTGCAATAATTGAACCAATTTATGTGGCTTCCCATAGGCAATGTGTTCTTTCTGCATTTAGAATGCTCGGCAAGGAAAGAACATGGACACTTCCTCTGTCCTGAAATGGAAAGATCTGTGAGATAGAGTGTTAAGTGACGCAAGCAATATGTACAAGTAGTGCCGAGGAGCAAACTATTGTATGAAAAAAGAAGGGAGAAAGAAGATTATATAGCCACATTTGCTTGACTTGACATAAAACCCAATAAAAGTATCTGGGTATAGGTAAGGAGGGCAGAAACCAGAGGTGAGACTTTTGATTTATAACTTTTATATCGTTTTGACTTTAGAATCATGTCATTGTATTTCCTGTTCAGATAAAGAACTAAATGTCCAAGAAAGAACATAATCAGTAACCTCTGTTCTACGATCATTTTTACAACCTTTGAAGGCATTTTCAGATGGGCAAATGCATTCCACGAAATTCAAATAGCTGCACAAAGTGAATCTTTGGCAGACATTTAGGGCATGAGTGGAAATTTTTTGCATTGATGCTGGCATTTACCATACAGGCAGCAGGGGGAAGTGTTTCTCTGTTTTTCTCTGTGCCTTCCCTACTGCCCCAACTTCATATGCAAAACCAAACAAGAATTCTCTAAATTCAAATCTGTGCACAAGATGCACCACATTTTCTAGATTCATGTGGTTACTTTCTCATCCCAAAAACCTTTTGGGGGCTTGGAGCTTCCAGCAGGCTGCTAATTAGTCGTCAAAGGGGCTGATGACTGGGTTTGCTGGTGTGAAGTATTTCTTCCATCTTCTCTCTGCTGTCTTTGTCATTCCACTCAGCTCCCATGCATCACTTCCCATAATCATGTCATAGAAAAAAAACTCCTTAAATTATGAAAATTCACAGCTCTCTCTCTTTACTTTGCAGATGAGACTCAGTATTTGTAAGGCAAAACAAACAAACAAATAAAAAGATTTTGGACCTTCATGAATAGTGCCAAAGTAAAGAAAAAGCTGAAAGGGGAAGAGAATGGGTGCCGGGTGAGTGTCTGCCTGGCTGGCACTGTACCTGCCAGGACTCCTGGCATCTTCAAGGAGGAAGAAGTGTGTGCCCGGAGAGCCTTTTTGTGGAGGAGGAGGTGAAAGCTCATAGGCGATGAGTAACTTAACCAGGTTTGGGGTGCTGCAGAATGGTAGAATTGGAATCGGAAGCCAGGCTGCGTCCAAAGCTGACACACTGAGAGATTTTCCTTCCGCTGTCCCAAGTAAATGAAGGCAGCGTGTCCCCTGCACGGTCTTTCTTGTCCTCACCTCCCTGTCCCTGCCACTGCTCCCACAAGCGTGCACCTCCCTCTGCTTACTCCCCACATTGGAAAGAGAGGAAAGGCATACAGGTCGCTGTCTTCAGAGCTCTCCAGATGTTCAATGGCGGCTGGTCTTTGTTGCACATGGGCAGTGATTCCTTAAGAAAAGGCATCAATGTTGTATAATTCTTTTAAAAAAGGCAGTAAGGTTGTTCTGCCCAAGGTCAGAGTTTCCCAGACCTTAGACTTGAGGAAGTGACAGGGAGGCCAGGGCAGTGTTTTCAAATTGTTTTAGAGCATTTTGTGCTCTTGTGTGTGTGTGTGTGTGTGTGTGTGTGTGTGTGTGTGTGTGTGTGTGTGTGTGTGTTTCTGAGTGCTCTTGCTTTCTCATGCCAGCTTCCTGGCAGTGCCCACAGGTGAAGGTGATGGTGAAGATGCATAAATGGACACATAGAAGCTTTGAATGGACTAATTACAGAAGTGAACAGAGAACAGCAGTGAAGACATTTGCCCAAACTGAAGTACTTGGGAGTGATCTGGGGTGGCAGCCAGCCTCTGTAGTAAACACCACCAGCCCCATGGGAGAGAGCTGTGGCCTTTTTCAGTGCTGAGTAGAACTAGGAGAAAGACTCCTTTGATGCAAGCATGACTTTAACACCTTCAGAGCTCGCTATGCTGCCAGTACAACAGAGAAGGGCCAAGCAGCAGGCTGGGCAGGCAACAGTACCCAGCTAGAATTGTCTTCGGTGGTTTTCTTTTCCTTTAGTTATGATTCTTCTTATAGAAAATGAAAATGATTATGGTTTTCTATTTATGGTAATGATAAGGTATCCTTTTTAAATACATGCATTGAAATGACAAAGTTCTGCCTAACAAAAAAGCTAACTTCAAGAAAAATAGATGAATTAATAATAGGAGAGATGGTATGTAGATGTGAAAAAAATGATGAAGTGGCATCATTTTTTAAATGACTGAAATTTTTTAAAATGATGGAAATATGGGGATGTGGTAGTGGAGTATTTATAAATGTGTCTTCTAAACTGTCTTTGACAACTTCTGACTCCAACTCCATTATCTGAGAATCATGGGAATATTACGGGTGCACGATTTTGGAGCAGAAAGGGTTGATCTAGTCCACCCTCCTCATTTTTAAGTTGATGACATGGAGGCTTAGAGGGATGGGACTGGCCCAAGTTCACACAGTGTTTTGTTGGCTAACAGCATGTGTGTGTATCCTGGTGGGGGGCTGGCTGGAGTGTGGAGGGCAGAGCATGATAATAACCTGCATAGAGAGTTGCTTTAAGTAGTTCTGTTGTCTGGCACCAAGGAGGGAGAGCAGGAAGGGGAGGGAGAGACAGTCTTAAAACAAAATGAGAACACCCAAATAACAAGGAAAGGAATCCTTAAAATCTAGTTCTTTTTGCTGCTGCCGCAGTCGGACAAGAGCTGGCTGGGCTCCCTCCTAAGGGCACCATTTAAGGTGGCCTTAAATGCAATAGGTCAGCATTATGCTTGAACAAAATGTGATGACTGATTAGGAAATGCATCTAAGTACTGGTTGTGGTGATGCTTATCACACCCTCCCCCAGCCCCCACCCCATGGGAACAAACAAGGCTGTAGGTCTACACTTGCATGCTGACAAAATTGGACCCAGATGTCCTTGTGCCTGGGACAATTTAACTCTGGCTGTAACAGTCATTTATAGAGAATCAGGTGTCACAGGGAGAAGAGACTCAACAGTGCCTCAGGCATTTTAGCACCTGCTCTGGGGAGCTGCCGCTGCCTACCTACTCCTCACTTCAAGGTCGGCTCTGAGCCATGCTTTCCTATGCGTGCACCAAGATTATAAACACAGGATGTAGTCCAGGATTAAAGACAGCTCCCCGTTGTGGAAGGGGCTGGAGAGCCTAGTGCGAGGTCCAGGGTGGAATTTAATCGAACATTTATAGAATAAATGACCACAGGTTTGGATAAATCAATCAACACGGTGCTTGGCACAGAGCCTGCCCACTGTTCACCCACATTCATGTGTGGACAAGTCACTCAATTTTTTTCAGTGTCAATATTTCTTCATGCCTGCAATTTACATGAGAAACTATGTCTTATGTATATGTTGTTGTGGTAGGAGGGATGAGTCTAATGAGTGTAGTGGTTGCTCATTCACTCATTCACTCATTAAATCATTCATTTTTTTCAACCAGCTGATATTTATTAAGCTCTTAGTTAGGAGATAACCTAGGCCTCTTCTTATAGAGGTTAAGATCTAGTGGGAGAGTCAGATAATAGCTGTCTCAAATCAGTAGAAAACCAAGATAATTCTTTCAGAATATGATACATGCTAGAATGAAATAGTGGTTTAATAGAAAAAATAATACTAATACTGATGGAAGCTGGTATTTATTCAAGACTTACTATGTGCTATACTTGTAAACATTTATCTGTAGGATGCACTTAATCCTTACCACCATCCTTAATGAGTTATACTTATCTTTCATTTTGTAAAGAGAAACTGAGGTACAGAGATAGAAAGTAGTGGGGAGAGGTGGAATATTTTAGACAGCATGGTCAAGAAAAAACTTCATGGGAGGTGACATTTAATCAGGGGCCAGACACGTACATTTCCCGTGTACCTCTAAAATCCACGTTTCTGTCCCGCTGTTGTTTGGTGAAGGCTAGCACGTTGTTCACTGTCACTGCAACCATATTCTAATGAGACAATGGCCCTTTTTGCAGCTAGAGTGGTGCCACAGAGACTGGAGGGGACAGACAGATAAGCTCAATGCATTAGGCCAATTCACTGCTCTGTTGATCTTTCTAGGGTGTGGCTTATTAGTGTTCTCTAAATTTGAAGGATGTGAGGTTTAGACCTCTGGGATGACACAGCATGGAAAAACAGCTTGCCACTGTGCTGTTACCCATGGGGAGACTGGATCTATTTCTCCTCTTCGCTTAAACATTAAGTCATGGCCATTTACTGTGGGAATGGGGCCAGAAAATCACCCAGTGATGGGGGTGGTATTCAGAATAATCTCATCCATGCAAACAGTGCAATAAGTTTCACAGCCGTTAGCTCCAAGATCCAATCTGGGTCTCCCAATGACCTTGTCAAACAGAGATTGCTCTGCATGTTTAGAAGATTAAATAAGTGAAGGCTGAGATTCTTCAGAGTTTAGCCAAGGTCATATAGCCGGTGGAGGAAGAACCTAGTGCTTGAACTTTCTGATAAATGAAATCTGTTAATCCATCTGACCTATAGGGTTAGGCTATATGGATAACATCTTTTTAAACAATAACGAAACAATAACAACCATTTGTTGTTATAAATGTTTCCCCTTTGGTGGATTATGGACCAAGAGCCTTATCTATGTTAACTCATTTATCCACATACATACTGCATGAAAGCATTTGTCAATGTCTAGCATGTGGTAAGAACTCAATTAATGTTAAGTTATATGACTCTACTTTGGTGTAAGGGGAAACTGAGGCCCAGAAAGGTTAAGTAACTTGTCCAAAGCTGCCCCGTCAGTAAATGATGGGTCTGAGACGTAAACATAGGCCATGTGATTATGAGTCTAGCTCTTACCTTGACGTACATTGCCCGCCTGCCTCTGAGGTGGGTCCCCATGCCTCAGTGTGCTGTGGGCAGTGCACGCGGAATTTTAGATTTTCGCAACTTATCTCTGGCAACACTTAGAGTTTTTCAGTTTTTCATTTGAATTGCTGTTCCAAGCTCTTTCAGCAGTGGGTCTGCAGCTCTGCAGAGACAACTGGGGCCATAGCCCCTGTGGTTCCCCCTGCAAACCATTCATTTGCTCTTCACTCAGGAGAGGCTGAGAATTTGGGGTCCTGGAGGAGGAGGTTTTCTCCTCATTGCTGTTGAGGGAGGTATGTTTCTTGGAGGCGTTGGTAGAATTCCATTGCTGTGAATGCACGTGGGCTTGGAATTCAAGTTGTAGGGGTTTTCTGTTTTGTATTTTGCCACATTTTCAAAGATAAACCTATTTCTAAGTAGACAATGTCTAGGCACTCCCTGTCTCTACTCTATGCTGAGGTTTTATGTTCACTGTGGGGCCCTTGGTTCAGCAACACAAAGCAGGCACACTGGGGGGATCTGGACTCTGTTTCTAGGTCTCTGCGGTGTGGCAGACAATGGGAAGATGATTCCCAGTGGAAACTTTCATCAAGGAGGTAGAATTTTAGCCAAGGTTTGAAAGACATTTAGATTTTGATGGGTGGCAGAGGAAGGTAAGCACAGCAAACTGTACATCTGATAAGAGGTTAATCACCAAAGTATATAAGGAACTCAAACAACTCAATAATTAAAAAATAAATAACCTGATTAAAAAATGGGCAGAGGATCTGAATAAATATTTCTTCAAGACATACAAATTGTCAACAGGTACGTGAAAAGATGCAAATAAAAACCACTATGAGGTATCACTTCACAATTGTTACAGTGGCCATTATCAAAAGACAAAAGGTAACAGTGCTGGCACGGTTGTGGAGAAATTGGAACCCTCATGCACTGTTGGCAGGAATGTAAACTGGTGTAGCTACCATGGAAAACTGTGTGGAGGTTTCTCAAACAGTTAAAAAATAGAGCTACCATGTGATACAGCAATCTCACATTGAGGTGTGTGTGTGTGTGTGTATGTATGTATGTATGTATATGTACATATACACATATATGAAAGGAAATCAGTACTTCAAGAAGATATCTTCTGGTGGCAATGTTCATTGAAACATTATTCACAATAACTGTGATATGAAAACAACTTAAGTGTCCATTGACAAATGAATGGATAAAGACAATGTGGTACATGTATACAGTGGAACATTATTCATCCTTAAAAAAGGACATCTTGCCAGCAGTGATAATATGGATGAACCTAGAAGACATTATGCTAAGTGTAATAAGCCAGGCACTGAAAGACAAATACTTCATGATCTCACTGATATGTGAAATCTAAAAATGTCAAACTCATAATAGCAGAAAGTAGAATAGTGGTTGCCAGGGGCTGGAGGGATGGGGATGTGGGGAGACATTGGATAAAGGGTAGAAAATTTCAGTTAAGAGGATGAATAAGTTCTGGAGATCTAATGTACAATATGGTGACTATAATTAATAATACTGCATTGCATACATGATATTTGTTAAGAGAATGGATCTTACAAAATGGCACACAAAAATGGCAACTATGTGAGGTGATGAATATATCAGTTAGCTTGACTGTGGTAATAATCATTTCACAATGAATATATATATATATGTATCAAAATATCACATTGTACACTTTAAAAACATACGATTTTTTTTGGCACTTTTAAAGATTCATTAGTAAAAGTGAAAATCTTTACATTCAAATAACAAAAAGTATGTATAAACTACCAATAAGTATAAATTACATCTTAAATATATAAATGTCTCTATTGGTGGAAGAAGAATATTTGAAGGAAATATTTGAGTTTTATAATCAGTTTCTTTTCTGATAAAGTGTATAGGTCATTTTTCATTATACTTTTTTTTATTAAGGTATTACTGATATACACTCTTATGAATGTTTCACATGAAAAACAATGTGGTTACTACATTCACCCATATTATCAAGTCCCCACCCATACCCCATTGCAGTCACTGTCCATCAGTGTAAATACATACAATTTTTATTTGCAAAGTTTACTTCAATAAAAGTGAAAAGGAAAAAAAACTCCAAATACCATAGAATGGATGGCTTGAACAACCGATCTGTTTTTTCACAGTTCTGGAGGCTGGCTGTCCAGGATCAAGGTGCTGGCAGGTTTGGTCCTGGTTTACGGACGCCTTTCTTCCAGCTGTGTCCTCACATGGCCTTTTCGCTGTGTGCATGCATCCTTGGTGACTCAGTACCTCCAAATGTTCTTCATATAAGGACACCAGTCAAATTAGGTTGGGGCACCCCCTAATAGCCCCATCTTAACTTAATCACCTCTTTAAAGGCCCTATCTTTGAATATAGTCACATACTGAGGTACTGGGGATTGGTGCCTAAGTACGCAAATTTTGGAGGGTCACAATTCAGCCCATAACAGATATCAAGCTAAACAGTTTACATAAGCATTTTAATGTTCATAATAATCCAGTGGCTACTACTATTAATAACTTCATTTTCCCAGATGTAAAATCTGAGGCAAAGAAACGCAGCTGGTAAATGGCAGAGCCAACATTTGTCCTTATCTCGGTCTGCCTGATGGGAGTCGTCACTCTCACTCTCCAGCCTGGATGAGCGGAACATGCTGCTTCACGGTGGGTGTATCTGGGGTGTGGCCGAAGCCTGCCGTACCTGACGACCAGCTCCTCCTGAGGTGTGGAAGAGCAGCGCCATCAAGACAGGAGCCCCAGAAAGGTGGACAACTTGAGAACACAGCAGGTTTTCACTGTTGCTTCCAATAGATATTTGGTCTTGGAAGGGAGCAGCAGATTTGGGAGGAGCAAGGCTGGCTGTGTAGATGGAGCTGAATAAAGGGATGGGCACACTGAGCTAAGGAAGAGGTGATGATCGCTTCCTGGATTGGCTCCATCCCTGAAGATGAAGGACAGATTATTTGTTCTAATGTCCAGCTGATGGAAGCACAGAGCTCTAAAGTGAAGATGAATGGTGGTGTCAGTTGAATTGTGTCCTCTCAAAAAAGTATGCTGAAGTCTTTGCTCTGGTCCTTGTGAAGGTGACTTTACTTGGAAACAGGATCTTTGCAGATGGAATTAGTTAAGATGAGGCCACACTGAGTTAGGGTGACCCTATATCTAGTGATCGGTGTCCTTATAAGAAGACTGTGTGAAGGCACAGAGGGAAGAGATGACCATGTGAAGATGGAGGCGGGGGTGGGGTGGTGACTCTACAAGCCGCAGGACACCAAGGGCTGCTGGCAGCCCAGGGGGAAGGCTGGGAGAGGCTCGGCACAGATGTTTCTCAGAAGGAACCAAACTCATGGACATCTTGATCTCAGATTCTGGCCTCCAGAACTGTGAGACAGTGCGTTTCTGTCATTTTAAGCCACCAGGTTTGTGAAACTTCGTTAAGGCAGTCCTAGGAAGCCTGTACAGATGGGAAGGGAGAAACAGGCATGAAAATAATTACTTCGGCTGATAGTAAGTATGACTCAGAGAGAAGAATGGAGGTACAGAATGTGTCTGCGGACTTATAGGAGAGAACAGTTTTAAAGGAGGCTGGGAATTATGGTCTAAGAATCTCCATACAAACGGGTAGATTATGAGAAATAAATCTAATGACAAAAGGTGGTAGATGTGGTATTTGAGAGTTGCCCAGACGTGGGCTGGAAACTCAATCTTGGGGCGTGCTAAAATGAAGGGACATACTGATTAAGTGGGGAGGTAACTGGTATTAAAAAAAAACCCAACACAGACAAACTCATGGAGATCAGAGAGCCTGAGAGGGGAAGCAGATCAGCAGAGCACAGGATGAGCATTTAAATAAAGATGCCTGGAGGTGCCGCCCTTAAAGCTGCGATAAGAGCCACGTGAGTCTCCGAATGAAGTGGCCACATGTCTGCCCTGCGCGGGTCCCAAGCTGGCCAGAGGGAGGGTACTGTAGTAAGGGGGACTTGCCTCGCCTCTCCAGAGACTTGCTGTGAACACTAACTGGCAGAAAGCGGGAAAGTGTGAGGTACTTTTGTCTTGCTTTATGGCCGTTTCACCAAACACTGGGCAAAGCCTAAGGCATTTCCACGCTGGACCCAGTTTTGAACTGTTAACTGGTTGGTGACGTGGAAATGACAGAATCCCAAGATAAGGCCAAGTGGGATTTCCCCTTTTGGGTCTCCATGGCCTCATAGTGTTTTCATGGGCTCCAGTGAGGAGAAAAGACAAACTCAGTTAGGATTGTACTCTAGGCTTTGGGAGGAAAGATTTTTAAAACCATAGAGAATATCCTTTTCTTCAGTTCTTATCGGTGGATGATGCCGAACTCCCTAGGCATTCTCTCCCCGCCTCCTTCCTTCCTTTTTCCTTTCCTTCCCTTCCTCCCTCCCTCTCTTTCCTGAACTGAATACCCTTTCTTTCCTCCTTCTATCCCACTTTTCCTTTCCGCAACAGAAAGCCACATCCTTCCACCTTTGACATGAGTCCTTAGGGATATTAAATTTTAGCATTTAGAAAGTGAAATTAGCCAATACTGGAGTTTGTGGGAGGCTGGAATTGGTGTTTCGCAAGCAGGCAGGCAGTCTCACAAAAGCCCCATGGCTGGCTGCACGCAGGCTGGCACTCCCACTCTGTTCTGGAAGGACAATTAGTTATTATGTGTCATTCGGGCCGTCTGTTGCTTATGCTTTTCACATGCTGCTATTCATACTTGTTAAATATAAATGGCAGCTTGTTTTGGTTTCATCATTATTAATTTAGTTTGTTGAACATTATTAGATGAACTTCACCATGTTTTCTTGGCTCTCTTGCGGGAAATGAAAATATTCGCATCGCTTGTAGGTGGGAACTATAGTTCTCTAAGAACTAATCCTTAAGATGTATATTATTGTGGGTTCTAATGTGAAACAGCAGGCTGTTATGGTTAAAGCAGAGGTATATGTCATCTTCATCACCTCCAAATATTGTGCAGCATGCCTTTCAGTGCTAATACTGGAGTCTGACCAGCTTGTGTCATGGTTCCCCCTAAGCTGGCTATGCCTCACTCTCTTTATAAAATGGGAAAAATAGGACCTTCCTTAGGAATGAATGCCATCATGCATGTACATTGTTTAGGCAGTGCACAATAAAATGGGAACTAATAGCTACCAAGACTTAAAGAATGCTTACAATCTGCTGTGCACACAGGAAGTGTTTTATCCATATTGACTAATTAATCTTCAGAAAACTCCATGAAAATTACAATTATGTAGTCTTTACAGATAAGGAAAAACCTGAGGCAGAAGACATTTAGGTGACACTGAAGATCACATGGTCAGTATGTGGCAAGGGATTTGAACCCAAGAAGCCTGATTCTAGACTTACTGCACTTGAACAACATATATAACACATGATAATAACAAGAATCACCATCACCCATTTCTTTTCCAAATGGGTCATACAATGAGATCAGGGCCAAGTGAATGGTTTCTATTCATTTGCAAACCATTTCTCTCCTCACCTGCTGTAGGCAGCTGGAGGAGCCCTGTCTTTCTTACTCCCAAATCCCTAGAATGTAGCTCAGCTGCTCTATGAATGGCTTGTCAAGGCCTCCCCCTCTTTGACCTTTTCAATCATCCCAGTCTTTGCTGAGGTTGCTAACAAAGTATTGTTCTGTCTGGGAATCTGGAAGGCTTCCTAGATTCTGCTTTGAATCCAATGCTCCTTGAGGTAGACTGTTGATATTTCACGAGGTGAGGCCTCTTCCAGGATGAATGCTATCCAGTTAAGCATCTGGAAAATGTTTTCCACTAGTATTTCTTAAAATTTCCGGAGCTCCCTGATGATATCATTCTAGTCCTGAAATGGACCACTGAGTGAGAGCCTGCAAGAGATGAAATAGGGATCCAAAGGTGTGATGTTCCTTTCCAGATCTTAGCCAGTTTGGGGAGGATTCCAGACAGGAAGCCAGCGCTCCCAACATTGTCCAGGGTATTTTCAACTTGAGTATAGAAGGAGAATCTGGAATATTTTGGGTTTTTCTCATATGTTACATAACATTTGGATAAAAGCTGCAAAATCCCAACAAATATTCATATATTGCTTTTGCTTTTATAGCTAATGTCAAGTATGGTTTTAAAAGGTTATTTTAACAATGAACATTTTTAGGACTTATATAAGGACATTTGTAGAATGCTCATGGACTATAAACTATGACAGTAATACTTAAGGCACTCAATGGTATCTTAGTGAAAGTTCTGTACAATTAGTATTTTATTTTGCACACCGTAAATCAAGTAGGTGTTCTACAAAAGATTAAAGCCATCCAAACATTCAAAAGTGTATCATTCATGGAAATTTCTAAGCATCCATGAAGCAAACTAGATAGTGCTTTGGACAAGCTCAAATGATTCCACTGATGGAAAACTCAGAAAAGAGGGTCTGAGTCAAGGTTTGAATCAAGAGCCATTAAAATATTACTTTAACAGATGAGCTATTTGCGAAACTGAGTTTTCAAACAAATGACTACTCCATATTTTGAAATGAGTGGCTTATTGTTTTGCTTGGAAAGGAAGAATTTTGTGAATTTAGGGGAAAGATATTTCCCTAATGACTATATTAATAGTGGCCGAACATTACAATGATTATCAATTAATCAATGCCAGGCAATTACTAAATATATGATCCAGATACAATCTCTTACTCCTTTCTCAAAACTGGCTCTATCCTTTGAACACACATCTAGTATGGCTGTAATCTCATCCTTAAAATGTATGTAGCCTGTGACTGGTATGGGCAGGACCTTTAACACAGATGAGTTGAGTTATTCAATGCCACATATAGAATGAGCTGCAGATCCAGGAATGACTTAGTTCCCTGGGCTCTTAGTTTGGGGCGAATCAACAGAGCTCAGTCAAATGAGAAAAACAAAGGCCATTTATTCTGAACTTGTTATGGCAAGGGCGTTGGCCACCAGATCTCATTTGTAAATGGTATGTGTCATTTGTACATCTGTCAGTTTGGTTCTCTTCCTTCTAAATCAGGGCCAGCAAACTTTCTGTAAAGGGCCAGCTAGGAAGTATTTTCAGCTTTGTGATTTCTCTGTTGTAACTACTCAACTCTGACATTTTCACACAAAAGCAGCCACAGACAATATGTAAACAAGTGGATTTGGCTGAGTTCCAACAAAACTTTATTTACAAAAACATGCAGCAGGCTTGATTTGGCCCAAAGGCTGCACTTTGCCAACCCCTGTTCTGTAGTAAAGAGCTTGCACAAAATCAACAAATGTGCAAACGACAGCTGTCTCCTGTGCTGTGACTCATTTCCTCCAAGCCCGTTTTCATTCTATTGAAGCTATTATTATTGTGGTCTAGCTTCCAAGAGGTGTGGTATTTAAGAGGTAAGCTCGACAACCAAAAAACTAACATATTTCCATTATTTTTTCCTTCCTCACAAAGAACATTATATGGCACTCATTTAATAACTG
Organism: Manis pentadactyla; assembly: GCF_030020395.1. Lineage (NCBI taxonomy): Eukaryota > Metazoa > Chordata > Mammalia > Pholidota > Manidae > Manis > Manis pentadactyla. The sequence goes on from NC_080023.1 coordinate 9,886,095, forward strand.
AAGTGATACTTCTCAGAATGTTGTTTTCCTTGTCTCATTCCTTATAGCCTATACTCTGTTTTCAGAACCTTCTAGTTGTCAAAATCCTGAAAGAAATGCTCTGTCATGCACAGCGAACCATCTTCCTCTCAACACCTCACATGTCAGGCAAGAGCTGGTAAGAGCAAAGTTGTTATATTGGCAAAGATGGTCTCGCCTTAGCCTGGTCCCCTCATGTTTGCAACATGGCTGCCACACTTCCAGGCATCACAGACAGAAAAATATCCAGAAGTAAAAGCCATTTCCTCCTTGTATCCCCTTAAGAGTGAAGAACCATCTCCCAGAAGTTTCCTTGCAGACCCATCATAGTGTCTCTTAGGTCCACGTGTATCACATGCTCACACCTAAGTCCATCTTAGGGTATTGGAACCATCACAACTGGTTGAAGTCAAGCAGGAGTCACCCGGAGGTCAGCGGTACATCCTGCCTCCCCTGATGTGCACGGCCTTACAGACGGTGGATTTGAAGGAGACACACTGACGTTCTACAGGAAGGATGAGGGTCAGGGAGCCATTACTGAGAAGCCAACCAGCTGTATCTTCAGCAAGAGGCAAAGGGACAGGGAGAGAACTGGCTATAGAGTAAAGGCAGCAGGAGAAAACAGAGGACCTCTGAGGAACCCCTTTCTAGGTTTTCAACATTCCTCAAAGTAGAAACAGTCAAGGATTCCTTTTTCGGGTAAACAGAAGGCTTAGGTTTGTTGATAAAGAACTGATGCCATCTTTCCCTGAACACATCACATATCAGGCAGAAGGAGGTAACAACAGCTCTGTGAACGGGCAAAGACAGTCTGTCTTTCTTCTCTGCAGCCAATATTGCTGTCTGTTTTCACTCTTTTCACAAGTTTCACCCTCTTGTGCATTGAGAAAGTTGCTCACTTCATCACCACTGCTTTGACAGAGGGAACTCCGGATATGCAGACAGAAAAGACCTGAATCCTGGCTCTGCTACTAACTAGTCTATGACTTTGAATATGTTATTTAATCATGTGGAAAATTAGCTACCCTCTCTGTGATGAACGAAGATATCTGCCTTCTTCATGAATGCAATTGTTGTGAGGATTAAATGAAAGGTTTCAGTGCCTGTGGCACACAGGCATTAATTTTTCCCCCCTTTGGAATTGCCAAACCTGTCTACTCATTGTCCCCCGAGGTCACTCACTTGTTGCATGATTTTCCACCTTCATGGGTTGCTCACAGGGTGTCTTTCCATGCTCTTCCACCCCTCCTGGTGCAATACCTTTCTCTGTTCCATCTTGGATCGTATCTGTTGTCTGAAGACTGGCTTGTCTCCACATTGCTTGTGAAGCCCTCTTCTCCATTCCAGGCCTTCGCCCCATTCTCTGGAGGGTGATGAGGGATCTTGGGATTGAGGGCATCACTGGCAAAACCCTCATGGTGTCAGATGGGGTCCCAGAAGGTCAGCATTGTCTGGGAGATACGTGGCCCTCAGGATCCAGAGCAGTGGAAGCAGGCAGCCGCCAGCTCTGGGGATCAGGGGTTATTCAAACACAAGGGAGCAGAAGCCCGGGGCTAAACAGAGAGAGAAATCATACTGGGAGCTTTTGGCTGGAGTCCTGGTCCCTCCATGTGTCTTTTTTTCCCCCATGGTTAAGTTATATATGTTATTTGAGCATCAGTTTTCTTGTCTCCAAAGTGGAGTCCTTACCTGCCTCTTCTTCCCTCCTACTCTTCATGAGAATGTGAACTCCGCAGAGACAGGGATGACTTTTAGTTTCAGTTTACAATCACATTCATCTCATAGTATACTACCTGGTTCTCTGTTAGGCACAATACATACTTGCTGAAAAATGAAATGAGCATAAAATAAGAAAACATAGATGTAAATGTTTGTAAACTTGAGGAATGATACAAATGGGAGACATTTTGCTCTGACCGCCGCCAAGAGTTGAGCATGGACCTCCATGCACAGGAGTCGTGCACTTTATGTCAGCCTTAGACCATGTATCCTTAGGGAATGTGGAACATACTGTGAGGTGGTTTTCATCAAAATATAGAATCTTTTAGAGCGGAAGAACACCTGTCTTGTGCCAGAACATCATCTATAAATCTTGCCTTCAGATTGTCTAATGCCTAATGGCAAACAGGTAACATCCATGCCTCTAGCTACCTCTTCTATACTCAGGGGGGACATTACTAATTGATCATGATACTTTCCCGCTGAGCCTGGACAAGGCCTCCCCTTTCTTTTTTTGTTTATTGAGGTATAGTTGATATCAATATTATATTGGTTTCAGGTGTACAGAGAGTGATTTGACAATTATATACATTATGAAATGTTCACCATAGGAAGTGTATTTACCATCTATCCCTATCCAAAATTACTACAAAATGACTGACTATATTCCTGATGCTGTACTTTCCACTCCTGTGATGTATTTATTTTATAATTGGAAGTTTACACTTTATCCCCTTCACCTATTTCATCCATCCCTGCCTTCCCCTCCCCTGTGGCAACTGCCAGTTTGTTCTCTGTACTTATGAATCTATTTCTGCTTTGTTCTTGCCTCCACATTCTTTAAAAACCTTTTTTACAGGAAGCTGCTACCAAATGATCAGAAGTGATCAAAATTCAACTTTCCATGAAGCTTCTTTGCTATCCCTGGTCTTCATCCAAGTATAGTCCCTTTTTGCTCCTTTGTTTATTTTCCCGAAGCTCCCTGTCAATGGAATTGCCACAGTCTCCTTTGGTCGATCACCTCTTTGTTTTCCTCTTTGGCCATCAGGAAATTTTCATATCCAAATACAGCCTCTCCCACTGTAGAAACAGGTCTGTCCTTATCCTTCAACCCAAACAAATATCTCAAAGAAATATGATTTGGTTTTGCTTCTAAGAAATAGGAGAAATATCAAAGGGGAAATGAATCACTCCGGCTCTGTAAGATTACTGTGGAATTTATTAGAAACAAGCCCCCGTGCATACAAGGCTGCACCTTGAACAACAGATTCACTTTTAAGTTAAATGCCCTGTTGCTGTGATCGGCTGCCCTTAACCACACTTTCTATCTTTTAAAGCACTTTACAAACATTTCCTAATTGATTTATTGCCCCGGAATCAGTTTGGAACAAACAACAAGAGTGATTAAAAGGCAAGAAGAACTGATTTATGATGAAAGACTAAGAATGGAATATGATCTGAAACTTGACCAGAGGTTCATAGGCAGACATCTGAGCACCAATAACTACCTGGCAGACTGTAAACTCCAAAGCAAGAGTCAAGTTATTTTACGCAGCCATTAGAAGCTTCAAAAGAGAAAGTTGATTTTTTTTTTAATGAAGAAAATTTCAGTTAGGCAGATGGATTCTCTAGGGTTATGGACTGTCCCAGAAAGCTGCAGACTCAAGGTTGTTCCAGGACCAAGGTCAACCAAGGTCAAGTCAGAGAATGACAACCTTCTACATTTAGGAAATAAGACTAAAGCTTCCTTCTACCCAGCTCTTCCCATCCTCCCCTTTCATCATCGGTCTGCTTTTCAGATATGATTTTGGGAGACTTTACTGTCTTTGTGTTTCCAGAAATAATTGAGAACCTGCAACAGTCAACCTAAGGAAAATTACAATTTGATACCCTGTGGAGCATGCTCTCTGTCAAAAACGTTGTCCACTGAGCTAGGTACCAAAATGGGCATTTCTATAGATCGCTCCTTCAGGCTTTTGGTAAGCAACTTTTCTCAGGTTTGTAGAAAATGGATAATAACAAAGTAGCTCATAGCTTCTTGATGTTTCTAAAAATGGTTTTTTTGTTTAATTTTTGTTTATTGTTTTAAGAACACATGTCTCTCTCAACTAAAGATAAATAATGTTTCTTAGCTTCAAATTATTTCTTAATTTGTAAATGCCTTTGCCTGTAAAGCATCAAATCATTATTATGTACATCTTATGATTTAGCCTATTTGGGGAGTGAGAAAAGTTTTAAAGAAGTAGAAGGCATGACCCCTGCCTGCCATGAGCTACTGCTGAGGCTAATGTGGCAAGAGACCCCAAAGTCCTCCTGAGCACCTGCTGTGGGGCTGAAGTCTCCTTGTTGGTGAGCCGAAGGCTTGGACTTGGGCCAGAGTGCAGTTTGGGGAACTGGGATCATGTGGGAGTGGTCGGATTCTTATCCTTGGCAGATACAGCCCCAGTGGAAACCAATGATACTGACTCAAATGAGGTTGAACTTGAGAACTATTGGAAAAATGAACACTTTCAGATCCCAGAATATAGGGTCTGCAAAAGGGGTTAGTTGAGAGTAAATAGATTCAAAGGATGGGCAGGTCCAGAAGAGAGCCTGAGGGCCCACAGGCAGAGGAGGGGGCCTCTGAAGAAGAGCTGTGGCCGTGGCTGTCCGGGGAGGTTTGCTGTGGGGGGTGTGACGGCATGGGAGACAGACAGGTAAACAGCCAATGCAGGTGCACAAGCTCAGAGCTACCATGTCACACAGCCCCAGGGAGCCCACCCTCCCTGTGCCTCATGTGAACCATGCCCCTGGTGTTGGGGTACATGGAGGCATGGGAGGGGCTATGGCAGGGTTACAGGGGTGCAGAAGAGAGGATACAAGCTATTCAGAAGTGTCTGAGGAGAATATTGGAGAATGGGGCATCCAAGCTAATTCACGATGATGCAGAATTAAGGAGCAGGAGGGAGATGAAATAAATTTACAGAGGAAAAAGCAGCAGCAAATGTGCAGGCCTGGAGGAGCGTGTGTTGTGCCGGGCATGCCTGTAGAAAGGCGGAAGAGTACACTTGATGGAGAAGTAGGAGGAGGCATACCACAGGGGAGGCAGGGGAGAGGGTAGCTGTCCTGTGGAGATGTTTGAACAGCCTGGGGGAGTCCGGGCATCGTTCCGCAGGCCTGGGCAGGGCGCCGCAGAATTACCTGGGAAGCCAGCTGGTCTGAGACTGAGGAAGATCCCATTGCCAGAGGTATAGAGGGTGGAGGAGGGGTGAGACCCACGTCAGGGGACCAGTGAGGAGGCTGTTGAAATATCCAGGCAGGAAGCAACGAGGGCCTGGAAATCTCCCCTGTGTTGGAATGGCCAGGTGGCCGGGACAGGAGCTCCTGGCTCTTGCCTTCACGCTTTTGCGCAGATCTGTCTCCTTTCACACCCATCAGGGTGAATGAACGTCTTTCACATTTCTGGTGTTGAGGTCACTGCTGGCTAGTACGTGGCAATACCTGGAAGTGTTTTATTTTTCATTTGCTTGGGTACAGAGACTGACAAATAATCTAGAACAACAGAGCCTGGCACGTCCTTCATCATCTGGTAAGATGGCTCTGCCTTATGAATAGTGGGAGCCAGTTCATATCTCTCTGCCAGATTTATAACAAACACTTCCCCTTTCTCCAGCATCGATGAGTTTTATAAAAATCCGGAGTGGTATGGAAAGGTTATGTGGAACATAACACATATCCTACAAGTTGAGAGCCAGATGGACTTTAAGTCAGAGTCTCTAATAATGTGTATATTATAGGGAGAGAAACACACACATATTTACGGCAGGTCCCAAACCCTATTCCTACTACAATCTCCCGAGTTTACAGTCTTCCCACCAGACACCTAATATATAAGATTGCTGTGCAATGCTATAAAAGGACTTGCACAGTCTATCCTGAGAAACTGGACTTCAATAAATAAGATAAGTGGAGGAACCAGGATATAAGAAAACACATAAAAAACCTTTAGAAGGTCATTGGAGCCTGGGGAGATAAAATTCAATAGTTCAGGGACAGAAACAAAATGGAGTTTTCTTTGTTTCAGATAGAAAATTACAAGGTGCTGTTTGAGGTTACAGCAGAGATGGAGGAGTCTTTCTCAAAAGTGCAGCATCACCAGCCCGCCAGGGACCAGACATGTGCACGAAGGAAACAGACAACATTTTGCTGGTTCTTCACCGTGATGGGAAGTCCCACTGCTAAAGAGGGGGTGAAACTAGTTCTCTTTTTTTGGGTGGTGGTTCCATGGGGTGTACAATTGGCAAACTCATCAAACTGAACACCTAAGATGAGTGCATTTTACTGACAGCCGTACATCAATAAAAATAATGTAGACATTAAAAGAGAGCAAAAAAGGAGAAGAAACATTCTGCCGTTGTCCCAGTGGCAAATTAACATGCTCTTGGTAGTGGGGCAGATCAGACTTTGAGTGGCCAGGACCACAGGATCACCAACCACATCTACTTGGAGGAAGGGCCAAATTCATTTAATGCAGCAGAGAGACAGAGGTCATCCACAGGGAAAGAGATGGGCCAGAATACAGGCACCATCGATGCCGTTTCTCTGGTCAAGTACACAACTAATTCAGCCCCTCTGTGAACTTGGACCCTGGTCAGGGGATAACAAGCATCCATGAATCACTCACAGAGCCCTGGGTAATGAGGATTCCAAGACTCATCTGCGCCCAACGAGGAGACTCAGCACTGATTAGTGATGTCCACTGAAGGTGTGGTAGGATGGCTGGAGGGCACATGTGCCAAATATTTACTAGCCACTCCTGGCCTAATTCTCTGAAGGAAGCTGGAGGATGGGGGCTGGATTTCTCAAGACACTAGGAAACTTCTTTAGTGGTAGGAGCAGTGACCTTGGTGGTGCTGGGACTGTTCAGAAATACCAGGTATGGAGATCAAGTTCTATCTCTTCCAGAAGTTTCCAGGGGGGAAACTGGCTTGAGAAAGCCAGAGAGCATGCCTGAAGAGGCTGGGCTGTGGTGAACGCTAGGTCCATGACAAGATGACTGAAGCCAGGGAGAATGGGGCCCAGCAAGAGAGTGTTGACTAGTTTCGGAGGTGGGTCAGGGCTCCCTGACTGTGTTGGGTGCAGCCCTAGGGCTCTGTGGGCGGGGTGCTGCTCTCAGGGTGCAAAACTGGTTCAGATCCTGACTGAAGAGCCCATGGCTCGCTGAATGCTGTCTCCTTTCTCCAGTCTCCCTTCCTTGAGGGCAGATGTGGGGTGGGGCCTGGGGCCTGTGGTCACCTATGAGGGAAGGGCAGAGAAGGAGGTGCATGAACTGATGGGAGCCTGGAGGGGAACACCCACCTGGGGACCACTTCCCTCACTGTTTGTCATCTTACTTCTTTAACTGCTTGACTTTCTAGGTCTAGATCCTTGAAAAAAAAAAAAAGGCAGAGAGTGTATACATACTGTAAAGTGCACCAAGTGCTCTGATCTCTGATGCTCGTGACAGTTTTAACAGGTGCACTCAGCCATGTAACCGCCTCCTGATCAAGTTCTTTATTTCTTGTCCCCTAAGGGCTTTCTAGTCTATAACCTTCCCTTCTGCGGTAATCACTAGGGTGACCAATTGTCAATTTGCCTGGAACTGAGAGGTTTCCTGGGATACAGAACTTTCAGAGCTAAAACTGGGAAAATCCCAGGCAAACTGGGACAGTTGGTCACAATTCTGACTTCATTTATCACTGATCAATTTTGTCTAGCTTTGAACTTCATTTAATGGAGTCAGATATATGTTCTCTTTTGCATCTGGCTTCTTTCAGACAACACCATATCTGTGTAAGTTCAGTCCTATTATTCATGTAGCAGTTGTTTTTGGTAATTATTATTTTATCATTAAGTAATATTCCATTGTGTGAATATATTGCAATTGTCCATTCTCCTTTTGAAAGGTATTGGGCTCAGATACTTTCTGATGTGAATAATAATCACACTGACTAGCCTGTAAAGTATACCTGTCTTTATTGTGAATTTCCTCAAATGTATAAGAAGTAGGTGGAGGGATAAATTATAAGCATATCTGTAATCAAATAGGGGATTCTTATAATCATTACTCCACTTACTTAAAACATTTCAGGCACTGTGCCATAAAATTTTTTACTACGTAAAAAGCTTAATTATTTATTTTTTATGATGTCCCTAAGTGGTGCTATAATCACTCCCTGCCATTTGATAGTTGAGAAAATTGAGGCCCAGAGAGGTTAACTAGTATGTACCAGAGTAAAAATTGGAACCCAAAACATTTGCCTCAGAGCTTGCTTTCTTAACCACTTCACTCAATACTTCTCACAGAAATGAGCAAAATCTTATCAGGAAGGCATTCAGCCTTATGTCTCTCTGAATATAATATTGGCCCTGTAAATTTGGAAAATCAATGCTTTCTTGCCTACCCAAGGTTTGTGCATGATTGTAGACTCTAAAGTGGTGTGCACTTGTAAGGAGTTGAAGAATTTCTTCTGATAATATAATGGTCCATCCATTCTGTGGCTTCTAACTAGAGGTCTGCCATACCTTGTTCCTTGATTTTGATGATATTAAGTAACAAAAATTCAGCTAAGTAAATTTAAAGATTTGATTGGCTTTTCGTTTTACACAAATGTTAATAACAACCTTATCCTTTTTTTTTTGAGCAACATTATGTTTATTAGACTCCCCCCATTGTCAAGTCCCCCCAACATACCCCATTATAGTCCCTGTCCTTCAGCATAGTAAGATGCTATAGAATCACTACTTGTCTTCTCTGTGTTGTACAGCCCTCCCTGTGTCCCCCCCAAATTATGTGTGCTAATCATAATACCCCCTTTTTTCCCCTTATCCCTCCCTTCCCACCCATCCTCCCCAGTCCCTTTCCCTTTGGTATCTGTTAGTCCATTCTTGGGTTCTTTGAGTCTGCTGCTGTTTTGTTCCTTCAGTTTTTGCTTTGTTCTTATACTCCACAGATGAGTGAAATCATTTGGTACTTGTCTTTCTCCACCTGGCTTATTTCACTGAGCATAATGCCCTCTAGCTTCATCCATGTTGTTGCAAATGGTAGGATTTGTTTTCTTCTTATGGCTGAATAATATTCCATTGTGTATATGTACCACCTCTTCTTTATCCATTCATCTACTCGACACTTAGGTTACTTCCATTGATTGGCTTTTTAAATTGATTCATGAATTGGGCAGCATCCCATCTAGTAAGTAGAGGGGAGCTCTATTGACCTGCAGAGAAGGAAGGGTTTTTGAGGAGAGAGAGCAGGAAAAAGGAAATTATTAGCAGGGAATACATTTCTTTGGGCAGGGTCACCCTCCAAAGGGAAATGGAAGGGCTCTGTCAGTAAATTTCCTAGTGTTAGCCAGGAAATTCCATGTTGACCAGTTAGAGTTTACATTCCTGGGGGAGCTGAAGCTATAGTTAGGTTAGGTGTTTAGTCTTGGTTTACTGATACAGGACCATTAACATGAGTGACTCCATCTTTGGGCCTGTCATTTTCTTTTTAACAATGGCTTCTGGTTTTCCGTGAAGTTCTCTAGGCTTGAAACATAATTGTCCCAGAGTTAAGGTATTTATTTCGTTGAAGGTGTTCTGTGTTACCAACAGGTGGATGCTCTGAAGGATATAAGAGAGACAGAAAATGGAGATCTCAATTTCATTAGCAGAGCGAAAATGACAGTTTCCCACACTGTGCTTCTAAGAACATTGAGGCCCTGGTAGCCCTCAGACAGGAGGAAGTTTTGTCCCCAAGTTCCTAGTGTCAGGGAGTCTGGCGAGAAAGAACCTGAGTGTTTTGGTGGAATGGAGTTAATCAGTACCTTCTTTAACTGAACTGTTTTCCACATAAACCAAAGGCTAAAGGGAAAGTGGGCAGATAACACAAATAATTACTCTATTTCAAGGGTGAGTTATTTCTAGCCTGAGGCACTAGATCCAAATTTAGGTTTGATTTTATCACATTCCTCTAGTCACCCCTGCTTTAGCATAGACATTATTTTCTATCCTGCTGGGCTTGTGGAATAAAATCAGTAGGCAAGATGTTTAGAGGTTTAATAATTAAAGCAGATGAAGATCTGTGAATAATCAAAGTGTCAAGACCTGCGTTTTTTTTCAGTACAGGGCCTGATGAACAGTAGACCAGGGCGTAAAATCAACATTTATCACAAAAATCTTCTGTGCTCATACCTGCTTTGTCTGTGTTCCCTTCTTAGCCTTTTCTTTCCTCTCTGACTTCATATTTCCTATTCCCTTCAATTTCTCCTGTGGGCTTCTTGGTTTCTCACATTCACCGGTTGCCACAATATCTGATCGAAGCATTGAGCCCTAGATATTAAGAGCAATCTGTGTGTTTTGTAGATGAGGACACTGAGGTTTGGGCTGGAGAAAGGATGTGAAACAGAGTTGGAATGGGAACTGGGTTCTTGTGATTTACTGCTCAATATTCTTATTTACTCTTTGCCAAAAGTATTTAAAGATATTATTTTTTCTTGCTATAAAATATTATATGACCCTTGTAAAATATTTTTAAAGATACAGAAAACTATAAAGAAAAAATAAAAATAAACTACCATCATTTCACCCAAAGTTAGTAACAGTTTGGGTATATTTCCTTTCAATCTCTTCCATTCAAATCAACACAAATTATATATACTTGAGAGAAATAGGATCCTATTGTAGAGGCACATTGGGATTCTGTTTTTATGACTAACTTTCTCTTGTCAGCATTGCCCTGAAAATACCACTTTTAATTTTTTGCTCAAAATCTTTCCAAAGCAGAAAAAGTGCCTGCTGGGCACATGCCAAGCACTGCCAGAGAGCGCAAAAGAGAAACTTGTTCATTGTTTGAGGACAGCACTTTACAGTTTACCAACCCTTACCTGCCTTGGGAAAGATAAGGAATGTCCCTGACATCCATGGAGACCCACAGCGTTGGAGTCACAAATTGGACCTAAGCTTTTGGACTTTTTTTCACCGCAAAGATGAGGCAGTATATGTAGCCCAGACTTTGATGGCAAACAGACCTCTGCTTGAATCCATCTCTGCCTCTAACTTGTTGTGGAACTTTGGGCAGGTAATTCATATAAATCAACCGAGCCTCAGTTTCCCCATGTGTAATCCATCAATAATCACGGGCCCCAATTTATAGACTCGGACAAGGATTAAAAGACATAATATGGCTGAACGTGTTCAGCAAGGTGTCTGGAATGTCAAGGGGGTCAACAAACTGTGGCCTCCTCACCCTGTTGCTTCCATGTTGAAGGTCAGTGTTTATTTTTTCAATGAATAATAGAAAGTAAGATTAAAGTGTTATCCATGAGATGATCCCTTACATATATACATAAAGTGAAGCATGATAAGTTTTAATTTAAGGGATCTAGAAAAGAAAGGAAACAAACAAATAAAACAGAAATAGATTTATAAACATAGAGAACATACTGGGGGGATGAGTGAAATAGGTGAAGGGGTTAAAGAGGTACAAACTTCCAATTATAGAATAAATTAGTCATGGGGATGAAAGTACAGCACAGGGAAGATCGTCAGTAATATCACAATTTCCTTGTATGTTGATTGATGGTAACTGCACTTACCATGGTGAACATTTAGTAATACATGTAGTTGTTGAGTCACCATGTCATACATCTGAAACTAATGCATATCAGCTATATTTCGATAAAAAAAAGAAAAAATCTAGGAATGAGAACCTTTGATGATCAGAATTTGAGAAGCTGGAGAACATCTTACTAAACATATTTAGAGCAAGGTCTTAACTTTTCCTTTTCTTGATGCTTATAAGCCTGCGAAGCTCTACAGTTACTGAATCTGAGAGCCTGCTTCCTGCCCATTGAACTTCCTGCACATGGTCTGGTTCTGGGAAACTGAGCTTCCTGGTCCCAGGGGGCCCCACAGGCGGCCCTTCGGCTCTGGAACCTGGTTGGAGCTGTCACATGCACTTATTCACACCGACATGACCTTCACATCCCACACCTGAGGGTGTTCTCGGTGAGCCAAAGTAGGGAGGCACCTGGGGCAGGAAAGATGTTCTGTGCTCTGGAGAACAATTTAGAGTAATATCTGCTCACCCACACGGCTGTTTCCTCCGAAGGTAATGCATTAGCAGCTGGCTGGCCACCCCGTGCTGCTCTTTCAGGCTGAACAGCAGCAATGTCTGAATCACCTTCCAAAGCACCTTGTGGCAATTTGCTAATTATTTTTATGATGCCAGGTCAGCAGTAAAGGTGGCCTTCCTGCTTGGCTCTTTCTCCAAAGCCGCGTGACAGGAGAGACCATTTTTCAAGCCTGAGTTTAGCGCCCAGCCTGCCTGGAGAGGAGGCCGGAGCACTGGCTAGTTGCTTTGCACGCCTTTCCCTGTACTACCTTGTCCCAGGCCTGGTATTTTGTCCTTCCTGGAGTTGGAAAGCATATTAGGTTGCTAGGGCTGCCATAACAAAACACCACAGAGTGGCTTAAAACAACAGAAGTTTATTTGCTCACAGTTCTGGAGGCTGCACGTTTGAGATTGAGGGGTCGGGAGGGCTGCGCTCCCTGAAGGCTGTAGGAGAGAAAATGCTTGTGCCTCTCTCTTGGCTGTTGGTGTTGCTGGCCACCCTTGACAGTTGTTGGCACGTGGTGGCATCACTCCAGGCTCTGCCTCTGATGCCATGTGGCATCTCCCTCATGCATCTCTGTGCCTGCCTCTTTTCTTATCAGGACACCAGTCATATTGGATTAAGGGCCCATCCTGCTCCAGTTTAACCTCATCTTAATTCTTTTCTGCAAAGACCCTAATTCCAAGTAAGAACACATTATAAAGTCCTGGGGGTTCGGATTTCAATATATCTCTTTGGAGGCCACAATTAAGACTATAACAGAGAGTATCTAGGGGTGCCTCACTTATGAAAGCTTGGACATTATTCTTAACCATTTGCCAGCTCTGAGACTGAAGGAGCTGCTGTAGGCGTTCGCTTTGCAGAGGAGCACAGCTCAGCTCCAAGCTTACACTAGTTGTGTGCACACATCTGTTCATAGCGTGCCCTCTGTGAGCTTCATTTGTTTGGGTGAACACAACTCTCTCAGCATTCTAACAAGATGGTAGTGTCCCAACGAATAAAGAAAAAGAGGGTTGTCACCTCCTTATGGAGTCACACAGCTGGATACGCAGGGCTCTCCTGTTCTTGCAGCCCCTCTTCTGTGTAAAACTTCCTTTCCAGTCTGGAGGAAAAAAATGTTACAGGGTCATATTAAAATGACCACAGAAAAGCTAAAACTCTGGAGTTGGTCATTTCAGAGGAGCCCAAACTCTTTTGACTAAACAGGTCAACTTTGAGATTTAATGGAAACCTTGAAAACTGTGACATAATGTGAAACACTCTATTTGTTTCAGTTTTATCATGAAAAGCTGGGCATTTTTGTGGTGACTTTCAGCCTCAGATACCATGTTAATTTTACAAATTATGCTGTCTATAGGCTGCCATATCCTGCCCCCACCTCTTCCCCATTTCCAAATCTTTTGGGGTCCAGGTTGAAGGGCTCTGTGTAGTAACGACTCTGCTTAAATGAGGTGTTTTGGGATTTTGATAGTTTCTCATTCCTAATTTATATTGCGAGGAAATACGTGGCCTAGTAGGAAGAAATGTGAATTTGAAATTAGCAGAGTGGATCTGGTCCTCAGTTTCCTCAACTGGAAAATGAAACATCTAGAATTAAAAATTAATAAATAAACATTTAGAATGATAACATCTGAGGTTCTCTTTCAAATCTCAACTTTCAGGAGTCTATGGTTGGTGATGACTTTTCTAAATTTTTTCATAACGTTGATCAGGAAATTAACCACGCTTTTAGGGAACCGTCTGTAACTTGGCATTCTGCTCAGTTCTGCTGACAAAAATCTTCTCCTGCGTGAAGGGTTTTCCTGGTTTTCAACCTCTGTGTTCTTCAGGCTTGTCAGTGCCTATAACACAGCAGTGACCTTGCAAAGGGAACAGCCACTTTGCATTCTTTCTGCCAGCATTCTTGCTCCCCAAGGGTTGTCCAAGAGATTATTGATGAGGGCTATGGCCCAAAGTGATCCCTAACATTTGGGAAGCTCTTTATACTTATCACAATGAATTCGTGAACATTCATTTATTTAATCCCCATGATAGTCTGGAGGTAAGCTAGACTGGCATAATTATTCTCATTTGAAGATTGAGGAAACCACAGAACATTGAGCCTACATCACCTTAACAAGGTCACAGAGGAAATCAGTGGCAGAGAGAAGGCTGGAATACACATTTTCTGGCTTCTAGGTCAAGTTTGCTTCCACTTCATCATACTTCAATTGAGTTTTCCAGATGGGGAAGGGAAAGAACTTAACATATACACCTACAGTGTGCTGTAAACTATACTAGAAAGGATTCAAACTACCTTCTATTTGATTCCAAAGACTAAATCTTTCCATTACCTGGGATTTCCTCCATGATGACTGGAAACAAAATTTAAGCACCAAGTGCCATTTTATAAAGTAGATCAAATTAATTTAGTTTTATAAGCAATCTGAACACTCCCAGTTGTGATGGGCTAGTGTGCTTAGGGATGCAAATAGTCCTGGGCTGGGTTCAGTCACCTTGGTGTCCTCTAGGGAGAGTCTATGGGATGCAAATGGCCTCTCTTCTGAATGGCTGGTGTGATGTTCAGAGGTACCAGGAATTCCTTGTGGATGATCTTAAATCTACCTCCCCTCCTGGCCGGACCCCAAATGACATCTGTAGGAACTGACCTCAAGGAAGAATTTCCAAACAGCTATAATAGTACCTGCCTTATTTTCCTTGCTGGCTGTTGTGAAGGTCAGATGAGATGAGGTATATGACTGTGCTGTGGAAATATAGTGTGTTCATAGTAACCCCACAACATGATCATAGTAAGAAATCAAAGTGGTGTTTTCATGAGAGAATGAGCTTGGCACGTAAGAGCTGCTTTGCCAGTCACTCCCAGCAAGTGCCTTATCTTGTCCCGCTCACCCGCATCCCCTGTTTTCTCACTTTGCCTGAGGGTGGTTCTGAGGCTTCAGTGAGATGGTGCCTTTGGATGCCCAGGTCTTTTCTATAGTCAGTCCTGAGTCAGAAGCTCTCCTTGCTTCTCACCTCTTTTGGGTTAATGACTTGATTCTTGCTAAAGTTTTCTGGGAAAAGAAACATGTTTTTGAAGTGGTTTATGCTCTTCAAATACAGGATCTGCAAACATGATGACTTCTTAAAAAATAAGTTTTCAAAGTTATTTCCTCAGATCAAACTTAATAGCACGTGGTTCCAGTGTTCCTTTTTAATATACTCTGCCAGAAGAGCACCTCTTCCTTCTGGGAACTCTCCTTCCTCCCTCCATGAATTTCTGGGGGAGCTGACAATCATGTGGCTCTGACTTCCTTGCCACAGTGATTGGTTCAGGGCTGGACGTGTGACCCTACAAGAGCCAATCACAGACCTCACCTGAATTTGCTGGGCTCACAGTTGGATGGGGAGCTGACTCCTCCCAGAATGTCAGCCGTGAGCAAGGTTAGGTAGGCCAAGAGCTGCTGGTGTCCATAGCTCACGCTTTGTAAAAAGAGCCTCCTGAGGATGACACTCCCATGATGGAAAGAAGAACAAGAGAACATTAGAGGGAAAGATTCTTGATGGCATATTTGAGCCTCTGCTTAATCTCACCATGTTTAAAGTCACCCATGTTTTTGGTCTGACTGCTTAGATCCTTGGAGCAAGAATTTCCTTTATGGTTTAAGCTAGTTTAAGTTTGTTTCCTGTCATTTTTAACTGACAAAAATCCTAATAGGTGATTGGAGTGGCTGGAGTAGCTTAGAGTCCTGGATGTCTAAGGAAGCATATAGTGAAGGGGTCCCTATAAAAGGCAGTCAGGTTGTTAAGGTGGATCATTGATCACTGGCTTTGCCCAATTCACAATGATCAGGAGCTGGCTTGCTTTTCAGAACAGACTTGCATAGGGAATTCAGGGAATACAGACTGACGCATAGTGTCCAGCACATCAATAAGGTTAGACATTTTGGAGGAGTCTGGCTCCAGGCTAAAATCTTTTAGGCCTGAGAAAAGGCAATTGCAAGGCTTTACCTGGCAGGCCTGGTGGTGGGAAGTGAGGGTCTCAGGACGCCACTGGACCAGCCACACTCACAAATGCTTCTCTGCATTCCTAGACAGGCACTCCCATTTGAAGGTCTCTTTACTGGTGCCTTTGGCTGAGGCCCTTTCTCCACTTTGACTCAATACCTTCCTATCTCTGGTCCTTCCCTTTTCTCTTCCTGCTGACATGTCCCAAAAGAGGTAGGAGACTTTTGTTCAGGCATCCTTCCATCTGTGCTGTGTCCTACTGACTGTCACCTACTGCCATTCTGCAGGGAAAAAAGGAGTGTGGAGAGCATGCCCCTCTTGTTTGCCTCTTGTTTGCATTTTTGTTGTGGATGAACAAAGCCTATCTTTACTGTCAGTCTGGCTCATTGTCCTCACTGGCCACCTGACCACCTGGAAGACCAACAGCTTTATGTTCATTTCTCTGGATTCTTCTAAACATTACCATGCATAACTGTCCGGCCTGGCTTGGAACCAAGAAGCACGATGTGGGTGGCTCTCAAACTCCAGTGTAGAATTTTCAACCCCAGCTGTCCATTTTAAAATACAGATGCTCGGGGCCTCTCCTAGACTATTTATATCTGCATGTTTGTGGATGGAGCCCAAGCATGGTATTTCAAAGGTTCCAGGTGATCCCAATATTAGCCAAAGCTGTGAACACTGCTTTAGTGGGCATTCAAATCCTTAATCTGGAAAATAGCACAGATTCATGAGCTCTCCTTGATCCACTGGATGAGAATCCCATAGGGGGCAGATCCTGGGAATCTGGGAGTCCAGGTAATTGTGATTAGGTGATTGCTAATTTGAGGATGCTTGGAAAGCACTGGCTCAGCACATAAGTGTATGTGTGTGCATGTACTCGCCGGCTGGAGGAGAGTAAAAAGGGAAAGGGGGATAAAGAACCCAGAATCGAAGGAATAACCTCAAAAGAACTTACATTCATCTACCCATCGATCTATGCAGGTTGGCTGGCAATGTAGTGCAATAGCTAAGAGCATAGGATCCCATCAGAGAGACTCATATCTGAGTCCTGGTTGTGTCAATCATCACTTTGTTATTTTGGGAATTTATGTAACCTCTCTCAGCCTCAGTTTCTTCATCTGAAAAATAGGGACATATACAGTGTCTTCTTGCAGGTTGTCATGATATTTAAATAACTCATATTTGTAAACTATTTAGTGTAAGGCCTAGAAGTGCACTGTCTGATATGACAGTGACTGGCCATGTGTGACTACTGAGCACTTAAGTGGCTAGTCTGAATTGAGATGTGCTATAGGTAGAAAATATGCACACTGGATTTTGAAGACTTAGAATGAAAAAAGAAATGTAAAATGTATTTTAAGATTTAAAATTATTGAAATGATAATATTTTGGATATATTGGGTTGAAACATTAATATTTAGGCATATTGGATTAAATACAATTTATTTGTACATATTTTTTTGTTGTGAGAAAATAAAGTATTTTTAAAATTTACCTGTTTCTTTTTGCTTTTTAAAATGTGGCTACCAGAAGGTGTAAAACTAACTTATGTCACTTGTATTTCTATTTGGACAGTGTTGGCCTAGAACATAGTAAACTCTCAGTGATGTTAAGTGTATTATTGGTATTGTTTCAAGTATTTAATTCAAAAGCAGCTAGTGGGCACTTGCTGTGAGGAATGTAAACATCAGTCATTGATCATGGATGCTTAGAGTCTCGTTAAGGCAAAGTAATTGACAGCATGTGGGACTTGATTCATTCTAGAATCTGGGTTGGGCTGATATAGTCCATATTTTTATAACAAATACAAGAAGAAATGCTGCCAGACTCATTTCCAGGACACAGAAAAATGGGGATATTGCCTTCGATACTCCAAAGTGTATTCACTGACTAGGGACAAGAAGGTGTCTCAGAGAGGTCACCAGAGTGGAAGGACTTCACACATTTATCACACTGGTTAAAGAAACCCAGTGCTAATGCATTACAAAGAAAGGAATCAAAGCTCATTGGGGCAGTGGGACTAGCAGTGTCCACCCCAGATTCATGCCTATCTGGAGCCTTAGAATATGGCCTTTTTTGGAAACAGGGTTTTTGCAGATGTCATTAAGTTAACATGAGGTCATCTTGGATAGGGGTGGGCTCTAATTCAATGATTGGAATCCTTGCAAGAAGAGAAAACAGAGACCCAGACAGACACGCAGGGAGAACACACAGGAAGATGGGCAGAGATTGGAGCCGTGCAGCTGCGAGCCAAGGGACGTGGGGGATTACTGAGCACCAGGATCCAGCAGAGGCAAGGAAGGATTCTCCCCGAAAGCCTTTGGGGACACATGGCCCTGCTCACACCTTGATTTCCAACTTCCGGCCTGTGAAGGCTCTGAGAGAATACATTTCGGTCATTACAAGCCACTTTGTTTGTGGAAATCTGTTATAACTGCCCTAGGAACGAATGCATTTGATATTATTTGAGTTGGGCTTGGTCTTCTTAACATTTTGTGAGACAAATATTATTATTGTTTCGGTGGTGGGGGATCTTGGGTCCAGGGAGAATCTGATGGGGGTGCATCACATTGACGGTCCTGGGAGAGGAAGGGACTAGTTCTGGGAAAGACCACAGCATGTCAGAGCAATATAGCCAAAGGGAATTTCCAAAATGAGGTAGAAGGAGCAAGCCAAAGGCCAAAGGCAGAAACTGTTGCCAAGCATGGAGGTAAGGTGATGAGAAATAGATTAAGAACTGATTAAATTGTGGGTGGGTTGGCAAGCAGCGAGTAAGAAGGGTCAGGGGCAGAACTCAGGAATAAGTCTATCATTGGGGTGAGAGGGGCTGAGTCCCATTTCTGTGTCAAGTCAAATGTGTGACTGGCCTCTGGTTTTTAGGACATAAACATGATATCAGTGTCCCTTCCACTGAGATGTGGCTACATCTGGGCATGTTGGAATGTGAGGGGTTATGTAAAACTACAGCACAAGCATGGCACATCTCTTTCCTTCATTATAATACAACAGTAAACATACATTTTGGAGTATAATGCAAAATTCCCATGGATACATAATCTAAAATATGAAGTTTTTCCTTTGTGGTATTCACTTTAGGCTATCTTTAGAGCTCCCCAGCACTACACAGCCAATTTATAGGCATCTCTGCTGCTGGAGAGTTTGAGAAACACTGATGTAAAAGACCCAGAAAGGACTGGACAATAATTCTGTCATTTCTGATATATACACATATGTATCCCTTGCACTATGCTTTCAATGCTTTCATATCACATGAACATTAAACACATATTAATTCTTTTATAATAGCCAAAGTTAAAAACTAGTGATGTATTTCTTACAAGAATTTTGAACTGTGTTTTGGCACATTATAAACAAAAGCAGAAAGCAATATACAAGAAGGATATTTTAGGAACAGTAGGAAGGTATGCATAGTAAAGAATGCCTGATGATTTTCAAACTTGCAAATACATAGGACACATCAAAGAAAGAAGAAATTAAACCAAGTGCCAATCTACAAGTTTTACCTCTATCTACAAAGTCTTTCTAACTAAGAATACATGGGATTTAAATAACCTGAAAGTACAATGGCCTATCTTTTGTAGAGCCCTCCTGATATAAGACAGGAGTCTGTCTATAGATTTTTCTGTGACAAACCTATGGTCATATTTACATCACTCATCTAGTTAATTATGGGAAGGTGTATGCAATATTAGCCTCTGGATTATCAAGGGGAAATGGCCTTTTTTAGAAGCCACTTTCCTATGCTGAACTACAGCCATTGTTTGTTTTTGATATGCTAAGCAATGAGAAGGTGAGGAACTCGGCAGAAACCTGGAGTATTCTGGATTCTTTCCTCTTCCTTCCAATCTCTCTTCAGTCACCAAGTCCTCAAATCTACCTCTGCAGAACTCTCAAAACCGGCCACTTCTCTTCACCCCTTTGCCTAGCTAAGAGTGAAGTCTAATCCTCATGGGAATGGGGGTAGGGGTGGAAAGATGTTAAAGATTTTAGAATTAACGTATAAGGTGAGAATCAGTTCTAGCTAAAACTCACTTTAGGAAGAAACCCCTTAAATTATGCCTAAATCTCCTCACCTAGGTCCATTATAGCTCAAAACCATAGAATAAGCTGTTATTTCTCTTGCTTTCCAACTGAGGCCATTCTTTATCTGGACCAAAGTCTGTTTTGACAGGTGGAAGGGTGATAGGGTGAATGAGCTAATTTCTTTTTAAAATTTCATTTAATTTCTGTAAACATGACTGCAAAGGGAAGGGTGGGACGGCGCCCCTTTGCATTGGCAGGCCTCGCATCAGTCTCTCCAGGCAGGCCTTGCTAACCCAGTCCACCTAGATAAGGGCATTAACCAAATAGGATTATACTGGTTGACCGTTCAGTTCTGCCACAAAGTGCTATTTGGCTCTATAATGTAGAAAAAGCCAGTGTTAGACTCAACTGGCAGAAACACAACAAACCAGAACATGGATCTTTCGGGGGCAAAGCAGGTGGGATTATTGATAAAGGACACCCTGGCCTTCTCTGGTCAGGGGGCTGCCAACTGCTTGTTACCAGTGGATAAGTCTGGAGTTTCCTTCTTTCCCTCACAAAGTGCATAACTGCGGGAAGTTTCCTGCTGACCTCATTTCCGCTGCCAGGACCAGTTTAACGGAAGGTGGGTGGGCCTGGGGCTCCGGATCGGCCTCTTCGACAAAGCCCTCCTGAAGCACAGCTACAGCCATGGAAGGAGCCCAGGGTGCAGTGGCTGGAGCCCACGTCGGCGTGGACAGGCCTGAGTTCCTGTGCTGGTCTGGCCACAGAGCCGGACATCTCTAGGGAAGTCACCCAACCGAGCTGCTCCTTGGTTCCTCTCTGTTCCTGCCGACTTCATAAGGTTCCTAGGAGGATTGCATATGTAGCACCTGGAAATGTTAAAAATGGAGCTTCTTCCTCTTCTCTGGGCATTCACCACGGGAGACATTCTGGGGGTTCCTGGAGGAGGCGGTAGCCAGGACAAATCTATTACCAATGCCCCCTGTGATTTACACTCTCACAAGTTACACAGGGACGTTGATCACAAAGCAGTGGCTTTGATCACAAGATACTTTTTCCTGTATTTTCTTGTACACAGTCAGCCTTGGATGACTGTACAGCTTTGCAAGCTGGTATGCCTCGGGCTCAATTCACAGTGGCAGGGTCATTCTTGGTGACCATGAAGATATACATATACATCTGCCTGGCTGTCCTGCCTTGGATAGAGGAAGGATATTCCTTTTTCTAATTCTGATTGTACTGGTATTTCTCAACCACCTTCTAGATGATGGTCACCTGTAATAATACCAGAATAAACTGCAGAGGGGGGGGCGCCTGCTTTCTGTCTCCTTTCAGTGTAGGCATCCTTCAGTACAACATCCCAGGCATCCCCCACGAGACGTTCAGCCCTTTGGGAACGTGAATACTTTTAACCCGTAAGGCGACCTGATCATCTCACAGAGTACCTATGCTGTTTTCTTGAGAAGGTATCTGAACTGCCATCTTCACTCCACAGGGAGCCATGGTTGACTTATGATATCTTCTGTAGGCATGGATGTAGGAGTGGTGCCACGTTTCCCATATCTTATCCATCCTTCAGCTTTCTATCATAGTATCTGGTTCCTCTCTCCACCTTTTACCTCCTTATAAGATGTTGGATGAACCCAAGAAAGAAATGCAGAAAAGGGCCACGTATATTAGCCATTCCCATCTTGTGTGCACTCAGCATTTCATTCATAGTTTAGCTAGTACTCTTACTCAGTGTAGAGTCATTTGATTATTGTGATATAAGTCTCTTTCCATTGCCACTCCATAGATGTCCTGAAAGTAGGGATTGTTATCCTTTATTCTTATATTATCCCCAACTTTGTGCCTCCCACTCCAGAACCTGGTACAATGTCTGGCACAGAATAGTCATTCAGCTTTAATGCCCAGTTCAAACTTTTAAATTTTACTCTCTTAAACCATCCACACTGCCAACAGAAATATCTCTTTCATATAAATGTAATCTTGTCCCATGATTACCAACTGACTAAAGAATAAAGTCCAAATTCTCAATCCTTTATTTTGGTAAAACAAGACTTTTAAGGTTTGTTCTCATCTAGTTCTCTGAATCACCAACCCCTACACTCCCCTCTACCTCCTAGAAAACATCTTATTTTGCACTTTTGAATCTTTGCCTCTGTTGGTATTAAGTCTAGAATGCTCACTCTCCATTGCCTACCCAGAGGAAATGCTCTTCATCTTTCAGAATTCTGTCTTGAAGGAAGGTAACAAAACATGTGTTAAGCAACAGACCACTTGGACTCAAACGCTGAATCTAATTGTGAGACCTTGTGCAAACCACTTAACTTTTCTCACCCTGATTTCCTTATGTGTAAAATAGTAGTATGCTTGGGAGAAATCAGTGGAGTATTCTATATAAAGTGCTTTGCACAAAACCTGGTCTAGTGAATATGCAGTTAAATTGACTTGTTTTCTTTACAGGGAATCAGACCTAAGCTTAAAGTCCACCGGGGGAAACAGACAAGATTGCAGCGTAGTGCGGTAGGGATGGCATTTATGGTGCAAAGAGGTTGCAAAGGGAGCAGAGAAGGCACGCTCAGGAAAAGAGCACCAGACCCCGCCGGGGAAATGCTTGGCAAGGAGGGATGCGTGCTCTGAGTTCTCAAGGATGGGTCAGAGTGGGGCACTGTGATGTGGGTCAGTGACACGTGGACCTGGGGCCTCCCAGACCTTATCTGGCTGCGCTCAGCTTTGACAGGGTGATAGGCAATTACCCAAAAGCGAATGCCCTTGATGAGTGATTTCTGTGCTTTTGGAGGCAGTAGTCTCCTGGGCAGACAATCAGCACCCCAGGCACGGTGCCCATTTCTCACATGATGAAGGGAAACTGGGAGGAAGAGGGCTCAGGAGGCGAAAGCTTTCCTCCCAGTGGAAGGGCAGACGGGCAGATGAGGGATAAGCGTGCGCCTCTCCTGTGAGCCAGTGTGGAAGTGTCGCTCCCAGGGATGCCTCTCCTTAATCTCTGTCTCATTCTTCTTCAACAGAAAAAACAGATGGGCTGTGGGGAGCAGACTTTATCCCCTTCCGAATGGAGAGAGCGCTGAGGGTGGGCTAGCCGGCCCTGGGTGAGGCAAGAACTGCCTATTCCCCGCTTGCCGTCTCAGGGGAGACCAGCAGCCGGGGCTTTGAGGCGCGCCCTAGGTCCACAGCTGCCTTTCAGTGCATGAGGCAAAACCAGCCCTTGATCTCTCTCTCCCTGCCCCAGAGCATCATTTATGTTTAGTTACAATAATTTCCTCTACTCAATGAAAAAAGGGGGGAGCTATTTTTGTTGTAGGTAGAAGAGTCCAAAGAGAGGGATCCTCACAGGATCGTTCACCGAGGTTCACTTCGGTTGGATAGGAGTTTGAAAGTTTGCAGGGCGTACGTAGTGTGAGGTGAGGAACGGCACTGCGGGCAGAGGGCTTGGCAGGAAGAAAAGTACGGCGCTATAACCGGCTAGCGATTAGAAGAGGCATCATAAATTCTCTTTTCTTTGTAATTGAAATTGGACACAAATATCACTTAGTAAAACTCAGGGGAAAAAATGAAGTTCAACATGTAGAAAGGCAATACGAATGTGATAGGAGATGTGGGCCTGTGAAGCTTAATTTCATCGGAAAAGAATGCAAGAGAGAATAAAAAGAAATGTATTCATTAGTAACTGCCCTGAGGCTGGCAGGAGTACTGGGTAAAAGACGGATTGAGGAATATGAGTCCTGTAATATGGATTTTAAGTGAAGTCTCAAAGAGCACTAACTGTTGTATATTCGTTGGTTAGGCTTCTTTAGAATCCTCTCTTCAAAAGTTTGGTGCAAAAGGGAAGCAACATATTAACATGTTAATGATGTGATTAGTATTCTTTGGGTCTGTTTTCAATTATCTGAGCGGTGCCAGGAAATTGGTCAGCCTTCAGATATCTACCTGCCCAAGAGATGCCGTGAAAATAACTGGACTTTTTACCTGGACATACTTGGGTTTAAATCTAGATTCTACCTTTACTAGCCAAGTATAGTGAGAAGACAATTTGTGAAAACTTACAGGTACTCCCTCAAAAACAGAAGTTGCCATTGTTACTAGCCCTTATGTGGGTATCTAAAATGAAGTGATTGTCAGTCCTTTGGAAAAAGAAATGAGTTTATGGAACATTTTTGCTACATGGGGGTAGGTGGTAATATGTTGTTCTGATCAAGCATTAACACCACTTTGGTAGAATGAACAGATGATATGTTAGAGATTCTTATCCAGAGGCTGTAAATAGGTTTCGTGGGGTTTAAGAATATCCTAAGATTTTGTTGCGATTGTCTGTGTGTGTGTGTGTGTGTGTGTTTGTGATCTGTCTCATTCTGTAAGTGGACATGAATACTGAACTCCTTTGTTTTCTAATTAGTACTAAGTTACCTGTGAAATTTTATATTCCTCTTTCTACTCATCTACTGAAAAAAAGCGAGGCCTAAAATGTAAGTGACTTAACTAAATGTCATTGTTACACCTGAGGCTTGAATCTAGCTTTTCTGACCCCCAATTTTTAGCATTTCTGCTACATTACACTGATCTTGTTTGGGAACTTAAGCATCAAACACGGCACAAGTAAATTCAGTTGGTTCTGGGAAATAGCAACATTTTCCAAATTCTATTTTTGTTATAATAGAGAGAGCTTGAAGATGCCATTCTGCCTTTCACCTACTGGAATTCTTAACAATTGCCAGTGTCTGTTTCTCTTTTTGAAGATTAAGTCTCAATTTCCCCATTCTAGATGTCCACATAGAAGTTTCAAAATCAGTCAATCAGTAGTCCATATTATGTCTCAAGATTGAAACAGTGTGTCATGAGGGCAGAGTAACTTGGTCAAAAAAGCACTTGGGTGCTTTTGTTTCCATCAGGCCTTGGGGTTATGGCCGAATATTCGCTTGCTTCATCCTGGGGTTGTCAGTGATCAGGCTGAGGATCAATGCTTCTTGTAGATGATGGTTATCTGTCAAGGTCACTGACTCCTGGTTACTTGATTCCTTTTCATGAGTTTGAATTTCAGGGCCAATTTGCCCAGCCATGCTCAGCCATGAAAATTACTTCCTAATAGTATTCAAATTGGCATTTTACCATTTAAAATTAGTTTAGATTTCTTGGTTCTCCTCTTTTTTCTAAAATGTAATCTTTTCTACTACTTAAAAATAGCCTAACAAATGAGCAGGGTGAAACATCATGCAAATTCTGAGTTAGACTGAGAGCCGTCTTCTCATTTGAGGAGTGTAGACCCCTTCCCCCCCCATCCTCCACTGGAGAGGAGGTCAGCACTAACATTTATTTTGTATTCATCCAGAAAGTTTGTGCAAAATGTGTACATATAACTCGAAACAAATTTGAGGCAGAATGGTATAGGGCTCTGAACTTCTTTTCTTCCTTTTCAATTACAACTGTATCTTGGAGCTATCAGCACAATCAACAATCTAACTCAGTAACTTGCTTTTTAAAAGATGTGGTTGGCTGGTATTCCATGTTAATGTGGCAGATTTTATTTAATTAGCCCTGCAGATCTATGTTATTTTTCCCTTTATCTGCCTTGGCCTACAAACAATGCTACAGTGAACAACCTTCTGCACAGGTCTTTTCACACATGGCATGAATATCTGTAAAATATCTGTATCTATTTCCAGAAGATACCATTTCCGGAAGTGGAACTGCTGTGTCAATGTATCAACTTGCTTCATTTTGTAATCTTTATTTCTGTATTTATCCAGTAGCATAATTAATTAATTAACCAATTAATTGTTTTCCTTTTAACTTCTTAATAACAGTTATAAACATACAAACTTGATCACAGATTAGAAGCAAAGAACAATTAAGCTCCCTACTCATTAAACTGACTTCTTTTAAATGCCAGGTACATGCCAGTTTCTTCAGCTATGAAATTCTACCTGGATTTTTACTGCTTCTGGATTCTTATTGTCTGCTCTAACTTGAATTTGACTGATGAGAGTGTAAGCCTCAAATTGTTCCTTTAAAATTTCTGTCACCTCTGAGGACCCTGTGTCTGTGGGGTGCTTTCAGTTTTCTGTTGGCTGATGTCTTGGCCCATCCATACTTGGTCTTCTTACCATGCAGCCACTTGGTCTTCTTTTTAATATATAGACAGGTAGCATCTTGTCTTATAGTACAAATCTCCATTATTTACATAATACTTTGAAAAGTTACAGTAAATTTAATCTCCTCCTCACTTACATGTAGCATCTCAGATACTCATATAGGAAGTTGAGACTCTACCATGGCCCTGAGATTTGTCTTAACCCTGGCAAAATCCTGTGTTATAGAGTAGGCCCCATATCAGCAGAATCTCCTTCAGCTAACTTGTTGTTTCACCCACACCCGCCTTGATCCAGTACCCTCAGGATCCAGTTCCGTACATACTCACCAGAAAGTGCTGTTATGTTGGCTAAGTCCTGGAGCTCCTTGCAGTGCAGAGCCCCTTTCCTCCGTCAGCAGGCCCAGTGCTTCCCTGGTTGGGGGACATTGTGATATGACCCTAGTTATTGGTCTTGTGGTCAGGCAGGGAGATGGAGACAAACCTGGGAGCAGGAGGGTGGGTTCATTTTATCTTGCAAGCCAGGGACTTTTGCATCATTTTAAGCAAGGGGAGGGGACTTTTATAAGCTTTAATATGGAGGAACAGGCCCTTTTTTAGGTCCACCTGGTTCAGGACACTGCAGATTCAAGATTTCTGAGAACACTGACACCAAGTTCTCCATGCTGCACCTCAGGGCCCTCTTCTTTCTAATCAGAGCGCTGACCAAGGCAGAGTAGACTTGCCAGGATTGAGAATGCAATGTTGTCCAAACTCCACGACCTCTAAACTCAAAGCCTGGGTCCGATCCTTGGTTTTGTGCTGTCCTCTGGCTGCAGAAGATTAGGAATCTATATACTGCCAAGAAGGCCCTTTGGGTTTTGCACTTTGCCTTAAATTTGTGATTGAGCATCTTTAGCCTTTCATTGTATTTGTACTGCATCCCCCAACAAAAGCCATCCACTTCCATAGTCCTTGTGATTATTTCCTAAGCGTCTACAGCCCTCGAGACATTGTCCCTGCTACTTCGTTCCCATCCATCAATATTCCATGTTAACTCTCTACGAGTGAAAATTGTAGCAACAGAAGCTACAATATGCCTAAGGCTATCAGTACTCCCTCTGCTGTTTGTGATGAGATCCAGATCCAAAATCCCGCTTCAAAATCTGTTTTTCAGGCCAGTCCTAGCACTACCTGTCTCCCTTTCTGTTCCCTGGGAAATACTCTGAAATAAACATTTCTGTGCAGGGAGTTTGAGGAGTACCTTTGGGAGCATCATCGGATGGGGAGCGAGGTTAGAGGTAGAAGTTAGTGCAATCGCAGTAGAGGTTGCAGGTGATTTCCAGGGGAGTTTTGGAGCTGGGGTGGCCCTTTGGGGTTGTCCAAGTCTAGGTGGCAGCTGGGTCTTGTATCTCCCACGTCTCCCAGTCACTGCATGTGGCTGTCCCTGAGAAAGTGGTGCAACATGAAGTGAGGCCGCTCGTCTCTGCTGAAGGGCATGGGGAAGGACTCAGTGTGAGCCCTCAGCAGCCAGTACTCCCAACATCCGGGGAGCTGTGTGTACCAGAGAAGACACTGCTGAGGGGAATGTTTACGAACAGCTTCACAACTTCACAAAAAACAAATCACCTAGTAGAAAGAGCAAGGGTTTTGACATCAGACATCTTAACAGCTCTGCTATTTTCAATTTATTCCTTATTCTTTCTGAGCCTTGGTTTTCCCCTTCCTTAAAATGGGGATAAACATATTGTTCTTGCAAGAGTGTTTTCAAGGACAACTGAGTCAATGCTTATGAAAGTTTTAAATTGGGCAGCCCTGTTCCAGGGTAAAGAACTACACGCTTACTCATTCTAGATTTGCTCGTTCACTTACCTCTTTTCCTCATTGTTTTTTGTCATACTAAATACATGACTTAAAATAACAATGTTGAACATGAAAAGGATACAGGATACAGATTTTATTTGATTTGAAGGGCTAAATAATTTAATATTCTTTTGTTTACTGTTCAAATCATGCTTGTAGAAAACTCTTTCGGAAGTGACATGAAAGAGCCTATCCAACAAAAGGCTCTGCTTACATACAAATTTTAGCTCGCCGGGCTGATCACGTTTGCATACTGAGTCCTTGACTTTCCCTAAAGCATCCCATGATCAGAATCTGTCTCTCCAAATAAAAGTCAGTGACAATCCACCTGCAAGGGAAAGATCCAATTGCATCTCTAGAATGAAGATCTATACAACCACTGCAAATAAACTGTGTCTGACCTTATCCTTTTTAAGAAGGAAGGGAATCAACAGGGCATGAAAAGTGTCAGCATTTTTGGTTTTGAGAGGTGAGGAAGGGGAAGCAGTTCATGCTCTGCTCATCCATCATCGGACTTCAGTAAGATCATTAAGGTTCATACTAGAGATAAAGAGCAGCGTATTCAGTTCTGCTGCTGGAAATCCTGGCACCAATTCAGTTCAGTTCAGTCCAGTTCAATTCAATTTAGCCAATTCAACAAGCATTTATAAGTGCCAACATTGTATCTGACTTTATACTCATTGCAAAAAAGGAAAAAAATCAATCCCTGAGTGTATTCAGATGCAGATGCAGCTAGGTGCAGGAAATAAGCACGGAGAGAAATATATGCAGACAGAAAATCTATTGTGATAAATACTAGAAGATATGGATAAAATACTATGGAGATACTGTGAAGGGAAACTCACTCCCTGAGTCCATAGAAAAAGAGGTGATTTTTTGAGTTGGGACTCACATGATGAGTAGGCCTTTACTCATGTGTGGGGAAGGATTTAGTTGAGCTCATTTTGATAATTATTTAGGTAACTGTGCTGGATGCTAGGATGGACAGTGGTGTTGAAGATGCGAAGAAAGGATCACGGCTGCCTTCAGGGAGATCGCAAGTGTGATGCAGCAGGTGGAGACAACAGTCTGGAAGATACTGAGACTGGGTAGAAGGGACAAGAGAATTTACAAGGAGAGGTCTCATTTGCAATTGTGTTCAACTTCTCTGCTTCCTAAGACAAACTTTGGTTGTAAATATACACAGCAGTTGTTATATTTTGCCTTCATAATGGTAGCAGCATTCTCAGAATAGTGCCAGGGAACTTGAAATTAGTAAGGGCATGTGAAAATATATGGTGGCAAAGAAATTTCCAGTATGTTTATGGATTATGGTGTGTACATGCAACTGCCCAAAATGGTGCACAGAAATATGTTGTAACACGGGAGGCTATTTATATGATATATATAATTGAGTAAAAAATGCAGGTAATGGTATAGTATGTTTAATATGATTTCATGCTCATAAATTTTATTGTACATTCACAGGAAAGAATATAAGAAGATGCCCTAAAATGCTCACGGTGGTTCTCCTTGGATGGAGGTATTATGAAGAAGGATAAGAAGAGCTCTTTACTCTTCTCCTCTCCTCTCTTCTCTTTCTTCTCTTCTCTCCCCTCTTCTCTTCTCTTCTCTTCTCTTCTCTTCTCTTCTCTTCTCTTCTCTTCTCTTCTCTTCTCTTCTCTTCTCTTCTCCTCTCCTCTCCCCTCCTCTCCTCTTCTCTTTTCTTCTTTTCATCTTTCTCTTCCTCTTATATTTTGCTTATGTGCATTTCTTTTCTACCACGAATCTGAGTTACTTCAGGAATGAAAAAAACAAGCCAATAAAAAAATTAATGAAAAAATCCTTCAAGTCAAATAAGCACTTCTCTATTTAATGGAAATCCTTCTATGGCATCGTTTCTCGCAATAATCGGTACAGCTGGAAGCACAGGGATCATTACTGTTGTTGTTATTGTTATTTTATTTCCATGGATGGATAATATTTTGAGGTTTCAATTGGTGTTCTTTCCTCACTCCAAGATCCTACAACAAGACACAAATAATCTACAGAACTAGAAAGAAAAGCTGCAAATGCTTGCCACAAAACATTTGGATGCACATTTTGTGGAACAAATTTTCCTGTTGTCAGAGATCATGAAGAAAAGCATGGGCTGGGGAAAGGCACCTGCAGCAGGAAGGCGCCATGAGCAGGGTGGAGAGCTTCACTCTGGGTGCATCTTAGTGATCCTGTTGCCATCTAGGGGGGATTCCCAAGTGGTAGCCATGCACCCATCAACCCACAATCCTAGAGTGATACTCCTCTGAGCCGTGAGATTCTGCCCAGTTCCCATGCCTCTGTGTGAGCACTGCTACCTCTCAGCCTGAGCAGCCCACTGTCGCATTCCCGTATGTCGGAGGAAGAGTGAGGTTTGAGAAGGCTGGGCAATTTTTTAGAAGTTGAAGCTAGAACTTGAACCACCTGAGTCCCAATTGAACATTCTTTCTAGGGTCCCATTATACAGCCTAAAACTTGATTTGTGGATGGATCACAGTTATTCAAAGCTAGCACTGCTGTCCCTCATTGTCCTTGTGCAATTACTCTTTCCTGTGATGAGAAATAAACAAAATGGTGACAGGCTCCCAGAGTTGTTGTGTCATTTCCAACCTGGTGCCCCACTCCTGCAGCTAGAGACACGGCTATTTCTGGTGAAATCCTTGCTGTGAGGCACACTAATCAATTTTCCTTATAAATGATTTCTAATATGTAATTATGTAATCAAGCACTCCCATAAACAAGCAGGGCCTTGACAGAGAGTGATGGGGTATGGTAATATTTTAAATACAATTTGATCACACAACCATTTATTTTGAAGTCCAATTTTCAGAGTTGAGAACTATACACTAATGGCAGTTTGGAGATTAACAGCAAGCCAAATGTGAAACTCTATGAGCCAAGGCCTTTGATATAAACAAATGTACGAAAATAGCATCGTGCAACTGTTTGCAAAGTCTGACAGAGTTACAGGGCTTTCTGCAAGGCAGAGAGCACAGAGTACCAGGTTCGTTACACTCTGGAAGTGATCTGTTAAAAAATACGGTTTTGTCTACAAATGCTAACTGCTGACAGCTTTCCCCATCCACTGCAATCGTCATTCCATCTGCTAGGGTTTTATAATTGTGTTGCCTTTGGAAAATCACGACACAGAGCATATTCTCCTGCTTTGTTGTTGAGCTGAACATTCTGGGCCATGAAATGGTGACAACAGTTGAAGAGTTTCCTATAAAAGCATTAAAATCACTGCACCCCCCATGCTGCCCTGGTGCTACGAGGATCTGGCAGGAGTGGAGCATCAGATTACATCTAGTAGATTTTAAAAACTTTCACATACATTTAAGAGGCACAACCTAACATCACAGGGCCTTGGAATAATGGCTGTTTGTTTTTGCCTCCTTCATCTTTTTTTCTTACTTTATCTTTTTCTCCCATTTCCTTACCCCAAACTTATTATTATCCAAGTGTAATGTCATGAGGATCTGGACAACTCTTCTAACCTGTGAGCCACTCAAGAAAGAACATTATTCCTTTGTGTCTCCAGAGCCTTTGCCCAGAGCCTAACTCATGGTGGGAGTTGGGTACCAAACTGAGTAAGTGAATGAATGATGCTTATTTTTCATATGATGCTTTATACCTTATAAAGCCTTGCATACTTTGTAAAACATTTTCATGGACACCATCCTCACAGCAACACATAAGGAAAGAAAATGAGGTATCGTCTCAGTGCTTTCGTTCAGGTACTTCAAGAGGTGGATGTTAAAATTGGATTAAACATGCAAGATATTGACTATGGAAACTGCTCTTGAGGGAAAATGGAGAGGGAGCAGTGGTGAGTGGGGCAGCTGGAACGCCATGAAGGGGGCCTTACTCCCTCGGAGGAGAGAGGAAGGAGGGTTGAGGAGCCAAAGCCTCAACTGAACCACACTGATGAGAGTTTCAGCAAACTGAAACTGTGCCCATCCCACCTGGGCCATGCTGGGATGAGAGAAAATAAACACATTAATATTGGGATCTCTAGCATCTTTGACCAAAAAAAAGACTTTATCTGTCTGTTTTTTGAATTTACAACTCAATGTGGTGAGTAGATTAAAGCAAATTCCCAGACAAGAATGAATGAGTAGAATAAGTCGCTTGGAGAAAAGCAACGCATGAAACTGCATGATAAGACCAATAGTTTGGGATGACATGGGAAACTCCAGCTCCAGACAGGAGGTAGCATGACGTTGGAGGGAAGTGATACAGCTATTAGGCACCATTTTGTAACTTTTTGAAAATACTGGACTGGACGGATTGCCGTGTAGGATTACATGTTGATTCACATATCCACTTAGTAAATAGTTATCAACTTAGTAAATAGTACCAGCTCTGGGCCAGGCACTATGTTGGGTTCTGAAGATCATTAGCAAACAAGACCCTATTCTTTCCCTTACAGAGAAGAGTAACCTATGGAAGAGGCAGGCAGCAAATGCACAAGCATGTGATTCCAGATAGTGGGGAATGTTATGAGAAACACCTGGGGTGTGGGACGCAGAACCTGTGTGGTGGTGGGAGGAACTCAGCGGCTTGGGACATGAAGTGTAAGAAGGAGTCACTTCTGTGAAGATCTGCGGGAAGAGTTCCAGGGGGGAGGAGGAACAGGTGCAAACACTCTTGAGGCCCCCCAGAGACACCGTGTCTGAAGAGCAGAAAAAGGCAGTGTGGACAGAAGTCAGTGTAGGGGGCTGGCAGAGAGTGAGATGAGACGTAGGCAGTTCCAGGTTCTGTGGGACTTTGCAGGCAAAGCAAGGAATTTGGGTTTTATTTTAAGTGTGTCAGGAAGCCATGGGAGGTTCTTAAGCAGGACAGTGTCACAATCTGATTTATATTAACAATATGAAGTTGATCTGCAGGAAGGCAAGGGGGGAGGCAGGGAGGCTGGTTGAGTCTGCACCAGAGTCCAGGTGAGAGCTACTGGGGGCTGAGTGAGCTGGATGGACATGCTGGAAAGAGCCAGGCAGACAGTACAGAGAGGGGAATTTCTGGCTGAAGGACAGCAGGTGTGAGGCAGAGAGGCCTGGGGGCAAAGGCACGGTATTTTGGGTGGTTTGCAATTACTGTACTACTGGGTATGCACTGGGTGCTGGGAAGAGGTGTAAAACGAGGAGGTGAACTCTACGTCACAGAGCTGTTGAGGGCACAGCTTGAGAAAGCAAGCCCTTTCCCTCTCTGGGCCTTGGTTTCCTTCCCAGTAAAAAGGAGAATGGTATCCTAATACAGTCACTAAGATCCCTTCCATTCTGTCATCCCTGCAACCCAGGGTGGGCAACCGGAGGCAAGCAGCTTGTTTCTGCGGTGTTGGCAATGCTGGAGCTCCACCATGTGGGTTTTCATGGCCCAAATGTTGGGAAAGTGCTCTTAAAAGCCAAAATAGTAAATGAATAATGGAACTGGGCACTGGATGTCACTGAGTGTTGGAAGCCCTTTTTATGGGTGAAAAAAGCAGGTCATTACAGAAGACACCTGGTGCAGGCTGTGTACTTCGTTTCCCTGTCAGTGTCAGAGCCGCATCTCCCGTGAGTGTGCCAGTCGTCTCCTCACTGTCCTGAACACACAGAGATGCCTTCTGCAGAAAACAGCAGAGGCATGGAAGTAATAGTCACAGGTTTGTGTTTCTGTTTTGAGAGGTTGCTAGATAATAATAGTGCCTACCACATGCTGTGGGGGAGAGCGATTCATTTGCAGTAACTTGTGATCTGCACAAGCCCTTGATGTTGGTGATATTATCCTCCCCTTTTATAGATGGGGAAAGTGAGGCCCAAAAATGTGAGTGCTTGGGGCCACCTTTCTTCAGCTGCTACCTGTTGGGACGTAGCAGAAAGCACACACTGAACTTAGCCTTCAGGGATGGGACTCCGCCCCTTGACAAAGTATGACCTTGACTTTCAAGCCACTTAGTCATTCTTGCTTGATTTCTTCACCTGTGAAATGGGGATAATACCTCAGGACACTGTTGTGGGCTTTGAGACAAACTGTGTAAAATAGCTGCTGCAATAAACATTAGTCTTCTTCACACATAGAGATGCTTTGTAAACCACCATTACACAAAAATTTAATACAGCCTCCCTGAGTATTTCTAGGCAATTAACTTGGTTTTGTATATGAATAGTATTTAACATAAAGAATTCTTAGGGTTCTTGGGTTTCTGTTGTGTGGAGGGAGGTGTTGATATCTCCATTTACTCTGGAGATAGAAAACAGTGAGTTGGACATTTGAATGAGGTAATATTAGTTTCAGGCTATATTTCCTTCTGCTTTATGAAGTCAACAGGGAAGAAAAAAAATCAAATAGTTATTAAGTGCTCAGTTACATCCTAGGTCCTTGGGTAGGCGAGGTGGGGTACGGGATGAGCCAGATTTGATTCCCTTAAAGAGCCTGCCATCAGCCATCTAGTGCAATGACCAGAAAGGGGGGCTTTCTGCTGGAGCATAGGAGGTTCTCACAGCAATATCTGGGGTGTGTGTGTGTGTGAGTGAGAGAGAGAGAGAGAGAGAGAGAGAGAGAAAGAGAGAGAGAGAGAGAGAGAGAGAGAAGGAGGGGAAAGAGTGTTTTCTTGTTAATCAAAAATGGTCTTGGATTAACGAATGTCGAGAAACCCTGGCCTAGACTGAGAAGTCCATGAGAGAAAAAATGAATTAGTGAGTTGTGAGGAATCATAGCTAGTTTTTACACAGATAATATATGGGTAACCAAGTATGGATCTAGGTGAAACTGCCCACAGGCACGGGTTTACTCTCTTATGCCTCCTCCTTATAACAAATGTTTCATAACATGCTCTTCTCTTTACTAAAGAGGTAATATAATTCATCTGCAATATAATTTCAAAAACAAATCAATACAATGCCACAATGCAACAAAAGGAGAAATTAAAGGAAGATAATTTAAGGTAAAGTAATAGGAATAGTATTTTAAGGTATGAATGCTCAGGTATGACTACATTGGAGAGACTGTGAACGAATCAAATGCTTGTACCCCAAACAGCCTCCTGGGCACATCGGGGGCCGTGGTGCTGGCTGCTGGCTGAGTGCCTGTTTCCCTCCCTGGGGATTTCCTCTCCGTGTGGAAGGAACCCCACCATCCAGCGGTTTAGCCCGAGCTTTTTCACATGGTGGCGGCTTCCAAGGGGATGAAACAGCTCAGAGGCTTCCGGCTCTAGGCCTTGAGGTCACACAGCCGCATCTCTGCTGCACTCTGACCGCCAAAGCTAGTCCCGGGGCCAAGGGAGGGCGTGGGTGGGAAATAGACTTTCCTGCTTTATGTAAAGAGTGGCAAAGTCATATTGTAAATGGGCATGTGGGACGAAAGGTCATTGTTGACATTGGTGGAGATGACCTGCCATAGGAGGAGAGGAGCCTGAAAAGTTAAAAACAAAAAAGGAAGATTCTGTTTATTGAGTTCTTCCTATTTGCCAGGCACTTTGCTGAGGCCTTGCACGTATTGTATTAAGTAAGCTTTTGAGCAATCCTATGAGGTAGGTATTATTATGATCTTCATTTTATAGATGAAAGAATTGAATTGCTAAGAGAGGTAAAATAGGTGACTATGGTCAAAAAGTGCCTGGGAAGGGATTCAAGCCATACTGAACGTAAGACCAAACCTGTGGCCTTATCCATGGCCCTTGTAGCAGCTACCCAGAGAAGCACAGAGCAGAGAGAAATATGCCCTCTGAAT
Organism: Manis pentadactyla; assembly: GCF_030020395.1. Taxonomy (NCBI): domain Eukaryota; kingdom Metazoa; phylum Chordata; class Mammalia; order Pholidota; family Manidae; genus Manis; species Manis pentadactyla. The sequence goes on from NC_080023.1 coordinate 9,921,645, forward strand.
AAAGTAAGAGGATTGGTTTGAGTATTTGGATGGATCCAGAGATTGGATGCAGAGATGTTCAATCCCTTGATAGTTAGCAGAGAACCACAGCCATCCAACTGATGCTTTTTAGTTTAGAGAGATGGAGGATAAGCCAAGTGACGGCCTGTGAAATTATTTGCACACAGTGGGTATAGAAAAAGTGAAGATTCTTATGGCCAGGATTCTCACCTGGCCCTGGTCAGCTTGCTCACTACACACATGTGGGTAATACGTTGTTATTGACTCTATATAAGGAGCTCCTCCCAGTGCTCTGGGCTGCTGCGTAGCTGCAGGAGAGCAGAGACCTGAGTGGTGGCAGTGCCAAGGACAGAGACTGAGATGGCTGTGGGGCCAGAGAGGCCAGAGGCAGAGACCAGCTTGCTGCATGCAGACTCGCTCTGAGTGGACGGGATTCTAGTGACTGACCTGCCACCGTGGGAATAAAGTTGGGTATAACCCTTTCACCCCAAGAGTGTTCCACAGTCATTTTTTTTCGGTCTCATAGACTCCATAGTGAACTTGTCTGAGGCTGAAACCCATTGGGAAGACAACTGGTGACGTCAGCAGGATTCATTGTTGACGGAGGAGAACAGGCTGCCTTCATGGGATGTTTCTGTGGGCTGCACCTGTGGATGGGGGGACATCCGAGTGTCCCCCAGTGGACGTCTGGTCTAATATGGCCTGCCTCCTAGAGGACTGGGCCCCACCCCAGGACTGGGAAGAGGTGGAGGCCACACCTGAGGCAGTAAAGTTGGCCCTCAGCAAAATAGGGAATTCCTGTGGGAACCGTGGGGAGTTTTTTTTCTCATAATATTGAGAAAGGCCATAAGGGAGAAAGATGTCCTCATGTAGGAAGCACGAGAAGAGGCAGCGCGAGAATGCGAGCTGCGAGGTGCTGTTGAGGTAAAAAATTTGTTGATGACTGAAATGGCGTCAGTACAAGGTGCTGTGGAAATGGTAAAGGATGTCATGGTAGCCCGAGAGGAAGCAGCCCGAGAGCGCAGGCTGCCAGGTGCTGTGGGGCAGGTGGAGGATGTAGTGGAGCCGTCAGCCCCAGAAATGGAGGAGGAGCTGAGGTCTGACCAACAGGTGGGGGTGGAGGCCCTGCAGGTGCCGGAGGCATCAGCCCCTCCTTGGTTGAAAGCCCACCTGGTTGAAAGCTGGTGGAAAACTGGAAAGAAAGTAAAGACTTGGCAACCGTGGGTTCCTGCAGGAGAGGTGCAGCCATCTACCCAGGTGTGGAGCACTCTATTCTCTGCTCCCATCCTCAGGCTCAAGCAATGAAAGCACAGAAGGAAATATGGTCTGCAACTTGGAGGGAGAATTTAAAGGGCCCCGTGAAGGTCACGAGGACCCAGATGTGGGTTGGTTTGATACAGGCAGGAGCAGAGAGGAAGGCATTGGATGGAAAGACAAATAGAATCTGACTGGAGCTGTGGCAATAATCGAAACCGAAGCAGCAGTTCTGGCTGCTGAGGACGAAGCAGAAGCCGCAAAGGGACAAGACCAGCCTGTGTGTTTGCAAGACTTTCTGCTGGAGAGGCTGGAGAAGGTGGGTGCTGTGAGGCCAACCCGTGCTGCTTTTGGTTAACTCATCTGAGTAGAACTGGTTTGAGACCACTCAGTGGCAATGGATCTCCTCAGGCTTGAGGTTATTTAATTTGTCATAATTTTTGTTATTTGTATATTGTTGTAGCCTCTGTTGTTATTGTGGAATTTGGTTACAATGTTCCAGATTTGTCGCACAGGGACCAGTGCAGACGATTGAGGGCACATAGACTGAGAGGTGAGAATCCTGGAGGGGTGCAGGGTGGAGAAAGTGAAGGTTCCTGTGGCCAGGATTCTCACCTGGCCCTGATGGCTCGCTTACTACACACGTGTGGGCAATACGTTGTTATTGACTCTCTATAAAGAGCTCTGCCCAGTGCTCTGGGCTGCTGCACGGCTGTGGGAGAGCAGAGACTGGAGTGGTGGCAGTGCTGAGGACAGAGACTGAGACGGCTGCGGGGGATGAAGAGGCCCAGAGGCAGAGACCTGCTTGCTGCGTGCAGGCTTTCTCTGAGTGGATGGGATTTTAATGGTTGACCTGCCACCGTGGGAAAAAAGTTGGGTATAAACCCTTTCATCTTAAGAATGTTCCACTATTATTTTTTTTCCATCGCATTGAATCCATAGTGAACTTGTATGGGACCACAACCCATTGGCAAGGCAGTGGATCAGTCAAAAAGGCATTGCTGATGTTGTAAGGCTGTGCATTTAAATGTCTAAGACACTGAGGTCTTCATCATTATAGAAAATGTGTGGTTGTGGAATGCCAGTAGTTTGAAGGATGGATGTATCAGTAGGTAAATTAAAAAAAGAGATCCAATGAATGGGTCTTTGCTCACTCCATGACTCATAAGCCAGGAAAAAGAGGAGGTGCCAGTAAATGAACTGGAGAAGGAGTAGCTAGTGTGCTGGGAGGTGAACCAAGTGATGCCCTGAAGGTGGATGAAGAGAGCATTTCAAGGAGAAGTGAGAGGCCAATCATGTCAGATGAAGCTGATGGTCTGAGTCTGGTAAGGATTGAGAATTTATTTGAAATGGCAACGTAAAGGCCATTGGTGACCTTGACAGAATTTTTGATGAGGACATAAGGTTGAAAGCTGGACTGTGCTATGTTCAAGAGAAAAATGGATAAAGTGGAGACAGAATATGCAACCCTCTTAGGAAGAGTTTTTCTGTGAAAGAAATGGACTGTAGCTGGAAGAGGCTGAGGGGGGACATCTCTTCTCTGTATGCTGCTGGTGATGATCCAGAGGAGAGGAAATGCCTGGTGCTGGTGCTGGTCAGACATGCTGGAGCACTGTCCCCTAGTCGGTGACATGGGACAGGATCTAGTGGACACATGGAGAGGCTGCCCATAGGTGGGAGCAAGCTGCTTCATCATTATATGTGAGGAAATGCTGTAGGTATGGTCCAGATGTATTTAGCATGCTTAATTTGCACGGGAACACGGGGAGGTTATTTTTTAATAGTTCTCCTGTCTCAGTTAAATTAGAAGCAAGGCTACCAGCTGAGAATAAGGAAGTGAAAAAAGATGATAGAACTTTGATGAGAGATAAGAAGGTGAGAAACAGAGCCAAGGAAGTGGGAGAAATGCTTGACAAGGTGTGGGGAAAACAGAAGTTTCTATGGCCAGGATCCTCACCTGACCCTAAACCACTTGATGATGTAACTGACCTACTGCTGGGCTACAGCTCCCACACCCATAGGCAATGAGCTGTTATTGACTGAGTCACTGTATAAAGAGCTCTGCCCAGTGCCCTGGATGGAGGCAGAGACGGAGGTGGGTTCCAGACCTGCAGACTGCTGGATGCAGACGTGATCCTGGTGCTCGACCTACTGCCACAAGAATAAAGCTGGGTATAAACCCTTTTACTCCAAGAATGTTCTATTGACATTTCTTGATCTCACTAAATCCATAGTGAACTTTCCCAGGTCTGAAACCCTCAGTCAAGATGCTAAGGGAATGCGATATTTCTCAGGAACAGCAGCGAGGACTCTCTGAAGGTTGGTACTCATGAATTCAAAGAGGAACCACTCATGTGCTCGTGTGTTTTCCTCCAGTCCTGTTTGCAGGCACAGAATGTGTAGAGAACTGGCTTTAAACATGGTTTATGTTCTTTTTTTTTCTTCCTTCAGGATTGAGTGAGGGAGAGAAAAGCTGAGAATATATGTAGGCGACTGATTACAATGATGGGCTGTGGCTTTTTACATTGAGTAAGAACAAAAGAGTGAGGAGTGAGGGACAATGAAAAGATGGAATGAATTTTAATCTGTGTATAAAAAATGAATAAATCGGGTTGAGGATTACTGGAATGTGAGTATAGCAGGAGAGAGCTGGATATGGAGTTGGTAGTAAGCATATAATTCTTAAAACTAATATTTCAGAGGGATGTCTAAAATACAGGGATTTCTTAAGGATTTTTTAGAGAGATATCAGCTTTGGAGCTGACCCTCTCTTAAGAAATAGTACTGTGGGAATATAGTGCTATATTTGTACTGATAAATGGATTACATTCCCAATGTTTGGGTGTGGGTTTATTTGGAATGTGAAATGTATTTTCCATACAAGCAATGTTACATATAGAAATTAGGTTCCTAGGCATTCTATTTAATAGGAGTAGAAGGTGGTAGTCTGGGATGTGACAATGACTTTGTGTGTGAAGTGGCATGGAGGACACAATTGTTGTAGGAGAGGAAGTCAAAGAATTGAGAAGCTAGGGTCTTGGATGGATCATTACATTGATTTTGAAATGAGTGATGGGGAACTGTCTATACTGCAATTGAATATGGTAACTCCTGGAAATTGAGAAGCTAGGGTGTTGGATGGATCATATATATATTGAGATTGAAGTGGCTGACTGGGAACTGTCTATATTACCACTTAATAGGGTAATTCCTAGAACATGAAAGTCTCAGGGACTATCTGCTGAAAGTAGAGTTGTTCTATAGCGATAATGAAGGTGCAGTCTGAGACTTGTTTCTCATGTGCACAGGTGAGGCAGAAATAAATGGATCTTATTCCACAGTGAGCCAAACAGAGGATACTAATCTCTCAAAATAGAGTGTAGCCAATTAGCTCTTTGGGGGATTACCTGGTAACTCCTTCTCTGGACCCAGCAGACACACTTCCCAGAGCCCTAACAGAATCAATTCATGTCCTGTTGATGAGCATTTTTCTCTTTAAAAATATGTCTGTTTCTATATGATTAGGTATTTGGAAAGAAGACAAACATAAGCAGAGGGTATTATGTAGAGAGGAGGTGTCCAAGGGGCAAAGAGTCAATGGAATTTGGGTTTTTCCTCATCATTATGATGGTCCCTAGAATTTAGCATTTTTCTTTGGGAGAGCTTTGGAGCTGACCCTCTCTTAAGGAATAGAACTGTGAGAATATAGTGCTATATTTATACTGATAAATGGATTGAGTTCCCAACCTTTGGGGATTGGTTTATTTGGAATGTGGAGTTTATTTTCCCATAGAAATACTGTTACAAACGGAAGTTAGGTTCCTAGGCAGTCTATGTAATCATAATGTCCCCAAAGTAAAGGGTAGTTTGTTTTGTTTTAATAAACAGTGCTGTAACACTTATAATACTGTGTTAATATAACTGAAGGGGAGATATTCCTCCCTTTCTGTTGGAGACAGCTTAAACCCATAAAATAGGAAACTATACCAATATCTCTTCCCTTTCAACGAAAAATTGGAGCTCAATTCAACGTGTTGAAAGTGATTCTTCTATAAGGCCAGGTTCTTAGTTTCTTCTAGAAATATAATCTCCAGGTGAATGTGGGGGAAGGAAAGGGGAAGTCACTCCAGGAGCTCATTATGGCCTTGAGTTCGAGCCTCATTGTACAACTCAGCTTCCTGTACAACTTATCACCAGTAATAAAGCAGACAATTAATTCCTGCCTAGCTCCTGGGTCTACATGCCAACTAGACCAGAATCCTTAGCAGTGAAGCAAGTGATATATTGGCATCCTCAACCCCCTACAATATTAGAGAGCACTAGACCAAGATGCCCTTGGTGATGCACTTCGTGGGTGTAAGTGAAGCCAACTTTTCCACCAAATTCATCTGACGCTTCCCGTCACCCTGCTGTTGACGCTGTGCCCCTCTCTTCTACATCCTTTTCCTGCCATGACTGTCATGTCCTTGTAAAGGACGTATGGCATAATTTAAAGAGCTCTGGAAGAAGGCTTCCCATCTTATTGCCATTGAGTCTATTATGGATGCATCTATTATTTGTTGGGAGGCAGGGGAAGATATAACATTGGGGTAGGCAATTTGATTTCAACTTGGGTTCGCTATCCTCACTTGACAAACTGCTATATGGTTACAATGTGCTCACCGTGTGTGTCTAATGCTGTGTCTGGCACAAGTAAATAGATTAGCACAGATGTTGCCTCCCTCTTACTAACTTAGGGGGTATCTACATTTTATACAATGAGACACCAGAGGCTCTGAGAGGCTACGTAAATTGCAGAGCTGGGATTCACAGCCAGGGTGGGTGTACTCCCATTACATCATGCTCCCTACCCCTCGAGGAGGGCCCTTCGTGTCACCAGCAGTGATGAGGTGGCTGCTTGGGTCGTTCACAGTACCCTTCAGAATGTTCCTGTCAGGCTTAAAGAGGATGCCTGTTCAGATACAGCAGAATGGCCAACCCATTCCAGGCTCTTCCCAAGAAAATATTTGACTTTTGGTGGTACAATATTTAACAAGAAATTATCCCATTTTCTTCCTTCCTGAGATGTCAGTGGGCCCCATTTAAATGGCTGTTTTTCAGACCATGATTAGAAAAAGCCATGCAGGGTAGAATGCCAGATCCAAGAATCTCAGCCTGATTAGAAATGACTGTCAAAATAAAAAAGCAGTATAATAGTAAGCAAGTGGAGAAGGACATGTGAGACACATCATCTTGGTTTTGTCACTGGAAGTGAGATAGAACTTGGTTAAAGGTAATGATAAAGATATGGCCAAGCATGGTTCCTTCTGTAGAGGAGAAACTCAACAAATCTCCTGAGGTCCACAGTTCTAAGAGTAACTGGCATCACACACTTAGCATGTATCTTTCAATCACCAAACCCATCCCCCAAAAAACAATAAACCCCCCCACCCCAAAAACAAACAGGAGGAATTAGTTAGGGCTTCTAAGGATTTTGGGTTGAAGGTAACTTTTTGATGCAAAAAGTCAGTATTGGGAATACTTTTTCTGCATAAAGTTCAAAAAGTTGACCAAATTTCTCCTTCAAAGGATTAAACTGTCTTCCAAGAATTGATGTAACTTATAGAAAAGAGAAATGGGGAGAAAGAATAATAAAAAGGGAGACGAAAGTGGTTGAAGGAGATGGTGAGATGGGGAGATGCACAAAAGGAGAAAAGAAATGGACAGAAATAGAGAACAGGTGCTATCTATGGCAAGGGAAAAAAAATACAGTCTGAGGTGGCTTCTGGCCAACTCTACAGATTTTATTTGCTTTTTTCATCAGAAACTCTGGGGAAAGATATAATCATTTCTCAATTGGAATTTGATTCCTTTTTAGCTGTGTAGGTGGGAAATAACTTTAGATTTCTGTGCTGGTCTTAACTGTTCCAGGTACACTCATGTCTCACTCCTATATTGCAGCCATCTGTTGGTAATAAATCTCTGTGTGATTGCCCTCTGTGGGTGGAGAGGGTGAACGAACACTTCTTTATTCAAGGAAGTTTGCATATATTCTTGGGTCCTCTAAGAAGGACCCTGCCACCAAGGCCGTGAGTTCACTCTAGGAACCGTATGTCTCATGGACACAGATATTTTTGGAGAGAACTGCATTGGAGTTAGAAGCTTCTAGCACCACAATTAACTTATGTAAGCCTGGGCAAGAACTTAGTATCTCTATCGAAAAGAGGATGATGCTCTTGTAGTGTTTTTGTAAAGGGCAAATGTCATTACATATGTAAAGTCTTAGCATAGTATATGGCAATAAAGTAAGTTGAATCGGTCAGGGTTCATTCAGGAAAGCAGAACTTCTAACTGACATTTTAACAGAAGAGAATTTCATATAGTGAATTGGTTAAATAGGGGATTGGAGGACTAAAAGGAAAACAAACCCAAACAACGAAGAAATACTCAAACCAAAAAAACCCACGGAGGTAACACAGGGATAGTAACCAGGCAAATCGAAGGGAAGACGTGGGGTTATCAGATCTGGGAAGTTGGGAGGACGAGCTGGGAATGCAGGCTTCCTCTGGATCATAGGAGGGGACACTGGCCGGCGACACCAGTGTTTCTGGGGAGGCACAAGGAGGCCAGTCCTGTGAGTGTGCAAGGCAGAGACAACTGGAAACTGGAACCCCCTGCAGCTGCCCAGGTACAGAGCCTTTGCCAATGTGACACGGAGGAAAGCGAAACAGGAAGGAGGGTGTCCCTGCTTCCTCCTCTGTCCTTTCCACTCTCTCTAGCGCCCACTATGGGCAGGGAAGGAAAGGGGGCAGCCAGCAGGATGGAAATGCGTTTTGCTATCTCAGCCACAGCATCCAAGCAGAGCAGAAAAGTGTAGTGTAGGTATGGAGTGGAGACAGTAGTTTAATACCTGGGACCTAAGTGCTCAATAAATATCAGCTAATACTATTCATCTGATGCCTCCTCCCCTCATTCCCTTCCTCCTTTTTCTGCTCCAGTAACCTTATTTGTTTGTTCTTTTCCCTATGTATTCTCAGAGAGAAGAAACCAAAGGTGGTAAGAAAAGGGCCCATGGATCTCAACAGGAGACAAGAACACAGACAGAAGGCACCTAGTCTTCTCACCAGAGGTTTGAAGCTTCAGCTGTAGGATTATGCGTCTATTTTGGCATATTGGCGCATTTGCAACCACTTTGTGGGACCTTCCTAGAAGGGGAATTTGCTGACGTCTCAAGTGAAGAGATGTTCTATTGGACAGGAAACTCTTCATATACAAAAATCAAGGTAAAGTTAAGTCGTTTATTAGTTAGTCTGTTTGCACTAGAGGATGGATGACTGTCAGCTGAAGCTTTCCTAGGAAGGAGGAAAAGCATGTGCAGAGAAACCTGCTGAATGGGGCTGGAAGGAGGGCAGCTGGGGAGAGGCCGGGGTGGGGCTGACTCCTCAGGTCGCCCTGACATTTATTGCATGGCTACTTTTGTATTACGGAAGGTGTGTTTGGGATTCAAAGACATTCAAGACACAATTCTGCCTCTCAAAATTCAAAGAAGGCAAATGCATACACATCTAAAGTACAAGGCAGCAACCTTTCTCATTCACTGGATCGGCCCTGTTTTTTGTGTCCTTTTCAAATCTTATGGGTTCTTTTAGACTGTGGGAGTAACAAATGGGTTCTCTATGATTTAAGGTAGAAATAATTTAAAATTTTCAAGAAACATCGTGAGGATGGAGAAAATGCACAGTTGTAGTTTCAGGATCAGATGCCTCTTTATAAATCTGACGATTTCGGATTCATCTAATCATCCGTTGATGCATCCATCCATCCGTCTTGTCTGTTCTCCTTTTACTCCTGTTCCTTCTGTCTGTCCGGCCACAAATCTCTCAAGAGTGACGTGTCCACCCACAGTGTGTCTGGTCTAGTACTCAGTGCTGGGACAATTACAGATGAAATGTAGATCTTGCCCACAAGGAGCGCGTGCTGTAATGAGGAGACAGCATGTAAAAACCAAATTATAACAAAATGGCGTCATGTTTTTATAGAAGCAAGAACAAGGTACCAATTTCTTGGTCTGATGGGTATTATTAAAAATAAATCTAAAGTAATGAAAAAACAACTCCTAGGATGTTCCGGGTAACACCTTAGCCAGCTGGTGAAGAGCGTGGCCTCAGAGCCTGGATCTTGCCATTACTGGTTCTGTCATCTTAGCAAATTCCTTAAAGTTTTTTGTGCCTTTACTTTTTTCATACTTAAAATAAGATTAATAGTACTTGCCTCTTAAGATTGCTAGTAGGGTTAAATGATTCAGCATGTATAAAGAAATTAGAATTGTGTCTAGCACATAGGAAGCATTAAAACATATTGGCTAATATTAATATTTGTATAGTAACTTCGAATTTAAATTCGTCATTGCATTTAGTCCTTAAAACCTCTCCCTGCCCTGGGAAAATAGGGTAGTTATTACTTTCCAAAGAGGGACAGTGAGGTCCAGGGAGGTCATCTTCTGAAGGAAGTCACAGAACTGCAGAGCCGTGGAGCTTGGAATCTGTTTCAGGGCTGCTTCTATAATGTTCTTTCTGTTATGCCGCAAAGCATCATACAGTGACTTGGAAAAGCAATGACTGCTCCCCAAGTATCATACTACTGAGTGGCTGCAGCTGGGCTGACTGTAAACAGAGCCAAATGATGCAGGCTGCTGCACAGTCCAGTCACTGCTGCTTTGCCTGCCTCTGCCACTCAATACAAGGTCCCTGGAGATCAGAGGACAGAAGGGTCAGGGAGCTGCCAGACACCAAATCCACATCTTAATTGGTTGCAAGCAGTCACCCCCATCCAAGTCCTTGGTAGGAAAAGGGCTCCCACAGCGGTCCACAGAATTAGGGACTCACTGTCCTTTTAACATCAAAACCAGCTTTGGAATTGGAATTCGCTCAGGAGTGAGATATTTTTGATTGACAGTCTATTCGAAATGTGGATAGGTTTCCTTGATTGTTTCATTTGGCTTCGCAGTCAGGTGCTGTGAAAATGCACCAGGACTCTGAGCACGTAGCGGCGTGCAGCTGAGAGAGGAGCAGGGAGTGGTGCAGGGGCCTATGGCTCACCAGCAGGGAAGCACAGACCACAGCCTGCGGCTGCCACAGAATTAAGGGGGACTCTGCAAAAGGCCATCCGTCAACATCACGCACTTCAGAGATTATTTTTATCTACATTTGTATGTTTGACATCCAACCTAATTCTGGGCACGTACAGGGTGTGCAGTAATATCTGAAAGAAACAATACCTGGTAATTTTATAAGGTGCAGCCTGGATAATGTGATTTCTATTTTGGTGCATTATCTGGGAAAGGGGATTAAAATTTGCTTACCGGTTTTTATGTAACAATTTGTGAGTACTTTACATAACATTTGTTAATATAATTCTTTTTAATTGCTTGTTTTTTTAAGGTGAAAAAACTGAGGTCCGGAAAGGAGATGTAACTACCTCTGATTACTTAGCTGTTAGGTAGCAGAGATTTGATTTAAATCATGGTCTTTCTGACACCAAAGCTTATACTTGTTCTGTTTCTATTTGTTTTCTAAAGTTGCAGGAATTACTGTTATACTTAGATGCAAAAACTCTGACCAGTGCTATTACATAGTAGAGACTACAGGATAATCTGGGGGCCTCCTGGTGTCAGACTTTCTCCAGTTTTGCTGTCACTGGCCATAGAGGTCCCAAAGGCTGCAGAGCAGGGCACAGCTCAAATGAATGATGGCACAAAATTACAAACTGGAGATCATATGTGCTGCCACTGTTTTTAACCGTGGTGTATGGTGGCTTACACTGAGCTGATCCTTTATGGGTTGCCAAATACTTAATCATGTGTCATATTCTGGAAATTAGGCAAGGTAGGGATTGGCAAGCTCATGTCCTAGAGGCCTAGCTAAGTCTGGTCATTTTTCTCCTTGTCCAGCAATATGAAGAATAAGGAAAGACGCTCCCAGTTTAGACTGACCATATGTATGCCAAGTAGGAACTAACCAAGCAGACACACCAATTTATAGCTGGGCTTGAAATAGTAACAACATAATTTCATAATGGCTCACAATTTATGTTGCCTTTTGGAAAGGGAAGGTGGCTTTTCTTCGTTCTTCCTTTGTGCTTTGTAAGAAAACCCAGTTGTGGGTTGCAATCAGGAGCAGAGAATTGGGGCCTTTCAGTTTGTTCAATTTTCAGACCATCACAAAGGAAGGAAAAGCTTTCCAGTCATTTGGAAATGGTAACAAACAAGACTCTGAGGCAGGCAATTTGCAGGAGACCCGAGCAATTATGATACGTTAACCTGTTCTGAAAGCGGCTCCCCGCCCCGGATCTTCTTTATTGGACTTCTAATGTATCCCTTCTGCAACTGCAGCCAAGGAGGGCACGCTAAGGCACATCTTGCTTTCCTTACCTAAAGGAGCTAAGACACGGTTCAGGCCTGAGCCGGCCATTTGCCAGCAATTACAGGCTGTTCTTCTGTGCGTTCCGGTTGTGGTGTTTGTTTTCCTGTCCCCTTTGCTTCTCCTAGTTTTGTTCTGTGCTCCGAGCATCTCTGTTCCTCTGGAGATAGGCAGTTTTGTTTCAAAGAAGCACACAGTGAATTTAGTAAACAGCACCTGGGGTCTGCTGTTGGCTCTGCTATTTAGAGGCCTTGTGACCTTGAGGGGGTTGTTTCATATGCCTCACTTTCTTCCTCTGTGAAGTGGGAATAAGGCCTGCCTCACAGTTGTCTAGTGTGTGAAATGTAACATTGTATGTTGCATGTACTTTGCACACAAAATTGACTATTACTGTCTTAATTATTATGTCTTTTCACATTTATGACTCTCTTTCCTCTTTTGAACCCTATCAACAAATTTGTTGAACATTTCCAACAAAATACTCCTTCCCAAACTCATTTCAATTCATCCTTTGCCATTCTTTTTTGAATGGCCTGGGGCTATGTGATAGTTTTATGTGTTACTTTGGCTGGGCCATAGTACCAAAATATTTGGTCAAACATTATTCTGGGTGTTTCTAGGAAAGTGTTTTTGGATGAGATTAGCATTTAGATCTGTCGCATTTGAGTAAAACATTGCTCTTCATAATGTGGGAGGGCCTTGTCTAATCAGTTGAAATCCTGAAGAGAACTAAAGACTGACCTCTCCCATACACAAAGGAATTCTTCAGCAGATGGCCTCCAAAATATAATGGCGGCACTGGCCCTTTCCTGGGTCTCTAGCCTGCTGGCTCACACTGCAGATTTGGTATTTACCAGTTCCCCTAATCCTAAGAGCCAATTCCTTAAAATCAATCTCTTTGTACATAAACACACATGCTCCTGGTTCTGTTTCCCTGGAAAATCCTGACTAATACAGGCTGGTTTGTGAAAGCATCCTTTTGCGGTGCCCCTGAGCTGAGAAGCAATGGCCCCTCCTCAGAGCCTGTTAGCTGCCTGGTCCGTCAGGATGCTGGGCTGGGTGGCTGGTGTTTGGTGACTCTCAGGTTGGATCCCTGACATCAGCGTAGCTCCAGCATGATGGGAATGGACCGGCCAGTACTAATGCCTCCTGCAGGAAGTGCTGAGACTCTCACTTCTTTTCTGTGAGCACTTCCTTCCCCAACAACCCTAGACAAGGCCACAATCTTTCCCAGGAATTTTCCTTCCCTGGATATTGGATGATTTTTGGACTTTGTGTCCATTGGTGTTACTTAAACATCAGTAACATCACATCACTCCCTTTCTCAGACATTCCTAGTGGTTCCTGAATCCCACATCAAGTGTGGGTACTGTTGTCTGGCTCTGAGCATATCACATCTGTCTGCTTCCTGTCCTTTGCATGTGACATGCTCATTTCTGCCTCCATTCTTACGATGATTTTCATCCTTCTGAAGTGGCTTCCTTCCTTCCAGTCAGGGCTGCCCAATATTCAGAACCTCTTTAAGTCTCACCTCCTCCATCAAGCTCTCCCCAATGGCTCCTGCCTCATCCTGGCTTCTTCTGCTCTGAACTTCAACACCCCTGGCAAGTCTGTACCACAGGGCTTAGCAACATGCTGTACACTGGCTTGTGGTAATTGTTTTAAGTGTTTGTTTCAAATCCTTAACAGAGTTGAGAGCTTTGAAACCCAATCATGTGAGACATGGTTAATTGAGGAACTACTATTCACTTTATTAGTTGCCAGAGATAAATGTATACGACATGGCTCGTGTTCTTCAGTGGCTCATATCTAATGGGGGAGATAGACCAGAGATCAGAACACTGGAATTCATCTCTGTTATCAGAGATGTGAACAAGGTCCTATCAGGGAGGGTGACTGTGGAGGAGATCTTCTGTGGACACCCATCATTTCAAGGCCCTGCGCTGGGAAGTAAGTAAGTACCAGCTTATTTAATACTTAACAACGGTCCTGCAGTGGAGCAATGTCCTTACCTCCCCAATTGGATGGAGACAGGAGTGACTTGCCAAGAGTGGAGAATTTGGTGGGGTCCGTGGGCTGCCTGCTCCAAGCCCCATGCACTTTTCCATTGTCCTGCCTTCTAGGAGGGTGGATCGGTAACCGCTAGTGAGTCCCGCTCTACCACTGACCTCCTCGGACCCTCGTCTCCTTTCAGTAATTTTTGGGCTCTTTGTGGCATTTCTTTTTTCTCAAAAGGACTTCGATTTTGCTGGAGATTACCAGAGTAAGACACAAACACATAAGAACAGTAAACAATATGAAAAGAAGAGCCCTTCCTTTTTTTGTAACGTGAAGAAGCCTCTAGTTATTAATTTGCTGTTCACACTTGAATTTGAAGGAATGTGTTTTACATTTTTCATGAATTTATTATTTGTTTGGTGGGCAGACACAATCCTTAACACATGTTAAGGTACTCCATCAAATCTGAAGCACCATGTTTGTCTGTTGTGTTTGTTATATAACTTCCTTGTTATTCCATTGGGTTTCTTTTTCTCAAGCAACAATAAACTACAATATGCTTTTGGTAGGGAGGAAAGGACAGAAGAAGGAAGGGTGGGCAAGGCATTCTGGGAGTGACCATTGCCATGTGGCTGTGGGTCCTCTGAGCATGGAGAACCCTCTTTCCTTGGACATGTTTGAAATTCTGTGTTCATCCTCCTCAGATCAGAGAAGTGCCTCCTATTACAGGGCTGTCCTAGCTTGAGCTGTCATAAAACATTTCCAGATGGTGGGTAGTTTTAAAGAACAGAAATTTTTATTATAGTTCCAAAGGTCAGGAAGTCCAAGATCAAGGAGCTGGCCGGTTTGGTTCCCGGGAAGACCTGCTTCCCGGCCAAGATGGAAGCTTTCTTGCCCTATCCTCGCAAGGCAGAGAGAACACGCTGGTTCCTTCATCCCCTTACGAGGGTGCCGTCTCATCATGAGGTCCTTGCCTTCTTTCACTGGTGAGAGTCCAGTTTACTTACAAAGTAAGTAAGTTTGCTTAAGAAATCATTTTTATTTTTAATAAGAAGTGCTCACTAAGTGTTTTGTGGAATGAATGGATGCTGAAGACGTGGATTTCTTGTTTGTGCACCTGTGGGGTTTAAGTTGATCGCATGAGGACAGAGAGCTCCCGGTTCTTCATCTTACCTCTCATTTCGCCTTGCATGTGGATTGGTGCTTGAAAAAGGCTTGTGGAATCAAACTGCGGAAGGGGCCTTGTGATTCTGCTTTTGCATTGCTTTCGCACTTGGAATCCTCTTAGAGGACTGCCCGACAGGTCGCTGTGGACTTGCAGTGGCGGCCTGTGTGTGGCTATCAGGAGGGAGAGAAGCAAAGAGAAGAGGCACAGATGAATTATATAAAGGAAGAAACTCCTGCTGGAAGTCAGGCTTGGCAACCCATTCTCTCATCTCTCTCCCTTGTTGTCTGTTTCAGGGACTCAGGAAGGAACAAGTAAGAGGCCGTAGTCCCTGCTGGGAGAGATGGGGGGCCAAAACATCAGTTGACTAGACCAGGGGAGACCCTGGCAGCACAGAAGGGTGGGCGGGCTTTTCCCACTGTGCCCTCACCTGTCTGGGCGGGCCTCGACTCGTCCTGGAGCTCCTGGCCAAGGGCTTCCTCCTCCTTCTCCTCCCAGCCCAGTTGGGCTGCCAGGGCTGCTGAGAGACAGAAAGCGGGAGCAGGGCAGGCGGGTGAGGGCAGCTGCTGAGGGCAGCCGCTGCTGCTGTCATGCTGGAAGCACTCACTTATTTCATATTTGGATTTACAAGTATAATGAGGCTTCATCTGTTGACTGCTGGCCGAACATCCGTCAACTCTGTTCTGCTGGAGGCAGAGCCCATGTCCTGTTGGGCCTCTGAAACACTGGTTTGTTCTCTTCCTCTGCCTCGTAGGCCTGGTAAGAAAGGGAATGGAGCTACAGACGGAAGCTGTTTGCTGCATGTGTGTGTCTTGGGGCAGGCAGAGCCGCGGCTGGGCTCCCTGCCAGGAAACACACCAGCTGGTGATGTTTTTATGTCTGCTCTCCCCAGCTCCAACTCCAGTGGGGAGCAAGTCAGAGCACTGATATGCTAAGCCTGCCTTCTTTCTCCCTCCAGCTTCCATTTTGAGTTTGTGCTCTCTTGGCACGGGGGCCACCCAGCTGTGGGCTCGGTTTCTCGGTCCTTGTGGCTGCGATGATTGGCCCTTGGGGATGCAGAGCGGGGGTGGACAGCTTCCTGCACCTGCTCTGGCTTGAGTTAGGGATTTCCTCCTTGCATCCATTAGGTTGAGACAACTGGGGACAAATGGATTATTTCTAGCTCTAGCTTCAATCCAGAGTTAGAGTGAATTCTCTGTTTAGAAGGGGGGCCTCTTAGATACTGCTAGTGCTGTATCTTGTGAGAAGACAGCCTGGTCCCAAATGTAAGACCATCTGCTCATCCCTATTGTCATACTGAGTTCCTCAAAGATAGAGGGAATATAAGGTCTTTGGAATTCTTGATTCTGAATTCATGAATTTCCTACATGAGTGACTTTGGTAAGTTACTTATTTGAGCTCTCTAACTCTCTCAATATCCTCATTTATGGAATGAAGAATGAATGGATGGATAAATTATCTATCTATCTATCTATCTATCTATCTATCTATCTATCTATCATCTATCTAATCCAACATCTATCATATATCTAGAAAGAAAGAGTTTTTATTTCAACCTCCTGTCTCTATGAGTGGTGCTGACTTGTGTAGTAATCCCAGAGTCTTCCAAATCCAATTATACCATGAGACATTTATAGTCTGAGTTTGCTAGTGCTCTTCTTCCTCAAATCATGTATGTGTGTGTGTGAGAGTCTGTAATACCCTATGAATTTATGTGTTGCTCTGTAATACCCTATCTTGTGAAGCATACAACATCAATCTATTGACATAATTATTAACATAATTTTTCAGGGACCAGGCTGTCTTCTCATAAAATGCAGCACTAGCAGTATCAAATCAAATTACTGACATAATTTCAGCACCACTCAAACAGGCAGAAGATTGGAATTAAAACTCCTTCTACATATATGATAGATAGGTAGATAGATTAGAGAGATGATAGATAGATAGATAGATAGATAGGTAGATAGATAGATAGATAGATAGATAGATGACAGTATTTTAAGGTCAAAATGCCCAGGTTGCATCTTGGCTCTACCTCTCACTGGTAACTTCACTTTGGAAAAATGGCTTAACCTTTCTGTACTTCAGTTTTCTCTTGTATAAGATGAGGGTAATAGCAGTAATGACTATCTCTTAGTGGCGTTGTGGGATTCAATGAGATTATATAGTGATTACTTAGAGCAATGCCTGGCACACAGTGTGCAATATAAGGTTTGCTGTTATTGTGGGGGATGGCCAAGGAACATGATATTTGAGTGTCCTACTTTCAAGGAGTTGTCTGCTGATGCATAAATACCTTTACCTTATGAAGAAGACCCCACAACTTTACCTTCAGAGAGTCTTCCTTACTGGTGTCCCACTGCCCTCTCTCAGGAGAATGGAGACCCTTCTCCTGTCCCTTCTTATCATATAAGATGTACATATATGTACACACACACATAGTTAACATATGTATTATAAGTAGTAATTAAAATGTCATTAGGAACTGATGTTCTCTTCAATAGAGAGAAAAGATACCATTACAATGAACTGGCATACTTTCTCTTAAAAAAATGTTACATCTGCTCACTGGAAAAGCCTAAAAAGAATCATCAGCTCAGTAGCAGTGAGCACCCTTTGCAACCAAATTATGGTCTCCAAATAGCATTTCTCACTAAAGAACTAGGGTTTCTTGAAGAAATGGATGCTTACAGGTCTGAGACAGGAAATACATAAGATGAGTCTGAAATGTCTTGTTATGCCAGAAACCAAAAAAGCTATCAAAGGCCCTTGGGGCTATGTTAAAAGGAGTAATGCGAAATTGCTTCTAATGGCTAATGGTGGCAAGTTTAAAAATCAAAAGGAATAATAGATGCAATATATTGAAATACATCAAATATGGAAAAAATACATGAGCTCATCATGGCATTTTAAACAAACAAAACTCACTGGTTACTATTGCAAGAATGTAGGGACCCAATCATTGAGAAAACTGGCAAATAAAGGAAAATAAATGGAAACAAGAGGCATTTATCTTCCATTTCCTTATTTCAGTGTAACCAAATACACCTCAAAATATGTTTCCACTCACACAGACCCCAAGCTTTCAGGAATTTATAAGACCATCTTTCTCCAGATATCTACTCAACTGGGTTTGGGGGTCATCCATTCTCTTTTCTTTTCTTCCATATGACATTTTCAGGAAGGCGAGCAGGACTTTTAAGAGCAGTAAAGAACATTCGGTGGTAGGGACCTGTCCCTTCCTCAACTCTTTTCCCCCTCTTCTATCAAAAGAGAAATGCAGGGGGTTGGAAAAGAGGCATTTTGTCTTGGTACCATCTTTTCTAGAGAGTTTGGCCAGATCCATTCTCAGCTGACATAGAGGGCTTTCAAAAAAAGGCAGTTTGGGGAAAAGGTAAATGAAATGTTAGCATGGTAGGGTGACCAACTGTCTCAGTTCATCCAGAACTGAGAGATTTTTCAGGTCACAGGGTCTCCAGCTAAAACAAGAAAATACCAGGCAAACCAGGGCAGGTTGGCCATCTGATAATAAGATCAAGGTTACATTAGAAGGAGTATAGTCCAAGTCATGTGGGAGGGGAAATTCTTTTATAATTGGAGATATTCTTCAGGAGAAAATTAATAGTTTTGATAATGTATGTAATTGAGTGGCCACAGCCAAATCTGATGGGGAGATTGGCCTAGATTCAGCACACCCACTGTCTTTGCCCAGTCATGAGACCTTCAGGGTTCTCAACTTTAAAGCTAATAGACCCAGGCAAAGAAAATTTCTAATAGCACTTGGCTGAGATCTTGTAGTTTCAAAATAACAATATCATTATTACTACTGGCAATGTAATTACTGAAAAGAGTTTGATTCCTTCTTTCTTTGTCTTTAGAGGGATGTACAATCAAATTACTCAGTTGAAATAGTTCTTTTCTCTAAGTGGTTAAGCTACTAATCCCAAACACAACTAGTTTCATTTGCCTTATTTTGCTTTTGCTTTTTAGGACTTCTCATTTTTATAATTTAAGAGCTTTTAGTTGTGACATTGGTGGTTGGGAAATTTAGCTTGGCCAAAAAGGAGCTTTGACTCCTTTGTGCCTCCATCCAAAAGTCCCATCCTTTAGTGGAAATGTAAAATGGTTCAGGCACTGTGGAAAACAGTATGGGGAGTCCTCAAAAAATTAAAGGTAGGATAACTGTATGAGCCAGCTATCCCACTTCTGAGTGTATTAGCCGAAAGAGTTGAAATCAGCATCTTGAAGAGATATGTACACTCTCATGTTCATTGTCATTATTTACAGTAGCTACGTTACAGAAACAACCCAAATGTCCATCAACAGATGAATGGATAGAGAAAATGTGATATATATAAAATGGAATATTTAGCTTTAAAAAAGAAGGAAATACTGCCACATGTGACAACATGGATGAACATTGAGGGCATCACACTAAGTGAAATAAACTAGTCAGAACGACTAAAACTCCATGATTCCAATTGCATGAGGTATCTAAAACAGTCCAACTAATAAAAGTGAAGAATGGAGTGGTGGTTGCCAAGGATTTGGGGTAGAGGAAATGGGGAGCTGTTAATTAATGGATATAAATGCTCAGTTATGTAAGAGGAATAAGGGCTAGAGATCTGTTGCACAACACTGTGTTTATTGATGATAATGCTGTATTGTGCACTTAAAAATCTATTAAGAGGATAGATCTCATGTTAAGTGTTCTTACCACAAAAACAAAACCTAAAACCAATTGGCAATGATGGATATGTCTATTACCTTGACTGTGGCGATGATTTCATGGGTGTTTGCTTATTTCCAAACTCCTCACATTGTATACATGAATTATGCCCAGATTTTGTCTGTCAATTGTACCTTGGGAAAGCTGTTGAAAAGAGCCCATCCTTTGGCACAAAGACTAATTCTGCATTTGTAATGATGAGCAGCAGACTCCTTTTTCCTTACCATAGGGTCAGAGTAAGTGGGAAAGATTTGAGCTCCAGAAATGGGGAATACGACTACTCCAGAGTACACAAAATGGATGGTTTCCCTGGAATGATGTCCGGAGACCATCAAACTGTATCCACATTTGCACAGGTGTATATGTGCATTTTGGCAGTTAGAGTTTCTGTAACTTTCACCAGATTCCAAGAGACTTGAATTTAAAGAAAGGTAAGAGCTAGTGTCTTAAAATGTAGAGTGAAAAGGAGAAACCCATAGAATTGTCTCACCCCCAAATTCAGAAGAATGAACATTCTTTTGACACATCTACCACATTTCATTAATTCTGTGGTCCAGAATTTTTTTTGCCTCAGCGTGCATGGAAGTTTAGTGTCATTCTGAAAAATGCCGTTTGGTTGTGAATACTACAGAAGACAGGCTGGGGAGTGGGTGGGGCATCATCTTCACCAGTGTTTAGAGCCTCTAAATTCTAACCCAGTTCTGGGGACTAGAGGGGCCCGGCAGTGCCTGCACGGAAGCTCCTAGCTGCTTCTGCATGTTTCTGCCCAGCGGGGGGCTGAGAATAGACTGGTCAGGACCCACATCAGCTGCTGGACAGGTGGGGACCGGGGGAGACTGTTGCTAGGAAACACTGCTCCATGCAGATTCCTTTCGAAGGGGCACGCACATCATCCAGCCTGCTCCCCTCTGTCATTCCTCTTCTCCACCTCTCGGTGGCCCAGGTTCTGTTTCCTTTCTCTCCCTCTCTGCCAAATTCATTAGATGTTCCTCCACAGATATCTGACAGGAAATTGCATCGGGAAGTTGGGCTGTAGTAGGCACAGGATTGGGCCAGAAAGGCTGACCTTAACAGATTTTTCTGACCCACTATGCCTCTGAGGTACAGAATTTCTAACATCACATTTGCATGTGTCGTGTAACTGAAGACATCATATTAGATGAGCTATAGTCATCCTTTGTGTTTTTTATTTTATATTTCTGCACCTCTTTAATGTCTGCACTTGGAAGCTCAGACACGGGGCAGCTAAACCTACCTGGGCAGTCATTCTTATGGTGTAACATTGGTCAGGTAATCCTAACAATAGAAATAATTTTGATAATTCCCTTGGGTGACTCCCAAGAGGAAAATTCATGAAAAAGACTCATACAATGCCTGGCGCCTAGAGATCTTAGTGACCACGAGCAATGACCACTGATTCCATACCCTGGGTATGAATGGGGGTGTGTGTGGGGGGGTCTTCATTCCTCCCCATCAGACTATCTGCATTGGAACTCCAGCCTCTCCACTTCCCATCCCATCTCATAGAAACTCTTGCAAACCCTTAGACCCACGGTCAGCTTCCAAGAGACACTTGCAACTGGAGATGACCTCAGCATGTTGTAGGGTTCATTATTCATGCAGCAAACCAAACGAGTGAGGGCGTTCTCAGGCTGGTCAGGGACATGAGAAATACCGACACCTGCGATTAAGGCAGATTGAGGTTCAACGTAAAGGGTATTCACTGTGGTGTGAACCGCGGCCTGTGGGGCATTAGGAAGCATCCTCTGCTATTTAGGAGCTGACACACGGGTAGGTAGTCAAGGTGGACACGGGAGTAAATGGCATGCCAGAGAGCTCAGAGCAGGGACTGACTGATCCTTACATGCAGGTTTGGGAAGGTTTGAACTTAACGTTGAAGTGGCGAGGTGGAAGGGAGAAGGGCCTCTAATCTGGTGGCATGGAAAAAGCAGAGTCCTCAAAAATAACAGTAAATAAAGTGGAGACAGGCTAAGAGAAATCATAGTCAACATTGCTCCTGATACTTAATAAAGCACTTCACATGAATTATATCCTGTAATTTATTTAGTCCTTAAACAACCCTGGGATATAGGTTTTATTAATATTTATATTTTATGGATGAGGAAATGGAAGCACCGGAAGTGAAGTAATTTGCCCGAGCTGGTGGGGGAACTTGGATTTGAACTCAGTTTCATGTTCTTAAGCAAACACAGCATTGATAAGGAGGCTGGTCAACAGGACTGGGGCCAGACTGTGAGGAGTCAGGAGCATGAAGCTCTATGAAAGCCATGGAAAAAATCCTGGTTCTTTTCGTCGGACAGGTTTCTCAACAGAAGCACTGTTGACATTTTAGGCCGGATCCTTTGTTGTGTGGGGTTCTTCTTAGGGGATGTTTAGCAGCACCCTTGGCCTCTACCCACTAGATGCCAGTGGTGTTTCCTCCCCTAGCTGTCTGTGTCAACCAAAAAAGTCTCTAGAAATTTCTACCTGTCCTCAGGGAGACAAAGTCTTCCCTGGCTGGGCGCCGCTGCTGTAGGCAGACTCACTCAGGGCCCTGGGTTTGCCACTCTGAGCAAGTGCAGCAGAAGCCAGCAGAAATTCTCTTTGCTGTGCACATAATTGTCTCCAGCAAATGCCCATCTCTGAAACTGTTCTTCTCAGCAGCTGGGGTCCTGGTTTCCCCAAGGTGACTGACACAGGCCCTGCCTGTGGAAGTCAGTTAGTTTTCTGCTCTGACAGGGCCCCAGTGTGTTTGGAGGAGGTGTGGTGTCAGACTCATCAAAGCATGCTGGGCGCACAATCACAGCTCCACACTGTCTTGCCAAAGCAGGGCAACTGGAACATTTTGATCCAAGGCTTGTTCCCACCAGCAGTGGAGTTTTGAACCCTAGATTCAATCGTGGAGATGATTATATATTCCATTTGCTGTAAGCATACAGGCTCGTGCAGCTGTTCATCTTTTTATTTTCTGGGTCGACCTCCACAGACAACATTTATGTAACCTTCTAAAGGCACTTTCCATGATGATTAGGGCTTTCCAGAGGAGGTTTGGGTGGTATATCTGCATTTCCAGTGTCTCTCCCTTCGGACTTTGGGAGAGGGACCTGGGTAAGCCCAGCAACAGGGGTTTTGAGGTTGGGCGTGGACTGTGGGAGAAGCCGAAGCTTAGAAGGAGCTGGCAGGGAAGAGCAGTGTGGAAGGCCAAACGCCAAAACCAGAAGGGCAGGCCAAAGTCTTCCCCAAAACTGAGATATGGAGCCACACTCTCAGATGGGGAGATGAGAGCAGGGGGGAGGGAGTCCAGGGCCATTGTAGCAGGAGCTGTCCTCTGAGGCATTTGTTGAGCAGACATCTGAGAGCACTAGCTTTGTACCAGAGCTGTGATGCGTGCTGCGCAAAACAACCTCATCTGGACGGCTCCACCACCCCGGAAATGGGAGCATAGTGGGGCTGAGGCACCCATTCCAGGCGACGCAGCTGGGACGCGGAAGGGCCAGGGCAGGACCTCAGTTTGTCTGACCAGAGCTCAGAATGTGAACTACTGAGGTCTGTACTACTCTAGCAGCAGCCGAGCCTCGGGGGTGGGACCTGGAGGGCTGGCCTTATTGAAAGGACCAGGGTAAGGTATGGGATTCTATACACAATTTCAGTTCTATGTGAAATCTGCAGTTTTGCTTCTCTCCCCCAGGTGGAGTCTACAGACGTCTATACATTCTACACACATCTGTACAGATTCTGCGGATGTCTGTTAGGTGTAGTTAGTGTTGTTCAAGTCTTCTATTTTACTTTTGGTCTTTTGCTGATTTGTTCTGTTACTGAACATGGGGGTATTACTTGTTATTGAATTATTTATTTCTTCAAAAGTGTCATTTTTTTCTTCATATATTTTGGAAATCCCTTTTTAGGTGCATATATGATAACAACTGTTATGCTTTCCTTATGAGTTGAATATTTTTATTGTAAACCATCCTCCTTTATCTCTAATATCAATTTTTTCCCATATAGTCCCTTTTGTCTTATCTCAGTCTAGCCACTCCACTCTCTGGTTAGTATTTGCATTGTATATATTTTTCCCTCAGATTTTAAACATTCAACCTACTTGTGCCTTTTCAACAACTCTTGAGTTGATCATATGGTTATTCCTCTTTTATTTTGTTTATATGGCAAATTACACTTAGTGAGTTTTGAGTGTGATGCCACCCTTGCATTCATAAGATAAATCCTACTTGTTCATGTTGAATTATCCTTTCTGATTATCATTAGATTCAATATGCTCATATTTTATAAAGGATTGTTCTATCTCTAGTTATGAAACACTAGCATTCTAGCATTAGACTAATGCCAGCTTTATGAAATAAATTGAGAAGTATTTTCTCCTCCTCTATTTTCTAAAATTGTTTGTGTAGATTGATATTATTTATTTTTTGATAAATTCACCAGTGAAGCAGCCATTTGAGTTTAGAGTGTTCTTTATTTTTTCTGGGAAGGTTTTTAATTTAATGCTCAATGTCTTTAAGAGGTTATATATAGCTATTTTAATTTTCTCTTTTTTCTTGTGTTAGGTTTGGTAATATGTGACTTTTCAGAAATTTGTCCATTTCACCTGAGTTGACAAATTAGTTGGTATAGAGTTGTTCATAACATTCTATCATTGTCTGTTTAATGTCCAGAGAATGTTCAGTGACAACCCATTTATTTTTGATATCAGAATTTTTCATCTTTTTTTCTAGATCAGTCAATCTAAAGTTTATCATTTATATTGATCTTTTAAAAATAAAAAGTTTATGGGTTCATTGGTTTTTCTTTATTGTTTGTTTTCATGTCATTGATTTAAACTTTTTATTACTTCCTTCCTTGTATTTTGGATTTCAGTTCTTATTTTTCCAGTTTCCTAAGGTGCTAACCAAGATAACTGCTCTTAGACATGGAAAAAATCAGCAATCTAAGCATTTAATGCTATAAAATTTCCTCTAGCACTTCTTTATTTGTGCTTCACAAATTTTGATATGGTGTGTTTCATTCATTTTGAAATATTTTCTAGTGTCCTTTTTCAATTCTTTGAAAAGTGGGTTATTTTTTTGTGATTGTTTTTCCAGGTATTTGGGATTTTTCCTAATATTTTTCTGTTTTGACTTTTAGTTTAATTGTGTTACAGTTAGAGAAAATAGATGTTATGTTTGCCATCTTCTGGAATTTATTGAGACTTATGTTATAGCCCAGCATATGGTATATCTTAATAAATTTTCCATGCACAATGGAAAAGTATCTATATTCTGTTGTTCTTTGGTTACCTCTGCTATTAACATCAAGTAGATTAAGTTGAGGAGGTAAATGTTTAAGTCTTCTATTAGATCCTACTCTTTCTAATTTATCAACTACTAAAAGAAGTATGTCAAAATCTCTGTTGTAATTAGGAATCTGTCCCTTTCTCCTTTAGTTCTACATGTTCACACATTTAGGAGTTAAGTCTTCTTCATAAACTGAACCTTTTGGTATCATGAAGTGCTCCTCTTTTTCACTCCCTGGTAATATTCCTTATACAAAAGTGTACTTTGTTAATATAGTCACTCAGTTTTCTTATTATTAGTTTTTGCATTGTATATAATTTTGTATCCTTTTATTTTTTCATGTAAGAATCTTAAAAACAGTTTACTTCTGTTCTCCCTCAGGTGTTACACTATTATAATACAATTTACTTCTACATGTTATAAATTCTCATCAGAGAATTTCTTTAAACAGTTTCCTTTTAAAGAATTAAAACATGTGGAAAAACTTTTTTCCTTTGCACAGATAGTTATCATTTAAACTGTTCTGAATTATTTTGAGTAGGTTCAAGTCTCCATATGGTATCATTTTCTTTTTTTCCAAAGAACTTCATTTAACATCTCTTATAGTGGAGAGACCCTCACGATAAATTCTTTTAGGTTTTGCTTCTCTGAAAACATTCGAAATTACTCTTCACTTTTGAAAGATGTTTTCACTGGATATAGAATGACATTATTTTTTTCCCTTTCAGCACTTTAAAGATGGTTTATTATCTTCTGTCTTGCATTGTTTGTGATATGAAATCTGCAGTGACTCTTATCTTTGTTTCTCTGAATATAATATGTCATTTTAACTTATAGTTTCTTTTAAGATTTTTCTCTTTATCACTGGTGTGTGGCAGTTTGTGTATGATGGGTTTTGGTATGTGTTCCTTTGTTTTTATTTTGCTTGGTACTTGCTGAACTTTTTGACGGTGTGTGTGTTTATAGTTTTCATCAAATATGAATGCAGTTTCAGCCATTATTTCTTAAATATTTTTTCGGCCTCCCCTCCTTTTGCAGATTCCGCTTGTATTTGTATTAGACTATTAGATATTGTCCCTCATTCACTGTGGCTCTTTTAATTATTTTTTGTCTTTTTGCTCTTTTGTACTTTAGTTTGAAGTTCCTATTGCTGTGTTTACAGATCATACAGATTTTTCTTCCTGTTTATGTCTAATCTGTTATTAATCCTATGCAGCAGATTTTTCACTTCAGATATTGTATTTTTCAGGTCTAGAAGGCCCCTTTTGTTCTTTTTCATTTCTCTCCTCATAATTTTCATATTTTCTTATAAGTTCTTGAAAAATATATATATACATACATATTATTTTAAAGTGCTTGGCTGTAAATTCTGTTATCTGTGTCATTTCTGTATCTACTTTTATTGACAAAAAGATTCTTGTGCATGGAAATAGCTCTGCAATTTGATGAAAACCTCTCTGTATCTGTTAGTTCATAGTGTATTTGTCTTCAAGGCACAGAATAATGGACTAAGGGTAACTTAATGAAATAGAAGTGTATTTGTCTCATAAAATTTCTGGAGATAAGCAATTGGTGGTTCTAACTCAACAGCTCAATAATATAAGAATTCTTGTGATGCTTTTAGTTGTTTTTCTCTTGTCGGTGAGTAACCTCACTGTTTCAAGAAAATGGAAAACCTCCAGATGTCACAATTGTATTCTAAGTAGGAAAAGCATCATGCCTCAAATCTTTTCTTTTTCGTCCTGATAGCAGTGGTTTCCTGGAAATTCAACCCAGTGATGATCCATGTTATTGATCAGGACAGGGTCACATAACCTCCTTTAGACTAACTGCTTGTCAAGTCAAAGAAAATTATTATGACTGGTTTAGACCAATGACAAAACTTCTTGGACTTCTGAAGTCACTGGGGCTCTTTTTGAGGTAGATAGTGGGGGAAGAGAGGACTGTGTTGTCATACTCTGCAGTGGCAAAATGTCACCTTCAGTGTTAGTGACATTTGATCTTCATCTTACAGTAAATTTGGTGGGAGAGAGGAGTCAAGAGCAGTGTATGTAAGATCTAATGTTATCAAGATCTCAAACAAGTAGAGGTTTGGAAGCATATTACAATACTTTTTGAGTTGTTCAGGTTCCATGGTCTTTTATGCCCATAGGAGCAGTTGAGTTGCAGAGTTGCATACCAACTGAAGTGTCTAGTGGCATATGAGAGAAGGGAGAGGCACAGTAAATTGGAAAAAAAGAAATGAGGGAAAATCTGAGTCACTGATAAAGTGGGTTGAATTCTTATTTATTCAAAATTTTTATTGTTTACCATGTGACCTTGAAGAACTTACTTAACCTCTGCAAGCTTCAATTTCTTCATCAAAAACTAGAAACAACAATTTTCTAGTGCAGGATTAAGAGAATTGCTGCATTTGGCTAAAAGCAGTAGTCCTCAAAGATTCAGGGCTACTTTATAACTTTCAAAATAACTGAGGACTCCAAAGGGCTTCTGTTTACATTTGTTATAACTATTGATGCTTACCATATTAAAACTTAATCCTGAGAATTTGAAAGTACACTTAATTCATTAAAAATAGCAATAAAATGCATCGCATCCTAAAATAACATTTTAAATGAAAAATAACTAGATGTCTTCCAAGACAAAAAATAATGAAAAGAATAGCGTTGTTTTGCAGTTCTGTAAGTCTCTCCTGATTTAATAGAAGACAGCAGAATTTTCCTGTATTTACATTTAATCTGTTATGAGATCACATGACATGTAGCTTCTGGAAAACCCCGTGGCACCTCGTGGTGACAGAATGAGAGTCAAAAAGGCAAATAATTCTTTATTGTTACTGTGAGAATAGTTTTGACCTCACAGACTTCCCTGAAAGTATCTCTGGGGGTTCCTGGCCCAATATTGAAAACTTGGTTAAAAAAATCAGCTCTTCCTTTTCTTAGTAAACATGGGAAAGATGTGAAATGCATCTGTGTCTCAGTTCTCTCATCAGGAAAATGGAACTAATAGTACTGCCTGTTTCATAGGACAACTGCTCTGAGGATCATGCATATTCTTTTAGAATGGACTGTGGAATTGAGGCCAGTTACTGTTGCTCCTTACTGAATGCACACCGAACAGAAGACTGCAGCAGAAGGGGCCTTCGAAATATTTTTTTTGAGAAGTAGAAGAAGCAATCCTCCAGATTTACTTCTAGTGGCCCCCAAATTTGGATAAAATGACCCCTCTGGGAAGTAATGATGAACACACAGAATCCACATGGTATTAGAAATCATTTCTGCAGCCATTCTCTCACTTGCTTCTTTTTTTATTATTATTATCAAATGTACATCACAGTGGTTCAACAGTCCCCCTCCCCGCTCCAACCCCTGCCTCAGCCCACTCCCCTCCCCTTTGGTAACCACTAGGCCTTTCTCAGTGTCTTTGAGTCTAATGCTCTTTTGTTCCTTCTGTTTTTGCTTTGTTTTTATATTCCACAAAAAAGTGAAATCATATGGTATTTGTCTTTCTCTGCCTGGCTTATTTCACTGAGCATAATACCCTCTAGCTCCATCCATGTTGTTGCAAGTGGCAGGATTTCTTTTCTTCAAATGATTGAATAATATTCCATTGTATATATGTACCATGTCTTCTTTATCCATTCAACTATTGATGGACATTTAGGTTGCTTCCATATCTTGGCAATTGTAAACAGTGCAGTGATAAACAGAGGGGTGCATATGTCTTTTTGAATCATGGATTTTGTTTTCTTTGGGTAAATTCCTAGAAGTGGGATTACTGGGTCAAATGGTATTTCTATTTTTAGGTTTTTTGAGGAACCTTCCTGCTATTTTCCACAGCAGTTGCACCAATTTGCAGTCTCATCAACAGTGTAGGAGGGTTCCTATTTCTCCACATCCTTGTCAGCATTTCTTGTTTCTTGTCTTCTGGATAGTGACCATTCTAACTGGTGTGAGATGATATCTCATTGTGGTTTTAATTTGCATTTGCCTGATAATTGGTGATGTGGAGCATCTTTTCATGTGCCTGTTGGCCATCTGTGTTTCTTCTTTGGAGAAGTGTCTGTTCAGGTTCTCCACCCATTTTTTTTGATAGGGTTATTTGTTCTTTGGGTGTTGAAGAGTATGAGTTCTTTATATATTTTTTAATGTTAACTCCTTATCAGATGAGTCATTTATGAATATACTCTCCCATACTGTAGGGTATCTTTTTGTTCTTCTGATGGTATCCTTTGTTGTACAGAAGATTTCTAGTTTGATATAGTCTCACTTGTCCATTTTTCATTTTGTTTCCCTTGCCCAAGGAGATGTATTCAGGAAAAAGCTGTTCATGTTTGATTTTTGCCTATGTTTTCTTCTAAGAGTTTTATGGTTTCATGACTTACCTTCAGGTTTTTGATCCATTTTGAGTTTACTTTTGTGTAATGAGTTAGACAATAATCCAGTCTCATTATGTTACATGTAGCTGTCCAGTTTTGCCAACACCAGCTGTGAAGACCCCATTGTATATCCATGGCTCCTTTATCATATATTAATTGACCATATATGCTTGGATTAATATCTGGACTCTCTATTCTGTTCCACTGGTCTATGGGTCTGTTCTGTGCCAGTACCAAATTGTTTTGATTACTGTAGCTTTGTAGTAGAGCTTGAAGTCAGGAAGCATAATCCCCCCAGCTTTCTTCTTCTTTTTTTAGGATGACTTTGGCTCTTTGGGGTCTTTTGTGGTTCCATATGAATTTTAGAACTATTTGTTCTAGTTCATTGAAGAATGCTGTTGGTATTTTGATAGGGATTGCATTTAATCTGTAAACTGCTTTGGGGAGGATGGCCATTTTGAAAATATTAATGCTTCCTATCCATGAGCACAGGATATATTTACATTTATAGGTGTCTTTAATATCTCTTATGCGTGTCTTGTAGTTTTCAGAGTATAGATCTTTCACCTCCTTGGTTAGGTTTATTTCTAGGTGTTTTATTGTTTTTGATGCACTTGTAAGTAATTTTCCTGATTTCTCTTTCTGCTAGTTCATTGTTGGTAATAGAAATGCAACAGATTTATGTGTATTAATTTTGTATCCTGCAACATTGCTGAATTCAGTTATTAGTTCTAGTAGTTTTTTGGTGGAGTCTTTAGGGTTTTCTATGTATAATATCATGGCATCTAAAAATAGAGTTTAACTTCTTTCTTACCAATTTGGATGTCTTTTATCTCTGTGTTGTCTGATTGCTGTGGCTAGGACAACCAGTACTATGTTGAATAAAAGTGGTTAGAGTGGGCATCCTTGTCTTGTTCCCAGTCTTAGAGGAGAAGCTTTCAGCTTTTCTCTATTAAGTATGATGATGGCTGTGGGTTTGTTGTATATGGTTTTTACTGTGTTGAAGTACATACCCTCTATACCCATTTTATTGAGATTTTTTATCATGAATGGATGTTGAATTTTGTCATATGCTTTTTCAGCATCTATTGAGATGATCATATGGTTTTTATCCTTCCTTTTGTTAATGTGGTACATAATATTGATGAATTTATAAATACTGTACCATCTTGCATCCATGAAATACATTCCACTTGGTCATAATGAATGCTCTTTTTGATGTATTTTTGAATTCAGTTTGCTAATATTTTGTTGAGTATTTTTGCATCTATGTTCATCAGGGGCATTGTTCTGTGATTTTCTGTTTTTGGTGTCCTTGTCTGGTTTTGGTATTAGAGTGATGTTGGCCTGATAGAATGAGTTTGGAAGTATTTCTTCCCCTTGCACTTTTTGGAATGCTTTAAGAAGGATGGGTACTAGCTCCTTGAACGTTTGGTAGAATCTGGCTGTGAGGCTGTTTTGACCTGGAATTCTGTTTTGGGGAGATTTTTGATTACCAGTTTGATTTCATTGCTGGTAATTGATCTGTTCATATTTTCTGTTTCTTTTTGGGTCAGTCTTGGAAGGTTGTATATTTCTAGGAAGTTGTCCATTTTATTGGCATATAATTTTTCATAGTATTCTCTAATAATTCTTTGTATTTCTGCGGTATCCATTGTGATTATTCCTTTTTTGTTTCTGATTCTCTTTATGTGTGTACACTCTTTTTTTCTTGATAAGTCTTGCTAGGGGTTTATCTATTTTGTTTATTCTCTCAAAGAATCAGCTCCTGGTTTCATTGATTTTTTCCATTGTTTTATTCTTCTCTATTTTATTTATTTCTGCTCTGATCTTTATTATATCCCCCCCTCTACTGACTTTTGGTTTTATTTGTTCTTCTTTTCCTAGTTTCTTTAATTGTGATTTTAAACTGTTTATTTGGGATTGTTCTTGTTTCTTGAAGTAAGCCTGTATTGCTACGTACTTTCCTCATAGAACTGCCTTTGCTACATCCCACAGGTTTTGGGCTGTTGTGTTTTTGTTTTCATTTGTCTCCATGTATTTTTTGATTTCTGTTTTAATTTGTTCATTGATCCATTGATTATTTAAAAGCATGTTGTTTAGCCTCCACATGTTTGTTTTCTTTGTGTAATTTATTTCTAGTTTCATACCATTGTGATTTGAGAAGATGCTTGATACAATTCCAATCTTTTTGAATTTATTGAGGCTCTTCTTGTGGCCCGTTATGTGATCTAATCTAGATAACGTTCCATGTACACTTAAGAAAAATATGTATCCTGTTGCTCTTAGATGGAATGTGTCTATAATATCTGTTAAGTCCACTTGATGTAATGCATTATTCAGTACCTCGTTTCCTTACTTATTTTCTGTCTGGTTGGGCTGTCCATTGATGTAAGTGGTGTGTTAAAGTTTCCTAAAATGAATGTGTTGCAATCCATTACCTCCTTTAATTATGTTAGTATTTCTTTTACATATTTAGGTGCTCCTGTGTTGGGTGCATAGATATTTATAATGGTTATATCCTCTCGTTGGACTGACCCCTTTATCATCATGTAATGTCCTTTGCCTCTTGTTACTTTGTTTTGAAATCAGTTTTGTCTGATATAAGTACTACTACTCCTACTTTTTCCCCCCTATTATTTGCATATAATATATTTTTACATCCCTTCACTTTTAGTCTGTGTATGTCTTTTGGCCTGAAATTGGTCTCTTGCAGGCAGCATATAGATGGGTCTTGTTTCCTTGTCTATTCTGCCACTCTATGTCTTTTGATTGTTGCATTCAGTCCATTAACATTTAAGGTGATTATTGATGGATATGTACTTATTGCCATTCTATTAATCATTTTCTGCTTTTTTTTATATCTCTTCTCTGTTCCTTTCTTCCTTTCTTATATTCTTCTCTAGTTATTGATGGTTTTCTTTTGTGTTGTAATTGAATTTCTCTCTCTTTTTAAATTTACTTATTTATTTTTGTGTGTACTTATTGTAGGCTTTAGTTTTGTGGTTACCAAAGGTTCAAGGGCAGCATCTTTACTATGTAATAGTCTATCTTAAATTGCTGATTATTCTATTTCAAACACAACCTTAAGGTACTTGTTTATTCTTTCTTCTTCTTCCTACTCTACATTTTTCATATTAGATGTCATAATCTGCACTTTATGTGTATACCTTGACTGATTTTGCTTCTGTGGGTAAAATTGCAATATTTCCAGAATCTCTTGCCTGGCTTTAGTGCATTTCTATATCAACAGGTGTTTCAAGGGGTGGAGAGAAGTGGTCCATCTACATATCAATAGGTCATTACAAGGGCATGCAAGGGTTTATCTGGACCAGAGAGGTTGGGTGGAGCTCTCTTCTGCTACAGCCTGGTCAAGAGAGAGACAGGACAACTGCTTGTAAGAAATAAATGGGCTTCTTTAACTTTATTTCTCCCTTTGACTGATTTTGGTTTCAGAGGTATTTTTGCCCTGGGATTTCCACCCCAGAGTTACAGCTTCTTTTGTTTTAATTTTGTACTTGCTTGATAATTAATTGGTCTACTACCTTTACTGTGGGTTTATTTTCACAGGTGAAAGCTATTTAGCCTTAGGGTCATTTCCATCTACACTAATCCCTTTAACATATCATGTAAGACTGGCTTAGTGATGGCAAATTCTTCAACTTTTGTTTATCTAGAAATAGTTTAATACCTTCTTCAAATTTAAATGATAATCTTGTCAGATAGAGTATTCTTGGTTGGAGGGCCTTCTGTTTCAGTACATTAAATCTACCATGCCACTCCCTTCTACCCTGAAGAGTTTCTGTTGAGAAGCCTGCTGATAGACTGATGGGATTTCCTTTACAAATAACCCTTTTTCTCTCTGTCTGCTTTCAACACTCCTTGATCTTTGCCATTTTAATTATGGTATGTCTTGGTGTTTTCTTCCTGGTGTTTCTTTTGTTAGGGGATCTCTGTGCTTCACTTGAGTGTCTATTTCCTTCCTTAGATTGGGGAAGTTTTCAACAATTATTTCCTTAAAGAGCATTTCTATCCCTTTGTCTTTCTCTTCTCCTTCTGGTACACTTGTTATGCAAATATTGTTTCATTTGGATTGGTCACATTGCTTTCTTATCATTTGTTCCCTCCTAGAGATCCTTTTTACTCTCTGTTCCTCATTTTCTTTGTTTTTCTGCTCTCTGATTTCTAGTTCAGTTACCATCTCCTCTGATGATCTAATCTATTTTTAAATCTCTCCATTGTATGTTTCATTTCAGGTACTGTATTCTTCATCTCTGAGTGGCTCTTTTTCATATTTTCTATCTCTTTGTTGAAGTCCTCCCTGAGATGTTGAATACTTTTCTGTAAATCTGTGAGCATGTTTATGACTTTTATTTTGAAATCCTTATCAAGAAGTTTGGTGATTTCTGTTTCATTTAGCTCTCATTCTGGGGTTCTGCCTTGTAGTTTTGATTGGATAAAATTCCTCTGCCTGCTCATTTTTTCAGGGATTCTGTGTTTATTCCTTTGAATTAGATTTCTCTGCTATGCTTTCTTGTCCTCTTCTGTGTGGTCCTCTCTTCTTTCTCAGAAGAAGGGGGTCTGTTCTGTAGTCTTTAGGTCATTTTCAGGTCTAGTTGCATTTGCTGTATTTTCTTCTTTTGTGTGATTTTTGGGAGGAGGTTTCTGTCTTGCCTTCTTATTCTGCCATCTTTGATCTCTCACTTGTTTCTTGCAACAAATGTGAAATTGGTGACACACATTATTATCCCCATTTTAAATATCAAGCAACTGAGACTGAGTTAAATGCCTTTACCAAAGTCAGACATCTATAAATGGGATCTTTCTCTTCTGGCTCCACATCCTGGGCCTTTGAAATCTCCTCCCCTGCTGCCCAGTTCTGCTTTTTGCACAGTAATATGCATGTAGTGCACCTCTTTCCCAGGAGGAAGTTTCACCTGCATCAGTGTTTGAATCTGGAACTTGTTTTTACTAGGGATGGAAAATTTATCAACTAGACAGGTGGACTTGAAGCCCTTTACATCACTTTGGAGATAAAAGGTGCGGGGTAAGTATTATTATCCATGTGCTAGTAAATTGATCAAAAGAGCAATAACTATGCAGATCTGACCCTAAGAAAATGAGACCTGAAAAGGGGAAAGAAGCCATCAGTTTTGGGCCAGAAGACCTCAGGCTTATTTAAATTTCAATTTAGGAAGTTTCTACAGGCTAAGGAGAAATCTTTCACCTGCTACATTAATAAGCTCTGCCCCTGACATCCTTGAAGTAGAGGAATGGGAAAGATGTATAAATTCATGATTATTGGCAGAAGTGGAGATGCACCCACAGTGATTCCTGGGAGAATCTTGCGGGCAGGAAATTGGGGGAGAAAGGTAAGGATGCTAATTAAACATTAAAGGTTCTACTCAAAAGCCCTGTGCTTGGCACTATTAATAGTAATAGAAGTAGTGATTAATATTAATATTAATAATGTTAATTAATTAACATTAACAGAATAGAAGTAGTATGCTAATTATGATACCACCTGACGTGCACTGAGTGTTTTCTCCCTGTCAGCCTTGGTACCAAGGACTTTACATGTTCCACTTTATTTAATTATCACAATAACCTAGGAGGGAGGTGTTTTTATTATACCCATTTTATAAGCAAACTTAGTCTCAGGGGTGTCAAATAATTTTCACACAGTCACAGAGCTAGTGAGGAAGGTAGAGGAAGGAGTCAAACCAGAGCTCAAACCATTTGATTTACTGCCTCCGCAAGACTTTCTGGTCTCAGGATGAAATAAAACAGCAACTTTTAGGACATTTATTGCTGGAGATATGAATATTGATAACTAAAGCAATTCTGAGTTTCTTTAGGATGTTAATCTTCTGCAAAAAGAGATATTTACTTGTCAGGATTCCAAACATGGATAACTTCCTAGCATTTCTGATACCTACTATTGCTCCTTACTGCCCTTGTAATAATACTCACACCCCTTAAATAAAGTTGGCATTCAATATTCTCTCTGGATAAGTTCTGGAAGTCAACAAGAGGGAGGAAGTCCTTGAAGCCTTGCAACTTTCCAAGTTCATTAACAGGAATCCACTATGTGCAAAGCATGTGGGTGATACAGGTAGGGACCCCTATGGGCTTCATACTGCTCCATCAGGAAGCTCACAGTCCAGTGTGGGAGACCACAGGTATTCATAAATAATAGGTTAGACAGTGGTGAGTGTCTTAAGAAAGAGATTATGGAAATTTAGAAGCAGAGGAGAGGCAGGAAATATTGAGAGATGATGTTCTATGTAGGTCAACCAGGAAGGCCTGGGAGGGCTAGCTGGGGAGCATGTTGGAGGGGAGAAAGACTAGAAGAGGAGCCAGCAACCTTGGTGCATGGGCCAAATGCAGTCCACCATCTCTTTTTGCAACCAAAATGTCACTGGAACACATGCCATGCCCTTTTGGGTATGTAAAGTCCATGGCTTCCTGCTACAATGGCAGCATTAAGTAGTTGCAATGGGGACCACATAGACCTTGAAGCCTAAAATATTTACTGTCTGACCCTTCACAGAACATGTTTTCTGAC
Organism: Manis pentadactyla; assembly: GCF_030020395.1. Lineage (NCBI taxonomy): Eukaryota > Metazoa > Chordata > Mammalia > Pholidota > Manidae > Manis > Manis pentadactyla. The sequence continues at coordinate 9,957,425 of NC_080023.1, forward strand.
TGCTGTACTAGAGCCCTGGATCCCAGAACTGTTGAAGCAACAATATTCCTTTTACCAAATGAGGAAATGGAGAAATGAGAGATTCTGTGACTTACCCAAGGTAAGAAAGTGAGTTAGTGGGAGAGCTGGCCTAATATTATTAATAGGTAATGTTGACCGAGTGCTTTCTATATGCTGGGCACTGCACTAAACACCCTGTGTGTATTGTCCCACTCATTACTCACAATGTCTGGTGAGGTATTACCTAGATTATCCCATTTTACAGATGAGGGGACTGTGGTGGGCTGAATACAATAACCCCCATCAAACTCACATCTATCCAGGACCTCAGAATGTGACCTTATTGGGGTCTTTGCAAATGTATTTAGTTAAGGATCTGGAGATGAATCGCCCTGGATTTTAGGTGGATACTAAATAAATGGCTGATATCCTTATAAAAAGGAGAGAGGACACAGAGACACACAGGAAAAAAGGCTGTGTGAAGATACAGAGTGAAGATCAGTGTGATGCTGCCCACCAGGGGCCACTAGAAACTTCTAGAAGAGGCAGGAAGGATTCACTCCTGGAGCCTTTGGGGAAAGGCAGCCCTGCCCACACCTCGGTTTCAGACCTCTAGCAGGACTGAAAGAATTAATTTCTTCGGTTTTAAGCTACCCAGTTTGTGTTAATTTATGACAGACCCAGGAAACTAATACAAGGACAGAGGCACAAAGGACTAACATAAGTTGCCGAGGCTCTTGTTTAGATCATGGCAGAATTTGGCTCTAGAGCCCGTTCCTCACCTTCTAGGCCTAGATGGCTCCAGACGTCCAAGCTTTCAGCTGGAGAGGCTGTGCAGACCACTCTGCCCCTGAGCGCAAGCCCCCTGGAACTGGCCAGGCAGGGCTAGACCAGGCTTTTGTGCAGGACCTGGGGTGGGTGTGGGAATCACAGCATTGCACGACTGCACCTTGCGGCCAAGTGTCTCCAGCACTGGGAGGTGGATTTACCATCTGACCCACACACTTGACAGGATTTTCTATTTATTCTAGCAGACAATTCATGGGGCACGGGGCCTGCTGGGATGGGTGTGGTCCTGCTTGGAGAGAAGTGTTTCCTAGTCCAGCAGCTCCTCTGGAGGCTGGAGAAGGGCCCTTGGAACTTGAATGAAATAAGCTCTGCCCTGGGTACACTCAGACCGTGGAATCTGCTGTATTTACACAGCATGCCTTAAAGCACCACAAAAGATCACACGCATCATTAAATCCCCACCATGACCTGTGGCTGTCTCAGGTCAGGAAACTGGGGCTTTGAGAGTCGGTTAGGACATTTATCCAAGGTCATATAGCTGCTAAGTGTCCAGAATCTTGCATCAGAGTTAGGAAGTCTGGCTGTTTCCTATAATAGGGCTGCCTTTCATGGTGAGTGCCTCCTCCGGTCCTTCCTCGTTTCTGGGGACGCCATTCCCAAAGGCTCCTTGTCCCAGTGTCCCCTCTGGGACTTGCCTTCCTCCTCCGTTTCCTCCCTCAGCGCGGATCCAGCAAGGCAAGGCCCCCGCGGAGCCTGGCTGCCGTCCCGGCGTCAGACCCGGGCCTGGAGGTCTGTCTGGTCACGTGAGCACAGCTGTGCTGCTCGGGCCCCGAATCATGGGTCGCCCTTCAAACGGAAGTAGTCCGCGCTCTCACCCCTTCCTTCTTTCCTTTCAGTCTGCAAGCCCAGCTCCTGGCCTACTGGCTTTAAGATCCTCTGCTCACGGACAGCTTTTAGCAACATGCAATGATACTAGTTTACTGGCAGACACTTACCTGCGATCTCTGTACCAGTTAGAGTGCTGGTGGCCTTAAGGGACAGAAACTCTAAGTCAACATGGCTTAAACAACAGTAAAATACTGTCTGACTGGAAGGGAAGCTCATGGTTGGGGGTGGACCTGGGCATGGAGTGTGAGGGGTCTGTCTCTTCCCTGTGACTCTGTTTTTCTCTCCTTGTGTGCGATAGAATTTTATTTTTCCCAGATGGCTCCCTTCAGGGTCACTACACTCTTCCATGTTCAGAGAGAAAAGGAGGATGAGAAGACACAGAAGAAGAGAAGGAAAGGGAGGGAAGAGCAGAGAGGAAACAGAGAGGAAAGAGAGGACCCCTTTCCCTAAAACAGATGGACCTATTTAAGTGACATGCCCATCTCTGGACTGTCAGCAATCAAGAGAATGTCATGGGCTATTTATAGGTTTAGAGTAGTTAGGACATAGTCTGGTATGGAGTGGATGTCTTAATAAAATTGGGGTCTGTGGGTGTGGATGTTGGGTAAGCATCCCCCAGTACCCGTCTCCATCTACTACATGCCTGGTGTTGTACAATGTAGGTCCTTGGGGTCACTGGGGGCATGTGGTTCATTGTCTAGGACTACATACGATGATGGAGATGTCGATGGAGAGTGGAACATTCCATTGTGTGTGTGTGTGTGTGTGTGTGTGTGTGTGTGTGTGTGTGTGCATGAGCATGTATGAGTATATATTTACTGGTGATGTAACATGTAATATGTATGATACATATGTTAATTTATATAATATCTGTTAGACTCAGAAAGAGATATACAAGTCCCTCAGGGTAACAAATTTTGCCCCATGAGTGAATTCTAAAGGAAATTCTCACATGGTGCTTTACATGAAGACTGCTTTCAAATTTATCATGGACTGCTAGCACAGACAAGGTTTCCAAGGAGATCCTTCCATCCCACAAAAGTGGTAATGTGCTTGATTACAGAGTGTGCCTCTGGTTAGAGCTGTTTATGTGCAGCCTTCTGGGGTGGGGGTCCAGGCTGGGGGTTCTAGAGCTGTGCTCTTCAAACTTTTGTTCAAACATTTTTATCCAAGGCTGCTAACAAGAGGGGAAGGGAATTTCTGTGTGGTGTGGGCTTGGGGGTATGGTGGGATGGGTGGGTCTGGAAGAACAGCATAACTTTCTTCGAAGTCTTGTCTTTCCTATGCAAAATTCACACACACTTTACATTCTATTTCTCCGTAGATCCCTGTATGTTTTAATACAAAACTAAGGTATTTCATAAATATTTGAGTAGAACTGATAGCTTGGGAAGACGCACCACATTCATGCTGTGGTTTGACAGCCCAGCATGTGGGGGAGTTCTCTGGGCAGTTCCCTCACATTTGCATCATTCTTTCCAGGATGACCGTCGCTACTTTTTCCATAGGTCTGAAACTCTTGCACTTTTTATTTTTACTTTGTATATTTGAAATGGACTCAATTTTAAACCTGAATACATCTTTTAGCTTTGTAGTAAGCCCAAGCATCCATAAAATGATGAATTCCAAGTCATGTGATTCAATTTTTTGTATTCATTAAAATTAACACAAAATATTAAAACTGGGGCTACCAGCAAGGAGACCTGTGTTTCCCTGTGGGAAATGTTTCCTTCCCTAGTTTCAGAAGCACAAGTTCACACCAGTGGTTCTCAAACATTACCGTGCATGAATCATTGAGGGAGCTTATAAAATGCATTTTCCTGGGCCCCAGCCGCAGAGGGTGTGACTCAGTCGCTGCGGTGGGCCTACCACTCTTGATTCTGTTTCTGGGATCCACACATTTTTTTTTTTTTTTTACAGCTACCATATCAGATTGTTCTGATACAGGTAGATTCTGGGCAAAATTTGAAGAATATTGACTTGGTGGAAAGATGGATGGCCTGTCTTTCACATGGTCTTCCCAGATCTTTCCTCTCAGCCTGGTTTTCAACAGGAGCTAAATAGTAGGTGATTTAACTAAAATATCATAATAACATTTCTTGAACAATTGCTATGTGCCAAACACTATGCTAATGAGGTTATGTTACCTCATTTCATCCTCAAAACAGTCTATATGGTAAATGTTATTTTACCCATTATACAGATGAGAAAATCAAGTTTCAGAGAGCAATGTCACACAGCAATAAGAGATGTGGACTTCTAGCCCAAATATGCTCACCTATGTACATAGATTCCCAGGAGCTGGGCTCCCAGTGCTGGCTTTCCATTTCTTGGGGGAGAGAAACTACTTGTTTTCGAGTGGCCTGATGATCTGGCCATCCGGCATGTGGTAATGGAAATGATAGATCTGAAGGAGGAGTTATCAAAGCTTTTCTATAAATGTCCAGATAGTAAATATTTTCGGCTTTGCAAACCATTCAGTTCTGTTGCAACTGCTCACCTCTGCCCTTGCAGAGAAAGCTTTCACAGGTGATGCAAAAATGGATGAATGTGGCTCTGGGTCAATAAAACCTCATTGACAGAAACAGAAGTTTTCCGATCCTGGATCAAATCAAAGCAAGACATTGAATTATCTGGCATTCAGGGTTCTGGGGAAAGGGAAGCTTGTGGCTAATGATTCATCCCCAAGTCCTTTACTTCCCTCTTCAAGTTCACAACTGTGGTCATCCTGTGGCTGCCTTCCTTCCAGAACATTCTGTAGGAACTCTCCACTCAGTGCCAGTGGGTTCTCCCAGTCACCCTCACCAATGCATATACCCATGTCTCAAAGCTCAGTGCACTTCTCACTTCTTCCCCAGAGGGTCTCCTCTGCCTGGCTTTTCAACCCCTTGAGCCTCACCCTGCACGGACAGCCCCCTAAGAGGTGTTCTGAAAGTAAGTCTCACCTGGCTTTCCCTGAGTGGCATCCTTCAGCGGCTTTCCATTCCCTGTAGGGTAAAGTTGGGCTCCTTACCCAACAGGGAAAGCCTTGCCACCTCATGCTGCCCCTCCAGACGCTCTCTAACGTGGACCTGAGGCTCTAGTGACAGTGACGTGCTTTCAGCACTCTGCACATTCATACTATGGGTGGGATTTCAACTTGCGCCACTTGGGCGATGATGCAGCTCTCCTCCCTTTACTAAGTAATGTGTGAGCCTCCATTGCATTATTTCTAATTTTCTCAGGAACTCCTATTTCTATCCCTGGTGAAAAAATTTCTGTTGTCTTTCATAGAAACTCAGTTACTTCTGGATTTAAACACGGTCCATTCAGAATGTCAGTGTGGTCAGCTTAGGACTCTCCCACTCTGTCCTCCAGGGTGGGGTGGTGGGTGGTGGTGATATAGCTCGGCGCTGCGGGAACACATCTGCTGGTGCCCATGTCTCATTTCTTCCTGGTGGCCGCCTCCTTCTTTGGAGATTGCATCTGCTGCTGATGTCTGATGCCGCTCTTGATTCTGGTTCCGGGATCTACACCTGACAAATCTTTCTCTTCTCACCAGCTCATGGGACTTTTGTCTTCTTTAGAGCAGGAAAGCTATTCTGTTATTTGTTCTTTCCTGCTCTCTGGTTTATGGTATAAAATCTATGCTCTGCACTAATCAGTTTTTCTCTAGAGATGAAAAAACAAGCTATTGAACTCACTTCAAACAAGGCCATCCATTCAAATCCTCAACACTTTCTCCCTGGAAGAGTGACTTTTCAAATCTAAGTATTTGACTCTGTCCTTAGTTTTGTCTCCTTCCCAAGAAGCTCATGCTCATGAAAAGCTCTTGCTCCTGGCTGTGGTCTCTTGAAATAGGAATGCTCAGCATTCTGTGTGTCACCTCTTCCATGAAGCCCTCCTTTGCCTCTCCAGTCAGCAGCAGGCACCCCTTCTGTTCCCACCCTCCTTGGGCATATTCCTATCATTCCTATCATTGCATTCTAGTAGAACTGTTCATTCACTTGCCATCTCCCAAGCACAGTACGATCATCTTGAGGACAAGGTAATGCTTTTTAATTCTTTATGTTTCCAGGGCTTAATATAGCACCTTGTACACTGTAGCTGATACAAAATATATTGTTTGTTGTTGGGATAACCCACACGGCCTCCCCTTTGGTTCACTTTAATGACCATGCATTTAGTTATTTACTACATTGTTCACCTGCTTTCAAGGCTGTATTTTCTCTTTCTGACAATCATAGTCCTTGAAGTCACTGGCAGTGTTGTAGAACCTTAGTTTTTGTTTCTTCTCCTACAATCCCCTGTACAGAACTAGGTATATATAAACACTTGTTTAGTTGATGGTTAAAATGACTTCTCTCTTTTTTGAAGAAAACACCTACATGCATTTTGCAGTAACTGTGCTTCAGATAGGTCATCTTGACTCTGCAGCATGGTATGTCCTTGTTGGTATTTCAGCGATAAGATACTTGTCAGATCTCCCAGACTTAATGACTATGATTCCTTTGAGCTTCTCTGTTCGGCAACTCCAACACTGGTTTGTGCTAGAGGGAAATTTAATAAGCATTGAACAATGATCATATATGGACTGTCTTCCACCAAATGAGCTCTCTAACAATTCCCTGGTCTGTCCCTGTGAGCTTGCCTCAATTACAGAGGACACTAGGCCCTTCACAATATGTCCCCTTCACCTCCAATTGGTCATAGAAACATAGGGTTAAGAAATGTTAATTAGCTGAGGGACGTGGTGCTAGTTACTTTCTTTAATTGGAACCTCATTTGCTTATCTGAAAAGAAAAGAGTCAAGACAGGGTGATCTCTGAGTTTTCTGCATGTTGTATAAGACCCTTACTTCCGATCCAGGTACTAGGGAAGGGAATGGGGCATAGGCACAGAGTAGACACGGAATATGTGCCTCAGCGAGCCTACTGCTTCACTCTGAAACTGAGCTGAGGGTACAGTGCTGATTGAGCAGCACAGAGCTCAGTGCAGAGAAGCCGAGCTTCAGGGAAACAGCCCCTAGTACCGGATGCCAACCACCGTGCCTGCTACTTTGACAGAAGTAACCCTTCCAAGAAGTCTCAGAGAGAGAATTCCATTAGTATTATTATCAGCAGTCTTAGAAAACAAGGAAACAGGGATTCATTGAGGCCAAATAATGTGCCCAAAGTCACACAGCTAGAATGGGGCAGATGCAGAATTGGAACCACATCTAACTCTAAATTCATGCATGTTCTTTCTTCTCTGTTCTGCAATTCCCAGCACTGGTATTCACCCTCTATCTTTATTTAAACAACAGTGTGATTTTAGTGCATGTCATTAGAAGCGGCTGGGAGCATCATTAACACTTTGGGCCACAAGAGTACCATTTAGTGCAATGAGGCGGGTATTTTTTCATACAAATAATTTATTTGTACCAAAGTTTTCTACTTGAGCACCCAAAGTGAATTGAACTCATGTATTATTTTATACTAATGAGGTGGTTGGAACTCGATGTGTTTAGGATTTATGAAATTTCAGACTAACTTTGAAACCTTTTATTTATTTTCTGGTGGATTTCAAATAAGATGAAACTGATATGATTCTCATTTATACTTTTTACTCGCAGGGAAGCTTTTTGGGTGAATTATTTAATGTCCACTGCTTATGTTCTTATCATAAAGGCCATTTGAAGTGCTTTCTTAAAGCAACAGAATGTGTTCATTTTAATGCCGAGTGCAAATGAACTTGAAATAGAAACAAGTTGGGAATTTAAGGTGAAACATTGAATTCAGGAGGCTCCAGTCTGCTTCCAACCTTGTCACATGCATTCTTTAACCTCTGAAGCAGTTATATGGGAGCCATCCAGAGGGATAACTGGGCCCTAATGGAAATTGCCAACAAAATTGAAAAGAAAAAGAGAAAAACCTATCTCAAGTCCAGAACTCGAGAGGTCCCTATCCCCAAACAACTGAGGCATAAAACTCAAGAAGACTTCAAACAGCTTTCATTTGCTGGCGAGTCTGTCCTTGGATAGGATGTGAAGTCCAGGCTGGGGACAATGTTCCTGAGGGGTTCAGGGCACTAATTCCAAGATTTATTTTGCTAAAGTACCTGCCTGGCATTCAAAAGAGAAACAGCAAGGAAGGGAGCAGGACAGAAGAAAGGGAAGACGGAGAGAGAGAAAGAAAGGGAGATGGAGTCAGAGAGAGAAATCCGAAGACAAAGGGAGAGAGAGAGGAGAGGCGGAGGGAGAAAAAGGGAGCTGTGGGTGTGCATGTCGGTTCTCTGCGAACATCTTTAAGGTCGCCCGAACCAATCTGAACCTGTTTCCTTGAATGTGTAATGGGACTAAGGATTCCAGACTCCACAGTGTGGGCATGCGAGCAAGTCTGCAGGTGTACAAATGATGCAACATGGAGGTGGTTAAGCCCTGCTACCCAAGGGGTAGGCTGGCACCCAGACCCCATCTCCATCTGTGCCCGGCCCCTCCTTTACCTGTCCTGTGCCGCTCCTCTGATAGCAGGCAGATCTTCTCAAGCTGCTTTAGAGCCCATGCCCAGATTTATCTCCTGTCGGCTTTCACTCTATTATTCCTGCTCTCCTCCACTCCTTTAATCAGTGGTTCATGTCTGAGCCCTTTCTGGGAGCCTTCAAATTTCCCTGACCTTGTAGTTATCTTCTAGGGACCACTCAGCTCTCTTCTCCCTCCCATATTCAGGATTCTTGGAAGATATGTACACCCAAGCTGCCTGCCCTGTTCACCTCCAAGTATCTTCTCAACCCATTCTCACACGGCTTCCATCACTCCCCTCCCCTCTACTGCTCTCCTGAAAATGGCCTTCCCCAGCCACGTCCACCAAGTGGTCTCCATAGTGCCAAGTCCAATGGACAGTTTTGTTGGGGCCACCTGCGGCTTCAGACTCTAGAGGTGATCTTACTAGCCCTCTAGAGCTCCTTCTGAGCATTTTCTCGATGGCTCATTCTCCTTCTGATTTCTGTCTGTTGAAATATCCGTGGTAGCAGCCCTGGGCCCTTTCCCCTCTCTGTCCACACTCCCCCGAGGCCTTGGAAACTCCTGGATACCAGACTCCCCAGTTCACTCTTCTGCCAGCCTCTCTAGTTCAGGTTGACAGTTCAGTGCCATCTCTATAGTTTCCCTTGAACATCTCCCTGGCAACTTAAGTTTAACATATTCAAAACAGAAGCTGTGGTTTTTCCCCTAAAGATACATCTGTCCCATGCTTCTCCCATTCAGTAAATGACCAGGTGCTCATGTCTGAAACCTGGGAGTATCTTGATATCTCCCTTTCCTCTCTGCTCACGTTAAATTTAATTCCCAGGCCTGTTAATTCATGTTCCAAACCTCTTTGAGTTGGCCCGCATCTGCTTAGATCCTGACTTCACTCTTGTCCAAATTACCAGCATTTCTGGACCACGGTGCTGACTTCCAAGCTGATTTCTCACTTCTCCTGCTGTCCTTGATTCTATTCTTCACACACAGAGAGTGATATTCCCAAACTGCAAGTGGTATGTTATTCCCCAGCTTAAAATCCTGCACTTGGATTCCAATGATGCTAACTATAATATCCGACATTTTTATCACAATCTGCAAGATCCTGCATGTTCTGACCTTTCCTGTCCCCTCTCCACTCTCATCTCATTCATCATTGATCCTCTTACTCATTGCCAATTACTTTTTGGCAAGGCGGTCTGGAGTTCAACATTGTCTTGTGTTACAAAGGCTGAACCACAATAGATAACTGATGGTTGTGATACCAGAAAGACAGAAATCCTTTTGCTTTTTGCCTATTGTAGAAGGTATGATTTTATGTGGATCTCCAGGCAGTATTGGGAGAAAGGAGACCATTTACCAAATACTGACAAATAAGATTTACAAGGGCTTCCTTCATTTGTGATAAGATAATGGAGTCCAGAGGGAGCCTAGAGGTCATCTAATTCAACTTCATCCTTGGAAAGATGAGGAGACAGAGGTTCAGAGAAGTGAAACACCTTCTTGAGGTCATAGAGCTTGTCAATTTTCACATAATGTAAATAGCTTTTGTCCGAGATGGAATGGTGAGTGGACCAAATTTACCTTTCTTAGGCTAAAGTCATCTTCTGGTCTGCAAATGCTCACTGCTCTAATGGATAAAAACCCTGTCACTTGGTGGTTCCTATGAATGAATTTAAGGAAGGGTACCATAAAAATACCACTTGTAGTTTACATCTCATTCTTTAGTGAGAATAAAAGAATTTTTCTTTCCTTTAAATAACATCAGGCATAGTAAAGGCAGAGATTTTCAAGTTGCAGGCATCCAGAAGAAGCCTTTAACTTTTGTACCTAAATCCTATCAGAAGGCATCCAGGCTTCAAGCTGGCTGTGAATGCAAAGAGCCAGGATGCTTTTTCTCAAAAGCCTCAGATTCCCCACATGTGGAGCAGAGATAATGTTCATCTCATAAGTGTGTTTTTGTCAGAAAGTTGATGTAAAAATAAAAGAATAAGTTGGATGGCATTAGGCAGCTTGCATTTTTTCCTGCTTTGCTTTCTACCTTCCTTGGTCAAATTACATGTCTGGTTTCATGTCTTCCTTGTAACTGATGGGTCTGAGGGATATGTGCACATGTATGTATTCACACAAACACATGCACACACACACCACACACACACACACACACACACACACACACACAAGCATGCAACCACATTAGTCCATTTGGCTGCTATACCAAAATACCAGAGACTGTGTGACTTATATACAACAGAAATTTATTACTCCCAGTTTTGGAGGCTGAGCAGTCCAGCGGGTTTCTGGTAAGAATCCATTTCTTCATAGAAGTTTGTCTTTTCACTGTAACCTCACATGAGAGAGGGAGACAAGGGATCTCTCTGGGGTCTCTTTTATATGGGCACTAATCCCATTCATGGAGGCCCCTCCCTTATGACCTATTCACCTCCCCAAGGCCCTGCCCCCAACACCATCACCTTGGGGGTGGGTTTGAACACCTGAATTTTGGAGGGGGACAAATACTTAGTCATAACATATGCCCTTAGTTGCTTTCCTTTTCAGTATTTATCACAATGTAATTATGCAGTCTTTATTTAAATAAGTGTCTTGTTAAAAAAAATTCAACTCAGTAAAATTTGAAGATCTCAAGCACTTCATGATTTGGGCAGCATCGCATCTAGCAGGTAGAGAGATGCTCTGAGTTGTACAAAATGGAAGCTTTTATAGGCAGTAGGGTGGGGCAAAGACATTATTAGTAAAGGAAGAGAAGAGATAGCTGTTTTTTGGGGGGAAGGGAAAGGCAGGGATTTTATCATGCAGATTACCTCACTAGTGCTGGTCAAGAAGTTTCAGATGGCCTTTTAAAAGGTCATATTCCTGGGAGAGGCTGAAACTGTAATTAAGTCCTGGTTTGCTGTTCTGGGGGGCAAGTAACTCCATTTGGGGCTTGTTTTTTCTTTTTTTAATGTCAAATGCCTGACTTTCCATCTGAATTATAAGCTTTGTGTAAGCAACAGCCATTCTTGCTCTGTTCTTTGTTGTATGTGAGCACCCACAAATATTTGTCTATTCATCTTACATTTATTTTTTGGGTGTTAATTAAAGTGCCAAATATTTTTCTAGGCTCAGGGTATCTATCCATTTAAAAAAGTCTCTAGCTCACAGCAGTTTGTTCCAGTGGAGAAAGATGGATGATTGCACACACCCACTCCTCTGTTTACTAGCTGTGTGATTTCAGGCAAGTTACTCAACTTGTGTGTGCCTTAATAACCTCATCTGAAAAGTGAGAGATAATTCTCCATGGGTCTCTCATGTTTTTGTACCTCTTGCTAATAGTATTTATTGTAGACCAACTTTCCAAGCTGTTTGTATAGCAAATAGTCTCGGAAGGTATAGCATCCCCCTCCAGTTGTTGGAGCAGACTTGTTTCCTGACAGTGTTACAAAGATAATGCCTCTCTCTGAGGCAGAGTTTGGGCAGGTTTGACAGTAGCCTCGTTATAAGATTGGGGGCTTCCTAAGCTCAGGTTCCTTAGCTGTGACACAGGCCACAGTGTATGCTGCAGTCACGTGCGCCCACCTGTGTCATTCGTGTGGGATTTGGGGAGAACAAGAGTAAATGACACGTATGTGAAGCTCCTGCTGCCTGCAGTGCTTTGAATAACAACATCCTGTGCTTCCAAGCCAGGAGTCTCATTTCTTTTGACAGCATCTCTGTGTGGTAAGCTGACCTGTAAACTGGCTGGCTGGGAAAGATCTCACAATAATGTTCATTTCTACATCATAACGTTGTTATGAGGATTAATTGGAAGAATGCTCTTGTGTTTGTTGTTATTTTATCTGGAATGTTCCATCCCCCACCCAGATATTTGCTCACTCATTCACTCCCTTCCTTTAGATTTTTCCTTAAATATTACCTTCTCAATGTGATCTATCTAGGTTCCTCTCTTTAAAGTGACAGCTTCTCCCTATATCAGTCAGGGTTCAACCAGAGAAATGAAATGGTAGGAGATACTTATCAAAAGATTTACTGCAAAGACTTGGCTCATGCAATTGTGAGGGCTGGCTCGGAAGACCGCTCAGGAAGGGCAGGCTGGAAGTCTCAGGCAGGAGCTGAGGCTGCAGTCCACAGGCTGAATTATTCTTCCTCAAGAAGGCCTTACTCTGCTCCTAATGCCTTTCAACTGTTTAAATTAGGCGTCCTCAGTATATCTGGGAGCGTTTCCCTTAGTTGCAGGCATCTGATTATGGACTCTAATCACGTTTACAAAATCTCTTCCCAGTAACACCTGGATTAGTGTTTGATGGAATAATGGGGACTGTAGCCTAGACAAGATGACACATCAAACCTGGACAGTCACATCTCTGATACTCCCCATCATTCTCAGTTTTGTTTTTTGCCATAACACATATCGGCATCTAATTCACTATTTTACTTATTTTTGTCAGTTGTCTTTCTCCCACGCTGAATTCTAAACTCCACAAGGAGAGAGATTTTTGAGTGTTCACTGTTGTATACTCCACACCTACAATGGTGCTTGGCCTGCAGCAGCAGACAGCCGAGACACAGTTGTGAAATGACTGAATGAATAAAGGCGAAGTGCTCAGAAAAGAGCTTAGAACATGGCATGTGTGCAATAAGTGTTAGCTGTTGGCATAATAAATGTGCACATAATACCAGCATAGATACTTTGCATGTATGGGTCTCAAAATTTTTTATGTTTTCAATCTTTGATCCCACACCTTTTCAAAGTTGCTGTCTGCCTTACAGCAAAAATCCAGTACTCTTTGTATAGTGCACCAGGCCCTGTGGGATCTACTCTTCCTGCCATGGTCTCCTGCTTCATCTGGGCCTTTGAAATGCATCAAGTTCTTCCTCTGGTCTGTGTTCTGTGGGCCTGAGTGCTCTGCACTGCACCTCTTACCTCTCTTTGCACAGGCTGTTCTCAGCTATGAATGCTTTCCCCAACCTGTGCTCACCTGGCTTATTTTTATTATTCTTGCAACACTCAGTTGGAATGTTGATTCCTACTCAAGGTCCTTCCTTATTCCCAGGACTGATCCTCTTGACTCTCCACTGTGTTCCGTGTTCAGCTCTGCCGTAACACCTAGCCAACTCCACCACTGCTTTATAATGGTCTATTCACTCCTTCCATGAGTAGAAGAGCCTTTCATTCATCTCTGCTTCTCCAGAACTTTGTATAGCTTCTGGCACAGAGACCAGATGAATAAATTATAGCCAAATGAGTACTGTTGAATGAGGGATGCCAAGGGTAGTGCCTCTCAACCCTCATCCTACATGGCCATCATGATGACAAGGAGTTTCAAAAATGCAATGCCTGGGCTTCAACCCCAGAAATTCTAATTAAGCTCATTTTCCATAAGGCCTGGGTGGTTCGTATTTTTCTTAGAAGCTCTACAGATAATTTGGCTGTGCAGCCAGAGCGAAGAAATACAACCTTAAGGATAACTCGTCACTGAGTTTCCAGTTTATTTGCTCCATATCTGGCTAGAGGAACAGGCTGTCCTTTCCTTTCTAATTTGAGAGCATTTTGTTCCCTTGGGTGGTTTTGTACTTGGAATCCTTGTTCATGTTCAGGGTCCTACTCAAGGTTAAAATGGAGCCTGTGTTTATGGTCTTGAGCAGCTTGGCCAGGAAATAATTTATATTTGTATTGTATTCTCACCTTTTATTGAAAAGGATGTATTATGTGATCATGGGCAGTTGCTTCAAAGATAAGAAGACCCAGAATTTGCCACTCAAGCTCACATCGTTCTTTGGGAGCGGGAAGGAGGGCATACGTGGGTGGCGGGTGGAGGGTTTAAGTGAGATCAGCCTGTCAGGGTACCTGAATTTGTTCCTTTTTAACTACCTTTATCTCCCCGTGATGATTAAAAATGAAGGCTCTGGGGGCGAATATCTGAATTTAAGCCCCACCTCAGGCATTTACTATCTTAGTAGCCTTAGAACTTCTTCATGTCTCAGTTCTCTCAACTATCCGATAGGGCCATAGTCCCAGCAGATAATGTTTTGTGGATTAAATTTTATAATGTATACAAATTACTTTTTTTTTTTGTCATTTGTCTTTCTCCCACACTGAATTCTAAACTCCATGAAGGGATTTTTGAGTGTTCAAATAAATAAAGCTGTGATTGCTGTCATCTCCTCTGTGCTTTCCTTTTCACCTCTGGACCCCTGCCTCAGGTGAGGCCACATCATCCCCCCACCTGGACACTTGCAAGAACTTTTTTAATGCAGTTCCAGGCCTCCATCTGCCTCAAATGCATCTGGCAATGGCCTGTCCTGTTTTCTTCTGGGCACAGTTTTATCAAGTCATTCACACATTCAGTCATCGTTGATGGCTCTCTGCTGCTTGTTGCATTAGCTCCAACTCTTTTGCCCTCTTTCCCAAGCTCCTAAGACTTAGGACTGCCCAGACCTTGGCTGGCTAAGGATACTTCCTCACTATTTTTTCCCACCTGCTCCCCATTTAATGGTGCCATTTCCTCTTTTCTTCCACTGCCACTTGTTTAAACTTTCCAGTCTCACTGTCTGTTCTAGTGCTGCCCTTGGAGTATAAGGGCCCTTTTCTCCTATGTAATTGTATAAATCTGAAATCTACAGTGAGGTCTTGTCTCCTTCACTTAACTTCACCCTTTGACTTCAGCCTACACCATTGACTTTTCTATGCCCCCCCCCCCACACCTGTGTAGGGTATGCAATCTATGTATAAAGCAGTTCTTGATCTCAGTGGTTCAGCCTCTATGGTTCTTTTCTCATGCTGTCACCACCCAGTGTAGGTCTCTGTTGGTGAATGTGGGGTCCCCATTCTCAGCAGTTATCAAGGGCTCAGCATCTTCCTTACAGTGGATCCACCATTCCCCAGGGCCTTCAGGTTCTCCACTGGTCCACCACCTCCACACTGATCAGAGGTGAAAGAAAGTGGAAGATTGCACAGGGGCCAGACTTGAGTAAGGCATGCTTCTTTGTCCAGGCTCAATGCAATAGGCATGCTGACTGTGATGGAGGCTGAGAAATATGGTCTGTCTCTGTGAGCAGGTGGCAAAGGAAATGGAGTTGGTCAAACATGCAGCATTATCTCTGCTACAGTCTTACTAGCTTAAAAGTTGTCATTTCCAGTTGCTTTGCCAATGGACATTTGTTCCCCTAGATTATAATTATTTGGGATGTTGCTATGGTCTGAATGGGACTCCCCCACAAATTCATTTGTTGAAATCCTAATGCTTAATGCAATGGCTGTAGGAGGTAGGGCCTTTGGGAGATACTGAGGTCATGAGGGTGGATCCCTCAGGAATGGGATTAGTGCCCTTTTAAATTCTTTCCCACCAGCTCCCCATTTAATGGGGAGCTTCCTAGTGCCTTCCACCATGTGAGGATAAAAAAGTCTGAAACTTGCAGGAGGTCTTTCACCAGACATTGAGTCTGCCAGCACCATGATCCTGGACTTCCCTGACTTCAGAACTGAAGGAAGAAATTTATGTTGTTTATAAGCCCCCTAGTGTCTGGTTATTATAGTAGCCCAATGGACTAAGGCAGATGCTTTATTTTTTTAGGAGAGCAAGGCAGAGGCTTTTATTTAGAAATAAAGTGAGAGGACAGAGCTCCTGGCTTAGGCCAGGAGGGAACAAGAGAGCCCCCTGATGTTTTCTTAAAACACAGAATTCACTAATACTTTCTTTTCAGGGCAGCATTGGGAAGGCAGGAGACATGATCATCATTTTTCTGCTTTGGTTTCCATAGTGACTTTGGTCAGCATTCTCTGAGGACACAGTAGTGTCCCCATCCAGGGCAGAAAGTACATCTGACAAGAGTGGCTACTGAGTTGGAAAGAAAGAATGTGGATAAATGAGTAAAGAATTTTGTATTTTATGAAGATATGTGTGCTGGAATCGCACTGAAAGATTTTTCCCTCCAAGATATCACAGGCTATTTCTGGCTGTGACTTTCTCTTCTAGCTGGTTGGAGAACATATCATGGGGGAGTGTTGTGAGTTGTGTCGTGTCCCTCCACCAACCCCAGGTGTCTGTGAATATGATCTTACTTGGTGTAGAGAAGATGGAAATTTCTGACCAACTTCCCCACCTGGCCTTACTAGTGCCGATTGTATATATGTAAAAGCCTGCTTTGCACACTCATGAGAGCAGCAGAATGTTTACTGGTGACAGAGTAGAGGGAGGGGTGGAGAGGAAACACCCCTTCTCTCCTGGCCTCAGTTCCTGGCATGTAATTGGTCAGGAGTCCACCAATCACCAAAGAGACCCACCCACAGAGCTCCTCCCTCGGCTAGGGGCGGGGAAGTAGAGGGCGCCGAGAGGACGGGGAGAGCAGTGTGAGCTTAGGACAGGGAGCTCGGGGAGTGGAGAAGGGGAGCTTGGAGGGAGAGCCGGAGAGAACGGAGGCTGCTGGAGGGAAACTGTGGAGCCCCGGTGCCAGGAAAGGATCGGGCCCATGCTGGCGAGCAGGAGGGAGACGCTCTGGGCCCAGGCTCTTGTACACAGCCGGGTGACCGCCCTGAGAATAAATGTGGTATGAATCCCTTTTAATCCCCCAACTTTGCCCTTGTCTTTATTTGGTCTCATCAAAATCATGGAGAACGTTCTCGAAGCAGGGAATCCCCTCCTCCTGGAGCAACACTTGGAAATAGGGCCTTTGCCAATGTAATTGAGTGAGATGAGGTGATAGTGGAGTGGTGCGGGCCGTAATCCAATGGCTGGTGTTCTTGAAAGAAGAGGGAAATTTGGATATCGGCATTCAGAGAGGAGAGCCCAGGGGGAAGACATAGGCAGGCACAAAGGGAAGACGGCCCTGTGAAGATGGAGGCAGAGTTTGGAGGGACGCTGTTGCAAGCCGAGGAACGCCAAGGTTAGCCTGCAACGCCAGAAGCTGCAAGAGGCAAGGAAGATTCTTCCCCAGAGATTTCAGAAGGAGCAATGGTCCTGCCAACTCCTTCATTGCAGACTTTGAGTCTCCAGAACTGAGATACTAAATTGCTGTTGTTTTCAGCGCCCCTCAACACCCCACCAAGTTTGTGGTGCTCTGTTGCCACCACCACCACCACCACCACCACCACCATGGGAAACTGATACAGGGAGGCTGTGTCTGTTTCCCTGCTCTGTCTTTTAAGCCTTGCACAGTGCCCAATTCGTGATCCTCTAAAGATACTAACTGAAGACTGAAGGGATTATTCCTTAGGGGCAAGGATTTATCTTTTTTGCTTTTAAATCCCACTTGCAAAGCCTGGGAGAGTACTTAGTTCAGAAAACTGGCTCAGCTGTGAGAAGTTCTATTCATTCCTTATTTAAGTGAGCTGGGAATTAGTAGTGAAGTGTTCCACAATAAGTAGGGATATGAAAAAATTAGCCTCCTGCTCCGGGGTGTCCATAAATCTAAGACCAGACCTTCTGCTTGCTTGAGAGAGTGTGAGGGTGTGTTAATTATGTCCTCTTATTCTGTATTTTTTTCAACTTTATTGAGGAATAATTGACAAATGTGTGTATTTATTCTGTATTGTTGATTCTTTGACATCTTGGAGTTTTGTTTTCCCTGGAGGGACTGGTCCTCCCAGGGGAAGCTAATTTCTAGAGATGGCTGCTCTCTGAGTGCACCTTTCATATGCAAACTGTCCATCGGAAGCCCACACCCAACCATCTTCTTTATCAGGCTTTCACACTCCAGGCCCCTATCCACCTACCCTAATCACCCTAGAGGCAGGTGCCATACTATTAGGGTCCGCTCCTATGTCCCAGAACCCGCTGAAATTATTCAAACCCAATCTAAGCCTGCTTATTCAGCCTTCCTGGTCCTTCCTATGGAAAACCCAATAAAGGGACTTGGCCACAATCCCCATCTCTTCCTTCCGTCTCCTAACTGACCCTGGTGCTTCCTGTGTGGCCCTGCAAGGTGTGGTGTGACAATGGTGAGAGTCCTCCTTCATAACCATTGCTTCTATGTCCACATATTTTCCTATATTTATTTGATTTAAAACTCCCAGTACCCATTAAAACAGAGGGATTTGGGGAACTGCTTGGGAATTCAGAAAGGATGGGCCCAAGGGGAGAGGGAGGCTGCACAGATGGCCAGGGATCAGGTCCCAAAGGACCTGGGGGGGGATGAGGGAAGATAGCCAGAGGCCCTTGGCCATGGGACAGCCCCACAGAGGGAGGCTGTGACTCAGCTGTGTATAGAGCCGTGACTGCTGTGAGTGCCCAGTCTTCTCCATGGAGGAAGAAAGGGTCCTTGTGCACAACTTGTGGCAGCAACAAAGGGTGTGGGGCTGGGGACAAGGAGCCAGGGTCCGTCTCCACGGCAGGCATTAAGGGAAGTAACTCAGAGAGAACATGAAGGCCGACGGTGTTATTTCGGAGAGAGTACCGGGATGCCAGTTTGGGTCTCAAAATCAGCCCCAGCATCCTTTTCAGTCAAAAGAAATCATCCTCAAGGGACTCTGTGCAGCAAGAATGGCAACGTGCCCCCCTGCAGGCTCTCAGCCTTCCCTCTCCTGGGTTGCGATGAAAGGATTGGCTTGACACCCTCAACCAATTCCCGTTTATCCCTTCTCCTCCTGAGGGGAGATAATCCTCTGTTTTGCAGTCTCTCCCCATCCAGCATGTAGCATCCATTGATTTTTGCAGTTGCTTTTGCCAGTTGATATGGGTGACGAAGGAGAATGACCTGCCAATGTGAAGTCCTGTGTTTCAGAGAGGAGTTCAGACTCCTGAGTGGCAACTTTTTGTTGTTGCTTTTTAAAGGACCAGGTCCTATAGGTATGCAGGTGCTTTGCAAAGGATACGTAGTTATTCTGATTTAAATGTTCAATTCATTTTCTGTCCTCCTCCCAAACTAACTAAACCCTCTTCCTGATTATTTATTCATGGCACAATGTTCCATCAGACACCATAGCTTGCTTAAAGGCTCTTAGGAGAGGAAAAGCACAGAAATAACAGCAACAAAAGGTCAAATTATAGCATCTCAGATTTGGAATAGCCTTTAGGCCTTCATGCCTCATAAAGCACTTTCTCCTTTACCTGCTTCAAATTTTGCATGCAGTTTTATGCATAAGGAACTTGAGCCTCACTGGGGACATCATTCATTCACTCAGCAAATATCCACTAACCAACCCCTCTGGGCCCAGCACTGATCTCAGTTCTGGGGGTTCAATGTGACCAAAAATGGTGATCTCCCTGCCTTCTTAGCATTTTTTCATAGCTGAAAATGGGCTTGAGCCCTGGTCTCCTGCTGCCTGTGCAGCAGGATGACTTTCAAGGCTATGTAGAGTAGAGCCTTGCCACTCACTGTCTGAGATTCTAGGCAAATTCCTGAATTGCTTTGAGGCTCCATGTATTCACTTGTAAAATACAAATAACTATGGTACCTGCCTCAGGGGTTGCTGAGAAATTTAGGGATTACAGAGGTCACGTGCCTGCCCACACTAAGGGCTCCACCAAGGGCAGCTGCACGACCATGCCCAGGAGTGGCACAGCCCTTCCGCACCTATGATGGTCTGGAGCTGGCGGCTGTCTCCTCCCACTTGGGGAGGGGAGCACGGAGAACTTCTGGGGTTGGGGGCTGCCTTGACCTGGGCATTGAGAGACACATTCCACAGGCTAGTCCGCTGCTGGTCATTGCTCACCCTGGGTCTCCATTTTCTCCTTTATAAAGCAAATGGTTCCCAACGTGGGTTCCTGGACTTTTGCCGTAGCCCAGAGGTGATCCTGGAAGCTGCTTCGGGTATTTCCAGTATTCCGGGAAGCTGGCTGGATATTTTAGGAAGGCTGAATAAAAGTACACAACCTGGGAAAAATGATACATTTCATTTTCTTGTCATTCCTTTGTTTGAAATCCTCCACCCCTCTCCATTTCCCTGGGAGTAGAAGCAGTGTCTTTCCAATGTCCAGAATGACTTCCCACCACCTCTTCCTCAGCCATCTCTCTGGGTCATCTGGGTCAATCTGTTCTTGGATTCTGTCCTGCCGCACCAGGTCTGGCAGTTCTCCTGACACTCCTGGCGTGCTTTAGGGTTCCCATCTTTACTTAGAATGCTCACACCCCTGATATCCAAATGGCTCACTCTTACCTCCTTTAACTGGCACTTTCCCCATGCATCCTGTGCTGAACCCTCTATTTTAAATTAGAGCTTACCTTTCCCACGTGCACCACCCCCCAAATATTTCCATAAATATTTTTTACCTTGCTTTCCTTTTTCTAACAACATGCATCACATTATAACATATAATATGATTATTTATTATTTTCTTGTACATTTGTTGTGACTTTACTTTCCCACTAGAATTTAGGCTACTGGAATTTTTCTTTTTTTTTTTTGACATTTTGCTCACTATCTTATTCTAAGCACTCCAAACAATGCCTGACACACAGCAGGCACTCAGTGTATATATGGTTGTTGAATGAAGACCTAAATTTTTGCTGGAATTCTATTTATTCAGTATGAGCACATAGTTTATCCCTTGAAAAAAATCTCTTATTGGAAATTTTAAATACAAAATGGAGAAGCTAATAGGTAATTAGTAAATATAGTTTGCTTTCAAATAGAACATTGGTGAATATTAGTGAAATCACAGACTCTTGGTGTGAATATTGTAAATGAAGGTATCTAGCTAAATCTATTTGAGCTCTAACATTTCTTAAAATGTGTTTTGTGGGTGGGAGTTCAGAATTAGTGATTTTTGAGTGGAGATCATCATATTGAGCTCTAAAACCCTAGTATTGAACACAGTGTCATAGTAGCTGCTCAGTAAATCTCTGTGGATTTGTTTTGAATCAAGCATAAGATATAAACGTACTTCAAGTTTTTTTTTTAACCAGAAATAAGTACTTAAGGGTAAATACTTTTTATTTCATTAAGTAAGAGAAGCTAAGGAGACACAGTATTTATGCCCTGATTATCTCTCCCCACCAACTTGCTAGTTATCTCCATGGGGAAACTAGAGGTAATAATTAGAGAATTAAACCTCCCTTCCTCACTCATGCAGTGCACACAATTACTTGACATTTGGTATTTATTTTCCAGATGAAGGAATTTTCTTTTTCTTTCTTCCTCTGGGACCCTACCTATGTGACCTAGAGCGGCCTGCAGATTTGGCTGAAAGGTTCCTCCATTTTATTCTCCTGTGGGCCTCACTCACCTTTAGGCAGGTGAAGAAATGCATCAGAGTCTTTAATGCTATCTAATCCTCATCTGCCTTGGTGGCAATGGACTGGGGAGTGCCCCAGGGTAGGGTAGGGTTCTTTCTGAGACACACATCCCTTTGGCCTCTCATTATTCCTGCTGCAAACAAAACTGTCTTCAGAGATCATGGATTTTATTTTCATGTGTCCAAGATGGACCTAAATCCACTCCTTGATTCCGCATGGTATATCCAGCGAAGGCAAGAATAGTTAGCAGAGCTCCCAGATCACAGAAAGGAATTAATCCCAGACAGCGGTGAACCACTTAATATTTTGGTTTATAAGGTACCTGCTACCTAATAGCAGCCCTGGGCTCCCCACAGGCTGTCTCCCTGCTTTAGCCCCATCCATACACTTCTTTGAGGCAAAGGGAAATTTTTCTCACCATCTTTCAAGTATGCTTAGATACATCAAAATCTTAGCTGCAGAGAGTGAGCTCAGAAGGAGGTGAGCATTCCTTTTTTATGCTCATCTAAGCTTTGCATTATCAGGCATGGTTTTTTTATACCAGAACCTGTCTCTTTCTCAAAGTCTAAAACTGGAAAAGATTTGACCTTTTAGGGATGATGATGTTTTCCATTTCCTGTGGATGTGAACTTACTATTTGGCCCCCAATAACAAGCTCTCCTAAACACAGTATGACAAACCAACCTTCAGATAAAAGATACATTTCTGTGCCTCAGTTTCTCAGATGCAAAATGCAGCTATACTGGTACTTCATAGGTTGTTTTGAGGATTAAATGTGAAATATGTAGGAAACTGTGAAGCATATAGTAAATGCTCTTTAAAGTCTAATATTATCGTACCTTTAGGATCAAGTATATGAGCAATCACCCAAATATAAGATGGGATATTTATGGTCTAGTCTTTGTAGGGAGCTCCAATCAAAGTGTACAGATTGATAACCTAAGACTAATTTAAGATAAATTGAATCTTTAATCCTAATCTTTAGAAGTGTCCAGAGATAGAAAATAGGTTATCTCCACAAGGATGGAGCCTGTGATTGGCAAGCACATTCTGGGATTGCCCACTGGGTACTGGGTATCCAGACAGCAAGTTCCAGAGCCAAGCTGCAGGTTCTTGTAGATGAAATAGGAGGCATGTACAAAGACAGGATAAACCACACATCTTGGACTACAGTGAAAGCTATAGTAATAGTCAACATTTATTCAATGCTTACTAAGTGCCAGACACTGTGGTAGGATCTCCATGCTATCTCATTTAATATTTACAACATTACAATGAGATAGGTACTATTAATACCCCTGTAACACCAATGTGCTTACATTGAAAATATGTCTCTGATTCAAGACCCAAGCACTCAGTTAAGAGCCAGATCATTACAGCACCAACCAGGTACCAAACCTCAAAGGCCTGAAGCTGAAAGGTGGTCATAAATGGAAGTACTGGTTCACCCAGAGCAAGGTGCAGAATGACTGACAGATGCCAAGTAACCACTGTTTGTGTCTGCTCCTTCCATACACACTGTGACATCCTCTCCTCATGTTAATGTTGATCCTTAAAGTGGCACTATTCCATGCAATGGCTGGGGAAAAGATTTTTTTAACTCGTGTTGTTTGTCTTGTTTCCATCTTTCATTCTACAAACATTATCTATGTGTTAGGAATGAATTGTGTTTGTGATTACAGATTTAAACAGAGTCCCTGTTACCGAGGAGCTCATGGCGTAGGAGACCAAACCAACACTTACAAAATGTAGTTCTTCATGAGAATAGAAACTTAGCATGCCTGAAGGAAGACTTCCTGAAGGAAGTGGTTCTTGAGATAGTTCTTCAAAAGGGTACAGGGTTTTTTTTCCAAGTGATGAAGGGGTGGAGAGGAAAGAATTCCAGGCACAGAAAATGATACTTCCTATTATTCTTTTCCCAAACCTACACTGTATCCCCCATCCCTCTCCAAATGCTTGGTTACTTGCTAAATATACTTCTTGCCAGAGGAAATGCTGATTTGTGAAGGACAGGACTGATTAATTGGATCTCAGATACTCAGCAATCATTTAGAGCACTGCATTGATAATATTTTACTTAGATTTCCAAAACACATGCTAACTTCATGCTCCCCCTCCCTGGCTCCAACCCCTACGAGGAGGAAGCCTGATCCTCATCTTCCCCTGACTTGCTGGAATTCAGTAAGAGCCTTTGCTTCTCAGACACCCCTTCCATGGGGCGGCCTTGTCTCTCCATTCCAGCCGATGTCCTTTCAGCCTTGGCAGGTCCACGCCTCACTGTTCTCCCTGTACTGGGAGACAGAGATCACCCTGTAAATGAGGCACCAGCCCCGTGGTGTTTGGGGAGCTACATTTTTGTCCCCATGAAGGTCAATTATTCAGCAAGGGCAGTGTAAATGATTCAGCTGTGATGCTGTGGAGCCTGGCTTTGAAACAGCCTGACTTGGGAAATGAGATGGATGCTGGCCTGGGGTGGACCCAGCTCCCAGGCAGAGCAGGACACATTCGATCTGTTCTCTGGGCTGGTGAGTTCCTTGTCTTGGTCTGTCTTCAACAGTGCATCACATTCATTTTCATTATAGTTTAAAATCTATGATCTCGTTTGGTGCTCACCTCATCTCTGCAGGTAGAGAGGTTTAAAATATTATTGTCTAGTGAAACAAGCTGGGTCTGGACAGACTTGGGTGTAAGCCCTTTATTTATTTATTTATTTTTTACCTTTCTGGACTTTTGTTTTCTTTCCTGTAAATTAGGGGTAATAAAAGCAACTTTGAATAGTTAATATCTTTATTTGAATATTTAATGGAAGGTACTTGGCCTAGATGGACTGCTTAAGGTCCTGCCCCACCCCACCTATGGGAGTGGTGTCCCCATTTTGGGCAATGAGAGCCCCTTTCCTCTGTTACTCCGGACTAATTCTGAGGAGTCGTATTTGGTTCCCTTCTCTCCTGCAGCCCCAGAGCTAATGTCTTCACTAGCCTTGCCTGCTGTGCATCCAGAACGCACACCCAGCCAGTCATTCTTGCCAGCAGCCCTGCTGTTCCCCAGCCCAGGCCTCTGCCAGTTCGGCGGTGTCCCTGGACATCCTCCTGTCTTCCCTCTGCGCCCGCCCGCTGTCGTCTCCACCAGCAGCCAGGGGGCCTGCTGTGGTGACAGCAGGGAGGAGCCGTGAGGGCATTAGCTAAGGGAAGTAAGTCAGCCACACAAGGACGAATGCGGCATGATTCCACCGAAAACAGTCTAACTCGTAGAAGGGAAGAGTAGGAGAGAGGCCCGTGGGCTGGGGAGGGAGGGAGATGGGAACCGCTAATTAACAGATCTGAAGCTTCAGTGGTAAAAGAGGAATAAGGGCTGGGGACCTGCTGTACAACTCTGTGCCTATAGGTAGCAATACTGTATTGTGCACTTAAAAATCTATTAAGAGGGTAGGTCTCATGTTAACTGTTCTTACAATTACCACAAAATTACTAAAATATAAATAAATTGGATCTTATCACTGCCGCGCTAATAGCTCGCCAATGGCTTCTCATTACTCTTACAATAAAATCCACTGGCTTTCTATCACCTGCAGGCTCTACATGACCCTGCTCAGGTACCCTTTTCCCTCCTCACTCCCAGCCACGCTGGTCCTGGGATTCTAGAACATTCCAAACACGTTCCTCCCTGAGGGCTTTGGCCGGCTCCCCCACCAGGGCTCAGCCTCCCTAGCTCTGCTGGCTCCATTTCAGCATGCAGCTGTCTGGTGAAATGTTACCTTCCCGGGGGGGCTTCCCTGGCAGCCTCCCGTCACATGGCGGCCGCTTTATTTTCCTCACGTTGCTCATGTGACCTTCAGTGATGACACTGAGAGGCCCACTGGTTTCCTCGCCGTCCCCTCCTCTGGGAAGGCCGCTCCTTGAAGGGCCAGCTTCCATCTCATTCACCATGGTGGCCTTGGGAGGGTCATCGGGTAAAACACGGGACACCCAGTTAAACTTAAATTCAACAGTGAGTACCTTTTTAATATAAAAATAATTGCATGGGGCATACTTACGCTAAAAAAAATTTGTGTGTCTTTGCATTTTTATTTGCTTAATACCGTATCCCGAGACCCAAGGCTTGTCCCAGGGCTGGCACTTCTGATGGTACTTAATACATTTTTGTTGAAAGAAAAAAAGGAAGAAATAGTGAGTGAGATGAACAATGGTCTTGGGGCAAAACCCGCAGACTGAATTCCTTGTATCTTTGGCCTTTGTATTCCTGGCGCCTCATCAGTGCTTGGCCCCTGAGGGGTGCTGAGTAAATGTGGAGGAGTGGGGTATCTGCAGCTTTTTCCCCTTCGTATATTGGTTGTTTCATTTTGCAGCAACAGGGAGAGCAACGAGGAGTCTTGCGATGCCAAGCAGGGAGGGGTAACTTCAGCTGAATAGCTGCAAGCGGCGCCTGGAAGGTGGCTTCACGGAAGCTTATTTGCTTCTCCCTATGGGAGCTCATTAGAAGCAGTTTAGGCCTGGCATGGTGGCTTGGAGACCAGGCTTCCTTCTCCTCGATCCTCCAGAGTTGGCTTCTAGCTTCAAGTGCGTGGTCCTAAGAAGGTTGTTGGAAAAGCCAGTCATCACATTCACATTCCAGGCAGGTGGCAAGCATAAGTATGTGAGGACAGAAGATCATGCACCCCGTCCCTTTAAGAACCTTCCTGAAAGTCCCTCATAACAGAACCTTTTCCATCTCAGCGGTCAGACTTTTCTCATTACCACTCCCAACGGTAAAGGAGCTGGGCGTGTCTTGCTTCCAGGTGGACATATGTGCTTTGCTAAAAATGGTGGTCTGTTCTTAAGAGAAAAGGGAGAATGGATACTGGGGTACAAAGAACAACCTCTTTCACAGCTAGGGGGAGGCAGAAAGATTCTTCTGTACTATATGCTGCTCACACCACCCCGTGAGAACCTTCCAAACCTGGAAATAGGGCTAGACCTAGCCTCCTGGCCAGGTGACTCAGGGACGTCCCATATGCTCTGGCTGCTGGGCCTCCTGTGGTGTGGAGCGGTGCTTGAGTGGGGTGGGTCAGAGCCTGGGGTGTAGGGCTTTGTATGAATCTGAAACTTTTCTGGGTTGAGACTTTCCCACAGACGTTGCTCAGCATATTCATAGTCTAAAAAGCTGCAGAACTGAACAGGAATCACGTAGTTTCACCTTGAGTCCAAAAGTAACCAACAAAATAGACTGATGTGACTTAATACTGGCAGAATACAAAAATAATTGTGGTGCTTCCACTGGCAGCAATAAGAGCCATAACAGAGTAGGGAAATATTTTGTTCTTAGCCTTGTGTCAATAGGAGCACAGAATCGAAGGGAGGGAGGTGAGAATCATGCTCTGTTGTGCACATGAGACCACACCTGTAATGCTGTGTTGTGTTCCAGGCTCTGAACTTCAAGGGAAAAGGAGAGAACAGTTTTCGAAGAACTTCCTCTGCCTGTGTATTTAACATTTTTATCTATCACTTGGGTCCTGCCTGTTTATCAGATCTGTGGATCACTCTAGTCTGACAGCAAATACAGGGACTGGCAGAATTAGTCAAGAATAATGGGCCAGCCTTAAAAGTTGAAAATGGGTTAAGGTAAAGTCCTGAATTTTGGTCAAGCAATCAATTGGGCAATAAAGGTATGAGGGAGACGGGACCCACTGAGGTACCACCATGTCTGCATGTGTTCAGTGGCCGCTGGGTGGCAGATTGCCAAGGGACCTCTGACCAGGTCTGACATTCGTGACTTCTCCCTAGCCCAGGCGTTTGACCTCAGCTTTGGGGGGTGTGCAGACTCCAAGTGCTCAAGCTGGATGCGGGGAGGCAGATTCATGCCTAACAGTGCTTATAAAAGACTGGGGAATAATAATTACTGATGCCAAATAATTACTGATTTTCAACATGAAATATTTTTGTTATGTACTCTATACACCTATCTATCTACCTGTCAATCATGTTTTTTCCCCTTTGTGAGAAAACAACACAAGAAACTGAATAGTCTCCTTATTTGAGAGAGAGGTTTTTGGAGGGATATGGAATAAAGAAGAGGGATGTGAGCAGTGTGATTTGAATGCTTGATGACATTGCATTAAAAGAGGCTGATACATGCTTCTTTCTAATGTGGATGTTCCCACATTGGAAACATCTAGAAAATCTCTAGGTATGTCAGGTTGCAGGCAAATTTTATAGGCCATGGACATCATTTCATCTATTTAAGATGACTTTGCAGAGTTTTTTTTTGTGCTCTTATTTGTTGATATATCCTTCAGCTCTTAGGAAACTATCTTATTTCCTTTCTCCTCTAGAACTTGGTATGTGTCAACTTGCTTTTTTCTTTGTCTGAGTTCCCAGAGTGGCAAGTGAAAGGGGACTCACTTTAAAAGGCTAAGATCATAATCGTTCATTGCTGTCCAGCCCCAGAAAACTCAAAGTCACTGTCCCCCAGGCATTGCTCTGGAAGAAAGAGGCCTTTCCCTGCCCTCCAAATCTGCTACCCTTTAGGGGTAATTCCCAGATACCCTTCATCAGTGCCTTGCACTATTCCAGACTCCTGGGCACACACACTAACAGGGGAGTGTGGGAGCACAGGTGAGGACTATTTAACCCAACCTGGAGGTTCTAGGAAGTCTTCCTGGAGGTTGGAGCCTGATCTAGGTGGGAAAGAGCTAAGCAATAGAAAATGGGAAATGTGTTCCCAGCTAAATGAAGAGGATGATCAAAATGACAGATACCTGACACAGCATGGAGTGTGCAGAAATACTTGAACAAATCTGTATTATTAGTGATAAAAGGTGAAGCATGGTGGGACAAGATACAGGTAATTAGAAGAGCAGGTAGGAGTGAGGATGTAGAAGGCTGGGTATGTCACCAAATTTAGGAGTTATTAGGGCTGAGATTAGGGTGAGGTGTGTGAGGCACTTGCTTCAGATGACAAATTTAAAGAAGTCCTAAAAACTCAGTAATTGAGATGAAAATGTCAAAAGTTTAAATAAAGACAAACCACTATTACTGACTTTTTTCTTTCGCCTCAGACTCCAATATAGCACAGCAGGACCCTGATACTGATTTTGTCTTTATTGCAAAAAAATATTATTTATCTCCTCAACAAATATTGCTGGGACAACTGTGTATCCAGGGCAAAGGATGAAGTTGAACCCTTACCTCACATCATACACAAAAATTAAGCTGCAATTACATCATAGTCCTAAATGTAAGTGCTAAAACTGTAAAACTCCCAGAAGGAACACCAGACTAAATCTTCATAATTTTGGTTTAAGCAATGATTTCTTATATATGACACCAAAATCACAAGTGATAAGATTGATAAGTTGTACTTCATCATATTTAAAAATATTTTTACTTCTAAGGATACCCTAAGAAAGTGAAAGGACTACTCAAAGATGGGGTGAAATATGTGCAAATCATATATTTGACAATGGGCTTGTGTCCAGAATATAAAAGGAACACTTACAGTTCAATGATAAAAAAGACATAACTGACTTCTGTCAAAAAAGATGGCAGAGTAGGAAGGCAACAACAATTGTGGCTCCACCTCAAAGGAGAACCAGGCACAGGTGAAGAAAAAGTCTTGAGCTTTGGACACCACAGGAAATCTTCTCCATAAAGCCATTACTTTCTAGACCAGGAAGCATAGCAGATCTATCTAATACAAAGAAAGAAACACAGAAACCCTGACAAAATGAGGATGCAGAGAAATATGTTCCAAACAAAAAAACAAGATAAGACAGCAGAAAGAGGGTTAAATGAAGTGGAGATCACCAATCTTCTTGATAAAGATTTCAAAGTAAAAGTCATAAATATGCTTACTTATCTGCAAAAAAGAGGATCACAGGGAGGACTTCAACAAAAAGATACAATAGCTGAAAAACCACTTATAGCTAAAGGATACAGTGAATGAAATGAAAAAATACAGGAGGGAATGAATAATAGATTGCTTCAAGAGAGGAGATAATCAGTGAGGTGGAAATTAGTGAACAAGAAAACAATGAAGCTGAGGAACAGAGAGAAAAAAGAATCTCTATAATCATGAGGATGATAAGAGAGCTGTGTGACAGTTTCAAATGAAACAATATTCACGTAATAGGGATACCAGAAGAAGAAGAGAGAGAGACAAAGGAGTAGAAAGTCTTTTTGAAGAAATAATTACTGAAAACTTCCCCAATCTGGGGAAGGAAATATACAGTTCATCAAGCACAGAGAGCTCCTAACAAAAGGAACCCTAGGAAGACAACACCAACACATATAACAATTAAAATGACAAAGATTAAGGATAAAGAGAGGGTATTGAGAGCAGCAAGAGAGAGGCAAAAAATTACTTACAAAGGCAACCCTATAAGGCTATCAGCAGATTTCTCAGCAGAAACTTTACAAACCAGAAGGAAGTGGCATGACATAGTTAATGTATTGAAACAGAAGGCCCTTCAACCAAGAATCCTCTACTCTGCAAGGTTATCATTCAGAATTAAGGGAGAGATTAAAAGTTTCCCAGATAAAGTTAAAAGAATTCATCACCATTAAACCAGCCTTATAGGATATGTTAAATGAACGGCTGTAGATGAAAATGTTCTTAAGCCTAAATATTTTGCATCAGTGAAAATAAACCCATGGTAAAGGTAGTAGAGCAATTACTAAGCAAGTATAAAGTTTAAAAATGTAGCAAAATTAACCATACACAGAATCAGATAAGGAATGCACACACAAAAAAATGTAAATTAAGACATCTAAGACATAGAGTGTGGAGTAGGAATAACAAAAAAGAAGTAATTTTAGGTTGTGTTTGAAACAGAGTGACCATCAGCTTAATATACACTTTTATGTATTTAGGAAACTACCTATGAACCTTATGGTAACTACAAGCCTAAAGCCTAGAAGAGAAACACAAAATAAAAAAAAAATCCAAGCACAATACTCATGAAAATCATTAACTAACAAGAGAAGAGTATGAGAGAAAGAAAGAAAGGATCAGAAAGGAACTACAGAACAACAAAAATTCAGTGAATAGACTGAATGCACCAATCAAAAGACAGGGTGGCAGATGGATAAAGAGAGAAGACCCATTTATATACTGCCTATAAGAGACACATTTCAGACCTAAGGACATATGTAGACTGAAGGTGAAGGGAGGAATAAAGATAGTTCATGCAATATAATAGGGAGAAAAAAGCAGGAATAGCAGTACTTGTATCAGACAAAATACATTTCAAAACAAAGAAAGTAGCAAGAGACAAAGAAGAGCATTACATAATGATAAAGAGGTCAGTCCAACAAGAGGACCTAACAATTTTAAATATCTATGCACCCAACCTAGGAGCACCTAAATATGTAAACACAGAACTAAAGGGAAAAATAGACTGCAGCTCAATTATATTAGGGGACTTTAACATACTACCAACATCAATGGACAGATCAACCAGACAGAAGATAAATAAGGAAACAGAGGCACTGTGCAACACACTAGATAAAATGAACTTAGACATATACAGAACATTCCACCCAAAAGCAGCAGGATACACATTTTTCTTAAGAGCATATGGAATGGATCTCCAGATAGATCACCTATAAGAACACAAGAAGAGCCTCAATAAATTAAAAAAGATTGAAATTCTATCAAGCATTTTCTCAGATCACAATGGTATCAAACTAGAAATAAATTACATGAAGAAAATAAAAAAACCCCACAAACACGTGGAGACTAAGCAATTTGCCTCTAAATTATCAAGGGATAAATGAACAACTCAAAGCAGAGATTAAGCAATATAAAAATAAAACAGTTCAAAATATGTGGGACTCTGCAAAAGCAGTTCTAAGAGGGAAGTACATAGCAATACAGGCGTAATTAAAGAAAAAAGAACAATCCTAAATAAACAGTCTAAACTCACAACTAAAGAAATTAGAAAAAAAACAAGTGAAACTCAAAGTTAACAGAATGAGGATCATAATAAAGATCAGAGTAGAAATAAATAAAATAAAGAATAAAACAATAGAAAAATTCAATGAAACCAAGATCTGGTTCTTTGAGGAAAGAAACAAAATACACAAACTCCTAGCCAGATTTATCAAGAAAAAAAGAGGACACAAACAAACTCAGAAATGAAAAACAATCATTACAGCTGATACCACAGAAATAGAAGGAATTATTAGAGAAGTCTATGAAAAATTATATGCTAATAAATTAGACAACCTAGAATAGGCAAACTCCTAGAAAAGTATAACCTTTCAAGACTGACACAAAAAGAAACAGAAAATCTGAACAGACCAATTACCAGTAATGAAATTGAATTGGTAATCATAAAACTCCCAACAAACAAAAGTCCAGGAATAGATGGCTTCACAGCTGAATTCCACCAAACATTTAAAGAAGAGCTAATACCCCTCCTTCTTAAAGTATTCAAAAAGCAGAAGAGAAGGAAATACTTTCAAACTCATTCTATGAGGATAGCATCACTCTAATGCCCAAACCAGACAAAGGCCCTATAGAAAGGAAAAATTATAGACCAATACCTTGAAGAACATAAATGCAAAAATCCTCAAGAAAATATTAGCAAACCAAATCCAGGGATTTATTCCAGGGATACAAGGATGGTACAATATTCATAAATTGATCAATCAATGTGATAAATCACTTTAACAAAAAGAAGGATGAAAACCATATGATCATTTTAATAGATACTGAAAAAGCATCTGATAAAATTCAACATCTGTTCATGATAAAAACTCTCAACAAAATGTGTACAGAGGGAACATACCTGAACATAATAAAGGGCATATATGACAAACCTATGGCTAACATCATACTCAATGGTGAGAAGCTGAAAACTTTTCCCTTAAGATCAGGAACAAGACAAGGATGTCCACTTCCACCACTTTTATTCAGTATAGTACTGGAGGTCCGAACCATGACAATCAGACAAGACAAAGAGACAAAATGCATCCAAATAGGTAAGCAAGAAGTAAAACTATCCCTGTTTGCAGATGACATGATACTATATATAGAAAACCCTAAAGACTCCACCAAACAACTATAAATCCTAATAACTGGACTCAGCAAAGTTGCAGGATACAAAATTAACATGAAGAAATCTGTTGTATTTCAATATACTAACAATGAACTAGCAGAAAGAGAAATCAGGAAAATAACTCCATTTACAATTGCATCAAAAAGAATACAATACTTAGGAATAAACCTAACTACAAAGGTGAAAGACCTGTTCTCTGGAAATTATAAGGCACTGATGAGAGAAGTTAAAGAAGACACAAATAAATGGAAATCTATCCTATGCTCATGGATAGGAAGAATTAATATTGTCAAAATGGCCAGCCTGCTCAAAGCAATTTACAGATGCAATGTAATCTCTTATCACCAACAGCATTTTTCAGTGAACTAGAGCAAATAATCCTTAAATTCATATAGAACTACAAGAGATCCTGCATAGCCTAAGCTATCCTGAGAAAGAAGAACAAAGTTGGGGCTGTTACACTCCCTGACTTCAAGCTATACTACAAAGCTACATACTAAATGCAGTATGGTACTGGCACAAGAACGGACCTATAGATAAATGGAACAGAGCAGAGAGCCCAGATATAAACCTGTGCATATATCACCAATTAATATATGATAAAGGAGATATAAAAATACAGTGAGGAAAAGACAGTCTCTTCAATAACTGGTATTGGGAAAACTGGACAGCTACATGCAAGAGAATGAAACTGGATTACTGTTTAACTCTATACACAAAAGTAAACTCAAAAAGGGTTAAAGACCTAAATGTAAGACATGAAACCATAAAACTCTTGGAAGAAAACAGACAGTAATCTCATGAACATAATCATGAGCAATTTTTTT
Organism: Manis pentadactyla; assembly: GCF_030020395.1. Taxonomy (NCBI): domain Eukaryota; kingdom Metazoa; phylum Chordata; class Mammalia; order Pholidota; family Manidae; genus Manis; species Manis pentadactyla. The sequence continues at coordinate 9,990,615 of NC_080023.1, forward strand.
CTGGACACATCTCCTTCAGCAAGGGAAACAAAATAAAAAGTGAACAAGTAGGACTATGACAAACTAAAAAGCTGTACAGCAAGGAAGCCATGAACAGAATAAAAAGGCAGTCTACAGTTTCAGAGAATATATTTGTAAATGATTTATCTGATTAGGGGTTAATATCTAAAATATATAAAGAACTCCTATGCCTCAACACCAAAGATCAAATAAACTGGTTAAAAAAATGAACAGAGGAACTGAATAGAATTTTTTCCAAAGAAGAAATTCAGATGGCCAACAGGCACATGAAAAGATGCTCCACATCACTAATCATCAGAGAAATGGAAATGAGAACCACAATGAAATATCACCTCACACCAGTTAGAATGGCCAGTATTCGAAAGACAAGAAATAACTGGTGTTGGTGAGAATGTGGAGAAAAGGCAACCCTCTTGCTCTTTTGTTGGGAATGTAAATTGGTGTAGTCACTCTGGAAAGCAGCATGAAGTTACCTCAAACAACTAAAAATAGAAATACCATACAACCCAGCAATTCCATTTCTAGGTGTTTACCCAAAGAAAACAAATCCCTGATTTGAAAAGATATATGCACCCTATTGACACATTATTTACAACAGCCAAGATATGGAAGCAGCCAAAATGTCCATCAATAGATGAAGGGATAAAGAAGAGGTGGTACATATACACAACAGAATATTATTCAGCCATAAAAAAGAAAGAAATTCTGTCATTTGCAACAACATGGCTGGACCTAGAGAGTATTATGGTAAATGAAATAAGCCAGGAAGAGAAAGACAAATACCATATGATTTCACTTATTTGTGGAATCTAAAACCAAAACAAAACAAAATGAACAAAATAGAGGTAGACTAAGACACTGAGAAGTGACTGGTGGTTGGGGAGGCATTGAGGTGGGAAGGATGAGGGAGATAAAGGGGCACAAAAATTCTTAGTCATAATATAAGTTGGTCACAGGGATGATAGTATAACTACCTTCCCAGACCTTACAATTTTTATAGCTTTACATAATATAGATACCTGGGCCCCACCAGACACCCTGGAAATCTAGCCACTTTGATGAAGAATTAGTCATTAAATGGCAAATTAGGATAATCTGAATCTATTTTTTTTTTTCTATCAATTGACCATCATTCTAAAGGAAGTTTTTTGGGCAGGAACAATGCTCCTAGAAACATCTGGGATTGTTTTTCAATTTCTAATCCACTGTGGGTTTGATATTTTGGTAAAATAAAAAAGTTAAAGTAAATTACTAGGAAAATGAAATGTTGCTTATTAGGTATGGTTGTGTTAAATGTCTTTAAGTTATTAAACACTCTCAGTTTCTATACTAAACTGACCAAAGGCAGATGACAAACATTTCTCAGAGCAGCTGCAGTACTGGGTCTCTGACTTAATCTCAAATTTTTTTATCTGTAAATTGGGGAATAATTTTACATATGGAAAGTTATTATCAGGATAGGATTGAATAATGTAAATCACCAAGGTCATTGTCTTTATAAGCAAGTAATAAGTTGTTTAGGTCCATAGCTCTTCTGCTTTAATATTTCTTAATAGTACTATAATATTTTATTTTTGGTGTCATAAAACTCAGGTTGGGAGTCTTTCAGTCCTCCTGCAGAAAGTGGATCTTGCTAGCTCATCAAAAAAGCAATGTAGATTTTGAGTATTTGTGCTTGGGGTTTGTTTTTGCCTGTAAACAACAATGCAGGGAAAACATGCCTCTGAATACTGTTGATGAATAATAATCATTGAGAAATCCCATTTGCTTTTTAAACACCGGCCAGATGTTGCTCTTCCCCACTGCAAACCGTGTCCACCCTCGGGCCCATTAGACAAAATGCTGGCTGTCACCAACTGACACGGTCTGGGGACTGGCTCTTTTTAAGTAGCCACAAGGTCACGGGGATTAAACGTTCTCCAGGGAGTCATAGGAGTAGAATGTCAGCATCACCTTTTGCTTGAGGATGGCTTGGTGACATTTTCAGAAAGGAGGGACTGCTGCTACCTGTCAGCACTGAATGGGGAACACAAGGTTAGATGCTGAGTGAGAAGGTGACCCACCACCTGGAGATGGGCCATGCAGCTGTGATTTCACTCTGAGAAGCAGCCCAAACATGAGGGAGCTGAAGAACTCTTTGGAGGGCTGGAAAATGGAGACGAAGCCTAAAAAGGTAAAGGTAACTGGGCAAAGAGGGTGAGAGCAAGAGCTCTGGCCGCATCCTGGGCTTGAATCTCAGCCCCATGTCTGCTGATCCTGTGACCTCTGGCACATCATGTAGCCTTTCGGACAGTGCGACCTTCCTTACAGGATTGTCAGGGGCCACAGTGACCCTGTGTAGAGAGGCTGGCACGTAGTGAGAGGTCCACGGAGTCTCAAACTTTCTATAGGACTAACTCTAGTTGATGCTCATGTGTTACAGATGCCAGCAGTTTCCTCAACCATGCACACCGAGTGGTTTGTCTCTGTGCCTACCTAGATACAAAAGTTGTGATGCTTAACGAGAAATTCTAATATGCCAGTCACGTGTGTGTGGGCTGTGTGCTGGGGAGTGTTTACTAAAGACCCCAGCATCACTGAGGAAGGGTCTCATTGTGCCATACTCATTGTTCCACTAAAGACCTTGTATTGGACTTTTTGTCTCCAGAGTTTTCACTAGGCTAAGATGTAATCAGGGAGCTCAAGCCTCTTCTTCGAGAAGAAAAGTACAGAATAAAATCATATATGTATCCTTCACCTAATGGGAAATGGACAGTAAGTCTTGCGGAGAGAGAGGAAATAATCTAATTGGACTTAAAAATACCTGCTTATGGAGGTGCAGTGTTCTGAGTTACCTTTCTGTGCGTGGTAAGAAAGTGGAAAGATTCAAAATACTTATGATCCAGTGAGTTAATCAAAGCGCACTTTCAGCTGGCTAATCAGCTTGTGGCAAAGGTGTCAGGTAAAATTAAATTTGCCTCTGCTCTGTGGTCTATCACATGTTAGGGCGTAAACGAACTCTGAACTCTAAGGGATGTCAATTCAAATGAAAAATTAGTAGCACTAGTCTTAGCTGGTCTGGAATCTAACACTGTGACCATAAAGATGGCGACAGTATTGGTAAACATGGTCTGGAAAGTTGAATTCACTGACATGTATGTTGAAGCAACTGCCATACTTAAAAATTCTGAGATGCTTCAGATTTTGAGACACACCATTCTTGTCCTTACCTTTAAGAAAGAAAAAATAAACATCACCATTTAATACTGACACACCATCAATTGTAATATGAATCCCTACAGCAAAGATATTACAGTGTGAAGAAATGAGCATCTTAGGATAGATAAACTACTACTGTGTTAATTTATAAATTGTCATTGATTAGTTAAGCAGTGAAAAGGCCTCAGTGAACTTATTTTAATTTGGCCTCACTACAGATCTTATAGATTTTATCTTGGTCTCTCGCTCTGCGTTTTTTTTTTACCTGGCTCCAAGCTGCAGGCAGATAGAAGCAACGACTCCCCCATGTTATATCCAAGTACTACAGAAATTTTTCATCGAATTCCTGTCACTTCTGGGATTCCCTCCTCTCTTCTCCTTCCAGGGTGAAGCCTCCATCTCTCCTAGGGTTTTCTTCCTAGGTTTTCTTTGGGGGAACTCCAAATTCATCATGTCTATTAAGCAAAGCAAATTCTTCCTTCCCAGGCTGTGTGTCCAGATTTATACAGCCAAGACAACTAGGAGTTCAGCAAAACAAAATTCCTTCAGCCAGAAAAATGTATCTTCTCTAGCAGGCTGCAGAGCAAGCATCTATTTTTAGTTGCACATGCTTTTGGGGGGGCCTCACCCCTTGGCTGAAGTTTCTTCTAAAACAAAAATGCAGGGTCTTTCACAAAGGAGAATCTTATAGTAGCTGTGAAGATAACCTTTGTCCAACATCATTGTCTGTGTGTATAATGCTATGTATATGAGATGATGATTGACGGAAGGCAGTTATGATTCACACTGCTTTAGGAGACCTGAGCCACAGAGAGGTCTGGTCACTGTGGCTGCAGAGTAAAACGGCTGTCCTGGCTGTCTCCTTCGCCAGGGACTTCTTGGGGTCTGGAGACTGTGAGTTGGGGACAATAACGCTGGCTTTCTCACTCACTCTTAACACTTTAAATTTTCCTTTGTATCGCACAGATTAGGAGGACACGATAAATCCCTCCTCTTGTTTAAAGCTCTAGCATATTTTATAACTTAGCAACTGTAAAAATGAGTAAGTACAATGAACAATGAAGAGTGAAGAAAGTGAAATTATAACTGGTTATAAGTCAATTGAATCTCATTATTAAGGAATATAATGATCCTAATTAATGCCCTGGTTTTCTCGTGTCCCTGTAAATCAGCAGGCCATCTCATAGCTGTATTGCATTCCTGGTTTTAGTATCAGGTCTGACGCAGGGCGGGTTGGAGCCATTCTGTTCTTTGTTGGTCTTTGTCTTCAAGCTGAGGTTAGCCAAGGCAGTCTGTGGGGTGGCAGAAAAAGAGCAACAGGGTGTGTGTCAGGACCCCTCTGTCCTGGCAGGGTCCCTGCTACAGACATCCACGTGGGCTTGGGGGGTAACTTGGGAAATGCTAGGACCTGAGGACTGGGTGGGCTCTGGGACTAATGAGGAGGAGGGGTAGGAGTTGACTGTGACCTGGGAGAGGGGGTTTGCATGGGCTTTTTAGGAAAACAGCAAAGGAGGAGGAGCAGGTTTGGGGGCCAAAGATTGTGGTTTGGGGCATTTGGAGCCTGAGGTTTCTTCATGACATTTATGGGAGAGTGTACAGTCAGCACTGGACCTTGAGAGAGAGGCTTAGCAGGGGTCTTGGGGCAGGTGGAGGGAAAGACAGAAGGTGAGTGGAGAACTCCATGGGGATCCCTGCTGAAGGCTCCTTAGGGCTTCGTGCCAAAGCCACGTGTATCCCTTAAAAGGCAGAATACCGTCACCTCTCACAACCACCTTTGCCTGCCAGAAAAGAATCTAATACACATTCAGCATAATACCCTGTCACAGTTGTCCCCAGGGATCTACATTTTGTGTTACTGCCTTTTCCCCTGTCGGGGAAGATAGCCCATTTGCTTAATAAGAAAATCTGTACTATTTCCTCATTTGCCTACAGACATTAAGCTCCAGGTGAGATGTGGATTTTTCTGTTACTTTCTAAATATTCCCAGCTTTTGGAAAGTGTGGCTATTGGGAAAAATAAATGAGCTAAGACACACTAGTGTTCCAAAGGGCTGGCTCAAAGCCTGAAAGAGTAAGACAAACCCGGGGCGGTTGATTTAGGATTTGTCTGAATTTTGTGTTAAGGGACTTAATAAGAGGTTCAAATGACTTAAAGGTCAAAGTGCTTAGAAAAGGGCGGGGCCTGCCTGCCCATCTCAGCACTCCTGGGCACACAGTTGTCTCTGGCTTCCTTCCCTCCCATTGGTAGAGACTTTATCATTATCATTACTGTTAATAACTCCTTGTACTTACTTGTAAAGCATTTTGCATGATTTGTATGATTACACATCCCATAAAAATCTTGGGAAGGGAGACCTAGCAGGTAATTATTAATCCCCTTTTGCAGAGGGGGAAACTGAGGCCCAGAGAGATTTCACTGCTCCGATGAAGGACATGCGTCAGGTAAGTATGGTGCTGAGATCAGAGCTGGCCCACCCTCATCTCTGCACCCTGGAGCTACCCTCCTGGTTCAAGCCTCATTCTTTCTCTTTTGGATCATAACTGCCAGCCAAATGATGTCCCCACTTCTAGTCTCTCCTCTTTAATTTTTGATTTATGCTACAGAGAGTCATCTTCCCATAACAAGGCTTAAATTATGTCTGTTTTCATCCTTACAAATCTTTAATGTCTTCTCATAACCTACCAACAAAGGCCTGACATCCTTGTCAGGTGCTCAAGGCCTTTGAGAATTGGGTCCCAGGTAACGTACCCTAGATATTCTAGCAATACTGGGTTTATATTCTAACACAATATAATCTTATAAGAATAGAAAGTGCTCATGCCAAATACGCCTCTACCTCCTCCCTTCCCTGCGCATTTGCTTGTGCAGTTCCTTTGACAAGAAGCAGCTTTCCCTTGTTTCACCTGTAATCTAAATCCTGCTCATCCTTCAAGGCTCAGTTCAAATGCCGCCTCTTTCATGGAGTTTTCCCTCATCAGCCAAGTCAGAATCAACAGCCCCCATCTTCTCTATTGCTGCACTCCTTGATAGCCCTTGGTTTACTCTGTGTTATGGTTCATAGTGCCCAGGCTTGGAATTCTCTACACGTTGAATTATTTGAGGGAGGTCAGGAATTGCTTCATCTTCACTCATGCCCATGGTAGATGCTAGTAAACACAGATTTAATGAATACACTTGTTAATAGGAGATGCCAGTATCTCAGGAAATATGGTTGTTGTAAAATGGACCCTTCAGGGCTTTATGGAACAGGGACCCACAAATTGCTTGTGTTCTACATTTATCTTGCTGTCCAGATGCATATAACAGCACTATTTACAATTGCCAAGAAATGGAAGCAACCTAAGTGTCCGTCAGTAGATGAATGGATAAAGAAGATGTGGTACATATACACAATGGAATATTATTCAGCCATAAGAAGAAAACAAATCCTACCATTTGCAACAAAATGGATGGAGCTAGAGGGTATTATGCTCAGTGAAATAAGCCAGGTGGAGAAAGACAAGTACCAAATGATTTCACTCATATGTGGAGTATAAGAACAAAGAAAAACTGAAGGAACAAAACAGCAGCAGAATCACAGAACCCAAGAATGGACTAACAGTTACCAAAGGGAAAGGGATTGGGGAGAATGGGAGGGAAGGGAGGGATAAGGGTGGGGATAAAAAAAGGGGGTATTACGATTAACATGTATAATATGGTGGGGGCATAGGGAGGGCTGTGCAACACAGAGAAGACAAGTAGTGATTCTACAACATCTTACTACGCTGATGGACAGTGACTGATGGGGGGGACTTGGTGAAGGGGGGACCCTAGTAAACATAATGTTCTTCATGTAATTATAGATTAATGATAACAACAACAACAAAAAAAAACAAAACCACTCTGGACTACTTGTTGAAAATGCTGATTTCCTGGGTTCTCATTCCAGAACTGTTCTGGGAACATGTGCTTTAAGAGGTGCTCAGGTGATAGTGTGCTAAACCATGCGTGGGTGACACTGGTGTAAAATGTCATGAAACTTTAGAAACGTTTTGATCCCTAAAGTGAGTCACGCTGGTTAAAGATAGACTAAATTCATCCGGGAGACTGGGACTATTAATTTTGGAGACTTTCCTTAGTCATGAATCCCTGAGGCTAACAAATGGATTCTGGAGTGTTTGGTGTCTCAGCAGGAAGAATATAAGTAGCTTCCTGTGGAGGGGCAGTGAGGGGTGGGCAGGAGGATGTTTGAATTCAGTCTTCCTGTTGTTTTGATTTTTCTCTATTTCCTGATACTCACCTCATCCTTTTGATTTCCTGTGTCTTGTTGATTTTCTACTGCCTGTCATGTGTTCACATTTCTTTTTATCCTCAAAATGCCACGAAACGGTTTGCTTGATGAACACATCTCCTTCCTCCTGTACAGAGAATCTCCTTTTTCACTCTGGGTTCATATTGCTGCCTTCTCTCTTTGATCCATTGTTATCCAGGTCCTGGTGTTTTTCCTGACATACGAATATATATAGCTGCCTCTATAAAACTTCATCAATGTATTCACATCTCTTGGGCGTGTTGTTTCATAATATTAAATATTTCACCTCAAAGATTAAACAGTATATCAGAGTAGATATCTATAGGTGTTGTGCACATTCATCAAGATATTAGAATTATAAATTGGGTTTTCTTGTTATTGAAGAAAGAATATATTCTTTGCTTTTAATAATTGATGATGGAAGATTATTTACCCTATCAAAAGCCCCATAATCATATCAAGAAACACAGCTTCTTTTATCACTGGCGTTGCCATCAGTATTAGTATTAATATTATCACTTCTACTATTCCTGTAATTGCCAAAATTTATTGAGAGATTACTTTTATAAGAAAAGAAATATATTTCTTATGGAAGTACTTCTCCAAATATGTTTCAAAGAGTCTGTGTGATAATCCAAGTGAAGTCTTGTGTACCTGAAAATACTTTGGTGTTCAAATAGCAGTTTTGATGGATGTAAAATTTTAGCTTCCAAGTTTTTGTGTGTCTTTTTGCTGCTGAGAGATCAGCCATCAATTGGATCCTTATTTCATTGTAGGTGACCTTTATCTTTGGAAACTTTTAAATAATTTTTCAAATGTTTATGGATGTTATTTTTCTCTTTGCTTTTAATGTTTATAAGTTTCTCTAAAGTGAATTAAAGTGTGAATGGTCCCTTACATGTTTGGATTCTATATATGTTTCTCTGAACTGAAAATATTATCTGTCATTTATTTGTGTTAGTATTTTTTGCCTCATATTTTTTCTCTTTCTTGGAGTCTTATTATGCATTATGCTTATACTTCTATTTCCCAGATATTCTCCTTTCATACTTTACATCTCTTTATTCCTTCTTGATGCCTTTGGTAGCATCTTTGATTTAATTTTCCAATGCATTGATTTGTTTTGCAGCTATATTCATTGTTATTCAATCCATCTACTTAATTCTTTATTTCAACCATAAGATATTTTCATATATAATGTCTTTAGTCATTTTTTTAATGCCTTTGTTTTCTGGCTTATGTTTCTGATGCTTTCCTTTTCTCTTTGGAGATATTTAATAAACTGGCCTTTAGTTTTATCTGATCTATTAATTTTCTTCATTTGGCACAGATATTTCAGTTTCTTGTATTTCTGTCACAAAGGCAGTAAAGTGTAGTGGTAAGAGCATGGGCTTGGAGGCACACTGTCTACCTTCAAAGCCCCCCTCTGTCTATGGCCAACTGTGTGATCCTGAGCAAATAACTAAACCTCTCTGCTTTCCTTCTTTCATCTTTAAAACGGGAATAATAGAACAGTTGTGACACATATTTGTAAGCACATAGAACCCTGCCTTGTACACACTCAATGATGGGTATTTGCTATTATTCCCAGAGTTATTTCACTCCTTGGATATCGTGTTGTTTCTCCCTCTGAGGTGATATTTCCCTGGTTCTCTTAGCATTAAAGGAAAAATTCCAGGTTTTGCCTGCAGCTTCCCTTGTTGAGTTTGGGGAGGAAGAGAAGGGTTATTGCGTCTCTGTAACAGCAGAGAACCTTTGCAGTTACAACCCCAGCCTCTGCCTTGGCGTTGATTCTCTTTAAGATTTTCTTCTCCCTCAGTTGAACATACCTGGCTTTTGAGTGTGGAGATACGGGAGACGGAAGACATCAGTCAGCCCACATTTGTCGCGAACCACTCCCACGTCAGCGGGCTGTGTGCCATTCCGGTGTTTCCTCTTGCTGCTGGCTCGCAGTGGTCTGGCCTGGACATCTCTGCACTGCTGTCTCTCCTACCCCCGCACCCCACCTCCAGGGGCCCGATCATTTTCTCTTGCTCCTTGGATTCTCATGGGTCTTAAGCTACTTTGAGAGACCCATCAACCTGCATTTCCCTATTTTGTGAGTTGCCATTGTTGGATCATGGGAAGGGAGCCTGCAATCTTTGCTGCTTTTCTATTTTGACAGGACTTAAAAATCATGATTCATCCTCTGTTTTCATAAGAGAAGAAATGGAGAGTCACTGTAGAGGCTCTGGTGCTTAATGAATTCCCATTGCACATGAGGTGTAGGCTCTAACACCATGATGATGATGGTGGTAACAATGCTCTGACTCCCCCACTGGGAAAGAAACACAGTAGATACTTGATTCCAGATCCTCACAGTTCTGCAAGGAAAGTAGCATTTTCCTTTCCTTGCCCAAGAGGATGCAGAAACTGAGAGATCAGGTAACTTGCTCAAGGACACAGAGTGTGTAAGTGGCCAAAGCTACTTGTGATCAAGTGCTGCAGAGACCACATCTGCTCCTCTCTGCCTCTCTGCTTGGAGGCTCTTGGGCATAGGATGCCATGCCTGAGGCACAGAGTGAGCCAGCCCCCGTCTAGTGACTCCTGATCCGGGTATTCTCCACCCTGGACTCTCCCTTTTCTATGTTCAGGGATCATCCAGTCCTTGGAATTTGGTCTGCAAGGAGGTCCTAGGTGGAAAAATGCCATCAGAGTACCGAGGAAGGGAAAACAAAGTGAAGAGGAGTGCAAACCCCTTATTTATCACTCTTGACTTCATTGCAAAAGATCTGCCAAGTTCACACACGAAAAAATCAACCTGCAAATCATGTTATGGTTGATAAAGCAGTAATTTCAGCACCCGTGGCTCTACCTGCAGTGTCCTGAGCTACTCACACTGCCCTTCCTGTGTTTTATTTTAGCGCCCAGCACAAAAGGTTTTTACCTTACCGTAATTAACTTTTTATCATTAAGATTCTGAAAAATTGAATTGTGTTGGACACAGGTCACCATAATGAGAATTTAACGGAGACGTATTACAATGCAAGCTAAGCTTTGAATGCGTGCTAAGGGCTTCACATTGCTACTGACCTATGCAAATTTCCATCTCAGTGGTCCTTATTCTTCCCCACTGCGGCATCCCGGCCCCCTCCTCTATTTCCTCTCATCTCCTTAAACAATGATTCTCTCATTTTCATATTAATTGCATCACTTAACTGAGATAATGCTCCCTCTGAAATGAGCAAAGGGATGAATCACTGAAACAGGCTATTATTCTTTTTGCCTAACCAATTTCACAGGCCAGGCACAAAGCACTGTCTTCATTTGGCTTCCTATAATTGCTTATCATTAGGCCCAGCCGCCCCACCAAGTACCTTTTTATTTATTTAAGTCTCATCTCTGATGGATGGAAAATGAGTCACTTGCATATCTGAGGAGCCCAGACTGTTGCAGGCAAGGGGGTGGGAGAATACCGGGGAGAGCTTTGAAGTCAGAAACCAAGGAGAAGCTGCTCGGATGGACGGCCCTGCGCCTTCCCCACGGAGATTCCTGGGGCAGCTGCAGCCATCAGGTGGCCTAGGGACCTGCAGCAGCAGTTTCAGTGGCTCCCCACGACCCAGAAGAGACAGGACTTGGACTCGTGATGATGGGAGCTTGGTCCCACCGTTTGGGTGAGGCTGCTTAGATGACTGCTTTGCCCTGGAGCGCAGTGCCCACCTCCCTGGGGCAGGCAATAGCCTCTACCCCAGCCTCGACCTTCATATTCAGGACCCATCAGCACGATGGTTAAAGGAACACTGGAAGATTGTCACTCATTCTTTCTCACTCTCTCTCTCTCTCTCTCTCTCTCTCTCTCTCTCTCTCTCTCTCTCTCTCTCTCCCCCTCCTTTAGGAGGCATAGAATGGTAAATGAGAGGGAGGGAAGGAAAAGACATTTTCCGAGGGAAATTATGCTGTTATCAGCCACGGACACACTCAGAAAGCGTCAGGAGAGAATGGCTCTCTCATCACGAATAGGAAGAACTCCTATGAGCCTGTCAGGAGCTCTGGGCTAAGGTGTTCCCTGGAGGGGTACTGGGAGCACACCATGTCCTTTGGTTCCTGCGGATTAGGGGTCTGTCTCAGAGCTGGCTGGCAGCGGCCCTGCGATCTGTTCCATCATAATATTACGTCTCAGCTATCCCTGGTGTGACTCATGGCCCTGTCTGCTTGGTGGCTGCTATAGTTTTACCTGAACATCTCATGCACTGTGGTGCTCAGCCCTCAGCAGCCTCCTCAGCTTGGCACCCCAGCCTCACATGAACCCACCAGAGCCTGACAGGGACCAAGTAACTTCTCTGGGAAAGAAAGGACAGTTTCTGGACCCCTCCCAGCTGTCTCTTTGTGATGTCCTGGGGAGGGCTGATAGGGACTGAAATCCAGCCTCCACTGTAGCCCCAGAAGGGCACCACCTCTGGGCATTTTGTTCAGGGCAGGGGTTCATGTAGGGCGGTGGTCTTCCAAATGTGGTCCTCAGACCAGTAGCATTAGCATCATCTGGGAACTTGCTGGAAATATTAATTCTCGGGCCCCCACCCCAGACTACTGTGTACTGAAATCAACATGGCTGTTAATGTTAGAGAGTTTATTTGGAGTATAAACTAAGGATTATAGCTGCCCTATAACCCAGGGGGAGTTGGGGCAAATTATTCCAAAGCCCTTTCATTTGGAGACAAGGAGATATGTGCAGAAAAGAGGTTACTGGTATCAATACATCAAGCAGTGCGTCATGCATATATCTACTTAGAGTCCTGAAAGATCATGCTGTGCACATTCTGAAGCCATCTGTGTGTGCCAGAGGAAGCAAGGGTCAGTATTGTACAAAAAGATCTCATCAGGTGGGTGACCTCATCTTCCTTTGGGGATGGAGAGGGTATATATGACATTATCTTCCTGGTGCTGACCAGAAAATTTATCACTGACTCCATTTCTGGGGGAGGTCAAAACCGCACTTAGGTTGGGTATGAAGCCCTGGACTGGGCTGAGCAGGAGTGACACTATGTTAAGCCTATGTCGTTCTTTTTAACACTGCAAGTCAGGAAACCTGAGGATGGCTTGCAGTGATCTGGGTTTAACAAGCCCTCTGGGTCATTCCTGTGCTCATAAGGGGAAGGGCATTGAATTTTGTTTTATTTTTTCACAATGCTGTCACATGCAGCACTTCACTGGATTTTAACCACCCTCCTGGAAAACTGGCAGGAAAAGGCAAAGCTGGTGGACTTACCCCAGTTTTGCAGATGCAAGAGCAGACATCATAGAGGTTCTTGATTTGCTCAGAGGCCCCCAACAAGGTGGAGCTAGAAATTGTCTTCTCACTTCCAGGCCACTTCAACTCCAGGGCAGCCAAGCCCCAGAATCAATAGCAGAACATGAAAAGGGAAGTTTTCCATAATCCTCCAGACACAATTAAACCACATTGGAAAAGCTACATGATTGACCTAAGAAAGGAAAGGACCAAAGGGTAGGGCTAAGGGTCGCCATTAGCCATTAAGAGTACAGGCTTCAGCTTTAAAGTCAGAAAGATGTGGGGGTACATGCCAACTTTACCTCTTCCTAGCTGTAAGAGCTTGGCCAGGGTCCCAACCTCTCAGAGCCTTGGCTTCCTGATTATAAAGTAGGACTGATAATAGAAGCATGTGCCTTAGAGGTTGTTTTGAAAGTCAGAGAACATACTGCATGTGAGTTCATTAGCATATACTTTAATCATAGTTAGCAGTTAATAAATAATTATATTCTTGTTAGAGGAAACGGCCAGAGATGAGTAGGGAAAGGGGATGGGGAACTTCTGCCAGTGTCTACATTTGGCTGGAGGTCTGCACTGTACACATTCCATGTCAACTGTTCTCCTGGGATGTAGGGAGTGAGAATATAGATAACAGACTAGCTCAAACTGGCAGTCCAACAGGGAGGAGAAACTGATCCAAACTTCACCCAGAAATACATTGTACACTTATTAACGTAGCAAAAATCACACCTCCCCATACCATGACAGTGCCGACGGGAACCAAATAAAGTAAGAAATGCCCTGCCCAACATGATGGTGGAGCAAGTCTGAACTCCAGGAAGACCCCACCTGTTCCCTTTGAAATCCATCCCCGCTTGGTGAGCATTCACCTCCCTTTACACAAAACAAGCTCCCTATTGTTTCCTCAAGGCGACCCCCTCTATGTCTGCCCACACTCAACTCTTGGGCTTGTAACTCTCACTTTTATTTTCTTTTTTTATTGAAGTATTCCTGATGTACAATCTTATATTAGTTTCAAGTATATAACATTACGGCTCAATAATTATCCATATTATTAAATACTCATCCCCACTAGTGTGGTTCCTGTCTGTCAACATAGGAAGATGCTACAGAAACACTGACTGTATTCTCCATGCTGAACTACCATCCCTGTAACCAACTTATATTATGATTGAGAATTGTTTTACCACATTATCCCCTCGCTCTTCTGACCCACCCACCCCAGTCCTTCCCCAACCACCAGTCACTTCTTAGTGTCTCTAAGTCTACTGCTATTTTGTTCATTTTGTTTTGTTTTGTTTTTAGATTCCATAAATAAGTGAAACCATATGGCATCTATCTTTCTCTGCCTGGCTTATTTCACTTAGCTTAATACCCTCTAGATTCATCCATGTTGTTGCAAATGGTAGGATTTCTTTCTTTTTTAATGGCTGAATAATATTCCATTGTATATATGTACTATGTCTTCTTTATCCATTTATCTATTGATGGACACTTAGGTTGCTTCCATATCTTGGCTATTGTAAATAATGTGGCAATAAACATAGGGGGCCATATCTTTTCAAATCATGGATTTTGTTGTTTTCAGTTAAATTCCTAGAAATGGAATTACTGGGTTGTATGGTATTTCTAGTCTTAGTTTTTTAGGAAAATTCATACTGCTTTCCACAATGACAACACCAGTTTACATTCCCACCAACAGTGTAGGAGGGTTCCCTTTTCTCCACATTCTCACCAACACTTGTGATTTCTTGTCTTTTGGATACTAGCCATTCTAACTGGTGTGAGGTGATTTCTCATTGTGGTTTCTGTCTTCCATTTCTCTGATGATTAGTGATGTGGAGCATCTTTTCATGTGCCTGTTGTCCAGCTATATTTCTTCTTTGGAAAAATGTCTATTCAGTTTCTCTGCCCATTTTTTAATCAGGTTATTTGTTTCTTGCATGTTGAGGCATAGGAATTCTTTTTATAGTTTGGATATTAACCCCTTATCAGATAAATTATTTATGAGTATATTTTCCCATAATGTAGGCTGCTTTTTTGTTCTGTTGATTGTGTCCTTTGCTGTATAGAAACTATTTAACTTGCTATAGTCCCACTTGTTCATTTTTTATTTTGTTTCCCTTACCCAGGGAAATGTTCAAGAGATTTCGTGCTTTGTTCATGCTTATGCTCAAGAGATTTTTGTCTGTTTTCTTCTAAGAGTTTTATAGTTTCATGTCATTCTAAATGGTCTTTAATCCATTTTAAGTTTACTTGTGTGTATGAAGTCAGTGATGTAGTTTCATTCTCTTGAATGTAGCTGTCCAGTTTTCTCAATACCAGTTATTGAAGAGACTGTCTTTTTTTCCCCATTGTATATTCATTGCTCTTTTATCATATTTTAATTGACTGTATATGTGTGGGTTTAAATTTGGGCTCTCTATTCTGTTCCATTGATTTATGGGTCTATTCCTTTGCCAGTACCATACTGTTTTGATTACCATAGCTTTGTAGTATAGTATAACTTGAAGGCAGGGAGCATAATACCCTCGGCTTTGTTTTTACTCATATTTTCTTTAAACTCTTTTTGTCCAAATAAATTCCTAAGGCTCAACTGCTTTTTGCATCTGTTCTTGAATTATTTCTCATGACGAGACCAAGAACCCATCTCTGGTAACATTGTTATGTGAAATAAAATGAAATTTTTATGATTTCCCTATGGTGGCCCCATAGGTAAGGAGAAGTGGGCAAGCTGTAGAGGCCCTAAATCACCAAGGACATCTCATGCTGTGCTGTGAAGATGCCATACTGCCAATCTCACCTGTGTCAGAAAGATTGGCATAGCACCTCACCCATGACAAAGAAGAGAAACAGCCTTGAATGTTAAATTTAAAACTGAATGCCAACTGATTTAGCAATCCTAAATCTTGCCTCTTCTCACACATAGATAACACTAGAGTGTGCACAGAAAGTTATTTTAAGACACTAAATGTACCATTGCCACACTGCTTGATGTATTGATAGATGTAGCTTCTTTCCTGCATGTACCCCCTGCTATTAGAAAATACATAAATTGTTCCTAGACAAAGGACTTTGGAGCAGTCACTCAGAACTTTCTGACTGACTGACCTCTGGGTCATGGCCCTCAATGAGAGTGAATAAACTCACTTTCTTAAAAATTAGTCATGTTGATTTCTGTCCATATTTATTATTAGGATAAAGGGGGATAAGGACTCATATATATCTCAACTCTTAACTGTTCAGAATGATAAGATCAGCATGAACTGACAGAGCTCCTCCTACATGCCCTGGTTTGCACTGTGAGGTCCTCTCACAGGCATGCATCAGGATGATGGGAAAGATTTGTAGAAGTTGAGAAGGAGATTCTGAACCATATTCAGGAAGAGCCTTGAGGCTGGGAGTTAGGAGCACAGCACTCAGCAGGGTAAGCCTGCATGTTGGATGGGTTACCGTGACAGAACTGGGCAGGTGGGGATAGGAGGATTCTGGAAGTCATGTGCAGGTCACATCTGTGAGTTTTGGGTGGTCCAGCCATTCTGCATGGGGTGGTCTGATCATTTAAAGAGCATAGGAGGACTCTCTGCAGTCCTAGGTGATGCAATAGTGTTTTTAAAGTATACGGTCAGTTATTGCAAGTGAGCCCTCTTCCTGTCTCCTGAAACCGCAGGGGAGAAGGAGCACAAGGAACCTTTGCAGGCCCCGCCCCCTTTCCTGGAGAGGCGTCTCTGACTCAGTGTCTGAGGTGGCCCCAGCCTTTTCATGGAGCTGTTGGGAAAGGTGGTTCCAATTCTGTCGTCCTGGCTTCCTTCTCACTCTGTTTCCACTCCGCCGGCCTCCTGTGACATATGTTTTCTAGATGGGAGGGGGCGGCCTGAAGACTAACCACATTCTCCATTCCATGTTTTACCAGAACTCTGCCATGGGATATGTGATGCCTGCATGGCTATTTTTTATTTTGCATTTATATTTATTTACAACATATGCAATTAATAAATACACCAATACAAATGTAACTAAATTAACTTGTATTAATTAAGACTGAGTGTTTGTGTCCCTCTAAATTCATATGTTGAAGCCTAGGCCCCCAGGTGTTGGTATTCGGAGGTGGGCCTGTGTGAGGTAATTAGGTTTAGGTGAGGTCATGAAGGTGGGACCCCATGATGGCATGGGTGCCCTTATATGAAGAAGTAGAGCAGGGCCCTGTCTGTCTGACATGTGAGGAGTTAGTGAGATGACAGTATCTCTAAGCCAGGAGGAGAGTCCTCACCAGAAATTGAATCAGCCAGCACTTTGATCTTGGACTTCTAGCCTCCAGAACTGGGGGAACTAAGTGCCTGTTGTTTAAGTCACCCAGTCTGTGATATTTTCTTTCTAGCAGTATGAGCTGACTGAATCAGTAATTTGCCTCCTGCTTGACTACCCATTGGGTGGCTGTATCATACTGGCCAGGATTCCAGAGGGCAAGAAGTATGTGTAGCCCGCTAGCCTCCTATTGGGACTGTCTATTCAGGCCTCTGCTGGCTATAGGAGTCCTTTCTACAACACTTGTAATGCCTCAAACAAACACTTTGTTAGCTTCTGTGTGTATGCCACTAGTACTAGGGAACTTACTATGTTCCAAAGCAAATTCCTTCATTTCAACTGTGAAACCTTTTTTGCAAAGAAGGTAAATTATCACTAAATCCTCAGCACCTAGAATCATGTGTGTCATTTAGCAAAGGCTCAACGAGTCTCTGTTGAATCACTGATATGTATATGCAAAGTATATTTACTCAGTACTAGAGTTGTATAGTTTATTAGAACTCCTTTTTAATAATGTAGAAACTGAGAGTTAGGGATGTCAAGTAAATTTTCCAAGTTCTGTGAGTAGAAGATCTAAGAATAGAGTCCTACTCTCTTGATACTTCCACTGTAATGTCTCTTAGTGTGAACATGTCTCTCCCGGTAGAATTGAAAATCTACAATAGACAACAAAAGGAAAACATACAAAACTGAGTATTGAAGAAAGAAGCGCCATTGTGTAGTACTGATCTGGAAGACTAAGGATTTCAGAAATCAAAAGACTGATGTGAGTTGGAGTGTTTAGCATGAGCTGTCCTCATGCTGTAGGTAGAATGGACTGAGCCTGGAAGGATAGGCAAGACTTAGATGGGCAGAGGAACAGAGGTGAGGGAACGTCAGGCATTAGCAAAGGTATTAGGAACATAATGTCAGTGGCAAGCATGGAGCATGGCAGGAGATTGACAGGAAGTGGTGGAAAATAAGTTGGAGAGCAAAGCAGGGCCAGATCCTGCAGAGGGTCTCCAAAGTCAGGGTAAATGACAACAGTGAGCCATTATGAATGCTTGAATTTTGGAACAATGGGATAAAGCAGTACTTTACGAAGAATAATTTGAAAGTGATATTTGAGATGAATTCAAGGAGGAGAGACTAAACCCCTTATTATGCCTTTTGGCAGTATGAATGATCATTTCTAAGAAGAATTTCAGTATAACGTTTAAATTGCTTCCTCCAGCAGTGCTCTGTAAATAGAAGACATGCTGAAAGAGAGGGGCCTCCCTGGCGCTCCTAAATCATACCACATTCCTTCCCTCCCTGGGTCTTAGTTTACTTGTTTGTAAATGGGAATTAAGCTATTCCATAAACTGTCTCTTTCCGCAGGGTGTGACTAGTACGGTTCTTTTACCAGATCATTCCAAACATGGAATCTTTGGTGTTGGGAACCACCGAATTTTCTTGATTTAGCATTGCTGTGATAAAAGGTACAGTTTAAGAGACATTGTAGAGCAGTAGCACCTAGACATTTTCATTATTGTGAACAACATAATAGTGAAGTGAATATGTTGACTTTAAAGTTGACATATGTCATAAAAATCAAACCGATAGCGAGCTGAACTCTGAATAATGATACTGAAGAAAAATTATCCTTTATACTCGAGGAGTACATTATCATTTCTATTAGATTTGGGCTGAATTGCTGCAAGAAAGAAACTGAAAATGTAGTCGCTCAAACACAATGAAGGCATGTTTTCTTCTCACTTAAGGGTTGAGCAGGGACAAATGTTCCAGGTCAGCAGAGTTGGTTGGTCCTGGGGAAACAATTTCTGCTCTAAGTAGACTTTCAGGGACTCTGAAACTTTCAGGTTGACAGTGGCTCTGCCGTCTTTAACATAACTCCCAAGACTATCCCAAGTCTATCCCATTATCATTATTGGTCTCCAGCCACAGGACGGAGAAGAACATGGAGGAGGCTGGAAGTTTCTATGGTCCAGGTGCTGGCATGGTGCCCATCGCTTCCACTCACATCCCATCGTTCAGACCCAGTCATGTGATTACAGCAAATTACAAGGGAGACTGGAAAATGCAACTCAGTTCTGCATCCAGGAAGAAAGGAGGACTAGATCTTAGCAGACAGTTGGAAGTCTTTTCATAGTAAATCTAACAGGTACTCTGATCTCTATTTTACTCCTGAAGACAGTGAAATTCTGGTTAAGTGAACTCCTTGGGAAAATATTGGTTATCAATGCATGGATCTGGACAAAATGCAAGGCCATTTCATTCCCTCTCTATTTATACTCCAGACAGAAAGCATTAACTTCCTGATTTGATTCATAAAACCAAGGATTTAGAGAACTTCTACTATGTTCCTAACTCTGTATCTGTGTTAGGTGCCTGGAATTCAGTGGTGGTCACCACTCTATTGGCTTTCTGATGCAAGAGTGTCCACAGGGCATGAGAAAACTCCAGGAGTCATAAAACAACTTGGACTCAATACTGTTGACATGGTGCAGTAGGGTTGAGGCAGGTCCTCTAATGTCAGTCAGAGGTGACTGACAGAAAGTTTTTTCTCTTTTTGAGATGAAATCTGATACCCTATTATTTCTGTCTATTGTTTTTATTCCTGTCCTTACAGCTAATGAAGAAACTTTTAATTTCTCTTTGACCTGATGATCCTGAGACTTAAAGACAGATCTCATGTTGCCCTGAGCTTCTCCAAGAGTGATAGTTCTGGGCAGCTGGAGGTCCCAGGAAGCCCTGCGGAGGGAGGTCTTTCTACCATCTAGGTGAAACCTCAACTCCTACAGGAAAGGGAGGACTCTCGACCCTGACTGGGAAAGAAGTTTGCGAACAGGTTGAACTAGTGCAGGTAAGGAGGGAATTCATTAAAACGAAGAGTCCTATTGAACGTCAGAGTTACATAGTGCCAGGCAAGGTGACCATTTATTTGTGAAGCTGAGTAGGCAGCAGAAAGCAAAGAAGAATGGAGGGAGAGAAGGAAAGCTCATTGAACTCCTGCTCAGCACAGGGCAAATCTTCTCCAACTCCTAAAGCCAGGGTTACCTGGTGTCCAGTGTCTGCTTGATTTGCATGGCGTGGGAATTAAATACCTATCACCCTAGAATTGGGGGAAGCTGTAGAGCCCTGAATGGATTGGGATTATTCTCTGAGAACTTTTAAAAGCAAGGAAAGGAGACCATTCCAGGGCAGGCTGCTCAATAACATGATCTAATGGCTTCAGTTCTGTCCGAGTCACCCAGATAATGGTAGAGTGCCAGCCCCTCCCTACTCAGAGGTTTCTGCAGTCACTTCCCTACTTGTTGGAAATAGAATGGAGAGAAAAAGAGTGCTTTTATGACTAGAAAGCTGAATGAAACAGTGAAAAGACAAAGATACTTACCATTGGATGTGGAGATTGGCGAGTTCTTGTCTTTGCCATGGGAAAGCATTCAGAGACCAAGTGTGATGAGCTTATGCAGCAAGAAAGTTTATTTGAAAAGACAGTACACACTCAGATGGGAGTGCAAGTGACCTCAGATACGAGGCACATTTTAAGAGTTTATGGTGTCTTTTGGGTTTGGTATAAGGCATGATGTATATAGGTAGTCAATAATTCCTCTGAAGTTTTGTCTTAAGAACAGGGTTATTCAGGTGACTGTGTTGATCTGGATCTCAGCATTCTTTATCTACACGGATTTGTTTGTACTCCAGAGATCTGTCTTGTCCTGGTTACAAAATTACTTAATTGATTAAGAGGCTGGAAGAAGAGGAAGAACAGCATATAGATGAAGTTAAAGAATAACCTGGGCCCTTTTCACAGGCTAAGTAGATTTTACAATAGCATGAAGCTTGTCCCATTTTCCTGCTCTATCTCAATGTCTTCATGTTACATGGTCTCCAGACTTCTCACCGTCTAATATTCCCTTGAGTTCAGCATCTCTCAAGGGCCAAGGGCCAGGGACTGGTGAGGATACTGCTTTTAGGTTTGGGAGAGGGGAAGTAATTCAGTCTTAGAGGCCAGGAAATTGGATGCTTCACCCCAATTAAGGCCTTATTGAATTTGTATTTTCCATATGAAATTAAGCTCCTTGCTCCTTTCACATCCAGGTGTGACTTGCTTGGAGCTTCACTGATTTCAAGGTGTTCAAAATCTTCCATAAAGTTTCTATTTTCTGGAATTTACTTTTCCATGGATCTCTCCTGGCTCATGTTTCTGCAATTATGTATGTTGTCTTTGAATGGCTATGTCAATTTAATGCCTGGAACAGTGTTTGGCACTTGATAATGTTCAACAAATATTTGTTGAATGAATGAATAGACCAGCATTCAGGCAAAGTTCAGCATTTTCATTGGTTGCTTCTTTGTTTCAAGCGTATCTCAAGTTGAGAAGAATTTACTGAAGATTAGTGGTCACAGCAGAGTAAGTCGTCAATTTTCTGCTCATTATTCCTTTTCTCTGTCCATGTTCTGAAGTCCTTCTTTCTCTATTGTCCCTGAGAACTGCACTTTCTTTTCAGTCCATAATGCATAATGATTCAGTTCTCTCCTAGCTCCTACCCAAAACTTAGTCCCATCCATTAGAAACAGTGGTGTACTGGTGAAAGGTTAACAATTGGCTCTCCCCCAATTCCCACATGGCCAGTTCCAAAGTACCAACATAAGGTGACTGAACACATCATTGGGAAGTGATGCCTGTGACCCGCTCTTGAGAGCTGGTATAAGCCGGTATAAGCTGGTCTCTCCTGTAGGGGCTCACAAAACAAACCATCCACCTTCCTTAGATGATGGTTGAAATCGCAGTTCCTCTTTTCTTTTACTACGTCAAAAAAAATTATGTCTAGCATAAATCAGACTTTTAAAATTATACTTCCTAGACTTCAAACTAATGTGCAACCTTTAAATCAGAGGGTGTAAACTGGGAGAAGTGCTGCCCCCCAGAGGGCATTTGGAAATTTGCGAGGCTATTTTGAGATGTAGAGATAAAAAGTATTCTATTGGCATTTAGTGGGCAAAGGTCAGGAGTGCTGAGTATTCTGCATGTGAAAGAGAGTCCTGCAAGACAAAGAACTGTCCTGCCCAAAAAGTCTACGCCACAATCTTTGGAAAAGTCTGCTCTATCCCATCTGCCCCATCCTGGTCCTTTATATTCTGCTAAACTTTCTTGAAAGAAATAATCATACCCTGATGCTTACAGGAAAAGGAAGTCCTGTGCTTAGTGACAGATGCTTATTTTATTCCTAAATGGTTGAAATCTAATACATGGGAATGAAACTTTTTTCCCTATTAACCTTTAGCAGCACTTTATAATGACCATGTTAAATCAAACCTCATTACAATGTAATGGGGCCTGACTGAAATACTGCAGGTATGATGCTGAGTAATTTCATAAATTATTAAATGGTAATTGGAAATAATATGGCAGAATACATTCCGCTCTTGAGGAGCAAAATGCAGAAGACTTTGGAGGGAAATAAAGTTGGTTAAAATACAGCACACAGCAATGGGCTGGAAGCAGGGCAGAGAAAGGCAATGATAGAAGACTCAAACACATCCTTTACTTTTGGGCATTGGGTTAAATTATGCAATTTTGATACTGGAGTTCTGGCCCTTGCTGCCCAGCTTGCAGACATCTATGATCCTCTCTCATTTCCTGTGGTCAGGCATTCTGCAGGGCAAAAGCATCAAATTCAAGTTATTTCATATACTAAATGTCCCTTGATGCCACATCATTATTTCAGTGACAGTTCACTTGAAGCCTTTATTTTCCCATTAGCTTTTCAGAAGCTTGTATTTAAAAATAACCCCATGAGTAAAGTAATTTTGTGCTATTGTGGGATAAAAACCCTAAAATAATAAAGAGTATGGAATTGGGTGGCAAGTGTCTTATTATCACATACAGCCTTCACTATAGGTAATATATTCTTCTGGATCCTTGCACATAATGCTTTTCAAGTTTATTTTTCCAGCATACTATAGGTACTGTTCTACACCTACTGTTTCATTTAATATTATAGCTTGGGCATCTTTCTATGTCTATATATGTGGATCTAAACCTTCAATTTTTCAAGTATACTATAAATTGCACAGAATCAATCTGTGTAGATCTTTATGATTTTTTTCCAAGTGAATATATCCCTGTAACTGTCATTTAAACGAAGATGTAGAATATAACCACTACCCCTGAATTCTCCCTCATGCTCCTTCCTAGTCATTTTACCCATCCTCCTGAATATAACCA
The DNA here is from genome assembly GCF_030020395.1 of Manis pentadactyla. NCBI lineage: Eukaryota > Metazoa > Chordata > Mammalia > Pholidota > Manidae > Manis > Manis pentadactyla. Next base: position 10,013,910 of record NC_080023.1, read on the forward strand.
CTATTCTGAATTCTGTCCCCATAGATGTTTTGCCTTTTATTGAGACTAATATAAATTGAATTATTTAGAATTAATTTTTGGGTCTGGAGTCCTTTACTTGTTGAGGTTATGAAATTCTTCCACTATTGCATGGAGGAGTAGTTAGTTCATGTTTATTGCTGTATATTATTCTATTGTAGGATAGTACCATTATTTATTTGTTTTGCTTTTGATGTGCTTTTAGATTGTAGTTTTGGACTACAATGAATAATGCCTTTACACATACATGTCTTTTGATGAACATACAATGCTTTTCTTGGGCACATATCTAGGAGCAGAATTTTTGTGATGTAAGTCATACACATATTCAGCATTAATTACTACTGCTAACAGTTTCCAAACTGATTGTAAGAATCTGTATTTCCCCAGGCAGTGTAGAGTTCCAGTTGCTCTACATCTTTGCTAATACTTTTATTAATTTAAATTTAATAATTTAATGGTAATTCATTGTGGCTTTACTTGGCATTTCTCTTGTAACTAAGAATGCCTATGTTTATCGCAGCACTATTTACAATAGCCAAGAAATGGAAGCAACCTAAGTGTCCATCAGTAGATGAATGGATAAAGAAGATGTGGTACATATACACAATGGAATATTACGCAGCCATAAGAAGAAAACAAATCCTACCATTTGCAACAACATGGATGGAGCTAGAGGGTATTATGTTCAGTGAAATAAGCCAGGTAGAGAAAGACAAATATCAAATAATTTCACTCATATGTGGAGTGTAAGAATAAAGGAAAACTGAAGGAACAAAACAGCAGCAGAATCACAGAACCCAAGAATGGACTAACAGTTACCAAAGGGAAAGGGACTAGGGAGGATGGGTGGGAAGGGAGGGATAAGGGTGGGGAAAAAGAAAGGGGGCATTACGATTAGCATGTATAATTAGCATGTGGGGGGGGCATGGGGAGGACTGTGCAACAGTGAAGACAAGTAGTGATTCTACACCATCTTTCTATGCTGATGGGCAGTGACTGTAATGGGGTGTGTGTGGGGACTTGGTGAGAGAGGGAGCCTCGTAAACATAATGTTCTTCATGTAATTGTAGATTAATGATAACAACAACAAAAAAAAGAGAATGCCCAGCACATTTTCATATGCTTATTAGTCACTTGGTTAGCTTCTTTTGTTAAGTGCCTGGACAGGTCTTTTACCTTTATTTTGTTGGGTTGTTTTTCTCTTTCTTACAGATTTATAGGAGTTCTTTATATATTCCGAATGTAACAACATTGTTGGATGTATATATTGCAAATATCTTCTCCTACTCTGTGTTTTGCCTTTTCACTTTTCAAGGCATCTTATAATGAAATCCAATTTATCTGTAATTTCTTTTATGGTTAGTTTTTTCTGTGTTCTGTTTAGGTAGGCAAATGTTTGCCTACCCCCAATGAACCTATTTTCTTGTATTATCTTCTATATGTGTGATTCTTTCCCCTGTCACAATTAGATCTATGATACATCTGAAATATGTTTTTGTGTTTGGTGTGAGAAAAGGGGTAAGGTTAATTGACTAACATCATTTATAGAAAAGACCATGCTTCTTCTACTGCATTCTATGTGCAAACTTTGTGATATATTAGAAGTATATGGATGGGTCTGTTTCTGGAGTCTGTATTCTTTTCCTTTAGTCTATTGTCTGTCCTATAACCACTACCACACTTGTAATTGTGTTTTTTAAAGAGTTGGTGTCTGGTGATGTAAGTCATTCTGCTTTGGTCTCCTTCAGGGTTGTATTCACTATTCTTAACTCTTTTCATTTCCACATTCATTTTAGAATCATCCATTAATTTCCATGAACTTTTGAAAGAATCACATCTATAAATTAGATGGGGAGAATTGTCTTCTTTGGGATATTGAGTTCTCTAATCTATGAATATGGTATAACTCTCCATCTATTTAATTCTTCTTTAACTTTCTTTTATTAATATTTGTATTTTTCTGTATAGAGGTCTTGTCCATTTTAAAAATTAGATTCACTCCTAAGTATTGATGTATTTGAATAGTAGGTATCGTTATACTTGTATTTCTATAAATTCCATTTCTAAAATTGTTGCTGGATGTAGAAATACAATAAATTTTTGTATGTTGACTTTGTAATAAAAAATATTGAAAAATTCACTTATTTTCGTAATTTATTTGTAGTTGTTTTGCAGTTTCTATTTATATGATCATATTTTTGTGAATAACTTTTTCCTTTATTAAAGTTTTAAATTTAATTTTTTCTTTTTGTATCTTATTGTATTACTTAAACCCTCTACAGTAGTGAATAGATGAGGTGATAAGTAGTGTCAATGAAAAAGTTATTCATGACTCTTGTTAAAATGGTAAGGCAACTTCATTCAAGATGATTGCAATAGGTCTAGGGACTACTGCAATGGGTTTTTGCAGTATGGGAGACAGATTGGGCTCAGCTCAGAATACAACAAAGAAAACTGTGTATTTATGTCCAAGGAGAAATGGGGGTGGGGTTAGTGGAGGAAAAATTACTAAGAAGGTAGAGTAATTTTTGCTTAACTGACCTAATAGGATTCTTTCTTAAGGCAGGCCAAGATAACCAGATATTACCTGGGGGGATAGTGGGAGATGAAGAATGTGGTCAGATATTAAAGATAATCAGATATTGAGGGTAGGAATTCTGGCTAGGCTGAAATAGCAGGATTCTTGACAAATTTGGTCTCCATAAGGATAGAGATGGAAGCCCAAGATTTGGGCTAGTTGAACACAGGCTTCAGAGGAACTTGGCTAAAGAGAAAGCTATATTAAGATATCTAACTACATATATAGATTTTTCTTTGTATTTCTGTAAGTTTTGGACATAAATATATTGATGCTATGTTTTTAAGTGTTGAAAAATTTAGGGATTTTTAAATTGAAGTATTGTTGATACACAATTTTATATTGGTTTCAAATATACAACACAGTGGTTCAATAGTTACCCATATTATTAAATCCCCACCCCCACTAGTGCAGTTAGTATCTGTCAACAGAGGAAGATGTTACAGAATCATTGGCTATATTCTCCATGCTATACTACTATCCCTGTGAGCAGCTAATATTATCATTGAGAACTTTTTGTGCTCCTTTATCCCCCTCACCCTCTGCACCCCACCAACAACCCCTGGCATGGTAGCCACCAGTCACTTCTCAGCATCTTTGAGTCTACTGCTATAAAATTTAGGATTTTTGTATCTCCTTTTTTATTTGCCTTTTATAAAAATCTATTTCCAGTAACACTTCTTACTTTAAAGTGTATGTAGAAAAAGTTCATATAGATATGTTAATTTTCTTTCATTTATTTTTTTGCTTGGTAGATATTGCTCTGTTCTTCAGTTTTTAAATTTGTGTACTTATATTTAGGATGTGTTTCTTGAATGGCCCAGTGTTACAGTCTTTGCATTTAACTGAAATACTTAGTCTATTTACATTTAATGTAAGTTGTTAATATATTTGTTAACTTGCCTTCTTATTATTTGCTTATTCTGTTATTCTTAATCACTATTTCTTTTTCTTTCTTGCTTCATTTTGGATTAAGTGTCGTTTATAAATCGTATCTTCCTCTCTTAGTTTATTTCATATGTATCTGCACACCCACAAACAATAGACAATATAATTTTATTTTTTGTGTGTGTGTCATTATCCAAGATTACAACACACATCCTTGACTTATTAAAATCTAATACAAATTAGTACCTTTACCATTTTGCAGATAGTACAAGGACTTGAGATATTTTATTTTCTCTCTTTACTAACTCATGTGCTAATATTATTTTGTATTTTTGATTTTTTCTATATCTTAAACACCTAAATATTTTATATAATCAATATATTCATTTAGCTTTTGACATATTTTCCTTTTCTGTTGTATTTGATTTTCTTTTGTGTTAATGTTCTTCCATATGGAATTGCCCATCTTTTGCCTGAGGAATTCCTTTTGGTATTTCCTTTCTTACAGATCTACTGGCCACAAATTCTGTTTTTATTTTTTTGAAAATGTATTTGGCCTTCATTTTGAAAGATATCTTTTATTTTATAAAAATAAAGCAAAGCATTCTAGATTGGTAGGTTGTTTTTGCTTAGCATTTTAAATTTATTGTGTTGCCTTTGGTTTCTATAATTCCTGCTGAGTCAGAAAAGATTTTGGTCTCTGTTTATAAGATTTTCATTTTGTTCATGTTTTTCAACAGTTTTTCTATGATGTTCCTTTTGTGATTTTTTTTTCTTTGTACTCATATTTGAGTACTGAGATGTTCTTGAATCTGTGGTTTGCTGTCTTTCATCAATTTTGTAAAATTCTAAGCCTCTCTGTCTTTAAATATTTTCTAATCAATTATCTCTTTCTTGTTCTCTTTTTCCTCTGTGTTCCATACATCTTTTTCACTTTTTTCTCTGTATCCATCTTTCTGCTCTGCATCAATGTGGACTATTTTTGCTAATTTGTATCAGCTCATTAATTTTTTCCTTTTTTTCCTTAATCTCCCTTTGTGTTCTAATTTCAGTTATATTTTTCAATTTTAGAATTTCTACTTGGATTTTTTATGGATATTATTTTATAGATGGTAAACCTCTCCATCTTCGTCTATATTTTATTGAATTCATCAATCATAGCTTCTTTACAGTCTGTCTGAAAATCCAATTGTGTGATCATCTTTAGGTAAGTTTCTATTGTCTATTTTTTCTTTTGGTTTTTGATTATTTGTTATTTTGTCCTGGCATGACTTGTAATTTTTATTGAATGCCTAACATTGCATATGGAAAGTTTTAGAGGCTCTGGATGACATTACTTCCCTGGGGAGAGGATTTACTTTTCTTCCAGCAGTTACTTAAAGTATGAGAATTGATCCAATTATGCCTGAGTTTCTGGCATTTTTAAGGTTTATCCTTTTTTGTGTTTCCTTGCTTCTTGGGCATAGCCTTCTAGCAGTGTTTTCTGCCAGGGCTTTCTCTTCTACTAGGACTCTGTTCTCCAGTGTATCTCTCCCTACCACCATGAGCATACCTAGATCTCTACTTAGATCTTTAACCTCTTAGCAGGTGCTTTTTGCTAGATTTTTCCATTATGTAGCTCCATGAATGCACAGTTAGGAATCCAGGAGTAATTTAGGGGAAATTGCTGAGTAATTTTGGGCTTACTTTTCTGTGGACCCTCTTCTCTGATCTGGGCCTCTCTAGTGCTGGTTGCCTTAATCACTCTCCATTCCAATTGTTCTCTTTCTCTTTTGGTGAGATTGTTGCAAACTTTCTATTTATCTTATGTGCCCCTTGCTGCAGATTGGCAAAGCTGCCAAGGAAAAAATGTGGCAATGGAGTAGGATTCATCTGAGGGAGTGCTTTTTCTCTTTGGGATTCTCACCCAATTTTAATCTGCTTTGTTTTCTGACGCCTTCAAAAGCATCATTTTGAAATGAATTTTACCCAGCTTTTTGGGTTGTTCTCATTCAGAAAGTTAGTATGATATAAAGTCCTCATAATAACTGGGACTATTTTGTTCATTGTGAAAGCTGGACACAATTCCAAATTTTGGATTTAATAATTAATTATTTAGTGCCCTGTTGGACTTCTGTCTCTTTGTCAGTTTTCACTATTATGAACAATGCTGCATGAACATACTTATAATATAATTTCATATAACAGTACATATAATTCTTTTTTTTTTTTTTTTTAAATAATTATTTTTTATTGAAGGGTAGTTGACACACAGTATTACATTACATGAGTTTCAAGTGTACAACACAGTGGTAGAACATTTATATACATAATTCTAGGTTCCAGCTATCACCCTACCAAGCTGTTACAATATCTTGACTATATTCCTTATGCTATACATTACATCCCGGTTTTTATTTTACCATTGGAAGTCTGTCCTTTTTTTTTTTTTTTTTTGTGAGGGCATCTCTCATATTTATTGATCAAATGGTTGTTAACGACAATAAAATTCTGTATAGGGGAGTCAATGCTCAATGCACAATCATTAATCCACCCCAAGCCTAATTTTTGTCAGTCTCCAATCTTCTGAGGCATAACAAACAAGTTTTTACATGTAGAACAAATTCTTACATAATGAATAAGTTACATAGTGAACAGTACAAGGGCAGTCATCACAGAAACTTTCGGTTTTGCTCATGCATTATGAACTATAAACAGTTCAAATATGAATACTCATTTGGTTTTTATACTTGATTTATATGTGGATACCACATTTCTCTCTTTATTATTATTATTTTTAATAAAATGCTGAAGTGGTAGGTAGATACAAGATAAAGGTAGAAAACATAGTTTAGTGTTGTAAGAGAGCACATGTAGATGATCAGGTGTGTGCCTGTAGACTATGTGTTAATCCAAGCTAGACCAGGGCAATAAAACATCCACGGATGCAGAAGATTTCTCTCAGAACAGGGGGGGTGAGGTTCTAAGCCTCACCTCTGTTGATCCCCAATTTCTAACCTGATGGCCCCCCTGCGACTGTGCCTGTCTTAGGTTGTTCCTCCCTTGAGGAATCTTACCCGTCTCTGGCTAACCAGTCATCTTCCGGGGCCATACAGGGAAATGTGAAGTTGGTAAGTGAGAGAGAAGCCTTATTGTTTGAAAAAGTTAGCTTTTTACTTCTTTGCATATTTATGCCCTGTGGCTTCTATGCCCAGCATTTGTCCTGAGGTATCTTTACCACTTGGAAGAATTATGATACTCGGTAAATTTGATATGAGGCACGAATTCTATTTAAGGGTTGTAATTAGGAAGGAAGAAGAAAAGCTATAGAAGTAGCAGGTGGAAGAAAACATGGGAAGATTGATTATTTCTTTGACATATCTTCTTGTAGAGTAACTTCAGCATGTATAGGTTTTAAGCTACTACTTAAATTGCGCACACACATTAACATAATAGGAGTATAGTTACATAACCAAAGCATACCTGTAATTACCAGCCATCTCCAGTGAAACCAAGAAAACCAGTTAGGCACCCTAGGCATTTGTGAAAACTTATCTATGATATGGTGGATATTGTCCAACTGAACTTGAACAGTCTGAGAGAAATCAGACAAATTAAAACAACCCATTCCTGGGGACTGTTCACATGCCATATGTTCTTTTAACAGTAAATAGTTTGTAGTTGTAAGACTTTGGAGCGCTACAATTTGCACTTCTCCAAATTCTTGGTTGAGTTCCAACAGTGTAGATCCAGTCCAATTTTGTTGTTTTACTGTATGCACAGGCCAGCTTAGATATCTCCTTCCTCATTCCCATGGCAAGTCCAGGAACTGGTGGGATGAGTGCATCTACAGCTGTAGCAGTGCGTGGATCTTTGTTGGGGTTTTTTGATGATCATCTTCTGGCATGAGTCTTCCAGAGAGTGCAGATGTTGGAAGTTCTTTTTCATATCGTATCTTAGTTCATTTTCGGGGTAGCCCAATTAGGCTTTGATCCTCTGTATAAACACAAACAGACCCTTTGCCTACACTTTTATATGCCCTTTATACCCTTGTGTAGAACTCGTTGGAGGTTACCACACAGGAACTGCCCTTTTTTTTTTTTCTATCACTAATCTACACTTACATGACGAATATTATGTTTACTAGGCTCTCCCCTATAAACCCCTTTACAGTCACTGTCCATCAGCATAGCAAAATGTTGTAGAATCACTACTTGCCTTCTCTGTGTTGTACAGCCCTCCCTTTTCTCCTACCCCCCATGCATGCTGATCTTAATACCCCCCTACTTCTCCCCCCCTTATCCCTCCCTACCCACCCATCCTCCCCAGTCCCTTTCCCTTTGGTACCTGTTAGTCCATTCTTGAGTTCTGTGATTCTGCTGCTGTTTTGTTCCTTCAGTTTTTCCTTTGTTCTTATATTCCACAGATAAGTGAAATCATTTGGTATTTCTCTTTCTCCGCTTGGCTTGTTTCACTGAGCATAATACCCTCCAGCTCCATCCATGTTGCTGCAAATGATTGGATTTGCCCTTTTCTTATGGCTGAGTAGTATTCCATTATGTATATGTACCACATCTTCTTTATCCATTCATCTATTGATGGACATTTAGGTTGCTTCCAATTCTTGGCTATTGTAAATAGTGCTGCAATAAACATAGGGGTGCATCTGTCTTTCTCAAACTTGATTGCTGCGTTCTTAGGGTAAATTCCTAGGAGTGGAATTCCTGGGTCAAATGGTAAGTCTGTTTTGAGCATTTTGATGTACCTCCATACTGCTTTCCACAATGGTTGAACTAACTTACATTCCCACCAGCAGTGTAGGAGGGTTCCCCTTTCTCCACAGCCTCGCCAACATTTGTTGTTGTTTGTCTTTTGGATGGCAGCCATCCTTACTGGTGTGAGGTGATACCTCATTGTAGTTTTAATTTGCATTTCTCTGATAATTAGCGATGTGGAGCATCTTTTCATGTGTCTGTTGGCCATCTGTATTTCTTTTTTGGAGAACTGTCTCTTCAGTTCCTCTGCCCATTTTTTAATTGGGTTATTTGTTTTTTGTTTGTTGAGGCGTGAGAGCTCCTTATATATTCTGGACGTCAAGCCTTTATCGGATGTGTCATTTTCAAATATATTCTCCCATACTGTAGGGATCCTTCTTGTTCTATTGATGGTGTCTTTTGCTGTACAGAAGCTTTTCAGCTTAATATAGTCCCACTTACTCATTTTTGCTGTTGTTTTCCTTGCCCGGGGAGATATGTTCAAGAAGAGGTCACTCATGTTTATGTCTAAGAGGTTTGTGCCTATGTTTTCTTCCAAGAGTTTAATGGTTTCATGGCTTACATTCAGGTCTTTGATCCATTTTGAGTTTACTTTTGTATATGGGGTTAGACAATGGTCCAGTTTCATTCTCCTACATGTAGCTGTCCAGTTTTGCCAGCACCACCTGTTGAAGAGACTGTCATTTTGCCATTGTATGTCCATGGCTCCTTTATCAAATATTAATTGACCATATATGTCTGGGTTAATGTCTGGATTCTCTAGTCTGTTCCATTGGTCTGTGGCTCTGCTCTTGTGCCAGTACCAAATTGTCTTGATTACTATGGCTTTATAGTAGAGCTTGAAGTTGGGGAGTGAGATCCCCCCTACTTTATTCTTCTTTCTCAGGATTGCTTTGGCTATTCGGGGTCTTTGGTGTTTCCATATGAATTTTTGAATTATTTGTTCCAGTTCATTGAAGAATGTTGCTGGTAGTTTCATAGGGATTGCATCAAATCTGTATATTGCTTTGGGCAGGATGGCCATTTTAACGATATTAATTCTTCCTAGCCACGAGCATGGGATGAGTTTCCATCCGTTAGTGTCCCCTTTAATTTCTCTTAAGAGTGACTTGTAGTTTTCAGAGTATAAGTCTTTCACTTCTTTGGTTAGGTTTATTCCTAGGTATTTTATTTTTTTTGATGCAATTGTGAATGGAGTTGTTTTCCTGATTTCTCTTTCTGTTGGTTCATTGTTAGTGTATAGGAAAGCCACAGATTTCTGTGTGTTGATTTTGTATCCTGCAACTTTGCTGTATTCTGATATCAGTTCTAGTAGTTTTGGGGTGGAGTCTTTAGGGTTTTTTATGTACAGTATCATATCATCTGCAAATAGTGACAGTTTAACTTCTTCTTTACCAATCTGGATTCCTTGTATTTCTTTATTTTGTCTGATTGCCGTGGCTAGGACCTCCAGTACTATGTTAAATAACAGTGGAGAGAGTGGGCATCCCTGTCTAGTTCCCGATCTCAGAGGAAATGCTTTCAGCTTCTCGCTGTTCAATATAATGTTGGCTGTGGGTTTATCATAGATGGCCTTTATTATGTTGAGGTACTTGCCCTCTATTCCCATTTTGCTGAGAGTTTTTAACATGAATGGATGTTGAACTTTGTCAAATGCTTTTTCAGCATCTATGGAGATGATCATGTGGTTTTTGTCTTTCTTTTTGTTGATGTGGTGGATGATGTTGATGGACTTTCGAATGTTGTACCATCCTTGCATCCCTGGAATGAATCCCACTTGGTCATGGTGTATGATCCTTTTGATGTATTTTTGGATTCGGTTTGCTAATATTTTGTTGAGTATTTTTGCATCTACGTTCATTGGGGATATTGGTCTGTAGTTTTCTTTTTTGGTGGGGTCTTTGCCTGGTTTTGGTATTAGGGTGATGTTAGCTTCATAGAATGAGTTTGGGAGTATCCCCTCCTCCTCTATTTTTTGGAAAACTTTAAGGAGAATGGGTATTATGTCTTCCCTGTATGTCTGATAAAATTCCGAGGTAAATCCATCTGGCCCGGGGGTTTTGTTCTTTGGTAGTTTTTTGATTACCTCTTCAATTTCGTTGCTGGTAATTGGTCTGTTTAGATTTTCTGTTTCTTTCTGGGTCAATCGTGGAAGGTTGTATTTTTCTAGGAAGTTGTCCATTTCTCCTAGGTTTCCCAGCTTGTTAGCATATAGGTTTTCATAGTATTCTCTAATAATTCTTTGCATTTCCGTGGGGTCCGTCGTGATTTTTCCTTTCTCGTTTCTGATACTGTTGATTTGTGTTGACTCTCTTTTCTTCTTAATAAGTCTGGCTAGAGGCTTATCTATTTTGTTTATTTTCTCGAAGAACCAGCTCTTGGTTTCATTGATTTTTGCTATTGTTTTATTCTTCTCAATTTTATTTATTTCTTCTCTGATCTTTATTATGTCCCTCCTTCTGCTGACCTTAGGCCTCATCTGTTCTTCTTTTTCCAATTTTGATAATTGTGACATTAGACCATTCATTTGGGATTGCTCTTCCTTTTTTAAATATGCTTGGATTGCTATATACTTTCCTCTTAAGACTGCTTTTGCTGTGTCCCACAGAAGTTGGGGCTTAGTGTTGTTGTTGTCATTTGTTTCCATATATTGCTGGATCTCCATTTTGATTTGGTCATTGATCCATTGATTATTTAGGAGCGTGTTGTTAAGCCTCCATGTGTTTGTGAGCCTCTTTGCTTTCTTTGTACAGTTTATTTCTAGTTTTATGCCTTTGTGGTCTGAAAAGTTGGTTGGTAGGATTTCAATCTTTTGGAATTTTCTGAGGCTCTTTTTGTGGCCTAGTATGTGGTCTATTCTGGAGAATGTTCCATGTGCACTTGAGAAGAATGTATATCCCGCTGCTTTTGGATGTAGAGTTCTATAGATGTCTATTAGGTCCATCTGCTCTACTGTGTTGTTCAGTGCTTCCGTGTCCTTACTTATTTTCTGCCCAGTGGATCTATCCTTTGGGGTGAGTGGTGTGTTGAAGTCTCCTAGAATGAATGCATTGCAGTCTATATCCCCCTTTAGTTCTGTTAGTATTTGTTTCACATATGCTGGTGCTCCTGTGTTGGGTGCATATATATTTAGAATGGTTATATCCTCTTGTTTGACTGAGCCCTTTATCATTATGTAGTGTCCTTCTTTATCTCTTGTTACTTTCTTTGTTTTGAAGTCTATTTTGTCTGATATTAGTACTGCAACCCCTGCTTTCTTCTCACTGTTGTTTGCTTGAAATATGTTTTTCCATCCCTTGACTTTTAGTCTGTACATGTCTTTGGGTTTGAGGTGAGTTTCTTGTAAGCAGCATATAGATGGGTCTTGCTTTTTTATCCATTCTGTTACTCTGTGTCTTTTGATTGGTGCATTCAACCCATTAACATTTAGGGTGACTATTGAAAGATATGTACTTATTGCCATTGCAGGCTTTAAATTCGTGGTTACCAAAGGTTCAAGGTTAGCCTCTTTAGTATCTTACTGCCTAAGTTAGCTCGCTTATTGAGCTGTTATATACACTGTCTGGAGATTCTTTTCTTCTCTCCCTTCTTGTTCCTCCTCCTCGATTCTTCATATGTTGGGTGTTTTGTGCTGTGCTCCTTCTAGGAGTGCTCCCATCTAGAGCAGTCCCTGTAAGATGTTCTGTAGAGGTGGTTTGTGGAAAGCAAATTCCCTCAGCTTTTGTTTGTCTGGGAATTGTTTAATCCTACCATCATATTTGAATGATAGTCGTGCTGGATACAGTATCCTTGGTTCGAGGCCCTTCTGTTTCATTGTATTAAATATATCTTGCCATTCTCTTCTGGCCTGTAGGGTTTCTGTTGAGAAATCTGACGTTAGTCTGATGGGTTTCCCTTTATAGGTGACCTTTTTCTCTCTAGCTGCCTTTAACACTCTTTCCTTGTCCTTGATCTTTGCCATTTTAATTATTATGTGTCTTGGTGTTGCCCTTCTTGGATCCTTTCTGTTGGGGGTTCTGTGTATTTCCGTGGTCTGTTCCATTACTTCCTCCCCCAGTGTGGGGAAGTTTTCAGCAATTATTTCTTCTAAGATACTTTCCATCTCTTTTCCTCTCTCTTCTTCTTCTGGGACCCCTATAATACGGATATTGTTCCTTTTGGATTGGTCACACAGTTCTCTTAATATTGTTTCATTCCTGGAGATCCTTTTGTCTCTCTCTATGTCAGCTTCTATGCGTTCCTGTTCTCTGATTTCAATTCCATCAATGGCCTCTTGCATTCTATCCATTCTGCTTATAAACCCTTCCAGAGTTTGTTTCATTTCTGCGATCTCCTTTCTGGCATCTGTGATCTGTTTCCGGACTTCATCCCATTTTTCTTGCGTATTTCTCTGCATCTCTGTCAGCATGTTTATGATTCTTATTTTGAATTCTTTGTCAGGAAGACTGGTTAGGTCTGTCTCCTTCTCTGGTGTTGTCTCTGTGATCTTTGTCTGCCTGTAGCTTTGCCTTTTCATGGTGATAGGAATAGTCTGCAGAACTGGGACGAGTGACGGCTGGAAGGACTTCCTTTCTTGTTGGTTTGTGGCCCTCCTCTCCTGGGAGAACAGCGACCTCTAGTGGCTTGTGCTGCGCAGCTGCGCGCAGACAGGGTTTCTGCTTCCTGCCCGGCTGCTATGGAGTTAATCTCCGCTGTTGCTGTGGGCGTGGCCTGGCTCGGGCAGCTGCTCCAAAGTGGTGGAGTCGCGTTGGAGCAGGAGCTGCTGGGAGGCTATTTATCTCCGTAAGGGGCCTCCCTGCTCCCTGCAGCCCAGGGGTTAGGGTGCCCAGGGATCCCGGATTCCCTACCTCTGGATTAAGTGACCCGCCCTGCCCCTTTAAGACTTCCAAAAAGCACCCGCCAAAACAAAACAACGACCACAAAAAAAAACAAGAAAAAAAATTTTTTTAATTAAAAAAAAAAAAAAAAATTTTAATTAAAAAAAAAAGGTGGTCGTTCGTTTTTCTTTATTCTCCGGTGCCAGCCTCAGGCCTCTGCTCACTGGTCTTTCTGCCCTGTTTCCCTAGTATTGGGGTCCCTGTCCCTTTAAGACTTCCAAAAAGCGCTCGCCAAAACAAAGCAGCAAAAAAGCAAAAAAAAAAAAAATGGTCGCGCGCTTTTCCTATGTCCTCTGTCGCCCAGCCTCCAGTGCCCGCTCACTGTTCTTGCTGCCCTGTTTTCCTAGTATCGAGCGCCCTGCACTCTGGCCCGGATGGCTGGGGCTGGGTGTTCGGCAGCCCTGGGCTCCGTCTCCCTCCCGCTCTGCCTGCTCTTCTCCCGCCGGGAGCTGGGGGGAGGGGCGCTCGGCTCCCGCGGGGCCGGGGCTTGTATCTTACCCCCTTCGCAAGCTGCTGGGTTCTCTCAGGTGCGGATGTGGTCTGGATATTGTCCTGTGTCCTCTGGTCTTTATTCTAGGAAGGGTTGTCTTTGTTATATTTTCATAGATATATGTGGTTTTGGGAGGAGATTTCCGCTGCTCTACTCACGCCGCCATCTTCCGCCCCTCTATAATTCTTTTTTTTTAATTAATTTTATTTTGGGATCATTAATCTACAATTACATGAAGGACAGTATGTTTACTAGGTTCCCCCCTTCAGCAAGTACCCCCGACATCCCCGTTCACAGTCACTGTCCATCAACATAGTAAGATGCTGTAAAATCACTACTTGTCTTCTGTGTTGCACAGCCCTCCCCGTGCCCCCCAACACTATACATGCTAATCGTAAGGCCCCCTTTCTTTTTCTCCACCCTTGTCCCTTCCTTCCCACCCATCCTTCCCAGTCCCTTTCCCTTTGGTAACTGTTAGTCCTTTCTTAGGTTCTGTGCTTCTGCTGCTGTTTTGTTCCTTCAGTTTTCTTTTGTTCTTATACTCCACATATGAGTGAAATCATTTGGTATTTGTCTTTCTCCACCTGGCTTATTTCACTGAGCATAATACCCTCTAGCTCCATCCATGTTGTTGCAAATGGTAGGATCTGTTTTTTTCTTATGCCTGAGTAATATTCCATTGTGTATATGTACCACATCTTCTTTATCCATTCATCTACTGATGGATACTTAGGTTGCTTCCATATCTTGGCTACTGTAAATAGTGCAGCGATAAACATAGGAGTGCATCTGTCTTTTTCAAACTGGAGTGCTGCACTCTTGGGGTAAATTCCTAGAAGTGGAATTCCTGGGTCAAATGGTATTTCTATTTTGAGCATTTTGAGGAACCTCCATACTGCTTTCCACAATGGTTGAACTAATTTACACTCCCACCAGCAGTGTAGGAGGGATACCCTTTCTCCACAGCCTCGCCAACATCTGTTGTTGTTTGTCTTTTGGATGGTAGCCATCCTTACTGGTGTGAGGTGATATCTCATTGTGGTTTTAATTTGCATTTCTCTGATGACAAGCGATGTGGAGCATCTTTTCATGTGTCTGTAGGCCATCTGAATTCCTTCTTTAGAGAGCTCTCTATTCAGCTCCTCTGCCCATTTTTTAATTGGATTATTTGCTTTTTGTTTGTTGAGGTGTGTGAGCTCTTTATATATTTTGGATGTCAACCCTTTATCGGATCTGTCATTTACGAATATATTCTCCCATACTGTAGGATACCTTTTTGTTCTATTGATGGTGTCCTTTGCTGTACAGAAGCTTTTTAGCTTGATATAGTCCCATTTATTCATTTTTGCCTTTGTTTCCCTTGCCCGGGGAGATATGTTCATGAAGAAGTCACTCATGTTTATGTCTAAGAGATTTTTGCCTATGTTTTTTTCTAAGAGTTTTATGGTTTCATGACTTACATTCAAGTCTTTGATCCATGTCGAATTTACTTTTGTGTATGGGGTTAGACATTGATCCAGTTTCATTCTCTTACATGTAGCTGTCCAGTTTTGCCAGCACCATCTGTTGAAGAGACTGTCATTTCCCCATTGTATGTCCATGGCTCCTTTATCATATATTAATTGACCATATGTGTTTGGGTTAATGTCTGGCATCTCTATTCTGTTCCACTGTTTGGTGGCTCTGTTCTTGTGCCAGTACCAAATTGTCTTGATTACTGTGGCTTTGTAGTAGAGCTTGAAGTTGGGGAGTGAGATCCCCCCCCACTTTCTTCTTCCTTCTCAGGATTGCTTTAGCTATTCGGGATCTTTGGTGTTTCCACATGAATTTTTGAACTATTTGTTCCAGTTCACTTAAGAATGCTGTTGGTAGTTTGATAGGGATTGCATCGAATCTGCATATTGCTTTGGGCAGGATGGCCATTTTGACGATATTAATTCTTCCTAGCCAGGAGCATGGGATGAGTTTCCATTTGTTAGTGACCTCTTTAATTTCTCTTAAGAGTGTCTTATAGTTTTCAGCGTATAGGTCTTTCACTTCCTTGGTTAGGTTTATTCCTAGGTATTTTATTCTTTTTGATGCTATTGTGAATGGAATTGTCTTCCTGATTTCTCTTTCTATTAGTTTATTGTTAGTGTATAGGAAAGCAACAGATTTCTGTGTGTTAATTTTGTATCCTGCAACTTTGCTGAATTCTGATATTAGCTCTAGTAGTTCTGGAGTGGAGTCTTTAGGGTTTTTTTATATACAATATCATGTCATCTGCAAATAGTGACAGTTTAACTTCTTCTTTACCAATCTGGATTCCTTGTATTTCTTTGTTTTGTCTGACTGCCATGGCTAGGACCTCCAGTACTATGTTAAATAACAGTGGGGAGAGTGGGCATCCCTGTCTTATTCCCGATAGCAGAGGAAAAGCTTTCAGCTTTTCGCTGTTCAGTATGATGTTGGCTGTAGGTTTATCATATATGGCCTTTATTATGTTGAGGTACTTGCCCTCTATTCCCATTTTGCTGAGAGTTTTTATCGTGAATGGATGTTGAATTTTATCGAATGTTTTTTCAGCATCTATGGAGATGATCATGTGGTTTTTGTCTTTCTTTTTGTTGATGTGGTGGATGATGTTGATGGATTTTCAGATGTTGTACCATCCTTGCATCCCTGGGATGAATCCCACTTGGTGATGGTGTATGACCCTCTTGATGTATGTTTGAATTCGGTTTGCTAATATTTTGTTGAGTATTTTTGCATCTATGTTCATCAGGATATTGGTCTGTAGTTTTCTTTTTTGGTGGGGTCTTTGCCTGGTTTTGGTATTAGAGTGATGTTGGCTTCATAGAATGAGTTTGGGAGTATCCCCTCCTTCTCTATTTTTTGGAAAACTTTAAGGAGAATGGGTATTATGTCTTCCCTGTATGTCTGATAAAATTCCAAGGTAAATCCATCTGGCCCGGGGGTTTGTTCTTTGGTAGTTTTTTGATTACCGATTCAATTTCGTTGCTGGTAATTGGTCTGTTTAGATTTTCTGTTTCTTTCTGGGTCAGTCGTGGAAGGTTGTATTTTTCTAGGAAGTTGTCCATTTCTCCTAGGCTTCCCAGCTTGTTAGCATATAGGTTTTCATAGTAGTCTCTAATAATTCTTTGTGTTTCTGTGGGGTCCATTGTGATTTTTCCTTTCTCATTTCTGATTCTGTTGATGTGTGTTGACTCTCTTTTTCTCTTAATAAGTCTGGCTAGAGGCTTATCTATTTTGTTTATTTTCTCGAAGAACCAGCTCTTGGTTTCCTTGATTTTTGCTATTGTTTTATTCTTCTCAATTTTATTTATTTCTTCTCTGATCTTTATTATGTCCCTCCTTCTGCTGACCTTAGGCATCATTTGTTCTTTATCCAATTTTGATAATTGTGACATTAGACCATTCATTTGGGATTGTTCTTCCTTCTTTAAATATGCCTGGATTGCTATATACTTTCCTCTTAAGACTGCTTTTGCTGTATCCCACACTAGTTGGGGCTTTGTGTTGTTTTTGTTGTTTGTTTCCATATATTGCTGGATCTCCATTTTAATTTGGTCATTGATCCATTGATTATTTAGGAGCATGTTGTTAAGCCTCCATGTGTTTGTGAGCCTTTTTGCTTTCTTTGTACAATTTATTTGCCTTTGTGGTCTGAAAAGTTGGTTGGTAGGATTTCAATCTTTTGGAGTTTACTGAGGCTCTTTTTGTGGCCTAGTATGTGGTCTATTCTGGAGAATGTTCCATGTGCACTTGAGAAGAATGTGTATCCTGTTGCTTTTGGATGTAGAGTTCTGTAGATGTGTATTAGGTCCATCTGTTCTAGTGTGTTGTTCAGTGCCTCTGTGTCCTTACTTATTTTCTGTCTGGTGGATCTATCCTTTGGAGTGAATGGTATGTTGAAGTCTCCCAGAATGAATGCATTGCATTCTATTTCCTCCTTTAGTTCTGTTAATATTTGTTTCAGGTATGTTGGTGCTCCTGTATTGGGTGCATATATATTTATAATGGTTATATCCTCTTGATGGACTGAGCCCTTTATCATTATGTAGTGTCCTTCTTTATCTCTTGTTACTTTCTTTATTTTGAAGTCTATTTTGTCTGATACTAGTATTGCAACACCTGCTTTTTTCTCTCTGTTGTTTGCATGAAATATCTTTTTCCATCCCTTGACTTTAAGTCTGTGCATGTCTTTGGGTTTGAGGTGAGTCTCTTGTAAGCAGCATATGGATGGGTCTTGCTTTTTTATCCATTCTGTTACTCTGTGTCTTTTGATTGGTGCATTCAGTCCATTTACATTAGGGTGACCCATTATTGAAAGGTATGTACTTATTGCCATTGCAGGCTTTAAGTTTGTGGTTACCAAAGGTTCAAGGTTAGCTTCTTTACTATCTTACTGTCTAACTTAACTCCCTTATTGAGCTATTATAAACATGGTCTGATGATTCTTTATTTCTCTCCCTTCTTATTCCTCCTCCTCCCTTCTTCATATATTGGGTGTTTTGTTCTGTGCTCTTTCTAGGAGTGCTCCCATCTAGAGCAGTCCCTGTAAGATGCCCTGGAGAGGTTTTTTTGTGGGAGGCAAATTCCCTCAACTTTTGCTTGTCTGGGAATTGCTTAATCCCTCCTTCATATTTAAATCATAATCGTGCTGGATACAGTATTCTTGGTTCGATGCCCTTCTGTTTCATTGCATTAAGTATATCATGCCATTCTCTTCTGGCCTGTAGGGTTTCTGTTGAGAAGTCTGATGATAGCCTGATGGGTTTTCCTTTGTAGGTGACCTTTTTTTTCTCTCTGGCTGCCTTTAGTACTTTTTCCTTGTCTTTGGTCTTTGCCATTTTAATTATTATTTGTCTTGTTGTTGCCCTCCTTGGATCCCTTGTCATGGGAGTTCTGTGTACCTCTGTGGTCTGAGAGGCCATTTCTTCCCCTAGTTTGGGGAAGTTTTCAGCAATTATTTCATCACAGACACTTTCTTTCCCTTTTTATCTCTCTTCTTCTTCTGGTGTCCCTATAATGCGGGTATTGTTTCATTTTGATTGGTCACATGGTTCTCTTAAAATTCTTTCACTCCTGGAGATCCTTTTATCTCTCTCTGCATCAGCTTCTCTGCGTTCCTGTTCTCTGTTTTCTAGTCCATTAATAGTCTCTTGCATCTCGTCCATTCTGCTTTGAAGTCCTTCCAGAGCTTGTTTTATTTCTGTATTCCCCCTCCTTAGTTCTTGCATATTTCTCTGCAAGTCCATTAGCATGGTTATGACTTTTGTTTTGAATTCTTTTTCAGGAAGACTGGTTAAATCTATCTCCCCAGGTTCCTTCTCAGGGGAAGATGTAGAAGATGTCGAAGCTGTCTGGGTTAGTCTTGTCTGGATCATATTTTTTTGCCTTTTCATGTTGATTGATGCAGTGGTATGCTGTTGACTCGTCTGTCAGCTGGGAGAGTCAAGACTCTTTCCACTTGCTCTTGGCCTTTCTTTACTGGGACAACTGCGACCCCTAGTGGCTTGTGTTGGGCAGTTGCGTGTAGACTGGGTCTCTGTGTCCTGCCGGCCGGTATGGAGGAAGCTCCCTTGCCGTGGGCGTGGCCAGCCTCAGGCCGCTGCTCTGCTGTGGCGGGGCCCCGGAGGGGTAATGGAAAGGGGGCTGTTTGGCTGTTTACCTCTGTGAGGGGTCTCAGAGCTGTTGCCCAGGGGGTTAGTGTGCCCGGAGTTCCCTGGAATTTCCAGCTGCTGGACTGTGACCCGGGATGCTTCCATCCAGCTGTGGGGTCCCTGTCCCTTTAAGACTTTCAAAAAGCACTCGCTTTTCTTTGTTGTAGGAGCGCCGGCTGCAGGACCCGCTCACAGGTCTTACTGTCCTGCTTCCCTAGTTTCCGGCACCCCATGCACTGTGTCTGCGCTCTGGTGCAGATGGCTGGGGCTGGGTGTTCAGCAGTCCTGGGCTCCCTCTCCCTCCCCACTCCGACTCCTCTCCTCCTGCCAGGAGCTGGGGTGAGGGGCACTTGGGTCCCACCAGGCAGGGGCTTGTATCTTACCCCCTTTCACCAGGTGCTGGGTTCTCGCAGGTGTGGATGTGGTCTGGCTATTGTCCTGTGTCTTCTGGTCTCTCTTTTAGGGATAGTTGTATTTGTTGTATTTTCAAAAATATATATGTTTTTGGGAGGAGATTCCCACTGTCCTACTCATGCTGCCATCTTGGCTCCACCCCTCCATATAATTCTTTAAGATAAATTACTAGTAATGGAATGGCTGGAAATGGCCATCACTTCTGCCCGTTTTCTATTGGCCAGAACTCAATTTCATGCAGGATGGACTGGGAAATTTAAGCTTTTGTTTGTACAGGAAGAGTAAACAGTGTGGCAAACCCAAAATTGTCTTTGCTACTAACTTCTTCCTTACTGGTCTCTCTAACTCTGGGCTTTCCCTCTGTAATCCATACAGCACATTATCACTTGACTCACTATCCTTAACTACCACTTGGTAAGAGTCACAGATGGACTGAAATCTTTTATGATCTTCCTTTTGCGTAGAGAATGAACTTGTGACTTCTTATAATTGTTAAGGGACAGAAATGGAGAGGAGGACAGCTTTGTATTTATGAATCTGGCTGTCCTATCATCTTACAGTTACTTACTTTTTCCTTTTTATGGACAGTAGAGAAACAATGGGAAGGGTTTAGAGTGTTTCTAGTTCACAGTAGTGGTCACACTTCCTGTAGCAAATTCCTTCCAAACACTATTGTATTTGCAAGGGCAAAGGTGAGAAAGAAAGATATGGGATGGATATTGGTGCTGCTACATCCAGCAATATGACCTTGGGTGAGCAATCTTTCTGTGCATCAGTGTTCCCTGCTGTATTATACAGTTCTATGATGGGATGAAATGGAAGCCATGTATTGCGATTCACCAATCTCCCTTTAAAAATCATCCGAAAAGAAAAATCTTAACTTTGGGGAAGACAGGATTCTGGACCATGGGCAGCCCTAGAATTGTGTGTGTGTTTGTGCATGTGGGTGTGTGATGCTCATATCCAATGTCTCAGGCCTCTGAGCTGAGGGGAATCTTCATCTCCAGCTCATTTTTATTTACATGGAGCCTTTCAGATCAGTCTTCACTGAAGCAGCAAACACTTCAGGGTCATGGCTGTAAGTGTCAAGTGCCTCCTCAGCTCCCAGTCAGAAGATTCAGTTTAAGGCTTCACAAGTGGATCTCTCTAGAGTTGTTTTTAATCTGCAGTAAGAGGAACAGCCTGGTGGGAGCCCTGCATTTCTAGTGCTTCTGGCATCCTCCTTAGGAAATGAGAGTCCTCCAGGTCCACTATCTGGTTCTGTTCAGGTCATTAGGTTGTCCTTTTACTGATGGGGTGGGGGTGTTACTGAGCCCAGTGATAAAACCCTATTGTGGGCACATCCCAGAGTACCTTCTCTGAAATAACATCAGCAAAAAAAAAAAAAAAAATCATTGCTCTTGTTGGCAGTCTGACTATTCTTGTTCCGAAAGTAGATGTCAAGTAGCAATTTGCCTGGTTAGGACCTCACTGCCATGACCTGGGGAAGTTGATTACACTAGTCGTGTCTCAGTCTTCTTGAATATAAGCTGAGAAGAATAATTGTTCCATCCCTACAGGCTCCTGTGAGGGTTGAGATAATTTATGAAAAATATTTATAATGCCTGGCACATAGAAAGCCCTATATAAATGTTAGATAGACTTGCTATAAATAATCATTAATTATTCTGACATTTAATTTATGCAACACTCCTCTGAGGTAGATATTTTAATTTTATTCCCCTCTTATAAATGAGGAAATTAAGACAGAACAGTCAAGTAACTCATCCAAGCTAACTACATTTAATAAGTTCTAGAATTGGAATTCAAAACCAAGCAGTCTGGATAAATAGGACCAAATAACAAAGGAAATGTGACACTATATCCCAAGGGGAGTTATATTAGAACCGAGCAGTTGGGCACTCCAATGACATGGGATTGTGGTTTCTGCTTACCTTTCCAGCTTTATCAAAATATGGGGGATTGATAAAGGCTATGTAATTTTGGGTTAAGAACTTAGGGTGCAGAGTCAGACAATTTTGGGTTCAAACTCAAATTCTACTTCTCAGTAGCTGGGTGAGCTTCAGTAAATTATTTGAGCTGTATAAGCCCAGGTTTCCTGATCTGCAAAATCCTAGTAATACCTTTTTATATTAATGCATGTAAACTACTTAGCAAATATCTTAGTATAAGTGCTCAGAAAGCATTGGCCATGTGGTAGGTTCTCAAATGGCCCCAATTCTTATCTGTTCCTATATTGATACCCTTTTCCAGGTAACTTTTTAGTACCTCCCACTCTCTGTCTAGATCCAGTCATACGGCTTGCCTTGGTCAATGTAATGACAGTGTGCCAGTTCTAAATCTTGTATCTCAGTTATCACAATGAGAACAGGCACATGTTGGGGAGCTAGGAGATATATGGGAAATTGAGTCATAGAGTTTGATATGGAACTGAGATTTGAATACAGATCTATCTGATTTGGTAACTAGAGCTCTTCTCCCCTCTGCTGGTTTTCTTTGCTATAGGGGAAAACAACTTGGGGGCAGAGTTAAGGTGGTCTTTTTTCTCTTTTTTTTGCATTAGATTGGATTACCAAGAAAGATCACAAAACTAACTTATATTTAATCAAAAGGTAATTACAACAATGAGTAATAAAAAGAGAGAAAGAAAAAGAAAATGTGCATTTTTGAGAGCAAAATAGGTTTTCTAATCAGTATACAGGCAATGCAGGGCAGTTCCTCTAGTTATGTCTGTAAGTTCATTTGTAATATGAGCCAACATTTTTTAGGGCATGCCTCTTTGATACTTACAGATCCAGCAGTCTGAAATGAGTTAGGTGCAGTTGGGGTTGTCAACAGAGGACTGGTATTGCATAATAAAGAATGTGGCTGGCCTTTGTCCTAGTTTCTGGGAAAGAGACTCCAAATCCTTGGAGTTTCCTTAGTAACAGGAGTGTGTGTTACTCATGAGTCCCTCACACCATCCCTCACCGTACCTGAGTTTATGCTAATGAGGTGAGGATGTGGGCTGGTCCTGCTGTAAAGACAAACCATGTGATTAGAAAAGGCTGGGGCTTTGAGCTGTGTGATATCAGATAGATCTCTCAACATCCCAGTAGGGAAGGTGGAGGTGGCCATTGAGTTCAAGCATGTGGCCAGTCATTCAGTCAATCATGCCTACATAATGAATCCCCAGTACAACCTCTGAACATTGAACTTAGTGAAGCTTCCTGGTTGGTGAAAACACTGATGTTCCAGAAGGGTGATATATCCTGATCCCCCAGGGAGAGAGCAGGGAAACTGCCTTCAGGACCCTGTCAGTCTTTGTCCTATGTCTCTTCATTTGCCTGGTCCTGACTCGTATTCTTTATAATCAAACTATAATCATAAAGAGAACACATTCTTGAGTTCTGTAACTTGTTCAAGCAAATTATCAAGAAGGAGCAGTGTTGTGGGAACCCCTGAATTTGTAGCTTATTGGTCAGAATTGCAGGTAGCCTGAAGATCCTCAGGTTTATGGCAGGTATCTTAAATGAAGGTGGTCTTTTTGGAGACCATGCCTTTAACTTGTGGAGTCTGATGCTCCGTCCCTCCCTGATGCTGACATCAGAATTGCATTGCAATATTGCAAGTAGCCTAGACGACCCCACATACTTTCTTTTCCAAGATCACTATTTTATTTACATAATAATAATAATAATAATAATAATAATGTGTGTATGTATATATGTATATCTCCTTATTAAAATCAGGATTATAGATATTGAACTTTCCTTTGTCCATTCCTTTCCCAATCTAATTTCCCTTTCTCTCAAAGTAAACCACTTTGTTTACTTTCTTGTGCAGTTTTCCTAGTCTTCTTGTATGCATTTATATACATATACATCTCCATAAATGATACAATGTGTTACTTTGTGTTTGGGTTTTATTTGACATGGAAGACATCATATTTGTGTGTTTATGTGTATGAAGATTTCTTTCTATTCAACAATACTTTTTGGATATCTAATATTTAAAATTACTTCATTAAAAACAAAACAGGTAAAACACTTCTGCCTACCCTTTCCCCTAATGATGGACATGTAAGTTGCTTCCTAATTTTAGCTATTATTTCAAATGATTTAATGAACATCCTCGTGTATGACTTCTTGGACTCATGTGGGAGTGTTTCCTTGAACAGATCTGCTGTGTGTCTTTGAAAATCTGGTGTCCTTTCAGTCATCTGATTTGACACTTTTTAAAATCATTTATTTAGTGACAGTTTGATGATTTAGAATTAATGTCCCAAGTTATAGCAGTTATGAACTAGGTGATAAGGAGGAGTAATTGGTGGTAGATAGGCTGGCTATCAGCCACTAGGGAGACAGAAGATTTAATTTTGACTAGAGGAAAACTTTCTTTTTTTTTTTTTAAACCATGAAGTGTAAGATAATTCGGAAAGTGTGATTCTGATGGAGAATGAATAAGCAGTTAAATGTGATTTTATGGTCTTTGACTTATCATCAAATCACTTTGTAAGTTTGATGTAGGAGCAGGTGCCTATGTGTGCACATATGCCTGCAGTCCACTTACACACATAAGAGAAGGCTGTTAATTTACAGATGGAGTATGATGTTCCTGAATTTCTTCCCCAACTCTGTCAAGTACTAATTACCAAATAAATTTGTACTTGTCTGCTCAGGTTGCTATAACCAACTACCATGACAGGGTGGTTTCAACAACAGACTTTATTGCTCATAGTTCTGGAGGCTGGGAAGTCCAAGGTCACAATGCTGACTGATTCAGTTCCTGGTGAGGATCTTCCTGGCCTACAGACAGCCACCTTCTTGCTGTGTCCTGACATGGTGGAGAGAGAGTAAACTGGTAGACTCTACTTATAAGGGCACTAATCCCGTCATGAGAGCCTCATGCTTATGACCTCATCTAAGCCTAATTATCTCCCAAAGACCCTATCTCCAAATACTATTGTAATTGGGGTTAGGACTTGAACATAAATTTTTTTGGGGAAGCACATATTCAGTTCACAAAGATGTGGTTACCTCATACTCAACCCAAGACCTTAGGAGAGTGGCCCCATTACCTTACCTCCTTCCATAACATGTACACAAAGATTTTTCTTGTGGGTCAGAAACTTGTAATGAATGATGATTTCTAGCCACAGTTTATCTTTGAACCATTCTCCCACCCATGATAATTATGGAACAGTGTTGTACAACCCTCTTGGGATTTCCTTCTTGAGCCTCTAAAATGATTCCATCAGTCAGATGGTTCGAAAATTCTGATTGAATCTCAGGGCATTGGTACTTTTATTTATAAACAGTTACAGAAAAGAATCACAGTCTTAGACACCAGGGCAAATATGTTTACCCAATCTTTAGGCTCATCACAGACCATAATTATCATTTATATGGGTCCCATTCAGGAGGGGAAGCCCTGAGTGATCCTGAACCCTTGTTCTTTATCTTGCAAAGTAATGATCGATTTCTTACCTTCAGATATTCCTTTCTTCAGGCAGTTTTCTAACCTTGTACTTATGAAAAAAACGATCAGGTTAAATCTTGCAGGGAAGACGCTGTGTCTGGTGAGCAAAGTCTTTCCTG
Organism: Manis pentadactyla; assembly: GCF_030020395.1. Classification (NCBI taxonomy): domain Eukaryota; kingdom Metazoa; phylum Chordata; class Mammalia; order Pholidota; family Manidae; genus Manis; species Manis pentadactyla. Next base: position 10,039,177 of record NC_080023.1, read on the forward strand.
CGCGAGGGAGGAGGAGTTGGGTTCTGGGTGCCATATGTTTGCCTCCCTGCACGATTATTCTCTCCCTCCTCTGGCTACATAGTCTCTTTTCCACTGAATATTCATCATAGTTCCTCCTGTCATTTCCTTTTTCACCTCTTAAGCCAGTGTCAAATATCACCATCCAGGAACCAGGGTAACATCAATGATAATCATTTATGCTAACAACAAATATTTGCTAAATATCTCCTTTGTTACAAGAACTGCATGTTTACATTTATTTCTCCCATCAGTCCTAATAGATTGGCCTTAATATTATACCCATTCTGTAACTGAGAAAATTGAGGCTCTAAAAGGCTACATAATTTTCCCAAAGCCTCATAGCTAGCAAATGGCAATGCCAGGGTTGGTACCCAGGCAAGCTGACTCCATGCTTTTGATGACTCCCCTGTTCTTCACGAACTGGGACTTTCACTTTACATCCAGTGTTATTGAATTCTCATAACATTACTTTAAGGTTGGGATGATAAAGCCCACTTCCAGATGAAATCACCATCTTCAGCAAAACTAGTTTGCCCCAGATCACTGAAAGTGGAGGAATCAGATGCAACCTTTCCTCTTCAGCAAACTACCTCCATTTAAGTCCTCCTGGTTGCATTTAATTAAATCAAAGTCTCAAGGTCTTTTGTCCCAAGCCAGGAAATGAACTGTGAAATGCAGAATGTATCTGTTTCACTGACTTTCCTTATTTTTTGACCTTGCAGGTCCTGTTATCATTGCCCCTTCATAGGATGCGGTTCAACATTGTTCTCTACTCTCCCTGCCTCCTGTTTCTGCCCCCACACTATACAACAATCTTCATTTTAAAGTTGTCTCAAGTTATGTTCAAATCTCCAGAGTCCTTGCAGCCTTAAGGAGCACTGGATCTAATTTTAAAATGATTTATCGTTGCAATTTGTGCTAATATCATTATAAATCATCAATTTACATAGACTGAAGATCTGATTAATTCAAATGTATTCATTTATTTTAGATTAATATGCACCCACTGACTAACCTCTGTATTCATTTACACACAAGATTAAAAACAGATTATTACATCCAAACAAGTCCCTACACCAAGCCGCTTGAGTAGAATTGCCCATTTCCAGTACTGGGAGGGTAGCTTGGGGATTGCTTTATATTCTTGAAGGGGTCAAAGGAGGAAGTGTCACATCTGCCTGTCATGACAACAACAAGCCTTGGGCTTCTGACTCTCACACTGTCACTGTGCTTGCACTGCCTCTGGGCACACTGACACTTTGTCGACCTTGGTTTTCCAATCTGTGGTGGCTATTCACAGAACAGGGACTATTCATAGGATGCTTTCTATGTGCCCAATGATGACGCAGGGCTTTGTGGATGCTAATTCAGTTAACCTTTACATCAACCCTATGAGGTAGGCACTAATGTTACTCTATTTTACAGAGGGTGGAACTGAGGCTCAGAGAGATTTAGTAACTTGTCCAGAGTCAAGCTAGTGTGATAATAAGTGTGTCAGAGTCACAACTTGAACTCAAAAACCCTGTCTCCTGAGTCCATACTCTTAGCCACTCTGCTATGTGGTTTTAGGATCAACCAGAATCATGCAAGAATTGAAAGGCCCCTTAGAGATTTCTTCAAAACATTTCTAATGCTAAATGTTGATACAGACACTCTGAGCAGCTGAAATCATGCCCAGCACTTCCTACAAAATCTCAAGATACCCAGTCTGGTTCTGGACAAAGGCAATTGCTCAATAAATGTGCATTTCAATTAGCTATTGATTATTTTTCCTCTGTAATGGAATTATATATTTAGGATGAGGATATTTGATTAATGCTCTAGAATTCTGGAGTTGTATGATGTGAGTTTGTTTTCTACTTCCATCAATTGTTAGTCCAGCTACTGTACATGCCCAGCCCCTGGGAGCCTTAGTTTCCTGATCCATGAAGTGGTTGTCTTGTTTTTCTGACTGACTTCTTCCGGCTCAGCTGTGAGCACCTATGATGCATCAGCCAGTTCCATAATGCAGCTTCCTAGGCAGTCCAGGGTCTCATTAGCCTGAACCTGAGTTGCTGCTTCCCTAAAGTTTCCCCAAGGGTTTCACTACTGAAGGAGAGTCCAGGAAGCAGGTCACCTGTTTCCAATCTGTTTACAGTTTATAGGCAAAGGCATTGGGTTGACTTGAAGCACAAAATATGATTAATGATTTGAAGTACTAATGGAATGTTGGCCCTGCAGAAATGCCTTCCTGTATATTTCCAGAAAAGCCTTTCTTACCTCAGACCTTGGATTTTAAATTATATTCCTAAGTCCACTTTTTATAGCCTAAACATATCTATCAGCCACCTATTGTGTGAAGAACATTTTGCCTGGTGGGAGAGGAATGTGAACAGTAATAAATATATCATGAACTTGTAGAGCAACTTTTTAAAAAAAGGATTTTCATGTCCTGCATTGTTTCATTGAAAGAGCAGTGAAATGAGAGACCAAGGTTTGAATTGGGCTTTATCATGGCAAAGTGACCTTAGGTAAGTCACTGTCCCTCCTTGGAATTGATTTCCCTATCTGGTAGGGACCTGGATTAGTTGACCTGAGCTCTGATTTTCTATGATGCTTTGATACTTTGTCTTATTTAAAGTAGAGATGTAGTCCCTTAAACATTGAAAGGCACATGCTAGTTGTTCAGCAGAGGCAGGAGGAACTGATGCTAATTACTTTAAATCACAGGCTCTGGCATCAGGTTGCTAGAGTTCAAATTCGGGCTTAACTATTTCCCACTGGGCAAGTTACTCAGTCTCTCTCTCTCCATCTGTAAAACAGGGATGATAATAGCAACCACCTCACAGAGTCAGTCAAGGAGCAAATTAGTAATATAAAGTGCTAGAGTAGTGCCCGGCTTGTAGTAGGTGCTCAATAAATGCCAGCTGCTCCTGGCTGGTTAAGAAATTTGGAACACACATTCACAGAGAAGGCAAAACCCTGATGTGTACCCTTGATTTGATAAAAATCCATGTCAGATACTAGGCCTGAAGTAGAACTGAGCACAGGACAGGATCAGATTTGGGGGTCAAAAAAGGAGGTCTCAGATCCAGTAGAAGAGGCTGCAGTTTTGTTTTGGAGATGAGCATGTTTAAAGGACAGAGGGAAAGCTATAAAGTGGAAAATAGCTAAAGGTGTTGGAGTTTGGATATCAGGTCTCTGTGAATAATATTCCCCACACTGCTCATTCTGCCGGTCCTAATGGTTAAATTTATGAAACTGATCATCCTCCCTTCTCTTCCTCCCTCCCTCCCTTTCCTTCCTTTCTTTGACTTCACAGAGCAGTTATAGGTTTAGAACAAAATTGAGAAAAGGCATAGAGATTTCCCATGTAACTCCTGAGCCTGTACATGCATAGCCTTCCACATTATCCGTATCATCACCAGGATGGTCACCTGGACATATGTATAATGACATAAATCCATCATTATAGCATCACAGAGTAATTTCACTGCTCTAAAATTCTCTATATTCTACTTATTCATCTTTTTCTCCTCTTTCCATGTTCCCCTCCATCCGACAACCTCTGATCTTTTTATTGTCTTCATAGTTTTTCCTTTTCTAGAATACCGTGTAGGTGGAATATAGCATATAGCCTTGTCAGTAATGTACATTCAAAGTTCACTCAGTAATATGCATTTAAGTTTCCTCTATGTCTTTTTTCATGGCTCTTGATAGCTCTTTTCATTCCACTGTTTGAATGTTCCACAGTTTATCCACTCACCTACTGAAGGACATTTTGGTTGCTTCCAAGTTTTGGCAATTATGAATTAAGCTTCTGTAAACCTCCATGGGCAGGTTTTTGTGTGGATATAAGTTTTCAACTCCATTGGGTAGATGCCAAGGAGTACAATTGTGGACTAGTATGGTAGGAGTATGGTTAGTTTTGTAACCTTTCTTTTTATCCTCTCACATTCTCTCCTTTAAAAAAACATTCTATCATCTCCCATCCCATTAAGCCCCAATTCCTGTGGATTCTGTCTTCCAGAAGCATTTCCATTTATCGCTCTTTCTCCACTTTCAGGTCAAGGTCGCCTTGGGTCTCACTGGGACTGTCACTATACAGTAATCTCTTGCCAGGCTCTCTGCCTTTGGGATGGGAACCTTCATGGCTGAGCGGACCCCTCTGTGAGGCAGTGGGAAAGAGCACAGAGTCTGGGGTTAGTTTGTCCGGATTAATTTCCAACTTCACCTACATATTCTTGGGAAAGTGTCTTAACTGGTCTTGCTATGTTTTTTTTTTTTAATCTATAGAAAATAATAACAACACTACCTCACAATAGTGTGGAGATCAAATGCAGTTATCCATGCTAGATAATTACTATAGTGGCTGACTCCTGGTCATCTTCAAAAATCAGTACTATCACTATTACTTATAATATGACGTCCACCCCTGCCACCACGACCACCACTGCCAGCATCATCACAGAAAGTGAGGCTGGAGTGATGGACAAGTTCTAGATGTCACTCACCCTGCAGTTTCAGATATCAGCCAGTCCCTGGTACATCAGTCCATGCCTGTTGAATCGTTAAGACCACGAGGTGTCTGAAACTCTATCAGGTGAGAAATATAAAGGAAGCAAGGTTGTTGGGCCTGGTGAAGTGAGATGCCACATGTCCGTATACGCAGAAGTCTGCGGAAGAGCTATTAAACCATATGTAATAGTGGTTGTGTGGCTACTTCTGCTGCTATTTCCACTCTGTGGGAAGTTCGCAGTCTGCAGGGCTGCAAAAGCGGAGACTGGCTGCGAGTGGAGTGGAGCACACCGCACCGCATCCCACTCCAGCTTAGCCCTCCCGACAACCCTGCACTGCATTATTATTGTCTTTCTTTCAAGCTGAAGATTCTGAGGCTTGCAGAGTTGAAAATGGTGTGCTTCAAACTCTTCTAAGGCATCATGGCTCTTCTCTGGAGTTTTGCTCACTGCAGATAGCTCCTTCTAATGATATGACATGTCCAACAACACAGTGATTGCTTTGGGAAGCAGGGAGATAGATTCCCATCGCAGGAGTTATCCAAGCTGACACTAACATGTGCAGAAGGTTTAAGCATTCGTGGAAGGCTGGGATGAAATGATCTTTAAGGCTAACAGTCTAAGCCTTTGTGAAATGCTGCCAGTGCCTGACAACCTGGGAGCATTATACTTGTGTTATTATCCAGTACTATATTAAAAGAACTCTCTTTTGCCCCTTGGAAACCCAGGGCCAGATCTTGAATAGAACCTCTAGTTTGTCAAAGCATATTTTAAAATGCACTTGGGTAGTTAGTAACCCTTAACTATAAATCCCTTCAATGAAATTCCAGAGCATTAATAGGCCATGAAATTCCACAGAGGGGCATTTTCCTTAGCTAACGTCAGCATTTTCTAACTTCCTGTAAATATTTGTTCACATGAAGCAGCTATTAGATTTCCTGGTGCAGAACATTCTCAGCCACCAATGGAAAAGTTTTCTAAAAGATGGATTGCTTTTCTGTGGTCCCATGACAACTGCTGCTTGAAATCGTTATGTTGCTGACATCCTCAGTTAATATCAAGCCTTGAAATACTGATTCTAGGACCTAGTGAAGACAGACCCATGAGGGATCCCACTTTATTGTCTTACCGACCCTTGACTTCATCTGGGCACGAAGCTAGAGCTAGATGTCCATGCATTATAACATATGATGCACCAAGTGGCCATGCTCGGAATGTATTTTACAGATCAAGTTGCTAAGACCCAAACAGGCTAGATCTGAGCTGTCCGATATAATAGCCATGAGTCACGCATGGCTATTTTGATTTACAATAATTAAAATTAAATACACTTAAAAATTCAATTCACTGGAATTGAAGACTAGGACTAGCCACATTTCAAGTGCTCATTAGCCACATGTGAGTCGTGGGTACCACTCTGGACAGTGCAGATTAGAATATCTCCATCATCTCAGAAAGTTCTTTTGAATAGCACTGGCCTAGAAGGTTATTTAAATGGGAGAGTTTGGATGGGAAACCAGGCCTCTGATATTCTTATGTAGCTGTGCTGCACAGAAAGCAATGTGCGATCTGTAACAGACGTTATCAAGCCCTTTGCCTTCAGAGATGGATGATATTAGCAGAAACATCAGGGTGGAGATGTGAGCATTGTGAGATGATGGGGGTGAGCACTGAAAATAGACCTTCTGGATGTCCCCAGATGCTAACCAAGTTCACACAATTCACTAGTGTCAGGGCTCAGACCTGGGTCCCACTCCACAGCCCCTCCCTTCAGAAACCCACTCCTTTTGTTTCTGTTACTTAAAAAACAGGTGTATTTAAAAGTCATTTCAGAGGATGGGCGGAAGATGGTGGCGTGAGTAGAGCAGCAGAACTCTCCTCCCAAAACCACATATATCTATGAAAATATAACAAAGACAACCCTTCCTAGAATAAAGACCAGAGGACACAGGACAATATCCAGACCACATCCGCACCTGAGAGAACCCAGCGCCTCGCGAAGGGGGTAAGATACAAGCCCCGGCCCCGCGGGAGCCGAACGCCCCTCCCCCCAGCTCCCGGCGGGAGAAGAGCAGGCAGAGCGGGAGGGAGACGGAGCCCAGGACTGCCGAACACCCAGCCCCCGCCATCCAGGCCAGAGTGCAGGGCCCTCGATACTAGGAAAACAGGGCAGCAAGAACAGTGAGCAGGCACTGGAGGCCTGGTGCTGGAGGACACCAGAAAAGCAAGCGACCATTTTTTTTTTCTTTTTTGTGGTCGTTGTTTTGTTTTGGTGAGCGCTTTTTGGAAGTCTTAAAGGGGCAGGGCGGGTCACTTAGTCCAGAGGTAGGGAATCCGGGATCTCTGGGCACCCTAACCCCTGGGCTGCAGGGAGCAGGGAGGCCCCTTACGGAGATAAATAGCCTCCCAGCCGCTCCCCCTCCAACGCGACTCCACCACTTTGGAGCAGCAGCCCAAGCCAGGCCACGCCCACAGCAACAGCGGAGATAAACTCCATAGCAGCCGGGCAGGAAGCAGAAGCCCTGTCTGCGGGCAGCTGCGCAGCACAAGCCACTAGAGGCCGCTGTTCTCCCAGGAGACGAGGGCCAAAAACCAACAAGAAAGGAAGTCCTTCCAGCCGTCACTCGTCCCAGTTCTGCAGACTATTCCTATCACCATGAAAAGGCAAAGCTACAGGCAGACAAAGATCACAGAGACAACACCAGAGAAGGAGACAGACCTAACCAGTCTCCCTGAAAAAGAATTCAAAATAAGAATCATAAACATGCTGACAGAGATGCAGAGAAATACGCAAGAGAAATGGGATGAAGTCCGGAGGGAGATCACAGATGCCAGGAAGGAGATCACAGAAATGAAACAAACTCTGGAAGGGTTTATAAGCAGAATGGATAGGATGCAAGAGGCCATTGATGGAATTGAAACCAGAGAACAGGAACACATAGAAGCTGACATAGAGAGAGATAAAAAGATATCCAGGAATGAAACAATATTAAGAGAACTGTGTGACCAATCAAAAAGGAACAATATCCGTATTATAGGGGTTCCAGAAGAAGAAGAGAGAGGAAAAGAGATGGAAAGTATCTTAGAAGAAATAATTGCTGAAAACTTCCCCAAACGGGGGAGGAAATAATCGAACAGACCACGGAAATACACAGAACCCCCAACAGAAAGGATCCAAGGAGGACAACACCAAGACACATAATAATTAAAATGGCAAAGATCAAGGACAAGGAAAGAGTTTTAAAGGCAGCTAGAGAGAAAAAGGTCACCTATAAAGGAAAACCCATCAGGCTAACATCAGATTTCTCAACAGAAACCCTACAGGCCAGAAGAGAATGGCATGATATATTTAATACAATGAAACAGAAGGGCCTTGAACCAAGGATACTGTATCCAGCACAATTATGATTTAAATATGAAGGAGGGATTAAGCAATTCCCAGATAAGCAAAAGTTGAGGGAATTTGCTTCCCACAAACCACCTCTACAGAACATCTTACAGGGACTGCTCTAGATGGGAGCACTCCTAGAAAGAGCACAGCACAAAGCACCCAACATATGAAGAATCGATGAGGAGGAATAAGAAGGGAGAGAAGAAAAGAATCTCCAGACAGTGTATATAACAGCTCAATAAGCGAGCTACGTTAGGGAATAAGATACTAAAGAGGCTAACCTGAACCTTTGGTAACCATGAATTTGAAGCCTGCAATGTCAATAAGTACATATCTTTCAATAGTCACCCTAAATGTTAATGGGTTGAATGCACCAATCAAAAGACACAGAGTAATAGAATGGATAAAAAAGCAAGACCCATCTATAAGCTGTTTACAAGAAACTCACCTCAAACCCAAAGACATGTACAGACTAAAAGTCAAGGGATGGAAAAACATATTTTAAGCAAACAACAGCAAGAAGAAAGCAGGAGTTGCAGTATTAATATCAGACAAAATAGACTTCAAAACAAAGAAAGTATTAAGAGATAAAGAAGGACACTACATAATGATAAAGGGCTCAGTCCAACAAGAGGATATAACCATTCTAAATATATATGCACCCAACACAGGAGCACCAGCATATGTGAAACAAATACTAACAGAACTAATGGGGGAAATAGACTGCAATGCATTCTTTCTAGGAGACTTCAACACACCACTCACCCCAAAGGATAGATCCACTGGGCAGAAAATAAGTAAGGACACGGAAGCACTGAACAACACAGTAGAGCAGATGGACCTAATAGACATCTATAGAACTCTACATCCAAAAGCAACAGGATATACATTCTTCTCAAGTGCACATGGAACATTCTCCAGAATAGACCACATACTAGGCCACAAAAAGAGCCTCAGAAAATTCCAAAAGATTGAAATCCTACCAACCAACTTTTCAGACCACAAAGGCATAAAACTAGAAATAAACTGTACAAAGAAAGCAAAGAGGCTCACAAACACATGGAGGCTTAACAACATGCTCCTAAATAATCAATGGATCAATGACCAAATCAAAATGGAGATCCAGGAATATATGGAAACAAATGACAACAACAACACTAAGCCCCAACTTCTGTGGGACACAGCAAAAGCAGTCTTAAGAGGAAAGTATATAGTAATCCAAGCATATTTAAAAAAGGAAGAACAATCCCAAATGAATGGTCTAATGTCACAATTATCGAAATTGGAAAAAGAAGAACAGATGAGGCCTAAGGTCAGCAGAAGGAGGGACATAATAAAGATCAGAGAAGAAATAAATAAAATTGAGAAGAATAAAACAATAGCAAAAATCAAGGAAACCAAGAGCTGGTTCTTCAAGAAAATAAACAAAATAGATAAGCCTCTAGCCAGACTTATTAAGAAGAAAAGAGAGTCAACACAAATCAACAGTATCAGAAACGAGAAAGGAAAAATCACGACGGACCCCAAAGAAATACAAAGAATTATTAGAGAATACTATGAAAACCTATATGCTAACAAGCTGGGAAACCTAGGAGAAATGGACAACTTCCTAGAAAAATACAACCTTCCACGATTGACCCAGAAAGAAACAGAAAATCTAAACAGACCAATTACCAGCAACGAAATTGAAGCGGTAATCAAAAAACTACCAAAGAACAAAACGCCCGGGCCAGATGGATTTACCTCGGAATTTTATCAGACATACAGAGAGGACATAATACCCAATCTCCTTAAAGTTTTCCAAAAAATAGAGGAGGAGAGGATACTCCCAAACTCATTCTATGAAGCCAACATCACCCTAATACCAAAACCAGGCAAAGACCCCACCAAAAAAGAAAACTACAGACCAATATCCCTGATGAACATAGATGCAAAAATACTCAACAAAATATTAGCAAACCGAATTCAAAAATACATCAAAAGGATCATACACCATGACCAAGTGGGATTCATCCCAGGGATGCAAGGATGGTACAACATTCGAAAGTCCATCAACATCATCCACCACATCAACAAAAAGAAAGACAAACACCACATGATCATCTCCATAGATGCTGAAAAAGCATTTGACAAAGTTCAACATCCATTCATGATAAAAACTCTCAGCAAAATGGGAATAGAGGGCAAGTACCTCAACATAATAAAGGCCATCTATGATAAACCCACAGCCAACATTATATTGAACAGCGAGAAGCTGAAAGCATTTCCTCTGAGATCGGGAACTAGACAGGGATGCCCACTCTCTCCACTGTTATTTAACATAGTACTGGAGGTCCTAGCCACGGCAATCAGACAAAACAAAGAAATACAAGGAATCCAGATTGGTAAAGAAGAAGTTAAACTGTCACTATTTGCAGATGATATGATACTGTACATAAAAAACCCTAAAGACTCCACTCCAAAACTACTAGAACTGATATCGCAATACAGCAAAGTTGCAGGATATAAAATTAACACACAGAAATCTGTAGCTTTCCTATACACTAGCAATGAACCAATAGAAAGAGAAATCAGTAAAACAATTCCATTCACAATTGCATCAAAAAGAATAAAATACCTAGGAATAAATCTAACCAAAGAAGTGAAAGACCTATACCCTGAAAACTACAAGTCACTCTTAAGAGAAATTAAAGGGGACACTAACGGATGGAAACTCATCCCATGCTCGTGGCTAGGAAGAATTAATATTGTCAAAATGGCCATCCTGCCCAAAGCAATATACAGATTTGATGCAATCCCTATCAAATTACCAGCAACATTCTTCAATGAACTGGAACAAATAATTCAAAAATTCATATGGAAACACCAAAGACCCCGAATAGCCAAAGCAATCCTGAGAAAGAAGAATAAAGTAGGGGGATCTCACTCCCCAACTTCAAGCTCTACTATAAAGCCATAGTAATCAAGACAATTTGGTACTGGCACAAGAGCAGAGCCACAGACCAATGGAACAGACCAGAGAATCCAGACATTAAACCAGACGTATATGGTCAATTAATATTTGATAAAGGAGCCATGGACATACAATGGCAAAATGACAGTCTCTTCAACAGATTGTGCTGGCAAAACTGGACAGCTACATGTAGGAGAATGAAACTGGACCATTGTCTAACCCCATATACAAAAGTAAACTCAAAATGGATCAAAGACCTGAATGTAAGTCGTGAAACCATTAAACTCTTGGAAGAAAACATAGGCAAAAACCTCTTCGACATAAACATGAGTGAGCTCTTCTTGAACATATCTCCCCGGGCAAGGAAAACAACAGCAAAAATGAATAAGTGGGACTATATTAAGCTGAAAAGCTTGTGTACAGCAAAAGACACCATCAATAGAACAAAAAGGAACCCTACAGTATGGGAGAATATATTTGAAAATGACACATCTGATAAAGGCTTGACGTCCAGAATATATAAAGAGCTCACACGCCTCAACAAACAAAAAACAAATAACCTAATTAAAAAATGGGCAGAGGAACTGAACAGACAGTTCTCCAAAAAAGAAATACAGATGGCCAACAGACACATGAAAAGATGCTCCACATCACTAATTATCAGAGAAATGCAAATTAAAACTACAATGAGGTATCACCTCACACCAGTAAGGATGGCTGCCATCCAAAAGACAAACAACAACAAATGTTGGTGAGGCTGTGGAGAAAGGGGAACCCTCCTACACTGCTGGTGGGAATGTAAGTTAGTTCAACCATTGTGGAAAGCAGTATGGAGGTACATCAAAATGCTCAAAACAGACTTACCATTTGACCCAGGAATTGCACTCCTAGGAATTTACCCTAAGAATGCAGCAATCAAGTATGAGAAAGATCAGTGCACCCCTATGTTTATCGTAGCACTATTTACAATAGCCAAGAATTGGAAGCAACCTAAATGTCCATCGATAGATGAATGAATAAAGAAGAAGTGGTACATATACACAATGGAATACTACTCAGCCATAAGAAAAGGGCAAATCCAACCATCTGCAGCAACATGGATGGAGCTGGAGGGTATTATGGTCAGTGAAACAAGCCAAGCGGAGAAAGAGAAATACCAAATGGTTTCACTTATCTGTGGAATATAAGAACAAAAGAAAAACTGAAGGAACAAAACAGCAGCAGAATCACAGAACTCAAGAATGGACTAACAGGTACCAAAGGGAAAGGGACTGGGGAGGATGGGTGGGTAAGGAGGGATAAGGGGGTCGGGAGAAGTAGGGGGGTATTAAGATTAGCATGCAATGGGGGTGGGTAGGAGAAAAGGGAGGGCTGTACAACACAGAGAAGGCAAGTAGTGATTCTACAACATTTTGCTTTGCTGATGGACAGTGGCTGTAAAGGGGTTTATAGGGGGGACCTGGTATAGGGGAGAGCCTAGTAAACATAATATTCGTCATGTAAGTGTAGATTAGTGATTCCAAGAAAAAAAAAAAAAGGGCAGTTCCTGTGTGGTAACCTCCAATGAGTTCAACACAAGGGTATAAAGGGCATATAAAAGTGTAGGCAAAGGGTCTGTTTGTGTTTATACAGAGGATCAAAGCCTAATTTGGCTACCCCTAAAATGAACTAAGATACGATATGAAAAAGAACTTCCAACATCAGCACTCTCTGGAAGACTCATGCCAGAAGATGATCATCAAAAAACCCCAACAGAGATCCACGCACTGCTACAGGTGTAGATGCAGTCATCCCACCAGCTCCTGGACTTGCCATGGGAATGAGGAAGGAGATATCTAAGCTGGCCTGTGCATACAGTAAAACAACAAATTTGACTGGATCTATACTGTTGGAACTCAATCAAGAATTAGGAGAAGTGCAAATTGTAGTGCTCCAAAATCTTACAACTACAGACTATTTACTGTTAAAAGAACATAAGGGATGTGAACATTCCCCAGGAATGGGTTGTTTTAATTTGTCTGATTTCTCTCAGACTGTTCAAGTTCAGTTGGACAATATCCACCATATCATAGATAAGTTTTCACAAATGCCTAAGGTGCCTAACTGGTTTCCTTGGTTTCACTGGAGATGGCTGGTAATTACAGATCTGCTTTGGTTATGTAACTATACTCCTATTATGTTAATGTGTGTGCGCAGTTTAAGTAGTAGCTTAAAACCTATACATGCTGAAGTTACTCTACAGGAAGATATGTCAAAGAAATAATCAATCTTCCCATGTTTTCTGCCGCCTGCTACTTCTATAGCTTTTCTTCTTCCTTCCTAATTACAACCCTTAAATAGAATTCGTGCCTCATATCAAATTTACCGAGTATCATAATTCTTCCAAGTGGTAAAGATACCTCAAGACAAATGCTGGGCATAGAAGCCACAGGGCATACATATGCAAAGAAGTAAAAAGCTAACCTTTTCAAACAGTAAGGCTTCTCTCTCACTTACCAACTTTACATTTCCCTGTATGGCCCCGGAAGATGACTGGTTAGCCAGAGACGGGTAAGATTCCTCAAGGGAGGAACAACCTAAGACAGGCACAGTCGCAGGTGAGAAATTGGGGATCAACAGAGGTGAGGCTTAGAACCTCACCCCCCTGTTCTGAGAGAAATCTTCTGCATACGTGGATGTTTTATTGCCCTGGTCTAGCTTGGATTAACACATAGTCTACAGGCACACACCTGATCATCTACATTTGCTTCTTACAACACTAAACTATGTTTTCTACCTTTATCTTGTATCTACCTACTATTTCAGCATTTTATTAAAAATAATAATAATAAAGAGAGAAATGTGGTATCCACATATAAATCAAGTATAAAAACCAAATGAGTATTCATATTTGAACTGACTGTTTAGAGTTCATAATGCATGAGTAAAACCGAAGGTTTCTGTGATGACTCCCCTTGTACTGTTCACTATGTAACTTATTCATTATGTAAGAATTTGTTCTCCATGTAAGAACTTGTTTGTTATGCCTCAGAAAATTGGAGACTGATGAAAATTAGGCTTGGGGTGGATTAATGATTGTGCATTGAGCATTGACTCCCCTATACAGAATTTTAATGTTGTTAACAACCGTTTGATCAATAAATATAAGAGATGCCCTCAGAAAAAAAACAAAAAACAAAACCAAAAAAAAAAAAATACACACTTCCAATGGTAAAATAATAAGTAACCGGGATGTAATGTATAGCATAAGGAATATAGTCAAGATATTGTAACAGCTTGGTATGGTGATAGCTGGTACCTAGAATTGTCATGTATATAAATGTTGAATCACTATGTTGTACACCTGAAACTAATGTAATACTGTGTGTCAACTACCCTTCAATAAAAAATAATTATCTAAAAAAAAAGTCATTTCAGCCAAATCACTCCACAACATGTGCCCATCAACTGGTGGATTTTTTTAAAAGCTCCATCTTGTGAACTGATAGGTGATCCTGTGAAACCCCAGCAGGGATGTTTCCTGGGGTCGGTTCTCAGGGTTTTTTTCTCTCCCCAGCGTCTCCTCCTGAGGCATCACGTGGTTCTTCTGAAATCTTCCTCTTAACACTTCCGAAGTTCAGAGCCATCCCCTAACTGCATAAGAAAAGCAGACGGAATATTTAGTGCAGTTGCTGGAGCCATAAAAGAAAAAAAATTAACCAAGCTTATTAGGCTCCCTGTTTCTTTTCTCTCATAAAGGGAGTCATTGGCAATAAATGCCACTCTGCTTTTTAACAGATGAATGGCCCAGTTGTGATAAATCCACTAGCATTTTCTGGGGGAAATATATTTTACTCCAGACAGTTTTAGTAGTGGGACCATATTTTTCAAGGGAGTGTGAGGACACTTTAGTGAGCGTTAAACTTTTCAGACCAGTGTGAAAGCTGGGCCACGAGGGATCCACCACCCTTGCGGTTGGACTCCAAAATCAGGGGGACGTCATCTGCCTGTGGTTCTTTCCCTCTCCTGTCAGCTTGCCTGCAGAAGCTCCATCTTCTACACCTCTGTGTTTTTATTTGATCTTACGTTTCTTTCTGGGTCAGGGAGTATACATATATTATCTCTTTTTTTAGGTAAGGGAACTAAGGCTCAGAGAGAAAAATTGCTTTGTCTGAAGTCGTACATGTAGTGCGGCAGGAGTCTGGGATTGTACTCTTAGTGCTCTCCTATTCATTTCATCCAATTTAGCTTTTGTCCAGCAGAGGGTGAAGGAAGTTCCTGAATGTCAGGAGGTCTGGGTTCTCACCGTGGTTTTGCAACCAACGGGCTGGATGACACTGGGCCAGTCATCTCCTTCTTTGTCATTTCTCACTCCCTCGACAGTGGGTTAAGCCTTGCCTGGGACTGAGGAGTTTTCTTTGATGTGGGGCTTTTACTTATAAAACCTGGAAAATCCCAAGGACACTGGGATGAGATGGCCACCCTGCTTCCAGTGCACTGACCTATTTTTGTTCTCTACAGTGTCTCCTTGTATCGTATATCTTGCAAGTCTCATGCATTCCACTGACTTCAAACACCAGCACATTCTCAGTCACCCATTCTGTGTGTCCTTCTCTACAACCCCTGAAGATTCAGTCCATTGTCTGATGGACATGCTCCCTGGGGTGTCTCCCACTTATCTGCCTGAGTGTGTCCTAGATGGCCCTCATTCCCACCCTCTGCCATCCAGCTCTGTGCCTCTCCCTGTGGCTGCCATGGCACTACCCTCCATCCCATTGTCCAGGTAGCAACTTGGGAGTGGTCTTAGCTTATTCTGTCCCTCACTCTCATTAGTAGTCTGAAGGTATTGTCAGTCTGTCCTTCCAACTCTTTCTTGACTCTGTCTGCTCACTCCATCACAATAACACGTGCGTTGCTTAGTTCAGACCCTCAGCGTCTCTTGCTTGGACTGTGACACATGCCCTCAGGCTTCTGGTATTGTTCCCCACCCCACTGATTCCACTTTGCACCCTGTTTTATCTCCAGGCTTCCTCAAAGGTCTGCTTTTTGGGGTACAGCCTTTGTGTAGTTCCAAGCCTGGTTCTCTAGTGCCCCCTAAAATCTCTTAGCTGTTGATTCCCTTTCATACATCCCTTTTCTGTCTACAGTAGCTACTGTCTGGTTGCTGACACCTAAGAACTCTGGTGAATACAGTGTTCTTGCAGTGATGAGCAGTGAGGTCAGTTCAAAGAAGGTTCAAAGAAAGAGAAAGCTTGAGAGGCAGACGTGGAATTTGTCATCTGCATGACATGCAAGACCAGGAAGAGGCATTTACATGGTGTACTAGTTTCCTCAAAATGCAGAGAGCACTTTGCTGAGTTGGAAGTGTCCTTGAGGCGTTTCCTGGCACTCACACGTAGAATGGTGCTGAGTCATCAGACCTGGGTTGTGACTTACCTGGGATTGTGAGCCACTTAACCTCAACTTTGCTCCAGGTAGGTTGATACTTCATGTTTGTTTGTTCAGTTGATCAGCTCTTTGGCAACCTCTCGAGCCCCGCTGACACCTTGATCTTGGACTTCTGGCTCCCCAGAACTGTGAGAGGATCCGTTTCTGTTGCTTTGAGCCTCCTGGTTCGTGGCACTTCGTTACAGCAGCCACAGGAAACAGCACATTAGCCCCAGTCACCTCCAGGCTGGCGGAGGTTAGCTCCTGAGTTTCTCATCCGTGCTCTGCAGTGATCATTCATTCCCATTCATTCATTCATGAGCATGGCTGTGCTGAGCATTTTATAAGGAGTATAAACCAAGCCATGTTCTCAAGTTAACATCAATTTGGAAAAAAATAAATTCATATCAAGAGACTAAATGAGATGAGATGGTAAGTAGAATGTGTCTCTGGGCCAGTCCTTGGCATTCAGTAGGTATCAGTATCAGAAGGTGTTATCGTAAATGGCACCAAGGGAGGCCGCGGCTCTATCCGGGGCTCAGCCCAGGCCAGTTGAGTTGGAATCTCAGCTCTCCAGTCTCATCTCCTGTCCCTGTCTCTAGAATGACTGCCTCTCTCACATTCTCCTATTTCTTCCTGGCTCTTAGCAGTCCCTGAAATGACCTTGTTTGTTTATTTGTGTTCTTAGGGTAGGCCTTGTCAACCTCCACCCTGTGACACTTTGGGTTCAATGACTTTTTGCTGTGGGGCTGTGCTGTGAGCCACAAGACGTTCAGCATCCCTGGACTCTACCCACTGGATGTCAGCAGCATGCCTCCCAGGCAGGATAATAAAGTGTGTTTCCAGGCACTGCCAGGTATTCTCTAGGGGAACCTCAGTCCCAGTTGAGGAGTACGAGTTCCAGGTATGTCTCTCGGGGCGAGAACATCGTCTGTCTCGTTCTGTCATATCTCCAGTGCCTACAGTGATGAGCTTATCAAGTGTGTGCTAAGCAAGCTGGCTGGAGAGCTGTCGCAGAATGGTTTGCTGTTTTGTGGGAACTCAGAGGAAAGTACCCCTTCTCTGATTGGAAAACACCCCAGGGGAGTCAGCTCCAAGGAGCAGGCATGGAGCATGAGCTCCTCCTGGCCAGATGGTAGGAATGGCCCCGGAAAAGAGGGCAGGTGAGCTGGGGTTTGGGATGCTGGTGAAATACTGGTGGTGAGGCCATGGGTGGAATAATCACCCAAGAGTGGCTTCTGGGGCAGAGGGGCAAAATCCTAAAGGCCTGGACAAAGGCAGTTTCAAAGGGATTGAATTCCCCTTTAAGATGTCTCATTAGTAAGAGGAGGTAACTCCGAAGTCATTAATGTATCTGATTTCTCCACTGGTCTGTGCTTCTTGCTGATAGATGAGTGTTTCATGAAACGCTGTTACCCTGATAGCTCATATTTCTCTATTTTTACTTTTACTCAGCAACTATCACTTCTGATAATTTTTACATTAATTGTACATAACACTGCTTTGCTTTAGCCATATTATTTTTAAATGTTTTATTTTACAGTTCACTTCTTGGCTTGAAATTCTGTAGACAGTGGTCATAAATCTCTTTTGAAAGAAAATGGAAGTTGTCTGTTTTAATTTCATATCAATTCCCTACTGCTTAGGAAGAAGGTGGGAGACACACACATAGAAACTCTTCAAGCACTTGGAATTCTCCATGTTTCACTGGCGAGTTGCTGTTTTTAAGTAGATTACTTCCAAAGGCACGTGCTTGTGGTTAGGGCTCAAAGGCATGTTTTGGGATAAAGGGCAGGGTTTGAATAGAAATAGCAATTTAATATTGGGATGTGACCAAAAATGTGGCAGTGATAGGATTTAAGAAATTGTATAGGGACAGAGAGATTTAGCTTGAATTCTGGCCTGTGTGCTCACCACTCTGTGATTGTGGGCGAGTTACATTAATCTCTGTCAGTCTTCATTTCCTCACCTATACAGTGGTGGGGAGGAGTATAATAAACCATCCACAGAACCCAGTGCCATTAAAGATCAACAATAATCAGTTATTTTGCTCAATCAGTTAGTTTTTCTTTTGGGCAGGGCTCAATGGAGTTGGCTTGTTTCTGCTCCTCACGGCAACAGCTGTGGTGACAGGAGTGGATTTGGAGGATGTATTTCCAAGGTTGCCCAGTCACCTGCCTGGTAAGCTGGCATTGACTATTGACCAGTAGCTCAACTAAGTCAGGCAATGAACTTACCTCTCTGAGGCCTCTGCAGCTTGGTTGCTTCAGGACAGTTGGACCACTTACATGGTCCGGCTCCCCCAGCATGAGTGTTTCAAAAGAACTTGTCAGAAACTGTGTGTCTTTTTATGACTTAACCTCAGAAATCAAATACATCACTTCTGACGTATTCTGTTGGCTAAGGCAGTTATAAGCCTGCCTAGATTCAAGGCAGGATGTAAGGGGAGCAGGGGTAAGGTGACATTGAAGAAGAAATATTGTGTGGGAATGTATAGTTGCCTATGTTGATGAATATAAAGTGCAGTGCATTGTATAGATTCTGTCATGTAAGAAATGCTTTGCAAATGGTAACTATTCCTATTTATATTAGTTACAATTGAGAGTGCTTTGTAATGCAAGTTTTTTAGGCATTAGCTCTATCCTTGCTTACAGTGCTAGAGCTTTCTCCCCAAATCTGGTTCTTTTTTAGGGTCTCTTATTAAATCAAAGGCTCATAATTCGTCCTGTTACATACAGACACTTAGGAATCATCTCTGATGTCTCCCTTTTCTGCATATATTTGATTCAGCACCAAGTTCCATTGATACTGCCTTTCAAAACTTCATGAATCCATCCACTTTTCTCCACCCCCACAGCCACCACCCAGCCCTAAGCTGCCATCATCTTTTGCCTGTCTGAAGTACTACTTTTCCCTACCTTTATTTTACCTTTTCTCCAATCAGTTCTCCAGATCGTAGTATCTACTTGAAAAAAATCTATTTGTGTCCTCATGATGTTATAAAACACCCCAATGGCTTCTGACATTAAGATTAAAATCCAAATTGTAGTAGGACCTACATATAGGTTTTGTTTTTCCATCTCTCACCCTCATCTTGTGACACAGCTCACCTCCCATCTGTTCCCTCTGAGCTTCTGCAGGACTGGACTTCTCATGCTTCCTGTAACTCCCGGATGGGAACTCCATTCCCTTTTGTTTGTCACATGCCCTTTGCATGTGCTGTTGCCTCAGCCTGGATGCTACTAGTCCTGAACTCTGTAACCAGGACAGTTGCTCGGATTAATTGCATCTTTGGTATTATTACTTTAGAGAGGGTGACTTGGGCTGAACTATCAGAAACCCAGCTTCAATTGGCTTATAGAAGGATACGCACTATCTCATGTAATAGGAAGTCCAGAGGTAGGAAAGTATAGCGTTGGTTGTTTCGGTGGCTCGGTGATGTCTGTGATCTCTGTCTGTGACTGGGTTCTTTGGGATTTTCCATAATTTGTTCCCTGCAAGTTCCTAAAGCAAGTTCCCCTCATTTTTACAAAATGCCTGCTGGTAACAATCCAGCCTGCTTCCTTGTTTCCGTCTCCTCCAGCCATGGAGTGTAAACACTTTACTTCAGTGTGTCTGGGCCGGCATAGTGCAAGCACCAAAGCACTCTTCAGACCGACAATAGCTGTCAGAGTACCATAGTGTGATTGGCTTGGGCTAATTAGGAGCCACCAAAAGAGGCAGAAATGGTATTAGTACTTCCTGGGTCATGTGACTATGTGGGAGAGACATAGGCCTCCTAAACAAATGTGGTTCCATTATTAAGAAGGAAAAAGTGGGGAATAGATGCTGGAAGCAGTCAATAGCATCCACTTGAACAACTGTGTAACTCTCCTTGCTGGCATGAGCCTAGGCTGTAATTTTAAAAAATATTTAATTGTGGTAAAATACATATAACAAAGTTTATCACTGTGATGATTTCAAGTGTACATGTCAGTGGATTTAAGTATATTCATATTGTACTTTCATCACCCTTTCCACCTCTATCCACAGAAATCTTTGTATCTTGCAAGACTGAAACTCTGTGTATTAAAGGATAAGTCTCCTCTCCCCCTCCCTCAGCCCCTGGCAACCGCTGTTCTATTTTCTGCCTCTATGTGCTTGACTATTCTAGATTCCTCATACAAATGGACTCATTTTATCTTTTTGTGACTGGATTATTTCATTTCTTATAATGTCTTCAAGGTTCATCCATGTTGTACCATATGCAGGGCAGGGTGTCCTTGTCCTTCCTTTTTAAGGCTGAATAATATTTCATTGTATGTATTTACCACATTTTGTTTATACATTCATCTGCTGATAAACACTCAGGGTACTTCTACTTCCGGCTACTGGGGATCCTGCTGCTACGAACTTGGGTTCTCATCGGCAGTTGCGTGTGGGCATCTCTGGCTGCCCTGCCTCCCTGTGCCTCCCCAGGCTGTGAGCTCCACCAGGCAGAAAGCCTCACGTTTTGTTTTCCCTCAGTGCTCTCTTAGAATCCAGAACAATGCCCAGGGGAGGGCAGGCAAACATTTGTTGACTAAGTGAACAAATTTAATTTGGACTATTGTGAAAACTATCTTGCTTCTCTATGATCTCATTTTCTTTAAAACATCAAAATTATGCAAAAATAGACATGAATGTGTAACTGGGAGTGTACCTGGAGAGAGAGAGAAAAAAAAGTTTTCCTAAGACAAAATACCAGGGGCTATTTATCTGGTTTTAATTTTGGGACAATAAGACATTGATTTTTAAGGTAGAGTAGGAACATACAGTTTTATATTTATAATAAAATCTGAAGAGGTTTTTTTTTAAACTCAGAATTTTGTGAAGATGATACAAGGAAATGTCTTGCATGGAAATCGTGCATTTTATTATTATCGTTATTTTCTGTACAAAGGCCCTCTGGTTCTGATACTAAGCTTCCGATCCTCCTCCCTGGACACTGAGGAGAAATCTTAGCAGCTTCATGAGGGGAGTGATTGCCTCTGAATGGCTTCACTTTGAGCTAAGTTTGGTGGTACTTTGCCTAACTGCATTCATTCAGAGATTGGTTAGTTGTAAAAAAAAATTATTAAGGAAAAATTCAAACATACATAAATGTAAAGAGCATAGTATAATAAATTACTGCCATGCATCCATGATGCAATTTCAATAATTACCAACTCGTGGCCAATATTTCATTGGTGCCTTCACCTACTTTCCTCTTACCCCTGAATTATTCTGGAGCAAATCCCAGACATATAATTTAATCCGTACAGATTTCAGCATGTATTTAATAGATAAGTACTCTTTAAGGAAACATAATGACAATGCTATTTTTGTATCTAAGTAATTAAAAATAATTACTTATAATAATAAAAAATTGAATCAGTACTCAAATTTCTCCAATTATTTTATGTTCTTTTCATAGTTTTCTTTATCCATTATCAAATAAGTTTAATACATTGCAATTTCTGGTTATGCCTCAAATCTGTTTAAATCTCTTCACTCTCCTTGTCTAGTCCTTTCCCCCTATTGTAATTTATTTGTTGAAAAACTGCTTGTTTGGCTTGTAACCTTTCCCATGTTCTGGATTTTGCTGACTGAATCCTGCTAGCATCATTTAATATGTTCCTCTGTCCTTCTATTTCCTGAAAATTGGTAGTTAGATTTCAAAACTTGACAGATTCAGGTTGGAGATTTTGGTAAGAATACTGCAATATTTATTTGGCATATTTTTCCATCTCATCTAAAGGACTGTTTTGTGATGTTAGCAGCTATTTGTGATTAATGCCTAGACCTATTATTTCTTAAAGGTTCACATAACGTGACTTTCTGGTTTTATCATTCTTTAGTTTTACTTCAAGCTGAAATACTGCTATAAAGAAAATCCCTTCATAAGCCTTTGAATACCCTCAATACTCATTGTACAGAAAAATCAGGATAAATGCTTGATTACTTTTACTTACCAATTTTCAAAACAGCAAAAGTGTTCCACAAGATTTTCTCCTTACCTTTCTCCCTTCATCTCTTTATTCCTTCTTGTCTCTCCTTTTTCCTTCCTTCCTTCTTTTCTTTCTCATTATTAATACAAACATCATGTTAACTGTGTTTATAACTAAAATATAACTAATTTCAGCATATTTGATAGGTTATCATAGAATTCGTTACTTTTTAATTTTAGAGACTTTATTTCTATTTGAAGAAAACCTTTATATTTACATACTTGATTTATATACTTTCTTTAAATGTCAATTCTGTCCATTTATTATTATCCCGACTCTCTGTGCAATATGCCAGTGAAGATGAAGACACATATGCAGAAATCTGCTGAAATGAATCTTCCAAATAAGCTAATGTTTTCCTGATCAAAATAGGCAGGATCAGTTGGTGTATACTTTCTGTGCTTTTCTTTCCTTATTCCAACCTGGAATGTGGATGTGGTGGCTGGAGGGGTAAGAGCGATCATGTCACAAAGAGGAGGATCACCGATACTTGGTTAGGAGCAGAAGTTGATTTGGAACCTGGTTCCTTGACGATGCCCTTAAAAAACTGCCCCATTCTGAGATCGCTACAGCTGATGACTTGTTGTATGAGAACAACCACCCCGAGTTTTTTAATCTGCTATTTACTAGCATTTTTGATATTTGCAGCTGCATGTCTTCCATGATACATTTGTCTAAAGTCATGTCTAAGTGGGAGAGCTCGGTTTCAAGTCCAGGTTTGTTAAGAGCTAAAGCTTTTGTCGTCTTAGGAAATGATGTGGAAAACCCACCGGCAAAGGATACTGCCCAATCGTTCCATGAAAGGACCCCCTTGTTAACTCTCTGGTTACCCTCACATATGCTTTATACAGAAAAGGCAGGGTATATGCTTCATTTGTAAACCAGCCCCGTGGTTCTCTGAAGAAGAACCCAGGATTAACACACATTAACAGCATCTCCTCAGGCAGGGAATGAGGTGCTCCTGGCCCCATGTGATAAGCTGATGAAATATACAAGCTTTTTCTTGCTTCCTGTCAAATGATTTCTGACCTTTGTACACCAAAGAGGCCTCTTTTATTAACTCTCTGAAAAGTACAACATGTTTTGAAAGATTTTGTCAAGTAAACTGCACTTAATAATAAATATTTGATTCACTCTCCCATTTAACTTAATCAAATGCACGTATAACCTCTAATCATAGTTTCTGATCTCCATGACTAGTGTTAGCACACCGAGTTGGTTCTAATTTTAGTGAAAAATAAGGATACTTTGGTTAGCCTGTACAGCCTTAAATTCTTTTGGGATTTTAAGGATAATAGAAATGACCCATGAATCCCCTGGCCACCGTTGAAGACTCTTGTTGGCCTGGGGACCCTGCTGGAGACCCAGGGAGGGGAGATCCCTGTTTTAGAGCCTGGTTCTCCATATGCTAGTCAGCTGGCTGGTTTCCACCACCACAAAAGGTGTAGAAGAGGCTTCATTTGGAAGGTGGATTGTTTCTGCTTCAGGTTTCTCTTGATGCCACATACTGCTTCTGAGCTAGGCTGCCCCGGAGTAAGCTCTGATGATCCTATGCCCAGCCAGCTCCTAATGCTGATCCCCTCCTACCTGGCGTCTCAGCCAGGCTTGGTCTCTGAAAAACAAACTGTGGAGTATTTTAGGAGCCCCATCCACAGGGTGAGGGGAATTCAGAATTGGTCTTGTTTAGCTATCCAGCCTGCCCTGGTTGGTGGCCTGTAGAGTGTTCTGTAGCTTTCCCTCTAGCCCTTACTGTGCTTGTTACGTTCATCATGGATGTGTTCCATCTGAAAAACATTTACTGAACACCTGCCATGGGCTAGCATAGTATTAGACGCCAAATGATAGAGATGAATAAGATGGCATGCTTATTTTGGGCTTGTGCCTTGATTTCTGGATGATAATCAGTTTTTTTCCTCATTTGAAAACTTAACCCAAAACTCAACAGGGTTTGCAAGACACTATATGGCTCATGCTAGACTTCCTCTGTCTTCCACTGGAGTTGGATCCCTCTAACGGGGTCCACTGATGGGGTCCTGCCATAGCCTAGATGGGTCTACACCATCTCCACACTGTGAGTGTGCCTTTCTGCTGAGAGGGGATCTGTTGCCATACCCTTCCTACCAGACTGAGTTCCTATGTGTCCTGTATGACTCTCTCTCCCATCACGGTACAAGTTCTTCGGGGCCAGGGACCATGTTCACTTTGGTATTCCCAACACCGTGTGCAGTGCAGTGAGCAGTCGATGCCAGTTACTATTTGTTGCATGCTGCACGGAGAGGGGAGGGGAGGAGAGTTGAGGTAGCCATACACCAGAGGAGCCTGTGACTGTAAAGCCTGGCCACTGTGCATGCTGAAGTCCCGGGGGTGATACGGGATGAAAGGGAGGCTGTGGACCAGGTACCACCATCACCATCAAACTAGCATGTAGACCATTGACACAAAGAGCAATGGCCAGTGGTGGTGATGAACAGCATGGGGGGGGGGGGCAGCAGCTGGAGTAGCTGGAGGGCCTGAGCTTCTGGAAGAGAGGGACTGTGACCTAAGAACATAGGCAGCTGGTGGGGGGGAGGGGCGTTGGGCCAGCATGCCAACCACGGCTCTGAGAAACATGGACGGATGTGATGAGAGGGGCAGACTCCATGTGAGATGACTGTGAAGGAGTCAGTGTTACCAGGAAAGCCAGTTTCTCCATGAAGCAAGGAGATAGTGAAGATACTCAGGCAGCAGGTTGTGGGTATGTGTGGCTGGTCAGCCCCCATTGCCAAGGCTGTGCAGACGAGCACCATAGTGCCTGGATGGCACATAGAGCAGCATCAGTGCCTGGATGGCTGCCTGCCTCATCCCGTCCCGCACCACCACCGTCTCTGTGTGCCTCACGGGACTGCTGCTAGCCTTGATTTTACCCTGGTTTCCTGTATCCTCTCAGATACAGGCCAGAGCTGCATCCTTAACTGCCTTACCTCTCTGGCCCAGCCCTGGGCCTGTCCTCCCTTCGCTGGGGAAACCAGATCTAAAGAGGCAGTCCTGCAGCCCTCTCCCCCCCAGGCAGAACGGTGCTTAATTTGCTTACTGACATTTCACACTGAATCATCAGTCGTGGTCCAAGTGTAGGCATGACTCACATGTTTCTGAAGAATATGTGGGGGAGGGAGGGAATAAAATGAAACCAAGAGAAAATAAGGCAGAGAGAATTTTAGTCCTGTAAGCCATGAAAGAGTCTATGAGGCCTGCTTTGGTTTTATTTGTTTCAGAAAATGACTGGAGGCCGTAATGTTTGAACTTTTCCATTGTCAAGTCTGCTGAGAATTCAAGCAGGGCTGACGTCTGGAGACTTCTCTTTCTTTAGTTCCTCAGATAGAAAGAATGAAAGTCTGAATCTTATTAAGCAGATCCACAGCACTTGGATTGAAAGAAATATGAAAACGCAATTTTGCATTCAAGCCTGGGAAGGAAAAATAACTTCAGAGTGAGCCAGACATATTTTCTTATTCCTTCTGCAACTACATAGCATATGTGTGTGAGTGTGTGTGCGTGTATGTGTGGTCATCTTCTGGCTGACAAACTGGTTCCAAAGTTTGCACAAGAAGATAAATTTTTTTTTTTTTTGCTACTAAATTGAAGAGAAATATATCAAATGACATTTCCATTGAAACTTAATTTTTATGAGGTGGGTCAGTCACTCTGTGGCACATTTGCTAGGAAATTGTGGCACAATCTCTGCTAGGAAATCCCTCTCTGTCCCCAGCACCCCGATCTTACACATTCAGGGTGTGATGAGGAGGTCTTCCCTGATGGCTCCAGTTCACAGGCCATTCTCTCCCTCTTCAAGCCCCCATAGCCCTGTTATCTGTGCTGTTTAAACACACAGCAGACTTTCACCTGCCTCCCAGCAGGAGATACAGATGTGTCAGTATATAGGGCTATGGGATATACATTCACTGGCCATAAAGATAAAACAAAACTTCCCCATAAGATGCTCTTACCTCCCAGATATTTTGGGTACACTACCGTGATCTTTGGGGGCCAATCTGCTGTTACTCCAGGAACACACAGGAGGCCGGCTTCCAGGCCTTTTCCCCAAGGAGCCGGAAGGGCCAGCCATCGCTGGTCCATGTGTCAAAATGTCCAGGGCCGTGTCCACTCAACACAGTCTCCAGGGTTTAATGCAGTGGGGCTGGCAGCAGGGTGTTGCTCTGCTGGCTCTATCCGGGCTTCAATAACTCCTCTTGGGTTTGCACATACAGTTGTATAGGAGAGGCAGCAGTGTGTGTTAGCACGTCCAATGGCTCAAGGCTCCTTTCGAGGCTTCTCATTCAAACACTGTAGCACTGTCCATAAGTGAACTGATCAGCTCCACAGACAATTAGTGTCTGACTTCAGTCCAGATTTCAACAAATCATTGTACCTCTCTATCATGCCTGCCACGATAGGGTTATATGATACATGAAACTTCCACTTTATTCCTAATTGCAGCACCCATTCTTGTGATGCATGTTCAGTAAAGTGGGTGCCTTGATTGCTCTCAGTCACCTGCAGCCGGCCATAGGCTGCAAAGAGATGCTCCAGGCCCCTTTTGGTGATTTGCTGATCTGCATGACAAGGAGGAAGAGCAACCAACAGTCCAGTAGCCATGTCCACACAAGTCATGGCATACCAATACCCTTCTGATATGGGCAGAGGCCCAATATAGTCTACCTGCCCCCTGGCAGGGGGTATAGGCCCCCTTTACTATTGTTCCATGTTGCTGCGGAACTCAGTGTAAGTCCCTTTTAGAATATGAAAGGCACCCCTTCTGGACTCTGCTGACTTTTTCAAAGGTCAATGGCAAGCCCCACCAATGGGCTACAGCCCAGATTGTCTTTTGCCCTGCGTGTACCAAACACTGATGTAACCATTGGGTACATCAGAGGCAGGCTTTTCTTCTAGCCAATGTACCTGGGCCAAGGTGTCTGCTTCATCATTTTCTAGGAATACCAAAGCCAAATGACCAATCATATGATATATGGTAACTGTCTTAGTCTGACCAGATGCTCATATATCTTGCCACAACTCTTGTCCCCAAAGGGGCCAGTGACCAATCATCCAGTTGTCATGGTACCATGTTGGTAGCCACAGGGTCAAGCCCTGATAGACGGCCCAGCTGTCAGTGCAGACAACTATGGGGGAGGGCTCCTGGCTGATCAAGAGCCATACTGCCTGCAACTCAACCCATTGGCTGCTCTTCCCCTCTCCATCCTCCATCCATATTGTCTCAGTCTTAGGATGGAAAGCCACAGCTCTCCACTTCAGGGGATTCCCACAACTGGAGCCATCTGTATACCAAGCATCTTCAGGTATAGGGGCTTTTCTCTCCTGATAAGGACTCTTGGCTACCAATGGCTCAAAAGCAAGTTCTTCCTGCTTTCCACTTGTATATGTCACTGGCCCTAATAAGCATTGAAATTCTCCACTTAAGGGGCTAGTAGTACAGTATGCTGCTGTAAATTTGTGCCCCATTTGGCCAGGGTAGGTGTCTGTGCCATGCCACTCCGTGGCCTTTGGGTCCAGTCTTGCACCCACTCCGTAATGGGAGAGGTGGTTATTACCTTGGTCAGAGCTGTTCCAGTGAGGGGCTCCATAGCCAGCAAAGTGTGGTACACAGCAACTGGTTGCATCTTTATCAAGGTGTACGGGACCTCTGCTCCTTTCCATAGTTGTGATCAGAACCCAATAGGTTGGTGCGTCTGTTCAAGCTGCTACCAAAGGCCCCATTCATAACAATCTTTGGTTACATGAACATCTAGCTCACGAGGCCTTGATGAGTCCATTACACTCAAGGCCTGTACAGCCTTGACAGCTCACTTATCAGCAGTAAAAGCAGCTACACGTGTCTCACCCCAGTCCCACCTGATGCCCTTTTGCACCAACTGGTATAAGGGCTTCAGAATTTGTGCCAAGTGTGGGATAAACACCCTCCAGCAGCCCCAAAGACCCAAAAGCTCTTGTAATATCGCCACAGTGGTAGGGGGTAGGGAAAGCCTGGACCTCGTCTATGACTGCTTCAGGAATATCTTTAGTTTTACCTGACCAGACAACCCCCAAGAACTTTACAGACAAACCAGGTCCCTGGACCTTGGTGCTGTTCACAGCCCATCCTTTCTCTTGTAGATGTTGCAACAGTCTAGGAAATCTGCAAGAGAATCAGACGTGAGTGTGATATCACCAATGTAGTGATAACAGCCATACCATTTGTGGTTTCTTCCATGTGACCAAGTCCTGGGCTACAAGTTCATGAAAATGGTGGGACTGTGGAGGTATCCCTGTGGAAGGAGAGTGAATGTCCACTGCCGGCCTTTCCATGTGAAGGCAAACTGTTCCTGGCTTTCCTGTGCTATGACAATAGAGAAGAAAGCTTTAGCAAGTTCTACAACATAATGATACATCCCTAGTTCATGACTGAGGGTGTCCAGAATGGCTGCTATAGAGGGGACAGCAGCATGCAAAGGGGGTGTGACTTTATTTAATTCCCTGTAGTCCATGGTTTATACACCAGGAGCCATCTGGCTTTTTCACTGGCCACACTGGGGAATTAAAGGACTATAAGAGACTTTGTGATACCCACGTTCTCCAACTCTTGTATAGTTTCTCCAATTTCCTTGTGTTCCCCAGGCAATTTATATTGCTTAGTATTTGTCACCCACCAAGATACAGGCAGAGCTACAGGCAGATGTTGAGCATGTCCCCTCAGAACTGCCTTACCACATGTACCCTCTGTCGTAACTCACCTGCAGGGGACTGTAACCACAGGACCTGCAGGATATTAACTCCCAAAATATATTCAGGGATGGGAGAGATATTCACAGTATGCTCTTTTGGGGGTAAATGCTTTCTTCACTCTAATTGCCTTACCCCCATAGCCATCAATCACAGCAGGAGTTCCAGAAAAACTCTCAGGGTTGCCATAAATCAGGGAACACTCAGCTTCTGTGTCCACCAGGGCCAGGACATGTTGAACATTCATGGAGAAATAATGAATTGTTAATTCTACATGTGGCCTCTGGGTCCCACCACATCCCCCAAGGTGGGGGCCTTAACTTCCCCTTCAGTCAAATCTTGACACTCAAGTGTTGTCCTGTGGGAGTGAGGGACCGGGCAGAGCCTGAGTACTGTCCCCCAGGAAGTCTTGCAGGTACACAGGCTGGACATGGGGCTTTGCTCCTGCTTCAGTGGTTGGAACTGCTGCTCTGGCTTTAATTGGTGCAACAGTTCTAACAAGGTCCTATTGAGCTGCCCATCAAGTTTTTCTTTCACTACCCAGGCCTTTATCAAATCAACCCACATCTGGGTCCTCGAGACTTTCACAGGGCCCTTTGCACCTCTTCTTTCAGTCGTAGCCCATACTTCCTTCAATGCTCTTATTGTTTCAACCTCCCCCAGATCTGCTTAAGTATGAGTAGCCTCATTTATGGGGTGCCCTATGTGGGGGCAAGAAGAGTCACTGAAGACCCAAAGAGAAATGGGGGAGCTGAAATGGGGGAGAAATGTTTGGGGCATGGGGCACCACATTTCTCATTCCTACAGTGAAAACTCCTCACTGGGGTCCTGGGGGGGTCCATATTATGGATGATATTTTTCATGCCCAGCTTCCTTAACACCTGCTGGAGCTCTGTGTGTGTTTTCCAGCTAGTGGGTAAGTATGGTTAATCACCCTGATTAGGCCAAACTGCCCTGATGGCTACTGTCAGTCAATCCAGAAGCACCTGATTCTCTGAGGTGTGATGGGCACTTTTTATCTTCTCAATAACTGTCTCTCTTCCTTAAGGGGATCCCACAGGTCATCGCCCAGCTCTTCCAGGCAATGCTGAAGTGCATCTCTCTCCTGCCAAAGTCTCTCTCTTTCCTTGATAACCCTTTCTCTCTCCTCTATAGCCCTTTGCATGATCTTGAGAAACAAACATCCCACAATCTTGAATGGCCACTCAGGGCCTCTAAGCAGTCTTCTATCTCACAGCTTCCTGTGTCTCCACCCTTCCCAGTTCTGGGGAAGGCTCCAACCCTCTAGGAGGTGCTTTACCCTAGACCAATTCCCCACTAGGGGCTCCCCAATTGGAATCCCCATGGATAGGGGGCTCCCAGGTGAAGCCACGCCCTGCACTGCTGCAGCCGCTGAGGCCTCCCCACCATCTGCAGGGGGAGGTTTCCAAGTATCTCCCCACCATCTCTAGTGGTAGCCCGCCAAAGGGTTGCACTATGAAGACATATTTTGGGTTCAGATGTCCTGCCGACTACCTCCAGATGTAATTCGGGGGGAAACATTCCCAGCCCAGGGAAAATTAACTTTGAAACCAAAATCAGTCAAAGGGAGGAATAAAGTGGGAGAAACCCTTTCATTGCTTATAAACAGTCCACTTCTTGCCTGTGTCTCTCATGACCCAGCTGCAAAAGGGGACCCCACCCAACCTCTCTGGTCCAGATATGCCCTCACTCCCCCATGTAATCACCTAGTAATACGGAGATGGACTACTTCTCTCCACCCCTTGGAAGCACCTACTGATATGGATATGCACTAAGGCCAGGTGAGAGATTCTGGAAATATTGCAATTTTACCCACAAAGCAGGTACCCTGAGTGGGTGGATTTCTCCTAACCTAGGTCCAGCTTCCCTGGAGATCTTGATGGAGAACCTTGGGGTCTTTAGAGGCTCCCTCTAAACCCTTGGCCCATGGCATGTCTCACATATGACTGATTTCTTCTTTTCTTTTGGTTTCTCCATTTTGGAAGAGAATCTGACTTTGCCTTTGTCTAATTTAAAAGCCTTGTAAGTATTTTTGCCTAAACAAAGGCTGTCTTCCCTCATGGAGAAATTTGATCCTCCACCTCTGAAGAAGCAGAAGAACTGCTGGCAGCTTTCCAATGTTAGGGACATGCTTCTGGCTGTCAAGATTTTAAAACATGAATGCATGGAGTTTCAGCTAGAGCGCCCCAGAGCACATTAACTAACTTCTGACTCTGGCCTCCATTCAGTCTCCCTTATAATTAACACCTTGCATTAGTTGGTACATTTGCTAGAGTTGATGATTAATATTGGTGCTTTATTTTTAACAAAAATACATAGTTTACATTAGGATATTCTCTTAGTGGTGTACCGTTTATAGGTTTTGGAGGATGTCTATTGTCATATATTCACCATAACAGTAACAAAGACTAGTCTTACTCCTCTAAAAAGTCCCTGTGGTCCACATGTTCCTCTTTCTTCTCCTCTCCCTGAACCCTGAGAATCACTGATTTTTTTTTACTATCTCCATAGTTTTACCTTCCCTAGAATGTCATAGAGTTGGAATCACATATTTAGGTAGCCTTTTTTGACTGGCTTCTTTTATTCAGCAATATGCATTTGAGTTTCCTCCATATTTTTTCATAGCTTGGTAATTCATTTCTTTTTAGTGCTGAATAATATTCCATTGTGTGGATGTACTACAATTCATTTATCCATTTGCCTATTGAAGACAACTTGGGTGCTTCCAGTTTTTGGCAAATATGAATAAAGCTGCTATAAACATCCCTGTGCAGATTTTTGGGTAGATATAAGTTTTCAACTCATTTGGGTAAATACCCAGGAGCATGATTGCTGGATTGTATAGTAAGTTGATGATTAACTTTTGAAAAACTGCCAAATCGTCTTCCAAAGTGGCCATATTACCTTGCAATGAAAGAGAGTTTCTGTTGCTTCACACTCTCGCCAGTATTTGGTATTGTCAGTATTTTAGATTTTAGCTATTCTAATAGGTGTGTAGTGGTGTCTTATACAGTTGCTTCTAGTTTTTTAATTTGTAGTTTTCTAATGACATATGCTTATTTGCCATCTGTATATCTTTTTGGTGAGCTCTCTGTTCATATCTTTTTTCCATTTTTAAGTTGGGTGCTTTGTTTTCTTATTCTTGAGGTTTAAATGTTGTTTGTATATGTGAGCTACAAGTCTTTTGTCAGATTATGGGCTTTGTAAATATTTTATTTCAGTATTTAGTTCAACTTCTTATTCATGTAACTGTCTTTCATAGAGCAGCAATTTTTTAATTTTAATGAAATCCAACTTGTCAATTTGTTCTTTCATGGATTGTTCTGTTAGTGTTGTGTCTTACAAGTGACCACCAAATTGAAGGTCACCTAGGTTTTTCTCCTATATTATCTTTTGCAATTTACATTTAGATCTATGACTTGTTTTGAGTTAATTTTTGTAAAAGGTATAAGGTCTGTATTTATCTATCTGTGTTTGCTTATTATTTTGATCCAGCACCATTTGTTGAAAAGAACATTTTTTTTCCCACTGAAATGCCTTTGTTCCTTTGTCAAAGGTCAGTTGACTTTATTTGTTTAGATCTATTTCTGGGCTGTTTGTTCTGTTCTGTTGATCTTTGCATTGTTCCTTTTGCAAAAATCACAGTCTTGATTACTGTGGCTTCACATCAAATCTAGAAGTCGGTTAGTATTAGTCTTCCAACTCTGTTCTTCCTCAATATTGTGCTGGCTTTTCTGCGTCTTTTGTCTTTTCATGTAAAATTTGCAATCCATTTGTTAACATACACAAAATAACTTGCTGGGATCTTGATTGGGATTGTGTTGAATTTGTCGATCAAGTTGGGAAGAACTGACAGCTCGACAATGTTGACTCTATCCATGAACATGGGATATCTCTCCATTTATTTAGATCTTCGATTTCTTTCATCAAGATTTTTTAGTTTTCCTCAAATAAATTTTACAGTACTTGTTAGATTTATAGTTAAGAATTTAATATGTTTTGATGTTAATGTAAGTAGTTTTGTGTTTTTAACTTCAACTGCCGATTGTTCATTGCTGTTGTATAGATTTAGTTTATTTTTTATCAGAGAAAACATCTAGACAAGCTCAAAACAGGTCTCTAAATAATCCCAATGTGAATGACATCTCACAGAAGATTGAACACAACTTCTTATCCAAAGTCTGATTCTTATAGTCCCATTAGGAGTTCATTTATCCTATGCTTGAATATTGTCTATTATGGGCAGCTCATTATCTCACAAAGCAATTCATTATCTCTCACACAAATTTTAGTTTTTCTTTATACTGGAATCCTTGTAGATGAGTTATAGCTTATTTATAAAATAACAAAGGCTCTTGTGATCCAAGCTAATGACTTTATTTGTGTTTTTTTCATTAAGTTGGGGCTCTCCTAGCATTGGTGAAGCAGGGCACCCTGTGTGCTATGAGATTCTATGTGCTGAAGAATCAGACTCCAGGAGACAAATTGGAAGATAAATACTGACTGGACTGGGTTTGAATTTGGCACCTGCTAGCTGAGTATTTTTGGGAAAGTGAATCATTTTCCAGTTTCTTGATATGTAAAAATGGAAAGATTCATACCCTCACAGGACTGTCATAAGAAAGAATAGAGATAGTGAATATAAAAGTAGTTTAAACCAAACTATTCAGTGGAAACATGATTTTTAGTTGTTACCTTCCATGTCACTGTCATCACCCAGACCTATAAATTAACAATGGGCATTGGAAGAAAGGCAGAGGGACAGGCAGAGTTGGAGAGTTCACAGTAAACTTAGGAAGACATGATTTCCAAGCTTTGACTGTCATGGCTGAAGTGAACTTAAACATAACCTAATTTAATCCCTTTATTTCATAGATGAGGAGGGAAGTGACTTGCCCAAGTACATGAGCCAGGCTACTTAGCTGCTGAACTAAAAAGGATCCTGCATGAATCTAAGATGAATGATCTTTCTCCTAACTTATTTGATAAAAGAAGCGTCTTTTTGAAGTATCTTCCCTTCCATACACTCTCTTTGCCTTGCTTTCCAGCCTCTTCCTTGATCATGGAATAGAGAGCTTTCCGGTCAGCAAACCCATTGTAAGGAATATGGGAAATGGATTACATGGTGGACATTCCTTTCCCAAAGAGAACAACTGGCTGCCTATCTCTGAGGCAGGAGTTGTCCTTTAGGCTCAACCAAGCCAAAAGGAGCAGATGACATTGACTTATATGTTAATTTCCACTGATCAAAAGAACCAAGTTCCATTTAGGTATGCGAAGAAGATTTAGTCATGATGTTGGACCTGATAAAAGAGAAATGAATGCTTTGCAGTAAGTAGAATTTAAATGTCCTCTTAAAAATTGACAAGGAATCTTCTGGGAGGGAGGGACCAGGATCTTCATGTAGCAAACATTTTTTCTATACCAGGCATAATACTGGGTGCTGAGTTCACAAAAATGAGTTTGATATGGTTTTTGGCCTTGGTTTGCTTATAGTTTGGAGGTAGACATTTCATAAACATCTGTCTCCAAGAGCTGTACAAACTTGGGCTTGATGCCTCAGTTTACCATCTTTAAAATAGGGAAAGTAATGATGTGGACCTCCTAGGATTATGGTATGGGTTAAAGGAGAAGATATCTACAAAGTCGACAGCACAGAACCTTGCAGAATATAAGGAATAGTTACATTGCAGATGTTGAGGGGTTTGAGAGCTCATAAACTTCAGGCTCTGGATTCAGACACCCATGTGGGACCATGGCCAAGTGCAATAGACATTGTTGGTTGCTTTTCCTAGAGACATCAGTTTCATCAATTTTCACTTCCTTCTTAATGATGTTCAGGTATCTAGTCTCCTGTTTTAGTCACATATTTCTTGGAGGAGATTGTACCCCACAGCATAGAGTGGGTCCTGATTGGTGTCCCTCCCTCAGGCCCTTGGATAGGTCCTCATTGTCTAAGCTGGTCATAGTGGTCCCCATTCCTCTAGGTAGTGACTGACATAGGCTTGGGCATGTGCTACCGTTCTGAATAATGAGATAATAGAAATTGATTACAGGGTTTTCAGAAAAGATTTTCTAGCTCTTAAAGTAAGCCTCTGCTGTGGCTTGAATTTTGTTCCCCATAAAGATATGTTTAATCCTAACCTTCAGTACCTGTGAATGTGACCTTATCTGGAAACAGGGTTTTTGCCAGTGTAATCAAGTTAAGATGAAGTCATACAGAGTTGGGTGCACCCTAAATCCAACATGACTAATGTTCTTATAAGAAGGGGAAAAGAGACAGGGTCTCATAAAGACAGGGAAAACATTCTCTGAGAGGCAGAGATTGGAGTGATGTGTCTACATGCCTAGGAACACTAAGGACAGCTGGCAGCCACCAGAAGCTAGGAGGGGTCCTTTTCTAGTTCTTTCAGAGAGAGTATGGCCCTGCTGATATCTTGTTTTTAGACTTTTGGCCTCCAGAACAGTGAGATGATACACTTTATTGTTTAAAATCACCCAGTTTGTGGTACATAGTAACGGCAGTGCTAGGAAACTAACACAGACACCAAGAAAAGGGATCTTGGTCTCTTCCTTTGGATTACGTGTTGGATGAATCATCTGAAACTGCTGTAACCTTGTTGCAGCTCCTAGGAGACCCCACATGAGGATTAAGGAGCTGGCAGAGTGAAAGACTGGAAATGCTGTAGATATGACGTCACTGACTCCACCAGTCCTGAAGCCTTCTCTGCTTTGCCTGTTGTGTTAGATAAAACATCTCCCTCATTGTTTAGGACACACTGAGCCTATTTTTCTGTTACTTGCCAAGTGAAGTTACTCTAAACAGATTCAACAAGTCATCCACTTTCTCTGCCTCTTGTATCCTCATTTACACAGTGGCAATGCTAACAGTACTTACCTTAGGATTTTTGTGAGGATTAAATGAGATAGAGGATGATCCAGATATTTTCTCTTCATCTAATTTTTGTTACAGCACACAATAAATTCAATACATGTCAGCCACTGTTATTATGTTTACTGTTAAAATTATTATTCTGTGTGTTTTCAGCCCTAACATACAGTAAACATTCAATAAATGCTATTTTTGAATGAATGAATGAATGAGGTTCCTCTAGTGCAAGAGGGAACAAGGAAATGAATGAAGCCGGTTTCTGTAAGAGATGGAGAGATTCATTCTGGACCCTGGCTCCAAATCAAGACCTGGGGGCCACATATGGCCTGGGTTAGGTTGGCAAGGACTCATATCTGGGAAGCCTGTTTTCTTTTATGCAGAGAGCTTTGGATTAAATAATACCTATAGGGATTTGCAGATAAACTGGGGGGAGAGAAGGATGGGGGGAAGCGTGGTCAGAACCTGCCTTTGACAGTCCCCTAGAGTGCAGCCTTACCCCTTGTGCACAAGGATTAAGGCAGGAGAAGCTGGGAGCTTCGTTAGCCTCAGAGTTAAGGGAAAGGGCTTTCACTTTGCCTGAGGGAGAGTGGCTGGCTGTTTCTCCCAAAGACCTTGTTGGAAATTAAGGTCTTGGAACACTGGATTCAATTAACTACCAGTGTAAGAACCTTGGGGAATCTAACCTGCCGCGTGCTTCATTTTCCCTTACAAATCACCTCCTGTTTTCTTGCCTTCATATTTCTCCCACCTACAGAGAATTCTGTACTTGGGACTGGGTCAAGACCAGCTTCTTTCTTCCTGGGTTAAAAGTGAGGCATACTGGGCAGGCTTTCCTTTAAAGTCCATTTGCTGTCAATTTGGCCTGACATCAATATTTCGTGTGTGTGTACGCGTATGTACATATGTATGTATTTATTTGTATATGTATGCATCTATCTAAATAGTAGTTAGAAGAGACTTAATTGTTCAGTTTAATACAATAAACACTTTTTAAAAATAGACTCCATTTCATTCTCTATTCTGGGGTTATGCAGAATCAGAGATGGATTAGACCATATCTTTGTCCTAAGGAGCTCATAGCCTGGGCGTTGGGGAGGAGCGACAGATAAACTGATAAATACTAAGTGTTGGTAGATCCTGTCAAATCCTCAGGGTATGAAGTCTACGTGATATCTGGAGAACTCCGAAGGAAGGAGGGCAGATAGGCATGGGTAGAGTCAGGACAGACTTCACAGAGAGGTGGTGCTTCATTCATCTAGATCTTGTAGTGTGAGCAGGAGTTTGCCAGGCACAGATCTGGATGAAGATACAGGGCAGCTGGGCAGCTAACTGCAGCTCTCTTCTGTGACGTACCCAGAATAGCTCTGGAATACATTGGATCAAGGTGCCAGTTGACTAAGGTTTCTACATGCGGTTCCTACTGTGTTTTGTAGTAACTTGGTGTCCCTGTTATTTGATGTACATCATAAAACCCTTATTTTTGATTTTATATATAAAATAAAAATTAGAATTCTTCTGTGGTAGGAGGCCAAGGAGGCAAAGTTCTGTTGAGGCTTCAGAAATGTAGAGGAATCACAAGGTGCTTGGGTGCTGAGATTACAACAATGTAACAGTGTATTCCACCCCCCACCCCCACCCCACCGGCCCTGGGACTCAGTGGTGTGGAACAGCTTGTCCATCATAGTCATGGAAGCCCATTAGTTTATAATACGGTATCCAGGTAACCTTTACAGAGGTAGATAAACTTGTAACTAGCATCCCGAGTACACCTGTAGTGACCTAATAGCTCCCCCTGCAACGGTCCCTGGGTGCCGACTCCCCGCTAACCTCGTAGTGAATGTGTAAAAGGCGTGGCCCCGCTGCGCTGGGGGCTCAGCCTGTGGATAGGAATCCGCTGAGCCCGTGCCGGCACTGATTAACGCTGCTTCTCGCCAAACGTCTCGGTGTCCCGACTCCTTGTTGGTAGTTGCCGTGGTTCCTGCAACCCTTCTTTGCTAGTCATAAACGCAAATGTTCATCCTTGATGTAACAGCTTTCGACTCTTGAAAATAGTACTAAGAAGTAGGGGCTGGGCACATATTGTTGGGGCAGAGTTCCCTGCTCTGCATGAGAAAAAGAGAGAGCCAGGTGGAGTGTTGTAGTGGGGACGGGGACCAGGGGAAAAGCTGGGAGCAGACCCAGCATTGCTGTGGCTGAGAAAACATGCCTGTAAGGAAAGACTTGTAAGACGGTGCTATTTCCTGTGACATGCTATGTTCTATATGATATAAGTGCTGTCTTCCTGCTTCTCTGTGAAACGTTGAGTAGATTTTGCTTTGGTCACTGATAGGCTTATAGGAGTGGCATTTTGTTTTAAAGGGGCTTAAAGAAGATGAAATGGTAAGTGATGCATTATTTATTGACCTAAAGAAGAATATACTTGACATTTCAATTAATAGGAAAGTATTTTTTCTCCACTGATGCCACATCAATATTGAAAAATATTTAAGAATTTCAGCTTGTAGGAAGGCGAACTGCTTAGCTTTATCGCAGTGGAGGGGATAAGATGTGTGAAGCCAGGACAGTGTGGCCCTTCAAACGGACACCAGCAGGTGGTTCAGTAGAGCTGGAAGACAGGATGTGAGTTTAGGACGAGTGGGAGGTGAGGGAGGAGAGATGAAAACAGCTGGGTCCTTCCTATTCAGGTCCCTGAATACTTTGTAGAGGTTTCAGTTATCTGAACAGAGTCCTGTGAATATGGAGAGCTACTCGGGAGGTCTCTATTTACCCAATAGAGGGTTATAGGTCATGCAGAAGTGCTCGGGAGATAGGCCTCTCTTCAATAGCATTTTATAGACTGGAGAACAACTACAAGGAACCCTGTAGAGGGATTATTTGTACCCCCCCATTTTCGGAATGGCAATCTGATGTCTAGAGAGTTTCACATTCAGGTGAGTGACAGACTTATGTGTGATAACATGAAATTTGTCTCCCTGTAGTTCCTCCCTGTTTTTTCTCAATGGTAATTAACAGAAAAGAGCTTTAAGGCATGTTATAGTGAGGATGTGACATGATAGAGCTAGGCTGTTGTGGGTTTGCAGCACAACTTCATCACTTGTTATTTCAACCTCTGGTGAGTTTGCCAGTCATTCAGGGACTCCTGAATAGTGTCGATTTTTAGCTGAAAATAAGGATATTAATGCCGATGATAATATCGAGGCTTTATGAGAATCAGGTGGCATTGCATATGCAGTTATTTATCACAATACCTAGTACCTAATAATACGAATTTCAGTTCACCTATTTAAGTTCTGTCCTTTAGAGTCACATAGCGTCCTTCTTTACATATAATCATATTTTAACATCTAAGTTACCTCTTGCACCTCTTTATTCTTCTCTTATACAGGCTAAACATCAATTATTGATCATGGACCTGGATGTGCCCTCCCTCCCTTAAAGTAGGAGCACAGATTGGGTAGCAAGGTGCCAGGTGGGGACTGACCTGTGCTGAACAAACCCAAAGGCCAGTTGTCACTTACGTTGATAAATAAGACACTAATCCTCTGAGCATGTCTCCCTGATGCACTTAGAGGCTCCAGGAGGGGTCA
Source organism: Manis pentadactyla (assembly GCF_030020395.1). Lineage (NCBI taxonomy): Eukaryota > Metazoa > Chordata > Mammalia > Pholidota > Manidae > Manis > Manis pentadactyla. The sequence continues at coordinate 10,078,705 of NC_080023.1, forward strand.
GACAGGTCTCAGAATGTTGCCTGGTAAGCACAAAGCAGGAATGAAAGGGACCTGGTAGCCATAGTGAGCAGCACCATTTCCTTCTGCTCAGAACATGAGCTCAACAGGTACTTCCCCGAGCCACACTCTATAGAAAATTTTTTTAGTGAAAGAGGAGCCTTTCCTCAACTTTCTTGTCTAGCCTTGCACAGCTGTTATCGTAACAACTGTTTCCCAAGATGGCCAGAATGACTTAGAAACTCCAGGGTGACTGTCCGGCTTGAGTCTATTAGCTGGTCTTTAAGATGGGAACCTTTCTTATGGACTTTTTAGAATAATGCCTTATTACTCTGATGGCGTAAATACCCTCTCCACTCTATCCCCCATTAGCCCTCTTCACATGTGATGCTCCAGCCAAATCGAGCTGCCTGAATTCCCCCATACTTCCTTCTTCGTGATTTGTTGATGCTGCTACCTTCACTTTGAACATCTTTTCTACCCACGGATGTTTGTTCAAATTCCACTTGTCTTCAAGAGTTACCCTGAATCCCACCATTTCTAAGGAGGCTTCTCTCTCTCACCAGAAAGAAGAAATACTTTCTTTTTTCTCCATATGTCCCCAGTACTTTTTCCTGAGGCTTTGTGAGAGCACTTACAAGTCTCAGCTCTCCTCAACTCGAGGCTGGGGTTCTTAACACCTGGATTTTCTTACATCTTTGATAAGCACTATAGCACAAGGTCCAATGCATGGCTTCTAGGCCGGGCTCCTGGATGCAAACTGGCTCTACTACCCAGCTGTGTGGTCTTAGTAGTTCTTAGCATATCGTAATCACTCAACAAATGTCAGCATTTATTCTTTATATTCTTCGTAACACACAGGACAGTACGTGGTATCCATTCTGTGCTCAGTAAATGTTTATTGAATGAATAAATGAAAAAGCAAATGAAAAGCAGTTTGTAGTTGAGTGTTTGTTGAATGAATGAATAATTTAGGGGGTTTGAAAGAAAATTGCTGAGCATACTGATTTTCAATTCTGGTTTATGCTCAGACTTCTGGATTTCTCCTCATCGCACTATCCCTTTAAGCACTCCTTGCTTAGAACTATCTACCAACAAGATGAAAGGGCTTGTACAATATTTTATTTTGATGTTTAAAGAGTGACTGCATGATGCTAAAAAGCTGCTTTGAGGTTTTGTAGATTGAAGGAGGAAGATGGCTTTGCTTGCCTGTGGATCAGGCTGGCTTCTCCTAAGAGCTGAGCTGAGGGACCGTCCCCACGACTCTAACCACAGATTTTCTGAGTAGACAAGACCTGATGAAATTCAGAAAGGTCCCCAGGCACTGTGGCTCTTCTTTCAAAATGAACGTTGAGGCTGCTAGCCCTGCGTGACTAGGGTAGGGGCCACCCCAGTCTGTTCTCGTTCTCACCAAACAAGAGAAATTGCTGTCTCCAGGGGCAGCTGGGTCACAGTTTATTCTGCCCCCAGGATACATCTTTCATCTTAATTGTGCTTATTCAGCTGTGGGGATGCACTGGGATCTAGCTGATTTTTGAAAAAGTGCAAAAGCCTATTTTAAAACACAACCAAATGCAATAGGGACCTGATGTGGGGGTGGAGAGGGAGAGGACAGGAAATTTCCCATCTTATTTTCTGACATTGTTCGCTGTGTGTGTGACTTCCGGTGCTGCCCACAGGCAATGTTCCAAAGCCGATTTCTGATCAAAGCTGCTAAAGCTCTTCCCCTACGTAGGAAGGATGTTTTCTTTTTTTGACTAGTTTCTTGATTTGTGCTTTCTTATGGAGATAAGCCATCTAAAATCCTACAACCACAGATTCTTATCTGTCAGGGTTTGCTATCACCAACCGTGGTATCTATTAATCCAAAAAACACGAGCTGAGCGATTTCTCTGTGCTAGGCACTGAGCTAGCTGCAGGTCGGGATAGGATTCAGAGGAAAGACATCCAAAAATAATAGCTACCATTGAAATATTTTTTGTGTACCTACTATGTGCCAGGCACTTGACAAGGATGCTTTTGTGTAATGTTAATGAGAGAATATGAGGTAGAAATTATTTCCATTTTATAGAAATGTGGAAACACTGAGATGTGAAATAGATTGCCTGAGATTGCTCAGAGGCTCTTGGGCTGAGCTTTTTGATATTGATTGGCAGAGATGGGTGGTGTCAGGAGTAGAGGTGCACTGGGACGGGAATGGGTATAACAGCAGTAGCTGGACAGGAAGGCAGGTCAGGTTCTGCAAATATTTTCTATCATTGCCTTTGGGTCACGGGAGAGTTTGGGTTGGGAGGTAGGCTTGGTAAGATGAAGCAAGGCTTGGAATACTAAGCTCTGCCAACGGGGTTCATCCTGAAACACGTGGATCACTGCTGTCACCAACTGTAATAGGGATTAATTATAGGTAGCAGTGAGTTAATACAAATAATCAATCAAATAATCCATCAGTGATTTTTATTGTCTTTCTCCATTATAAGAGCAAAGCGTGCTCATTATAAACATTTTGGGAAGTGCCAAAAAATAAGAAGAAAACGAATTGACCTTTGATTTCTCAAAGCAACTACTATGGGCAGTTGGGTCTATTTTCTTTCAGTCTTTTTTCCTTCCCTTCAAAAAATTGGGTTGTTTGGTTTCTGTAATTAGTGATTATACTGTACCTAAAATTTGGTACCACTTTCACTTAATATTATAAGATAACTTTACATATTACAAGGCTGTTAAAAGCATACACTTTAATGATTAAAAGCCACTAATTGGAGAGAGCACACTTTACATAAACAAGGCCTAAGCAATGGATATGTGGGTGTTTTGTGCTTTAGGTAAGTGCTGAGAAGTAGTATTTTGATGAGCATCTTTGCACTTAAAGATTTTTTGGCAGTTTAAATGATTTCTGTCGGATGAATTTCAGGACTGGCGCTACCGAATTGAAGGTCTCATGTACTTTTCAGCTCTTCCATCCTGAAGCCAACTTCAGTGCTTCTTTTGGTACCTTTACCCCTTTATATGACTTTTACATTTTCCTCTCTTATCTCCTTCACATATACAGCATCTCTCATAAATGTCACATAAACATAGTTGAGATTGAAGCTCCTGTGCCCTAAGAGAGACTGCTTGGAGTATCTTGTTTCCCTGGAAAGGAAATCTGTTGGAGGCGGGAGAGGGACTCCTAGGCATCCTCTGAATGATTCCTTATAACGCTATTGACCACAAGGTTTCTCTCTCTTAAGAAGAAGGCACAGCTCCCTCAGAGTGTGTGTCTGCAGCCATCCCCTGCCCCAGGGAGCCTGAGCAGTTGGTGTTTGTCTAAGGATTTTGTAGGTGGCTTGAGGCTCTACCTGGAGGCTTAGGAATGCATGACCTATAATACTGACTGAATGGTTAAGCGCACAGATGACTAATAATTCTGCAGCTCATGGTTTGTAGAACAAAGTAAGCAAGGCCTCTGCCCTGTTGTTCTGTGAGTCACTCCTGAATAATACTTACTGGTGAGGCAGAGAGCCTTGTCCTTGTCTCCCTGCCGACTTGGTCCACCTGCCTCTCCCACAGCTTGCCAGTCCCACTGGGGCTGCGCCTCCACTTTGAGAGATCTGAGGAGGGCCGACCGAGCACTGGGTCAGAATCAGACTTTGGACTTTAACGTGGCCGCTTCGCATTAGGCTCCATCGCTCCCCAGATGTGTGACCATGGGCAAATGACTTGGCTTCTCTGAGCAGTGGCTCTCATCTCTTAGGCAGGGATAATCAAATAAGTTCTTGTTGGGAGCCACACAAAGACAACAAGATGGCCACAGTTCATGAGGTTCCTGCTTCACTTCCTGGAGATTAGCTGCGAGCCCGCGCGCGCCAACAAGAAAGCCCGCGCGCGCCAAGAGATACTCTTCTCCCCCTCCTTCCCCATTATCATATACCAATCAGAATGTAACTCGCTGCGCCATCCCTGCTATGCAGCCAATCCCCTGCTTACAAGTATCCTATGGCCCACTCTGCCCCTGAACACTGGTGTATATCTACCCCCGTCTTACAATAAAATTTGAGGGCTTGATCAGAATACTGTCTTGCCTTCGCTCTTCTCTCGCCCCCATTTTCTTTCAGGTCGGATCCCCCTCGTCCCCACAAATAACTAGGTCCCGCTGGACGGGACAAGTGGCGCCCAACGTGGGGCTCGAGGCGCGGATCCTTCGCAGGCGGACCCCCGAGTAAGATATCGTCTGGCCAGACCCCTTCTTGATGAAACAATAGGAGACGCCTTTCGCCGCTCACGGAGGTCGTCGTCCCTGGTGAGTACCGGCCGCCTTACAAGAAAATGGGAACTAAATTAAGTAAAGAAGCGGTCTTCATAAGAGACCTAAAAAGTTCACTTAGGGAGAGAGGAGTTCGAGTTAAAAAGAAAGACTTGGTAAAGTTTTTTATTTTTGTTGATGAAGTCTGTCCGTGGTTTATCATTAATGGCCCCGAAATTCATCCTAAAAAATGGCAGAAAGTAGGTAGAGATTTAAATGATTATCTTATCAAAAACGGCCCTGACTCTGTTCCTGTTTCAGTATTTTCCTATTGGGGTCTTATCAGAGATATTGTTGAAAATACTGACCCTGATAAACGTCAACTCTTGTCAGTGGCAGAATATTGCCTCCGCCCCCTATCTCGGGCGGCCTCAAAATCGTCTCTTTCGAGTGATCCCCCTGCCCCAAAATCAGCTAAATCCCCCTCCCCTAGCCCGACACCATCTTTGCTCGGTGCCCTCCATGATACCCCTCCCAAATGTTGCATTTATCCGCCTCTCCCTCGAGATTCGGACTTTGTCGATACACAAAAGGTTTTTCCAGTCGTGACTAAGAGCCAAAATGGCGAGCCTTTAGATCCGGGAGACGCGGCTGAACTAGAAGACGAAGCGGCCAAGTATCACAACCCAGATTGGCCCCTTGCCGCCCCGTCGCTTAACCCCCCTTCTTACACACCCCCAGTTTTGAAAAGAGCCTCTTACACTCCCTCTATTCAGCCTCCCAATGTTTGCGCCCCGGCCTTTTTGCCCCCGTCGGCCCCTCCGCTACCCCCTCCGGCTCCCGGTCCTGTTAGCCCCCCTACCAGCACTAAAGACCTAATAGCACAGATAGTAGAACAAAGAATAACTTGCCATCTCCAAAAATTAGTTGTCTCCCAACCAGTTCGTCCCGCATTATATTCGCAAAGGGGCCTCTCTAAGAAACCGCTTACAGCCACAAAACCTAAAAAACAACCTAAAAAACTGCTCTTTCCTGTTCTTACCCGGGCCTCCGCCCGCTCTGGCCCCACCTCCACAACACATAGCCCGGAGGAGGGCGATCTTGAAAGCGACGGCGAAGACGCCCCTGCTGCTCAGGAAATAGAAAGTGAGGGAGAGGAGCAGGCTGAGCCAGAGCCGGCCGAGCCTGCTGATGGCCCTAGAGAATTTCACAAAATCCATTTCAAAAGCTTAAAAGAGCTGAACGCGGCCGTTAAAGCTTATGGCCCCAATGCCCCTTTTACCCTTTCTGTTCTTGATTCGCTGTCTCGAGGAGGACATTTACTCCCAGGTGAATGGCTGCGTATAGTCCAGGCTGTGCTTACCCGTGGTCAGTTTTTAACTTGGAAGGCAGATTTTGCTGACCGCTGTCAGACCATCGCTGCTGCCAATGTAAAAGACCCTCATTCCCCAACAGCGTCCTGGACTTTTGATAAGCTTACGGGACAGGGCAGATATATCTCTGAAACCAGGCAGCAGCGCCTTCCCCTTGGTCTTTTATCTCAAGTGAAAGATGCCGCTTTGGGCGCTTGGATATCACTCCCTGCTTCCGGGACTGCTAACACTCCTCTAACTAAGATCACTCAAAGCTCGCAAGAAGACTATAGCGAATTTGTTAGCAGACTGTTAGAGGCCGCCGAAAGGACCCTTGGTTCCGCGGCTGCCAATGATAAGATTGTAAAACAGCTAGCCTATGAAAACGCCAATTCGGCATGTCGAGCCGTCCTCCGCGGTAAGACTCGAGACAAAACTCTTGATGAAATGCTGAGAATGTGTAGAGATGTCGATCCTTTTACATCCAAAGTCCAAGCCCTTTTAGCTGTAGGTGCCGCTGTTCAAACTCCCCCGGCTTCTTATCCTCCTTCCTTCCCCAGGGGCGCACCGCCTATGCGTAACTGCTTTAAATGTGGACAGCCAGGCCATTTCGCTCGCCAATGCCCTACCACAGCTCCTCCTCCTAGAGTTGGGTCAGTCCCCGGTATTTGCCCTCGCTGCCATAAGGGGCGGCACTGGGCCAAAGAGTGCCGTAACAATCCAACAAATCCTTTTTACAGTACCACAAATCCTTTCACCCCCCCTTTTCAGGGAAACGGGCTGAGGGGCCAGCCCCGGGCCCCCCAGCCAATTCCATTTCAGCCGGCCTCGGGGAACAGCCTAGCTGTAGCACTCCCGCCCTCTATCGGGCCACACCCGGGAGTGCAGGACTTGACCTCTGTGCCTCCTCCTCAACAATATTAACGCCTGAAGAGGGAATTACAATTATTTCCACAGGAATTTATGGCCCACCTCCCAAAGATACTTATTTTCTAATTTTAGGGCGAGCTTCCACCACAATAAACGGCCTTATTGTCCACCCTTCCTTAGTTGACAATGACTATACCGGAGAAATAAAAATTCTTGCTAGTGCCCCCCAGTGCCCTGTCAGCATTATGAAAGGTCAGCGCCTTGCGCAGGCGCTCCCCCTCCCTTTAAGTACATCTCACCCTGCTATTCATAAGCAGCGAGGCTCCTCTACCCCAGGTTCTTCAGACTTATATTGGATCCAAGCTATTACTAAAGAACGCCCCACTCTTAAACTTAAGATCCAAGGAAAAGTATTTGAAGGAATTTTAGATTCGGGGGCCGACTCTACGGTCATATCTCAGGCTTCATGGCCCTCCAGCTGGCCCTTACACGCTTCCTTGACCCATCTACAAGGAATTGGGCAGTCAAGAAACACCTTACAGAGCTCACAGTCATTAAACTGGGAAGATGAAGAAGGAAATACCGGATTCATTCAACCCTTCGTAGTTCCTGGGTTGCCGGTAAATCTTTGGGGAAGAGATATCCTTTCTCAAATGAAGGTCATCATGTGTAGCCCTAATGAAGTTGTAACACAGCAGATGCTTTCACAGGGTTACCTCCCTGGTCAGGGGTTGGGCAAACTAAAACAGGGAGATCCCAACCCGATACTGGCCACGCCTAAGATAGACCGCTCAGGTTTAGGGTTTGAAAAACATTTTTCGTAAGGGCCGTTGCTCCTCCTGCACTCCAGGCAGACAAGATTACTTGGAAAAGTGATGTTCCTGTCTGGATCGATCAATGGCCCCTTACCACTACAAAATTAAATGCAGCCATAGAGTTAGTGCAGGAACAGCTGGCTGCTGGACATATTGAACCTTCTACATCCCCTTGGAACACCCCAATCTTTGTAATCCAAAAGAAATCAGGCAAGTGGAGGCTCCTACAAGACCTCAGGGCGGTTAATAAGACTATGGTCTCTATGGGCGCATTACAACCGGGAATTCCCTCTCCAATAGCCATCCCTAAAGGGTATGTCAAATTAGTAATTGATCTAAAAGACTGCTTTTTCTCCATACCTTTGCATCCTGATGATTGCAAACGTTTTGCCTTTAGTATACCCATTACCAATTGTGTAGGGCCTTCTCCCCGGTTTCAGTGGAGAGTTCTCCCACAAGGAATGGCCAACAGTCCTACTCTTTGCCAAAAGTTTGTAGCCCAGACTATAGACCCCTTTAGGTTGCTCTTCCCCACTTTGTATATTATCCATTATATGGATGATATTCTTCTTGCCGGTCCTGACCAGCAACAGCTCTATGCGGCCAGTCAACAGCTAGTCACTGCCCTCCGAGATCGAGGACTACAAATTTCCCCAGAAAAAGTCCAGGTCCACCCCCCCCAACTATTTTTAGGCTTTGAATTATTTTCTAATAAAATCCTCACTCAAAAAATTCAGTTAAAGAGAAGCTCCTTAAACACTCTTAATGATTTTCAGCGTCTGCTAGGAGACATCAACTGGCTCAGGCCTTATTTAAAGCTGACCACCGGAGAGTTAAAGCCCTTGTTTGATGTCCTACGTGGAGACCCTGATCCTTCCTCCCCCCGCTCGCTTTCATCAGAAGCACAAAGGGCATTAACCATTGTAGAGCAGGCTATTTCTGAACAGACCATTAGCTACTTCTCTCCACATCTAAGTTTGTGGCTGCTCATTTTCCCTACCCCCTTCTCCCCTACAGGAGTCCTTTGGCAAAACCATCCACTATTTTGGGTTCATTTGCCAGCCTCCCCCCCTAGAGTCTTAGCTACCTATCCTCAATTAGTTGCTGCCCTTTTACGTTTAGGCCGAGAGGCAGCTCTCAAGTTGTTTGGGAGAGACCCTGAAGTTATAACCCTCCCATACAATACATCTCAATTACAATGGCTTATTCAACATGATGATGATTGGGCAATTAGCTGCACCTCCTTCCATGGGACAATAGATAATCATTACCCTGCAGACAGATTAGTCCAGTTCCTTCAAAAGACCCCGGTTGTCTTTCCCAAAAGGACTAAAACCACGCCAATTGCTGGGGCCGTAATGGTGTTCTCTGATGGGTCCTCCTCCGGTATAGCCGCTTTCAGTATTAATGGGCAAGTTACCCGAATACAGACAGACCTCTCTTCTGCACAACTTGTTGAACTAACTGCAATAATCAAAGTTTTTGAGCTTTTAATAGATGCCCCCTTTAACCTTTACACTGACAGTGCCTATGTAGCAACCTCTGTTCCCCTATTAGAGACAGTGCCTTACATACGTCCCTCTACAAATGCTTCCCCCCTATTCGCAAAATTGCAAAAATTAATTCTAAACCGCGATGCCCCTTTTTTCATCGGGCACATACGCGCTCACACTGGCCTTCCAGGGCCGCTTGCCAAAGGCAATGACAGAGTTGATCTGGCGACTCAATTAGTAGCCTCTGTCACGTCAGACTCACCCTTGGCTGCAGCCCAACGGGCTCATGAACTACATCATCTCAATGCTCATACTCTTAGACTCAAATTTTCAATCACCCGAGAACAGGCCCGCCAAATAGTTCGGCAATGTCAAGGATGTCTAACTCTCCTCCCAGAGCCTCATAACGGAATCAACCCCCAGGGGTTAGTTCCAGGAGAGATATGGCAAATGGATGTCACTCATTACCCTCCCTTTGGTAAATTAAAATATATCCATGTGTCTATTGACACATGTAGTGGTTTCCTATGTGCATCCTTGCAAACGGGAGAGGCAACTAAAAATGTTATTACCCATGTTCTCTCATGCCTGGCATATCTACCACCACCTAAAATCTTAAAAACTGACAATGGGCCTGGATACGCCAGCTCTAGCTTTAAACAGTTCTGTGCGCAGTTAGGTATTAAGCACATAACAGGAATTCCCTATAATCCCCAAGGCCAAGGCATTGTTGAAAGAGCCCACTTAACCCTTAAAAACATGTTATTCAAACTTCAGTCGGGGGGAGAAGTACTCTATCCGAAAACAGGTAATGCAAAGACACTCCTAAATCATGCACTGTTTGTTCTTAATTTCCTTACTTATGACTCCGCGGGTAAAACCGCTGCTGATCGCCTTTGGCATCCCTCCACGGCAGATAATTATGCACAGGCTATGTGGAGAGATCCGATGACCAACACATGGCACGGGCCTGACCCTGTGCTCATATGGGGGAAAGGACATGCTTGTATATATGATGCTAAGGCACAAAATGCCCGATGGCTCCCAGATAGGCTCATTAAACTCCTAGACACAAATAAAGGCAAAAAACAATAATAATTCCAGCCCAGGGCATATTAACCCCTGAGAAGCCCTCCCTTTCTGTTTAATTTCAGGAAGCAAGGCCAAAAAGCCTTTCATTGCCTCACCAGTTCCAAGCAAGAGACCTAGTCTCTGTGAGAAAGCACCAGGCAAGAAACCTTGAGCCACAGTAGAAGAGACCTTTCACTGTCCTCCTGACCACTCCCACAGATGTAAAAGAAAACGACATCTCTTCCTAGAGATACGCTCCACATCTAGAGAAAAAACCCCCCGTCAGACGCGGACTGGCGACTAACTCAGACTAATAATCCTCTTAAAGGTTTGCTTGTATAGTATTGATCATGTCACTAACAATTCTTATGCTCCTGACCCAGTTACGTCCCACCTTCCAGAACCCTAACCCCCATGAACCCAAAGTGCTGACATGGCAAGTTTTCTCTCAGACAGGAGAGGCAGTGTGGTCTGTTTCTAAGACTGCCCCCCCCAAGACCTGGTGGCCGTCCCTGCACCCTGATGTTTGCGCCCTAGTTGCTGGATTAGAGACCTGGGACATACCTAGTACACCTTGGAGACAAGCCCACCTAATTCGACCACCCGACCACGATTATTCTGCAGCCCAGAGCCAAGTTTCCTATGGTGACAGCGGGTGTAGTTATCCTCGAGCACGCAATAGAATAAAAACCACTACCTTCTATGTCTGCCCCCGTGACGGACGAACCCGTCAACAAGCCCGGCAGTGTGGGGGCTTAGAATCCTTTTACTGTAGCTCTTGGGGCTGTGAAACTACGGGTAATGTTTATTGGAACCCCGTGTCCAGTTGGGACCTCCTTACCGTAGTCCGGAACCACACATCCCCCAACTGTGAGCAGACAGGGCTATGTAACCCCTTAAATATCACATTCAGTGATAAAGGGCGCCAATATGATTGGGGGGCTTGGGTCACCGGACGACAGTGGGGGCTCAGATACTATCAATATGGATATGATAAAGGCCTCATATTTACTATCAAGCTCAAAGTCGAGACCCTTCCAGCTGCCCCAGTAGGACCCAACGCTGTCTTGCGAGACCAGCCGCGTCTCCCAGCCCCACCTGCGCCAACCCTAGCCCCACCTGCAGACGCTGCCACCCCTTCCCTCGTCTCCACTCTTAACCAAACCGCCTTCCTTCCTAGCACCGGACAGCGCCTTCTCAACCTCCTTGAAGGAGCTTTCCGAGTTCTAAATGCCACCAACCCAAATACTACCAAATCCTGTTGGTTATGCTTTTCCTCTTCACCTCCTTACTATGAGGGACTAGGATTGTTAGGCAATTTTAACAATACGACCAGCCACGAAGCCTGTAGCTGGGGCATGCAGAAGTTAACCCTGACTGAAGTAACTGGAAAAGCTACGTGTTTAGGAACAATTCCCTCAACCCATAAAAGTCTGTGTAATAACACCATACCCATAGTTTCCTCGAGTGAATCTAGATATCTAGTCCCTCCCCGTCAAGGATGGTGGGCTTGTAATACTGGACTAACACCGTGTGTTTTCACCTCCGTTTTCAATTCCTCCCATGATTTCTGTGTTATGGTTCAACTAGTGCCGAGACTTATATATCATGATGATCCCTCATTTGTCACTGAGTTCGACCCTAAAAATAGGTACAAGAGAGAATTAGTCTCGTTGACCCTAGCCACATTAGTAGGAGTAGGAATTGCAGCAGGAGTAGGAACAGGGACAGCTGCCATCATCCAGGGGAACCAAAACTATGAAGGGCTGAGAACCGCCATTGACGACGATCTAAAAACCATAGAACAATCTATTACCAAACTTGAAGAATCTCTGACTTCCCTTTCTGAAGTCGTCTTGCAGAATAGACGGGGGCTAGATCTACTGCTCCTAAAAGATGGAGGACTGTGTGCAGCTTTAAGAGAAGAATGCTGTTTTTATGCAGACCACTCCGGAATAATAAGAGATTCAATGTCAAAGCTTAGAGAAAGGCTAGACCAGAGAAAGAGAGAGCGAGAAGCTAGCCAAAGTCTCTTTGAGTCCTGGTTCACTAAGTCCCCATGGCTCACAACTCTGATCCCCACCATCCTTGGACCCTTGGCAGGACTCCTCCTTTTAGTGTCTCTTGGCCCTTGGGCCTTAAGAAAACTAACAGCCTTTATTCGAGAGCAGGTTGACCAGCTCGTCAAGCCAGCGGTTGCTGTTCATTATCACAGACTTACAGCCTGTGATGAAGAGTCTGACACCGAACCAACCAGTGCTCCCGGCCTCCAGTTCTCAACCTTACAAACGCCTCAACCATGGTACCATCAATTCTGGCATCGTAATTAATGTGGCCCATATGCTGGTCGGCCAGAACCGGACAGACCCCTAACTATGAGGGTATGGGCATCGAGATGAGTGCGAGACAAAGTACCGCAAGGGAGGGTTCTTCCTAGAACCTCTCTGGTCCTCCCTGAGAATATGCCTGGCTTGCATAGAGGTTGGTATCCATATGTACATAAAGCCTTGATACATTAAGATCAATTTGGCTTTCAGCTCTGCCTCTCCTCCCTAAAAGATACCGAGAGCATTAGGGTGAGCATTCGCGAAATGTTACCCTGCTGGAGGAGCCAGGCCTCTATTCCCTCACTCGATTAAGGCCCACCTTTCTGAAATAAATAGAAAGGGAGGAGATGTTGGGAGCCACACAAAGACAACAAGATGGCCACAGTTCATGAGGTTCCTGCTTCACTTCCTGGAGATTAGCTGCGAGCCCGCGCGCGCCAACAAGAAAGCCCGCGCGCGCCAAGAGATACTCTTCTCCCCCTCCTTCCCCATTATCATATACCAATCAGAATGTAACTCGCTGCGCCATCCCTGCTATGCAGCCAATCCCCTGCTTACAAGTATCCTATGGCCCACTCTGCCCCTGAACACTGGTGTATATCTACCCCCGTCTTACAATAAAATTTGAGGGCTTGATCAGAATACTGTCTTGCCTTCGCTCTTCTCTCGCCCCCATTTTCTTTCAGGTCGGATCCCCCTCGTCCCCACAAATAACTAGGTCCCGCTGGACGGGACAAGTTCTAGGGTTGTTATGGGAACTAATGGCTATAAAGTGCCTAGTGCAATGCCTAGGTAGAATGAGAACTCAAGACCTGGCAGTTATTATTAAGATTAGCTACACATTGTCACTAGGCCATCTCTGGAGAATGAGATAGATGTATGATTCAGGGGTTTAAAAAAAAAATCTCTAATCTTTTGTTTATTCATTTTTATAACCAATCATAATAATTTCTACCTTGCAGTTTTATAGGGGAAATAAAACACTATATGATGAAGTGTCTGGCACAGTGTAGCTGCTTAACACATAGTCTCTCTCCCTGGTTGACCAAAGATTCCCTTGGTGTGTCCACCGTCTGGCAACAGCTCTTTGAGATCCTCAGAGTGGAAGGTATTAGTTCTTAAGCACCAACCTCAGAAGAATGATTCCCAAACCCTGGCTTACACACTGGCACTTTGGTATTTCTCTGACTTAGAGAAGAGAAGGAGTTTAGGGTATCTGGAAATGGCAGAGACTCGGCCCTGTTTGATGGGATGTAGCCAGTTACAAACCTAGGAAGGCTAGACACTGGACACACAGTTTAAGAATGACATCGAGTGAAGACAAGAGGGACCATCCCCAAATATTCTAGACCAGGAAGCATGATGGGCACATGTGTAACAGCAGAGAAGGGAGGGGCCCCCGGTAATGGCTGCTGTTGAAGCTTCCTGTTGTTCACTGGGGCTCACAGGTAAACTTAACTGGATTTAGACAAATGAAACAATGTCACATTTCTGGTATGCTCCTGTGGAATAAATTCCCATTGCATACCAAGCAAGGTAGGGCATGATCAGCAGAGCTTAATGAATAGTAGCCAGCACTGTCTTACTCTGGCAGCAAGCTGGGGTTGGAGGAATAATACTTAGTAAACAGTGGGACCTGGAGTTGGGGCAAGAGTGGGCTCAACACTTACAACCTGTGGACTCTTGGAGAAGTCATTGAACATTCTTGATCCCACTTGTTCCTCTGTAAGGTGCAAATAGTAAGAGTATCTCACCTTGAGTGCTGTTGGTCATAAGAATTAAATGACAGAACCACGTCTAGCTTGCAAAACGGATCAATATTGTCAGCTGTTATTAACAGCAATCATGACTGTGTAGTAGCTGTTGATGAAAGCTTTGGGCTTCCTCTTATCATCCTTCCAGGAGGTCAGTGTAGAAAGATAAATATTCAAGGCCATCAATTTCACTTACCTTATCCTTTTTAACATTCACTCTGAGGGTTCTGAGGGGCTTTATGGCCAATTACACATAGACTTAGAAAAAAATCTTTGAAAAAGCCACGCATTTTCACACAGACACTGCTGAAGCCGAGGAAGTATGACTGGAGAAAACCAAGGGCAGAGAGAAAGAGATAGGATATTTGGGGGAAATTTTTAAAACAAGTGTTTCTTTTTGGTGATAATGGTAGAATAAGAAGAATGAAAATTTTGGGAAAATGAAAATACAGAGAGTTCATTTAGAACCTTTAGAGATCTAAATTGATTTTATTGGTTAGCAAAATAAATTGTCATATAACTTTTTTTCCCCCCTTTTTTATCCTTTGGAGACCTAAAGGTCTGGCTCGGGGATGAGGAGAGAAACCTCTAAACGCTTGGAGGAAATTTTTCGTCAGGGCTTTTGCTGTTTGGCGGAGAACTTTACAAATGTCATTTAGAAACATCTCCTGCCACATTTTGTTGTGGAGACCTTCATGCTGGGATCAGCATGAGCTCTTTCTGTGTTTTTTCTGTGGTTCATCAATTCAATTCAATATATTTTATTTCAGTTGAATTTATATAACTTAATTATATTTATTTCTTATTCATTGAGCATGTGTATGCACCCAGACAATCTTAGTGATAATGAGGATACAGAAAGTGACACAGTCTCAGTCCTTGATAGACCTGGGGCCTCACTGCGTAGGTTCTATTGCTTTGCATGAACATTCGGAGCGACTTGGCAAACAGCACGAGTGCGGGTGGGAAGAGGCTCAAACGCACGACTCTGCTGCTCTTCATAGTCCCTCATGCCCCAGGCTTCAAGGTGCAAACAATGGCTTCCACGCTCGGCAGCCTTCGAGATCTCATGCACATTTATCTCGTATCCTCCTCTCTAACCCGGAACCTGACAGATATGGAATTCTGGAAAGTGACTCCCCCCTTAGATAAGCTGACACGTAGCAAAGCCACCACATCCTCTTGTCTCTCCAGACAGTCCTACACAGCACTTGGAAAGTGAGGGTGATGAGATCAATGAAGCAAGTCAGAGTGAGGAGACTGTCTAGGAAACCACGTTGTCCATCCTCATCCCGGTGTCCCAGCCTGAGGCCGGTGAGAGCTGCAGGGAGCAGAGAAACTTCAAACAGAACGAGAGGTTCTGTGAGGCTAGACTGGACTTCATTATATGGGAAGGTGTAGATGATGGAAACTGTATGAGATTCCATGTAGGTGCTGAGAAGGGAGGGTTACAGGGACAGGGAAAGAAGGCAGGGGTGAGGAAATAAAGTTGCTTTTGGACAGAGAAAAATTTTACCTTTTCCAGATTAAAATAATATACATATATGCATGTTTGTGTGTGCATGCATGCATGTGTGTGTGTGTGTGTGTGTGTGTGTGTGTTAGGTTTATGGAAGCACATCAGCTTTGCTAGGTTGCAAACATCAAATGCTTCCTCCCAGTCACTGTTCCCAGGTATATGTTAACTCTCTCTACCCAGTGGCCACAGATTCCTTGATTTCCTAAGTCCCTTTGATTATAACAACTTCTTCAGTTTGAAAAACAATGCCCTCTTCTCCCTGCATGCTATCCAGCTTCAGACTTGTGCATGTGAGTGGGAGGGGCCTAGCCTGTTCCCTGCTCTTACCCACCTTCCTTTTCTGGAAACAGTGCTCCTTGCTGCCCTGTGCAGGTGGCAGGTCCTGGGGTGTGTTGGGGAGGGGAGGGGAGAGGGCAAGGACTAGCACTGCTTATTGAGTTCGCTGCTAGTTGTCGTAATTTTTTTAGTGCACACCGATGGGACTGCAGAGCCCTCTCCAGGCAGAGTCCACTCCCTGTGCCTTCCCCTCTGCAGGGGCCTCCCAGCTGCAGAGATCTAACTCCAGTTGACAATTTCCAACTCTGCCTCAGATACCCCCTTGAGAGTTCCCATAGCCTCCTGCTTCTCAAATCCTCTTCCTTGGCAACCCAGCCTTGTATGTGCTGAAAGATGGGTCAGGACTGTCCGCTGTAGTGTCCGCTGAGGCTCCAGAAGGCTAACGCGTCTTTGCCACACCAGCTGAAGGGCAGGTTGCCCCATGGGTGTACCCTCTCTGCCCTGCTCTCGCTCTCGTGCTCTATCTTTCTACTTAGGTAGGAACAGAGCGTGTCAGCAGGGCTGCTGTCCCCAGGGAATGTGGGGTCAGTAGTCCCCTCTTGCCGGGGCTTCCAGTATTTATGAGTTATGTTCTCAGAAAGCCCTTTCTGTATCTCATAGAACCCTGTTTAGCTCTTGGATGTGCAATAGCCCAGCATCGCCTCTCAACAGCGTGGATTGCCCCGTCCTGCTCTCCTCTGCCTTTACAGACGGAAGGAAGGGGTGCTGCTGATCAAAGGTAGCAGTACCAGTTTAACCAGTTCTCGGCAAGGCTTGAGAGAGGTGTTTGCCTTTATTTAGGGCATGTGGCACTTAATGCCTCTTTGTTCACATTTTTATTTGCTAATTCTGGAGTAATAGGAAAAGCCCCACTTACTTTTTGTTTGTTTATAATACACACAGACACACACAAATGCACATGCACCTGCACCCCACAGGTGAGCGAGGGAGAGAGAGAGCAGGAGGTTCTGCACTGAAATGTTACCAGTGGTTGTCGTTGGGTGGGGGTAAGATTAGGAATTAGTTTTGTTTTCTTCTCTGTGCTTTACTGCACACTCCACATTTTTTCCAATGAAATTGTATCACTCTTGAAATAAGATGAAGTACAATAAACATGATTTCAAAAATATTTCTGAGCTGCAGCACTGTTCAACTGATGGGCCAGATGTGAGGGGCAGGGGCTTCCCAGGGCTCTCTGCAGGCTCATGATTTTATGAAACATCAGCTGCTCTGAATTCCGATAGCACCTGCCACAACAAAAGGAGGCCCTTTGCTGAGCATACTAATGCAGTTGTACATGCCTTTATAGAACAAAGAAGCCAACAAGAGGAGGTCACCAAGTCTCCCTTGGATGATGTCCATCCACCCTAGCCTCTGGGGGTGGGAGCAGTCCACCTGCAAGGGAAGATGCCCATGTCCAGAGTGGGTTCCTGCCGCTTCCCTTTTGTCGTCTCTGGGGGTCTCCTCCCTCCTTTTTCTGGTTCTCTGCCTCCTGCTTGGCTCACACCTCAGCTCCAGCCTCGTTCCAGGAACCATTTAGCATCTGCTCCTCTGATGTTGCCTTGGCATTCTCTTAGAGACCCAACTCTGTCCCACATGTCACAGCTGTGCCGCAGGGACACGTCGGCTTCCCAGGAGCAACGACTGCAGTGAGTGGGCTGCCTCTCAGTCCTTGAGCTTCTCTCAACCCATTTCTCACACACCCTGCTGGCTTTTTTACTCATTTCCAAAGTTAGCTACGCTCTGCTTGGCTTCACTGGCAGAAGACATGCTGATGCCCGTTTCTTTATATTATAATATCTTTATAAAGATTAGGTGGTTTCTGTCCATTCTTCCTATGTAGACCTAAGAGGGAGAGTGTGACCCTCTCCCTAATTCCTCATTCGCCCTGTCCCAAGGGGGAGGAAGGTCCAGCTTAACACTCACTGGGACTTGTTTGCTGGGAGGTGAGGTCACTGTGCCGTAGTGTTCTAACCTCTACTCTTCCTTGTGCTTGGACAGAGTAGGCTCTCTTCCGCCTTTTCCTCTAATGCGGAAAGCACTGTCTGTTAAAGATCTGTCCTTCCTCCACAGTGCAAATCAGGGCCTACTGAACTCTCCCCTTTGACCAGTGCAGTGAAGCAGGCCCACCATTCTCACCTATGCAATTGGCTGGCTAAATACATCAAGTGTTGTTGTTGACCAGTTACATGTCTTCATCAGCATTCCTGGGCATGCTCTTCTTAGGCCTTCAAATATAAGCCATGATCTTTGAGTCCAGCCTTCACCAGGATTCTGCACTGGAATTGTTACAAGCCTGGAAACCCATAGATCAAGTGGTAGGTTTCCATTTTTCTGTTGTTCTTTCAGTATAAATGTCAAATGGAGCTGTGAATGGAGGCTGGATGCAGCCTGCAGAGATGGGGGTTGGATAGACAGTCTACTTGTGGGGAACTCAGTTTTGGATTGAGCTGCCATGTATTCCCCTGGCCACACTCTCCCATTCGTCACATCAAGGTGCTGCCGTAGGAACTCAAGCCTTTTGCAATAATCTGGGTGGGAGTCTCATACTTTCTCCCTGGTCCAGAACCAACCTCCTTCCCAACCAACCATAGAAAGTTATGCAAAGAATTAGTGATGCTTGTGTGGGTGAGCAAATTACACCATGCATTATACTGGGCCAACTGGCCCAAGGAGGAATGGAATCTATGGTCTTGTTTGCAATAACTCAGACTAAGGAAACCTGGGAGGTTGTTGTGGGAGCTGGTGGAAATTATATGGGACAGAAAGTATAACAACTCACACCCCCCAACCCCTGTACCCAGGAGAAGAGTCCAAGATGAGTGAACTTGGACCCTTCCTTTCCAGTATATAATAAGAAGGGGCAGGGCAGAAGATCATGGTCTTCTTGCTTTAAGAGAACAGTAATTCTTTACATGGTGCGTGTCATGGTTTAGTGAAGAGAAGCCTCCAGGTTCAAGGAAGAGAAAATGTATAGTGTTTAGGAACCTGGGCTCTGATTCAAACCAGATCTGAAACCTGACTTTATATTACTTATAAATCTAAAACCTTGGACAAGTGACTGCATCTCTCTTAATATTCTTTGTTTCAGTGGCAAAATGAGAGGTAATTTTAACTAACTCATAGGTCAGGGTAAGGATTCAATGAGATGGCATGTGCAAGGTGCATTAGCACAGGGCCTAGAATGCAGCTAGCCCTCAATGCATTGTAGCAATTTTCTGTCTTATTATTTAACTATATCTTGTGTCTTAAGGTGACCAGTTAAGAAGGGAGAAGGAGGAACCAGGGAGAACAAGGAGAGGGGGTCAGAGGCAGGTTTCTAACCTTAGGTGGGGCCCTGGTGGAGAGGTCAGGGACAAGATGGGGAGGAAGTTCAGGACACATGGAAGTGTTTTCAGACCCATGCATATTTTCTTCCTAAACTTACTGGGGAGCTTGTTCAGGGCCTGGATGGGAATGCACGTGGGTGTTCCTGTGAAGGACAGTAGATGTCACGGAGGAGGTTGGTTCCAGTCTGGCTTTTTGCTAATTTGCTGGGTGCCCATGGAAGATCACAATGGTGGCTTCAGTTCTTCACCCTACTAGCCTTGTCCTTTACTCTGTGACTTTGCAATCTCCTCATTAAAGATGGAATCTTTTACACCCTGAACTTGGGCTGGCTTTGTGATTCAGCTAATAGAATCCATTGAAAGTAATGGTTTCCCGGTCGCAAGTCTAGACCTCAAGACGTCTGAGTGCTGATAGCAACTCTCTGTTCTTCTGCCGTGGCCCTAAGGACATGCAGGTAGCTTACCAGAGGACGAGAGGCACTTGGAGCGGAGCCGAGTTACCCATTTGTCCGGGCAGAGGCTGACCTAGTCGGCGGACCGCCAGCCATGTGAGTGAGTCAAGCCAAGATGGGCAGAGCCATCCAGCCTCACATCCTAGAGACACAAGCAATACATGCTTATCGATGGATGAGGTTCTGTGTGGTTGTTCTTACGTGGCTTTACTATGAAGACAGATAACTTGGCAATACTTAACACGGTCAGTAGCTTGGCCTTGGCAATATAACTTCATTTTATTCTTTATGTTGAAGTCACCCATTCATTCATCAGATACGGAGTATCTCCTGCATCATCCTTGCGCTAAGCACTGCTGCAGAGACAAAGGCAGTGGTAGAATCATTTTCACCAGGAGCGTGTATGGAAGGAGCAAGAATATGTTAGAAGAGCAGGGATTCTGTCTAGCTCATTCACCCATCACCTGGAAGGGTAAGCTGGCACTCGGTAGTGTTTGATGTATTTTTTATCTAATGCAGGTATGTGAGTGAGTGTGTGTGAGTGCAGGTACCAGATAGCTAATTAAATATTTCACAAAACTACATAGGTCCCTTTCTCTGGCCCTTCTTAGACTGGCAGAATGACTATTCCCTATTCTTTTCTCTGGTCCTTTTTTTTTCCCCCTTCCTACAACGTCAGCAGCAGAAACCTCAGTGTGCTATAAACTTACCTCCATAATAGAATGTAGATGCATAAATCAAAACAGTTTCTAACGGGTTGTCAGCAGTAATAAATGCTCCGGAGGCAGCCCAACTGGCAGTGTAAGAAAGATTATACAAACCGCTGCCTGGAGAAAACACAGCATCATGAATAAACTCAGGCTTGAATTATTTATATATTTAAGGCGTTATTTTCTCTGCTCCATCCTGCAAGGCCTGTGAATGATTTTCATGGAGAGGGGAGAGTGCCTGAATTTGGCTATAAAAGGAAAACAGTTTCTGTTTGTCTCAGGCCGGCTTTCAGGGTGAGCATTGCATTATGTTCCATAGGGACCCAGCGAAGCAGTCAGTGTTGGGTTTGGGGAGATGCTGCTTAGAATTCAGGATGGGATGCTTGCTTCTAATCTCAGCAAGTTGTTCCCTAAGGGGCTCCTGGGCCTTATGAACCCCTCAGAGTCACACAGTCAGAGGGGGCACCTTGGGCCCTGCATTCCCCGCCTCCACTACCAGGCTTTGCTTCATTCTCTCTCATGCAGTAGGTTTCAACTTAAGATTTCCTTGTGGGAAGAAATGGTTTTATTGTAAGAGAAAAAGTTTGGAGATTACTGGCCTTGCTGATCTTTGAGACTCTGAAAGTGGACCTCAACTCTAGCTGCCTTCTAGAGCCCCTGGGGAGCTTTTAAAAACTATCCAGGCCGAGGCTTCAATATCGATCAATTAAATCAGAATTTCTGGAGATGGGGCTGGACATCAAGATTTCCCAAGCTGTCTGAGTGCCTTGCTAGCCAAGGCTGAGAAACACTGCTTCAAACCTTTCATTCACCCAACAGGACGTGTGCCAGGAAGCGGCTGCAAACCCAGCACTCAGCAGAGGACTGGGAACCGAGATGAATGAGGCCGGCCTGTGCCTGCCTTCACGGGGTGCCCTATTCAGTAGGGGATTCTGGTAAATAAACATACAACTGCGTTCTGATGGGATGTGTCTTGATGTGGGAGTATATAATGCAAGGAGGATATTAACAGCCATGATAATAACAAGAGTGGTGACATTCTTTGTTGTTGGGACATTGTTTTAGCCCTTTCCAAAACCCAGGCTTTGAACTAATGGTTTACATGAAGTAGCTTATTGAATTCTCATCCCAACCCCCTAGATAGGTACAGTTATCATCTGTGTTTTACAAATATAGAAACTAAAGAAACAATCCCAGAGAGGGTAAGTAACTTGCCCAAGGTTATGCAGCCCATACTGGTGGAGCACGTAGGGGAAGGGGTGCCCTCACAGCCGTGGGGCACCAGGAGGAGGTCACCGTGCTTGGCATCCCTCTGAGTATCTCTCAGAGCTGTGGAGATGAGGCGGCTGAGGGAGTGTCCATGTATATGCTGTGGAAGAAAAATTAATCTTTTCCAAAGCATTGCACTGGCATAAGGCAGGATCTTGTAAGCACACACAGGCCCCTCTGGTTTATCCTCTTTCCAGCTGGTTTTGTTGTGGAATCTGATTATAAAAAAACTTCTAGGTAGACAAATAAGCCAGCTGTGGGTCTAAAGGAATTTCAAGTAGTCCCATCACGCCTCCTTGAACGCATTTCCCTCCCAAGCTGCTCCAGGCTTCTTCCCGAACCATTAAAAGCCCTGACTGCTTTCTTAATGACTTCTGCGTCTTCACAACCTTCGCTCCATGTGGCCAACATCCCATCACCAAACACACCTTCCAGGGAGAGAACACAGTGACCCCTAGAGCTACCAGTATTGGCCTCTGTCCATTTGAGAGTCGCTGGAAACCAGACGGAGGCCCACACTTGCCTGCAGTGCAGGATCCAAGGCCTTAAATGCATACTCTCTCCTGGTTGGTCAGAGAATGTATGGCTGAGACAGCAGTGGTTCTGGATAAGGTCAGAGAGATAATCAATCAATATGTGTTTAAGAACCATATGAGCCCACGAATGAGGGCATGCATATAGAGCTGCTCTTCATTTGCTGCAAGCCTGCTCTTGTAAACCCAAATGTGCTCTTGAAAACACACTCTAAGAATTTCATGAAAATATGTTGCTGTTGAGAAAGAGTAAAGCAAAATCCAGGGCTTAGCTCCAGTCAGGCTTTGCTTCTCTCATAAGCACTATAACACATGCACACACACGTGCACATACTCACAAAATACTACAAGTGGAAACGACTAAGAGATGACACTTTTATTTTGCAAGGGAGCAAATAGGCACGGTGAGAGACATGACAGGCCCATGCTTTGCCATTCCTGGTATGAGAATCCAATTCTCCTGATTCCACATAGAGGGCTCTTCACTTGACCCCTCAGCTTTCACTGAGTATTCTTTTTGCTTACAGTGTGTCAAGATGCAAGTGAAATTCCACCTGATGTCATCAGATACAATTTCACCTGAAATTGTATAATAAGGTCACCCGATTGTGAGGCCATTCACACTGTAAGCACCTTGGTCACCCCAGCCCACAATTCCAATTTTTAAGGCCCCATTCTTCCCTTAAGCAAGTGTATACCTTCATTAGGTATGGATTTGTCATAAGAATATTATCAACCTTTCTACTTGTTTGGAATTGGTACTTTTCAAAGTGCCTTAACAACTATTATCTTACATAATCTTGCCAACTTGTCCACCTAGTAGATAGGAAAGTTGTCATTTTCGACCCATTTTGTAAGTGAATTGAATTAGATTTAGGAATGGCCTTCCCAAGATCCTTTTACAACCTTGATGTCATCACCATGGTAACGAAATGACTATGCTCTTTGGTAAACTCCAGTGATCTTCTCATGCCCTCAAACAACGCCTTCACCAGTCCCATGCGCATTTCCTCCGGCTTGGTTCCTACTGCTAACTTCAGTTTCAAGTCTTTTCCAAGCCATTGGAAAATGACTCCCATATTCTAGACCCTTGGAGATCCCTATACTTAGATGCTTGAGCGAGGAAAATGTATGTGTGTGCGTGCGTGCGTGCGTGTGTGTGTGTGTGTGTGTGTGTGTGTGTGTGTAGCTCTTTATTAAGTCTCCATGAGAGCACTTCAGGATATTTGGAACTGCTCCTCTTCCCAGTATTTACCTCCCCAACAGATAGAAATGCTGTTCTTTCATCTTTCCTAAAGTAGATTTACAAAAGCAACTGTTCCTATATTCACACTGATTTTTCCTCCTTTGCCTCTTTCTATTCTGATTCCCTCTTCCAACCATCATCAAGTTTAGTCAAGATAACATAAAACAGTTATCTAGAGTCTGGCCCAGTTTGTTCTCTTAAAGGCTCATATTCCTTTGAAAACTTATATGATGCCATGAAAGGAGACCTTGTTTCTGAAGTTCTCTGAGCTTCCCTGCTTGCACGGCTGGCAGATTTCATCCAAGGGAGGGCCTTTGGAGAACTCACAGATTAGGGACAGCTGCCCTTGTGGGATTCCTTCCCTCATTCAGTTGAAGCAGAGACTCCGGTTTCTAGAATCAGGATGGGTGGGGATAGATCCCATTCAGCAGATACCATACTCAGCAGGATGAGTTCCAAGAGAGCTGATCGGAGGGAATTTTAGGGCTTGGGCCAAATGCAGGCCTTTCAGGAGCCCTGTTGGGAAGAAAACATACCAGGCTGTTTGTAGTGTCAGCAAATACAGAGACCCAAGGCCAATGCCGACAGAAGAGACTGCAAGGAATCCGGCTGATTAGCAGCAACTATAACTAGGTAGGTTTGACCAACTCTGTGCTCATTTAAGCCTCTTAACTGGATAGAATTTTTAAACATGGTCTTGAACAACAAAGCTGGCTTACTTGAAGCCCAGTCATTGCATGAATGAGGTTTTATGGAGGATTTAAAGCTAAATTTATGTTAACTGATAAAGATAATTGAAATGCAAGGCTCTCCTCGGGTCTTTACAGACATTGGTAGGAAGAGGGCCGAGCAGGAGACCTTTGAGGTTTCATATTCCTGCAACTGGGAAGACTTTCCATTCCAGCCCTCCCACCCTCAGACTTACCCGGAAAACCTGAGAGATGCCTGTCCTGGTGCTGGATGTCATGGGTTTAAAGGCAAAAGGGACTGTTCCTCTTCTGTAGGGCTCCTAGTCTAGTGGGACCGGGTCCTTGGAAGGGGGAACTCGGAGAACAATCCCTTTTTTTGGGGGGGAGAGAGGCTGTTGAGACCCTGTCACTTTCGTTTGATGATTTTCCATTCTCCCGGGAAGCAGAAGAGATTAACAGACCGTGGCAATTGTTTATTGTCCTTAAGCAGAGGATAAGCCATTTCTGCAATGAAGCAAGAGAGCATGTAATGTCTGAAATGCCCTTCATTGTTGGGAAATATGCCTGCCTTTTCAAAATATATTTTTACAAAAGGATTAGGGAGAAAGCTGCTGCTCAGAGTCCCCCATGAGGGAATTGAGGTGTTTCTGTAATTTCTGTACTTTCTTTCCTCTCCTATTGCTTAGAACAGAAACCCCGTGGTGCCTACAGAGCATTAAAGTTCCCAGCCAACCCGTCCATGATGCATCCTTGAGTTCTGAGGCAGAGCACCATCTGCCTGATTGAAAGCCTCATCTTTAGGCAAAGACCTGGGAGCAAGGCAAATCATAACTGGGTGTTGTCTGGGGTTTTTGCAAGGGCACAGGAGGTGGAAAACTCACTCAAGTTTTTCCTTCACTGTGCTGAAGAAAAGATTAAAGTGCTGTGTTAGTTTGCTGGAGCTGCCATATCAAATTACCATAAATTGGGTGACTTAAAACCAGAGAAATTTGTTTTCTCCTTGTAATGGAGACTGGAAGTATGGAGTCAGGGGGTCAGCAGGGCCATGCTCCCTCTGACAACTAGAGAAGGATTCTCCCATGCTTCTCTCCTAGCTTGCTGAGAATTCTTGGCATCCCTTAACGTTTAGATCCATCACTCCACTATTTGCTTCTGTCATCACATGGTGTTTACTGTGTTTGTGCCTAATTTTTCCTCTTCTTATAAAGATACCTGTCATTGGATTAAGGCTCACCTTAATCTAGGATGACCTCCTCTTAACTTGGTCACATCTACCAAGACCCTATTTCCAAACGTGGTCACAGCGCCAGGTACTGGGAGTTAAGAATGGGACATATCTCTTTTGATGGACCCTATTCTACCCACAACAAGTGCACTCCGCTAGCTAGACAGGGGAAGCAGATGCTAGACAGCTATTAGGGGTATACATTATTCCAAAATGTATTTACCAACTGTCAAATATTTCCCACTCATGAGCTGGGCACAGGGGCAGAAATGGAGCCAGTGATTCTCCAGACACCAGCTTGCTTTTGGCGTGGCTATTTTTTTTGTGTGAGGCAGGCAGCCCTTGTTCACTGCTGGGACTTGGCCCTGGACAGGCTATCACTGTGGTGCCTCGCCCTGGGCAGTGCTTGGTGCCAGGAAGAAGCACCCATCTCTCTCCTTTCCTGTCTCTGGAAGCCAGGTAGGGCCTCAAAGCTCCCAAACTTGGAGTTAGCTGGTTGGCCCATCTGCTTCCTGTCTTTCTGCTGTGATGTAGCAGGCTGGTTTCTTCATTGGAGAGAACTGTTGTCTCTGTATATGCTTATTTGAAGGGATTTATTGGGGTTGCCAGTTTGGCCTTGGTTCAATCTTCCAGGGGAGAGTACGCTGGTTTAAATCCACTGCTTTGGGGCTCTTGGCGCACGCAGATGAACAGGGCTCCTGGCCACTTGACTTGCAGCTGTAGAGTTAAGGTGGGTCCTGGGTGGTGGTCACATTATTACAGCCTCTAGAGGGAGCTCCAGGCCTTTTTCCGTCTCTGTCTCCCACAGCTAGTGCCCATGGAAGATGCTCTGGTAGATTAAGGAGTGAATGACAGACACAAAAAAGTCACAGTGCTATGTAGAGAGAAATACTTAGTGGGAAGGAAAAAGGAGGGTTTGGAAGGAGCAGGGGCTAGCAGTCCACTCTATCTATGAGTTCAGTGGGGATAAGAAAAGGCCTAGGTGTCTTTCCTGTTTGGCAAGCAGATGCCTGTGGGCAGGTTTTTGCCCATGGGGAAAGGGGAATAGAGAGGCCAGTTGAGGCCAGTTCTCTTCTAGGTTGCTGGCAGTGATGGGGGGAGGTTTTCTGCTCTGTTCCTCTTACTCTCTTGGAGTGGGAAGATCTGAGGACCGGTGCTCCTGAGCAGGAGGGCCACTGAAGCTCAAATGTGTGTCCAGTGTGGAAGAAATAAGGAGTTAAAGCTTAACTTAGTAATTTTAATGAGAAGGCACTGGGACAGCCTATATTGTGTCATGAATCCCTCTGGAAGTTGTGGGAGCTGGTTGGGACATAGGGCACTGCCTGCCCCATTTAAGACAGAAAACAGAGGCCTAGGACTGTGGAAAAGGGGGCAATTCATTCTGCTACGAAGGCTGTCTGAACAGTCATGTGATATTGGCTAAGTTATATAGCCTCTTGGAAACCTACTTTCTCCAGCCATAAAATGAGGATAATACCTCTTTAATGAGCTGTTCGAGATTTTAAGTGAAAAAACAAATGGATATAAAGACAATGAACATAGAACATAGCGCATAGTAAGTGTTCAACGATTGGTAGCTGTTACGATGGATGTGACTCTGGCTAATCTGATAATGGCCACCACTAATGAACACCAAGGAACAATCAGTATTAAACACATTGTGTCAGCTCATTCAATCACATCAGCAGCTCCATTAGTATTTTATTATCACCCCCATTCTCCAAATGATGAGGCTGAGTGACTTGCCCAGGGTCACCCAGCTAGTAACCGTCAGAACTGGAATTTGAACACAGGTCTGACTATGCCATGCCAGTTCTTTAACTGTCTCTCAGAAGGTGATCTTGAGCCAATCAATGGCAAATTCTAAGCCCTTGTGATTCTGCTGTACGTGTTAATACATCAAAGGTCTTGCGTGAGCAAATCTGGATGGTGGATGGCCAGCCTTAGTTGTTCCCAGGGACTGGCACCTCTGAATTAGGCACTAGCTGTGAAATCACCCTCTCCTCCCTGCATTTGAGGGTGCTTATATATCTGAGAGCCACTTTTTAATCAAGGAGACCATCTAACTCCTGTTGTTATTTGATCTTTTTTGAAACAACAGCCCCAAATCTCTAGGCAACACAGACATGACTCAGACAAAATGAAAAAAGGAGGAAGTCACATCTTTCTCTCATTAATGAGAGAGGAGAAAACACACAGCTTCTGCCTTGAGTGTTTTGGAGATGTGTTATTTTTAGAAAAGAACATTTTGTGATTTTCATTATTTGATTTCTGAGAAGGCTTTCCTTTAAAATTTTTTTTGCAAGTTGCTGAATCAAAAAGGAATAGTAGATGGAGCAATTAGCAATCAATAAGCAAAAGTATATTGAGCACTTCTATGTGCAAAGCATGGAGATAGAGACAAAGAGAGTGCAAGGCTTTGTCTCTGCTCTTTAGATGCTTAGACCCTGTAATGAACGAATGTATAATTATGTGCACATATAGCTCAGAAAATACGGCGATCCGATCTATTGTAGCTCACAGGAGACAGAGTAACGGCAGAGATGAAAATCGTCAGAGCCTGAAGAATGGATGGAGCTGTTCACTCATTTGTTCATTCAGTGAATATGTATTGAACCCCTTCTTTGTATGTAGCAGGCACCGGGGAAAGAAAACTGAGTTAGACCTTGACGCTATCCTTGAAAAGTTTGCAGTCCAGTGACAGATACAGAATTATAGTTATAAACCAAGAAATGCCATGGATTTGTGCAGATGGCATGGGGCCACAGTGGACAAGGTGGTTCAATCTACCTCGAGGAGAGAAGGTATCAGGAAGACCTCTTGGAAGAGATCAGGATGGGGAATAACTGACCAGAGGAAGGTGAGGAAATGTGGTTCAGGCAAAAAAAAGCAACAAATGTGAAGATGTCTGAGCGAGGGCTGCATCAGCAGGGCTCTGTTTATAGTCCGAATGGTCAGAGTTCTGGGGCTCCGGGAGATAAGGTAGAGAGGTAACTGGGGACCCCCTATCTGGAAGCAATGAGGGAATCTTTAAAGGGTTTAATGAAATGTGGTGACTCGGTCAAATCTTTGTTTCAGAAGCATGGGTCACACGGACAACCAAACAAGCCAGTATAATAATTACTACTAAGGACTAAATGTTACTGCTCCCCTCAAATTCATCTTTTGAAATACTAATCCCCAACATGCTGGCACTAGGAGGTAGGGGCTTTGGGAGATAATTAGGTCGTAGGGTGGAGCGCTCAGGGATGGGATTAGCACCCTGATGAAAGAGACCCCAGAGAGCTCTGTTGCCTTTTCTCTGCCATGCGAGGACACAGCAAGAAAACCACTGTCAGTGACCCAGGAAGTGTGCTCTCCGCAGACACCGAATCTGCTTGCACCTTGATCTTGTGTTTTCCAGCCTCCAGAACTGTGGCAAATAAATATTTGTTGTTTAAGCTTCCTGTCTATGGTGTTTTTGGTATAGCAGCCCAAGCTGGCTGAGATATGTCCTGTGTTGGGAATAGTTCAGGTTCCTGTATGAGTGCAAAGGGAAGCACCCCATGCAGATGGGGCCTTTCTGCAGAAGGCTTCTTAAAGGAAGGGACTGCAGCAAAAAATAGCACAATGGATCTAGAATGAGGTAGCAGAAGACGTTCTCCAGGAAAGAGGGAGGTAGTTTGGGCACAGCACACTGCTCTGTGTGGCTGGGAGATCAAGTGAGATGTCCGTGAAGTGAGGGAGGCGGCCAGCCAGGAGTGAGTGGATCGGCCCAGCAGCCTTACAAGGCCTCTTCAACAGACTACTGTGACTTGGAGGGATTTAAGCCATGTGACCTGATCATATCTGCCTTTTAGAAAGAACATTCTTGCTGTTTGATAGGGAATGGATGGGGGGATGCAAATGTGGAGGAAGAGGTGAAGGCGTGCACATAGATAGTTTGAATGTAATGTGTCGTTGTGTTGGTAGACCTATGTACAGAATCGACAAACATTGACAAGCACCTACTCTGTGCCAGGATGGTGCTGGAGCTTTGGATGTGGCCCTGAGTGAGTCTAACAAGAGCCTTTTGCTTTAAGGAGATGGTCTTTGATTGGGGAAATTCAATATATACATGCAAACATAAAATAGACAAAGATTCAGTTAAGTACTGTTGGGTTAGTTTAGGTTCTGGGAGAAGTAGAAGGAGGACTTGGGGCTTGGAAACCTGGGGAAGGTACAGAGAGGATTGGTCTGACTTGGTGGAGAAGAGAGAAGGAAGGAAGGCTGGTAGGAAAATCTCAGACTGCCAGGCAGACAAAGATATCTTCAGGAAAGTGGATGGAGGGTTTTCTAAGACAAAAATCACAGGTCAGAGGACTCCCCTGGAAATAGACTGCATTGGTAACCCTGCTCAGCCATTGGCTAGAAACAGCCCATGGAAGTGGGGCCTCAGCATGCCTGTGGGTGGGTTTCAGACAGCAGCAGTCCTCAACAATTGTGCCCTGGCATTTGGAGATCTGTAAGGAGACTCATATGGCTGCCACAACTGTACTATAAGTAATCTAGATCCTGAGAAAGAGTTACTTAGGAGGGTATTTAGATGATAAAAGATGAATGGCCTTTCTGGGAAGATGACATTTAACCTAAGGCCAGAAGGTGAGAAAGATCCAGCTGTGTGAGAAGCCTGGGGAAGCATTGCATATGGAGGAAACAGCAAGTGCAAAGGCCGTGTGGTGGCATCCAAGGGTCCCTTCAGAAGGCCAGTATGATGCATGTAAAAGGAAAGAAAAGAGTGGCGGACAGTGCAGACAGGATGATAATATAGAGTTTTGCAAATCATTTAAAGGAGTTTAGATTTTATTCTGACTACAAAGGAAAGCCAGTGGAGAATTTAAGTTGGGCAGTGATATGACCTGATGTGTATTTTAAGAAGAACACTCTGGCTGCTACATGGGGCATGGCTTACAGGTTTTCAAGAGTGGGAATGAATCAGATGGTGACAGGTGATGATGAGTTGCACAGTCAAGGCACACTGACCCAATCAGGGGTTGCAGAGGGGTGATGCTACGGTGAGAAAAGGCTTCATGGGGGAGAGGTCATCTGAACTGAGTCCTCAAGGGGTAGGTTTTTAAGGGAAGCTGCAGAACAGAGGTGACATTTAAGGTGAACTTCACTGGCTCTCTGAAGGGAGAGCAATCTCAAGCTCTTTTCAGAATCACTAAAACAGAGCCAAAGCCATCTTTAATTTAGTACCTTTTATAAGACAGAATACAGTTTAGGAGTAACCAAGGACATACGCAGGTGAAACGTGCTTAAATCAGAGAGACAGCGTAGTTAGGGAAAGGAGACCAACCATGTCTTTTTTTTATGGCAGAGAACATTACCTGAATACCTCAGAGGCTGAAGCAAAGAGGCAAAGAGAACGCTAGTCTTCCTTCTCAACTTGGCCCTGGATCCATAGTGGAGCCACCACAGGCCGTTTTGACCTTGGAGGGCTTAGGGAAAGTTGATTTTGGATGGTATTAGAGACTTGCTTTTCAGGTTTCATGCTTCACTACTTCTGTCTATGTTTAAAAAAAAAACAGTAAAACCTAGATCTGCGATCACAACAAGGACTGAATCACAGACCAACATCCAAATGTCTGATCAGGTTGCTCCGTCTACCACCTAGTGGCTTTCTCCAAGATGCTATACACAGATGGTCAGCCACCTCCCTTCCTCTCATTTCTCACCGGCTCTGCCATAGGTTTATACTTTTGAACAAAATTCCCAACCATTCTCCCTGCCTTCAGATTCTCATGTTGTACGCAGGTGAAGTGACAAAACGATGGCTTGTCGAGTAAAAGCAGACTGATACATGCATTTCATTTCTCTTTTGTGTCCAAAACACTTTTT
The DNA here is from genome assembly GCF_030020395.1 of Manis pentadactyla. Classification (NCBI taxonomy): domain Eukaryota; kingdom Metazoa; phylum Chordata; class Mammalia; order Pholidota; family Manidae; genus Manis; species Manis pentadactyla. The sequence goes on from NC_080023.1 coordinate 10,109,749, forward strand.
GGAGTAAGATCCCAGACATGAAACTCAGATGATTTTACATAAAAATCCGTATTTCTAGTTTCTTTTGAAAATTCTAAGGCTCTGATCACACTTGTCCATGGCAAGCGGCAGCTGGGTGAAGCTAAATAGTGGTCATTCCCTTGAGCCCCAGTGTCCTTCTCTCCAGTTTGTCATAATTTCTCCTCTTCTGTGGTTGTATGTTCTTCCTTCTGTTACCTGCCTCCACACGGGGCTATTTGAATTCAAAGGCATTAATTGAAGACTTATTTTTCTAAAGCATGAATCTGAGCATGTCCCACCCTTGATTTAAAAACCTTCACCAGCATGTTTGTCTGGCAGACTAACATCCGGACTCCTCACCCGAGCACAGAAAGGCCTTCTTCACCTGGTCTCATTCTCTGTGGATCTCCTTCCTCACCCTCGCCCTTCCCAGAAGCCACACTGAAACGATGTGCCACGTGGCGCCCTGTGTCTTCTGCCCACTGTGATCCCCTCCCTTCAGTTTGAATGCCATTTCTTCGCTTCTCCACCTGGTGAACATTTACTCTTGAGCCTCATTTCAAATATCAGTCCTCTTCTAACTTCTGCCCTATCATTACCCGCTGCTCCTCCACTTCCACAGCACCTTGGACACACCTCTATTATGACCCTTACCAGGACTGACCAGTCCATCTGTCCCCTACACTGCAGGACCCACAGGGTTTTGAGCCATTTTTGCCTTTGGGGGCCTCATGTAGGATGCTTGAGGAGTGTTCACGGAATGCATGTGTCAAGTGGGAAAGTCTGATCTTCTATTTCCTTACCTATAAACAGATTCCAGCTGTTCCCCTACCAGGGATCACTGCGGGCATCAAATAGCATAATGCCCTGCGTAAAAGCACCTGGAAACTGCAGAGTCATACAGGAGTGAATGGAATGGAAAATGATGTATCTTCCACTTCGAGTGGTATCACTGTGTAACTTGTGACGAGAGCAGCGGCCGGGGAGGCAGGAGGCCTGAGCTATGCGGCAGTTTCATGACCAGTCAGCTGGGTGACTTTAGGGACAGTCCTTTTATCACTCAGGACATCCGCTTCCAGAGTCACACTTTGGAAATTTTAAGAATACATACATTCTTCTATGTATTTTTTTTTTTCAGTCTTCCTAGGATAAGACATTTTTTTTAATTCTTAAAGACTTACATTCTCACACATTTGAGACAGTATATTAACTATAATAGAATAATGAATACGCAGTAATTGTTTTTTTCATTAAATATACAAATCAGTAACAATAGCTATTGTGTGGAGCTGATTGAACTAACATTTTCCTAACCTAGAATCGTTTTCATTATTTAATCAACATTAAGAAATGAAAGCTTCAGAGACCAGAACTGAAAGATCTCAGCAGCTGTATTACGGTGTCTCTCACTCAGTCTCATCCAGCCGTTTTCTCTGTACCCACCCGGCAGCTCTGTTCTTCTTCCTGGATTAGCCTAAAGTCACCAGTGCGATTCGATGCATTTGGGGAGAGGATTTGGGAGCAGAGGGAGTAGGGAGGAAATGAGGAGTGTAGAGGGAGGGAAAAAAGAAAAAGCTTCATCCTTTCCTTATCCTCCAAATTGCAGCTTATAAAGTTGATTCACTGTCTGTGGTTTAAAGTGGTGTCTGCCAGCAGCCCTGGTGCAGTTTCTCTATAATGTGTAGTAAAATACATAAGAGGGCTTAAAAGAAGATGTAAACTCAAAACACAGCCATAAATTTGGACTGACAATCAACTACAGTAAAGGCTGGATCCAGGAGGATATTCTTTGCCAACTTTAGGGTCAGTGGACCTGGGGGGAAGAGCGTGGTCCTGTGGCGCGGGCGGGCTCCCGGGGGGCCGCTCTGCAGGATGGAGGAGGGAAGGGCCGTTATCACCCTCTCACCATGTTTCTGTGGGATTGTATATCCTGGAAAGGATTCCCTGGGGGGAATGCTCACCCAGAACCTCAGCAGGTGACCTTACTTGGAAAGAGGGTCTCTGCAAATCCATCCTTCGGGTGAGGATCAAGGTGAGATCCTGCTGGATTCAGACAGGTTCTACATCCCCGTGGAGTGTTCTCGTAGGAGACAGTGAAGACACAGGGAAAAACGGCCATGAGAAGACCGAGGCAGAGATTGGAATAATGTGGCCACAAGCCAAGATTTGAGGAGACACCAGAAGCTAGAAAAAGCAGGGATGGGTGCCCCTCCACCCTTCTGGGGCCCTCAGAGGGAACCTGGCCCCACCGACATCTTGATAGTGAATTTCAGATCTCCACAACTATGGGAGATTACGTTTCTGCTGCTCTAAACTGCCAAGTTTGTAGTCATTTGTTATGACAGCCTTGTAAACAAATAAAGTAGGAAACTGAAGTTTATATCAGAAATTGAAAATTCAAATACCCGAGATCACAAAAATGAGGGGATGAGGCAAAATGGAAAAGATGTGCCTTATGTAAAGACACCAAGTTGTTGTCCTGCAGAAACATAGACCCAGACTTGCCAAATCTTTCCATAGTTCAAGGGAAGCTGGGAGTCTGGACTTTATTTGTACTCTCTTATTTATTTATTTTAATATTGTGCCAACTTTATTTTTAGTATGGTACTATTTCAAATGCATCAGGGTCCAAGTCCTCCCGTGGGCAGCCAGCTCGCCACCTCCTGTCTGTTCTTTGTAGATGTCCTTACCTTGTGTGGCTCCTCCATTTTATGAGGCAAGTTCTGGTCTGCCTCCCTTTCCATGATTTATTTTACTACTTCATGTATGGCCCTTCTCCAGAACAACGGGGCAGGGTCTGGATGGTAGGAAGAGGGCTTCAATGGCAGAAATTCACAGCATCTTGAGGTGAAAACATATAAGCCCTGTATCTTTGGTGGGGGGAGAAATATAGGAAGATCCTGTACACGTTGGGGGTCTGATGATTATTTTCACTTTCAACAACTGTTCCTGCCATCAGAAATCCAGGAAGAACTTGGACGGAATTCCATTTCAGTCTTTTAAAGCCCCAGTTGATGAAAGTTATTAAAGTGTGGAACTCAAGCAGGAGCTGTGAACATTCAACTGGTGGGTGGTTATACCCCGGAAAAGAGGAGCCGACCAGAAGGAACATTCATCCTTGATGTCTGCTGGCAAACACTGTGCTTTCATACATCTTTTTTATTTAAGGATGAGAAAACCACAAAACCTGAAAAAAATGAGCCCCAACAATGACAGTCATCACAGTGCAGAAACTTTGAATAATGATTATCAAAGACTATCATGAAGACTCAGATGAAGAACAAACCCTTGATAAAGATCTGATAGAGGAAATAGGTTTTCCTTTTTTAAGGAAATTATTTGGTATCATTAGATGAGATGCAAGAAACAACAGACTTTTTCAAATAGGACAAATATCATAAAGAAAGAACAATAGAATGACGTGTAAGATGAGCTGGATGAGATGAGGAGGAATTTCTAGGAAACCCGAAGTTCACCGGTAGAATTACAGTTAGCATTACAAGCAGTGAAGAGCATAGTTGAGAGTACAGAAAATCAGTTTTGTAAGAGACGAATTTTAGAACTTTGGGAGCATTGAACATCAAAGTGTCTTTTCTTAGACTTCATATGCAAATTTTTAAGCAGAAAAAATATTATGTACTGTAATTATCAGGGTTTTCCATAGAAACAGAACCAATGTGATGTATATATATGACACTGATTATAAGCAATTGGGTCACATGATCACCGAGGCTGAGAAGCCCCACAGTCTCCCATCTGCAAGCGGGAGACCCAGGAGAACCTATGATTTTACTCTCAGAACTGGAGTGTCAACGATGTGAGTCCCAAACAAGGGCAGGAGGCCACATGGCGGCTCAAGCCGTCAGGCAGAGAGCCGATTGCCCCTTCCTCTGCTTTTTTGTTCTATTCAGGCTCTCAACAGACTGAATGGTGTCCTCCACACTGGGGAGGGTCATCTGCTTTACTCTGTTTACTCATTCAAATCTTAATGTCATCCAGAAATACCCTCACAGACATACCCAGAGAAAATGTTTAATCTGGGTACTCTGTGACCCAGTCAAATTGACACATAAAATTAACCATTACAAATCTACCCCTTGTCAACTTGGTACTCCTATGTATCTTCTTAAACCACACTGCATTTCCAACTAAAGACGACAACGAGGTCATATTTCTGCCTAGCATAAAACAACTATCCCGAGCACGACCGAAATGCACTAACTCCTTCCCCAGAAAAGGAGGTAACATGCTGTTTCCTTGATATCCTGTAACTTAATACTATGACTTGAAATGAACAGAACTAAAATGCAATGATATAAAGTCAATACATCTAATATTGCACAATTATATCAGGTAGGACAGAGAACGTACACTGCTGGCCTTGCTAGCTGAGAGCAAACTGCTTCTAGTAGGTCTTATTGTCAGGAATGGAGAAAAACATCTGCCAGATCAAGAGCTGCATATGTGGTACCAGGGGATGTGTTTATTTGCCTGGGGCATGAAACCACCTCTGGTCCAGCAGGTGCAGTTGGAGTTACCTCCTGGTTAAGCTAATGATGATCTACTATCATTCTCTAAGATCCATTTGTCTTCTGCACAGGTCAAATAGGGGAGTTGAATGGGGATGTGGTGGACATCGCCAGTATGGCATCCTTCAAGTTCTTGATGGTGGCTCCAATATCTGCAACCCTGCATAGTTTTTGGTTCACTCTTTTCCTAGGTAGAGGCAGTTCTACTAGCATCCACTTGGCCTGTCCCATTGTAACAGCCCTTACTCTCTAAGTCAGGAAGCCAGTGTGAGGTTTCTGCCAGCTGCTGAGTATATCTATCCTAATTATGCATTCATGACTGGGTAAATAACCACAGGATGGATACAGGGACCCACTGGACTTGCTGTGAGATGGACCTGATCTAAATTCCATGGATCACCTGACCTCCATAAGCCCCTGCTCTTATTGGTGGGCTGCAATGACATTTTGAGTCTCCTGGAATTAGTATGAGTTCAGAGCCAGTGTCCAGTAGTCCCCAAAGGTCTGATTATTTCCTTTTCTTCTATACAGAGATTACCTGGTAAAAGTGTATAGGTCCCTCTGGAGAGGGCTGGGAGAAACAGTATAAAAATTCTGTAGTTAAACTGGGGTGCTGCAGATGTTTTAAGTGGAAACAAATACTGTGTACAAAGAATTATATACTCCTTCAAGTAGTCCTGTGTAACAAAATGTCATCCTCTGAAAACTGAAACTTAACAATTTGTCTCCTGTCTGCCAACAGTTTGTGGGGAAGGAAGGAATTCATATGGAATATGAAGATGTATTCCATACTACCAAGAACTGATCACAAATGAAGATGCTAAGAATGGGAAAAACAGGGCTTGAACAATCTGGCGGATCCCTCCCCACTCAGATCAGAGTGCACCCCAGGAACCCAGTCCTGGTGTGGAGTTGCATTCTCATGACACAGTTTGCCCTTGATGTTAAACCCTCTTGTTCTTCTCTTTCTGCAACTTTCCAGGGCATGTGTTTCTAGAATCCTTTATTGCACCATCCAGGTGGAATCTCTGCCTATGATTGATGCCATTTTAAACAATAATTCCTACTATTCTTTTCAAGGTCTTGGTAATTATTGCTAAAATACTGAAATGTTAAAACACCTCTGAGAGGATTAATAAACAACAAAAAATCCATTTTGTCTCTATAAAAGTAGAGCTGCAGCGAGTGACATATGACCGTTTGCAATACCACAGAATCTGAATAGTGCTTTTCTGCATCTTTAAAATTTATATGAAGTGCCTGAGTTTTTGGAAAGAAACATACCACCCACTGGCAGATATTATCTGTCATTAAACCACTCTTTATTTTATCTTCCATCTAGGAACTATGAACATGCCTGAGTTCTTTATGCTTAAAAGCAGTGTATGTGCTATTATTTCAAGTACATTAAAATGCATTAAAAAAGCAGAGGACATAAACAAAAGCAGCTATTTCTGGTTATCATTAGTTATATATTTGATTATCATTCTCTTTTAAGAGTCACAGTGTGTCTCATTCTTTCTTTGTACTTTAAAATTTTTCAACTTTTCCACAGAACGAAATTTGCTCTCTTAAAATGAAAAGAATGTAGACAGTTTTAAAAATAACTATGTTTAGGGACGAGCCCTACAAGAGCACGGTTGGGTGACACAGAAGGACAGGGAACAGGTCTAAGCAGGAAGCAGGACCCAGCGCTTCTGGGTCGTTGTGTCCCTGTGAAGCTCAGCTGTGTCCTGGGCTCCGGAAAGGAAGCAGGAAGAGAAGCCAAATTGAAGAGATAGTGGGGGGTGGGGGGGGCACAGAGGTGGCCGCTGGAGGGACTCCTCTGGCCTCCAGCCGCCTGTGGCTGCTGTTTCCCGGGAGCTGCTACTCTGCTTTGGATTGAAGAACAACTGGGTTGGTGCCGTGATTGGTCCCCGTGGGTCAAAAATACAAGATATCCAAAGTACAACAAACACCAAAATACAAATAATGGAAGGACATCCCAAGGGAGAGGCCAACTTTTTTGGCAGCAAAGCAATGCAGACAATAGCAAAAGCAGAGATAGATAATTTTGGTAAAATACAAGAAAGCTACAAATCAGAACTGAGAGTTGATACTGTTGCTTTCCAACTTTTTGTTGGAAGAGATGTAAGGTACAATTACAGATCAGTCATTGACAACCGGGATCAAATCCAAGAAGATGCTTTTAAATGAGCAATAAAAAAGTGGTCAGATTTACCTCCAATGAAAAATAATTTTTACATGGAGTCAGAAATAATAAGTTCTGTGTCTCAAGTACAAATAGACAACTGGAGAAAAGAAAATTATAATGTGTGATGACTTAAGGGATGATGATAAATGTCTGACTATCCCCAATCTGACTTTTCAAAAGCCAACACCAATTCAGTCACAAGCATGGCCAATAGTTCTGCAAGGAATAGATCTTCCGGGAGTAGCCCAAACTGGAACCGGGAAGATCTTATTCCATTTAATGCCTGGATTTACCATCTTAATTCTCAACCAGTAGCTAGAGCAAGAAGGAATGGACCTGACATGTTGGTCCTTAGACCCACTCAAGAATTAGCTCTTCAAGTGGGAGCTGAATGTTCTAAATATTCTTATAAAGGTTTTAAACAGTGTTTGTATATATGGTGGTAGAGACAGAGAAGGACAAATACAAGACCTGACAAAAGGTGTAGATCATTTTTGCAACTCCCAGCAGGTTGAATGATCTACAAAGGAATACTTTTGTCAATCTGAAAAGTGTAGCCTACTTGGTATCGGGTGAAGCTGAAAGATGCTAGCTATGGGATTTGAACTCCAGATAATGAAGATTTTATTAAATGTGCACCAGGTAGGCTATTATAGACTATTATGATGCTGTCTGACTGTATGCACAATCTTATGTGAAAGAGCCTAAGATCATAAATGTTGGTAGTCTGGATCTAGTTGTAAGTACTGTGAAGCAAAATATAATTGTCACCACAGTAGAGGAGAAATGATCTCATACGCAAACTTTCCTAGACAGTATGTCTCCCAAAGACAAAGTCATAGGGTTTATCAGCAGAAAAGCTGTTGCTGATCACTTATCAAGTGACTTGCTTCTCCAACACATCAGTAGAATCTCTTCATGGCAATAGGGAACAGAGCAATCAAGAGAGAGCATTAGAAAAAACAGGTGAAGTGAGAATACTGATTGCTACTGATTTAACATCCCGGGGTCTTGATGTCCATGATGCCACACACATCTATAGTTATTATTTCCCCCGAACATCAAAGAATATGTGTGCAGAGTAGGGCACACTGGGAAGGCAGGAAAGACTGGAGTGTCAATTACCCTTATCAGTAGGAATGACCGGAGGGTTGGCCAATGAATTAATTAATATTCTGGAAAGATCCCAGAGGATGTTGTGTCAATGGCTGAGTGATACAAAGCAAATAAACTGAAAAGAAATGGAAAAAAACCTGAGACAACCCCAAGGAAAACCCAAAAAGTTTTATTAATGTTTGTGTTAAAAACTACTGTCAGCCTACATACAGGAGAACTCATTTTTTAGAGACATGCTATTTAAGATACATGGAAATATTGGGAACATGTTGGCAGTATGAAGAGACTTAACTGATTCTAAAATAATAGTGTCTAAAAATGTAAAATTCAGGCAAAAATAGCCCCAAATATCAACAATAGTTATATCTGGAGAGTGAAAATTGGGGTGGTTTTGTTTTTTCTTTTTACATATGATATAAAGAGCCTTACTATTTTTAAATTATGGAAACAGAAATTTTAAGTATAAAGAGTGCATTCAACAAGAATTTTATTATAATCTGTTGTGTGAAAGGATTGCTGTGAATGGGACATGGAGCCTTATTCCAGAAGTTTTCATTCTCATGAGCAATTGTTTTCTTAGTTGTCCACATAAAAAATAAAGGAAGAGATGAAATGCTTCTCAGTGATGGAGAACATCTGTATGCTGAGCTCTTAGGTTGATCTGAATTGGCTACGAATAATACTCTTCGTTAAACATATCCTGGCAGGAAACATGGCAAAAGCATGATTGGTGGAGTGAGACCCATTTGTATTTGAATTTCCTTTCACTCCAGGTTTGGCATGTAGAGCCAGGCATTAAACTATCTGCACCTCAGTTTCCCCATTTTTAAAATATGGAGACAGATGGCCAAGTCATTGTGAAACAAAGTATGAGAAAGTGCATATCGCAATAACTATCTAGGGGTCTCTGAGACATGGGAAATTCTCTCTTTGCCTTTATCTCAGGATTAAAATTTGCATTACAAATGATCGTCCCTCATATTCGGTGCAGTACCCTGAAGTCTGCAACCCAATCTCACACACCCTGTTCTTCTTACAAAAGTCCTCAGGGCATCAGGAGCACGTTAGGAAGTTTGGTGGGATAAATGACAGTAGGATGCCCAGTGGGCTCCCAAGGTGGTGGCCAGTAGGCTCAATATCAGGGCTCAGTAAGGCATGTTGAACTTTTCCCAGAGCAAGGCTGGGATTGATGACCAAGGGTCAACCAGCAAAGGGTGGAGAGAGAGGGGCAGGGAAGAGTAACTCTCCTTACCTGAAAGTAGGAGACAGGACCTCACATTTGCCAAATCCCTTCTCTGTGCTAGCACTTCCAGCTACACTCTTCCAGCACTGTGTTGAGAGATTTACTTGTAGCATTATAGTTAATCTTTACTATCACCCTCAGATCTGAACAGTGCTTCCATTAATAACTGAGGAAACACAGACTTAGAAGGGTGACAAGTTCAGGATGATCATGATGGGAAATGAGGAGGCTAAGGCTTGAACTGAAGGACAGCTGACCCCACCTCATCTTCCATCCCTTCCCAGGAGGAGAGTGACATCCTTGGCGCTGTTGGGATTAAACTGTCAAGTTCCTGGATTTGGAGTTTCAGGGTTTAGTTTCTAGAGAGAGGAAGTTGATGCAGCTAAGTGGGATTTCAGCACTTGAGCCTGGAAGGGCCTCAGGTCTATTCACCGTGATTGATGTCAAATCCTACAAACCGAGCATGTGCAAAGGGGCTGCTGAGAAAGCGTTCAGCTTAATGGCTCCCAGTGACTAACCTTAGCTACACTGGCTGCCAGACTAAGAGACCTACCAGCCTGGAGGACCACACTCTTCTTCCGTGTGTGCATTGCGTCTTCAGGATCTATATTGGAGAATTGTCAATGCCTGCAGCTTTGAAGAGCTGGGACAAGCAGAGCAGCAGTTCAGGCAGGTAGATCAGCAAGTGTTTACACTTCATTAAGGAGGAAATCGAGACTCCCAAAGGCTCCGGAGACCCAGTTCAAGAGGCAAAGCCGAGTAGACCTAGGCTTTCTCTGCATTCTGATGCCCGTCATCTTTTTTTTTGTGGCTTTTCTATGTTTTTCCTGGATAGTGGATAGTGATTCAGACCACTAGGCAAAATGAATGCAGATGATTTTTCTTTCAACAAATGTTAAGTGAATATTTTACCAGGTATTTGCTCTGGGGATTTGGCATAAATAAAGCTGACAAAAACCCCACCCTCAGGGAGCTTACATTTTAAAAGAGGAAGATCAGATAAACAAAACATGATGTTATAGCATGATAGGAGGTGATAACAGCCCAAGGAGAAAAATAAAGACAGAGGGACCTCAGTGAGCAGGTGACATTTGAGGAAAACCTGACAGGAAAGAATGCCAACCGTGTGGGCTTTTCTGGAGATGAATGGCTCAGGCCCAGGAAATAACCAGCTCAAGAGCCTTGAGATGGGAATGTGCTGGAGGTGCTGGTAAGTCTCAGGAACAGCAAGAGGTCACTGTGCTCAGAACAGTGTGAGGACAGGGTGCGGAGAGGCAGCAGGTGCCAGACCATGTATGCCCTCAAGGTTCATTTCAAGGACTTTGGCTTTATTCTGGGTAAGATGGGGGCCCACAGGAGGGTGTTGAGCAAAAGAGTGACAACATTGAACTTGCACGCTAACAGGATCAGTCTGGCAGGTGCCCATTTCGGACTGTGTGGTGCCTTCTTCATTGCATATGTAAATATAGGAAGTCTCCCTACCCCTCAGCCTCAGGCTAGGTCTGATGACACGGGGCTTAGTACTCCAGATGGGCACAAGCCAGGCATGCAGAGCAGTTTGGGGATAAAGCACTCCAGGAATTGGGCCATTCCCAACACCTCAAGAAGAGGTACTTTCCTATAGAGAATGTCTCTTAAGAGAAAATCTATGAGCTGTCCTTTTATTTCCAGTTGGCACTTTCCATATCATACTGGCTGTATTCTACGAAGCACACCCAGATGCTCTTGACACAAATACATCAGCCAAAGGTGGTATCTGGTGACTTTGAACTGGTCCTTTTTTGCAGAGTCACTCATAATAGTGCCAACCTTGCCAGGCTTCTTGACATGAATCTCCAAAGGTACCTGCCTTCCCGTGGGATAGGACCAGGAAGCCTTTATCAATGCAACATTTTGACTTTGGAAGAGTTTTATGGACAAAGTCTCTCAATTGTTCCTGGACTCTTCTCAAAAATAGCCTGATAATTTTCTGGACCTATTTTTAAAAAATCACAGGACATGCTAGTTTATTTTAACACAGTTTTCATTTAACCAGGCACTTAACCAAACATTTATTGAATGCCTCTAATGTTCCAGACACCACAGGAGTTAGGAAACAATAAGGAAAATGTATCCTCTGCTACTGATGAAAACACGGACGGTCTAGCAGGAAGCCCAGACGACTAAGTAACAATAGCAGCTTATAATGCATGCCTTTACAGCTGCATGTCCATGATGCTACAGATGCTCAGAAGAAATATTTCACTCTATCAAGAGTGAAAAGGATTTAGGGTTAGGAAAGGCTTTCCAGAGGAATTTAAAAATAGAAATTTTTTCTTTAGGGAGAATATAAGTCGATATATTTAAAGGTGTTTTTTTCATTCACTTTCCCTCTCTCCTTTTTTCCCCTCCCTTCCCTTACTCTGTGTCTTCCTTCTTTTAAAAAATACTAATTGAGTTTCTACATCAATTATATGTAAAGTATTTGGGATTGAGTAGGTGTTCCTGCTCTCACAAAGCTTATAGTTGAGAGAGATAGAAGAATACATTCAAGAAAGTGCAAGAATATTTTGGTTTGGCTGGATAATGGTACCTGTGTATGTGAAGTTGCCAGGTAAAATGCAGAATAGCTAGTTAACTTTGAATTTCAGATAAACAAAGAATAATATTTTCAGTATAAGAACATCCAAATGCTGCATGGGACATACATACATAAAAAATTTACTGGGTATCCTTTTTGCTTTTTCCCTTTTTGCTAAGTCTGGCAACTGCAAATAAAAGAAATATTAGGAAATGAGGTTAGAAATGTAGTCAGGAATAACATTTTCTAAATCATCTTAAGGAGTTTGGATATCTTGCTGCCTGTAATAAGGGTCAATGGAAGCATGTTGTTCAAGGAAAAAACAAAACCAGACTGGCTTTGCAAAGGTGATTCTAGCCACCACGAGAAGAACGTGTGAGAGAGGGTAGAGAGAGGGGTGCTGGAGTTAGCAGGGCCGGGTGGACGCCTGGCTTGGGCGGTGGCTCGGACAGATGGTATTAGCCCAGTCACCTGGCAAAGACAGAGGAGAGACTGAATGTGGGAGGAAAAAGAACAGAGGTACCTCAAAATAGCCCCCTGGCTTCTGGCTTGAATGCTTCTGCCTTTCTGAAGGCTGATGTTTCCAGGAGGAAGAGATACGGCAAGACATACAGTTTTTGTATCCATATTACTGTATTTAGGCAATTTGAGACTTAGGAAGCTTCCCCAAGCTGTTTCCCTTAGACCTCATTGTTAAACAAGAAATCTCTCGTCCTAGATTGGGCCTGATCCCATTCAGTGTGGAAAGAATGAGAAGCTGGCCTAAACTTGCTTTTTGCAAAGATAACTCTTTTGTTAGGGTCTGCTCGTCTTCAGTCTCTTTCAGTCCTGCATGGGATAATCTTCATTTTCAGGAATTCAGTGAACTCTTGATAAACACTCCAGATATTTTTGAGAACTTGTATGAGTCCCTAAATATTCAAAGTTTAATGTTCAGGCAACTAATCTCATATCCCAGCTGAGGGATTCTCTCTGGCATATTAGACGTTCAGCCCAGTGGGTTCAAATTTATGCTTGTATAGGATATTGACCTTGAAGGTGAAATCCTCAGATGTCCAGCTTTTATTATATGCTGTAAATGAAATAGAAAAACCAGAACTCACTGAGAAACAGGTCTTCCTTGCTCTGCTTTTATGAACAGAGAAGCAATTGGAATTTAAAACATCAAGAGGATGCAGATGGATGCTGCTAAAGCATGCTTTTCACCGTGCCTTAGAAGTTTGCACTTCCTTAAACATGTCAATGCATTTCTCTCAAATCTTGTTTTCTATAGTTTATTTGCCAAAACAAAGTCTCAGAGAAGTAGAAAAATAACATAATATGTGTGTGTGTGTGTATACATGTATAGCACTGAAGCTTTTAAATGGGTTGCTAAAACTATACAAATAAAATGAACAATTGTAAACAGATAGCTAGATGAGTTAAAAACAGTACCATATGATGAGGTGAGGGTGACTGAGATGTTTTATGAGAGAGTGCTATTATTAGAACAGTAATACTTGAAAATAATTGACTCATGACTTTGCAGCAAGCTAAGAGAGAAGTAGGAGGGGCAGAACACTGTGTAACAATTCAAGGTAAAATGGAACATTACCAGAGGGATTAAGATACAGTAGGCATGACACCAATAGCATAATTCCACATCTGGGAAGGAACGATAAAACTCTCATTTATTAGCAGGGGAAATGGATGGTCGGCTGAGAACAGTGGAAAGGTCTTACTGTATGTGTTGGTGGGGAAAGGAGATGGGAAAGCAGAGAAACGAGCATTTACAGAGCTCATACTGTGCCTCGTCAACTGTGCTGAGAACACATATTAGCTCATAGGAACCTCTTAATCAATCACAACCTTCAAGTCAGGTTTTATTATCTGTACAGAGGAATAAACTGAGGCTTAGAGTGACTAAGGCACTCTGTCCTTGGTCACAAGTGAAGTGAAAAAAAATGAGATCTGAATTTGAATCTTTGTTTCAAAAGTCACCCTTTTTCTGTGCTGCCCTTACTGCTACCTGTGGTTTATAGTGGACACTACATCACTGTAGGAAGAGCAAGACCATTGCTTTTCCTCTTGACAAAGTGCTTTCTACCCTGGCTCTCTGCAGGCCCAAGAGAAACATTTTCTTTTCTATCATTGTTGCCACCTTCTGTCTGGGGCAGTGGGCTAGTGACCCAACCAAGATCACCAGTGAGCCAAGCCCTTCTCTGGTCTGGCTGCCCCTTCTAGCCATTTGACAGAGGTCCCACGCTCTGAAGCCCATATAGGATTAGATATTCGAATCTGCTCAGAAGCAGTCCCACAAGCTCACACTAGACATTGCTATAGTCAGTGCAAAAGGTTCTGGGATTAAGTTTATATAAGAAAAGAAGGCTGAATACCATGTCTTATAGATAAAGAATATTGTCATCCATTTTAAAGATAACCTACTATGTATTCTTGATTTCACCTTATTTTTTAAGATTGAATTAATCTGCCATCATAATTTAAAAAATTAAAACCAACAATTTAAATATGTCTAATATAATTTCAAGGTAATATATTTGCATAGTCTATATAGGAGTCTATACAGCCTTAGGCCAAATCTAAGCTCCCACTTATTTCATAAATAAAGTTTTATTGAAACACACCTACTAACATTTTTATTCATTTAGTATTGCCTGTGGCTGTTTTTGCAATACACGGAGTAGTTGAGTAGTTGTGACAAAGACAGTATGGCACTCAGAGCTCAAAGTTTTACCATCTGATCCTTTTCAGTAAATATTGCTGAGTCCTGGTCTATGACAAAAGGAGATGTGTCAATCTTACTTTTCTAATATGAGAGTTGTATACATGGCATTTCATCCTGTTTCTTTCAAGAGATGCCATTAAACACTTATCTTATTTGATGGCATCTAAATTTGCTTAGGCATTTCTTCATCACAAAATATTTATTTCTACAGGGAATTCTTTTTTTAAAGATAGGGAAATAGTTCTTTAAAATGCTCACCAAAACACTGTGATATAATTGTTATTTCCACTTTAGAAAGGAAACATATTTAGGCATAGAGAAAATACTCATTTTTTGAAAACTATGTCTGGGTGCCTATTAATTGTGTCAGGTCCTGAGTTGGATGATAGAGATGGAAAAGGAGTAGGGGAGACAGAATCCTTTGAGGAATCAGATCAGTATGGGAATTGCATAAAAATAGATAGATTAATGGAACAGAATCAAGAGCCAGAAATAAACCCTCATATATATGATCAACTGATATTTGACAAGGGCCAAGGATATTCACTGGTAAAGGGGAGTCCCTTCAATAAATGCTGCTGGGAAAGCTGGATAATCATGGAGAAGAATTAAATTGGACCCATATCCTTTACCACTTAATGGAAATTAACTCAAAATGGATTAAAAACTTAACTGTAAGACTTAAAATGGTAAAACTCCTAAAAGAAAACATAAGGAAGAAGCCTCCTGATGGTCATTTTTTTGATATGACATTGTGAGCACAAACAATAAAAGAAAAAAATTAGCAGGACCACCTCAAACAAAAAAGCTTCTGTACAGCAAAATAAACAATTAGCAAAATGAAAAAGCTACCTACAGAATAGGGGAAAATATTTTCAAATCATATATCTGATAAAGAATTAATATCCCAAATGTATAAAGAAGTCATACAACCTAATAACAACAAGAAAAAGAACAATCTGATTAAAAAATGGGCTAAATATTTGACTAAACACTTCTCCAAAAAAGACATGCAAATGTTCAACAGGTACATAAAAAGATACTAGCATCATGAATCATCACAGAAATGCAAATCAAAACCACACTGTGGTATCATTTTATAGATATTAGAGTGTCTCTCACCAACAAGACAAGAGATAACAAGGGTTGGAGAGAATGTGGAGGACAGGGGACCCTTCTTCACTATTCACGAGAATGTAAATTGGTGCAGCCACTATGGAAAATACTGAAGTTTCTCAAAAAATTAAAAATAGAAGTAACATAAAAAATAGAAGTGACAGCAATCCCGCTTCTGGTAACATCTGAAGGAAATGAAATCAGGACCTCACAGAGATATCGGCATATGGTAATGTTCTCTGCATTTTTCACAATAGTCAAGATATGGAAATAACTTGTGTCCATCAACAGATGAAGAGATAAAGAAAATGTAGTGTGTACACACAATGAAATATCAGTCATAAGAAGGTTGACCTGCCATTTGCAACAACATAGATGGTACTTGAGGGCATTCTGCTAAGTGAAATAAGTCAGGAAGAGACAAATACTATGTGATATTGTTTACATGTGGAATCTAAAAAAAGCTGAACTCATAGAAACAGAGTGGAATGGTCGTTACCAGGTGCTGAGGGTTGGGGAAAAATGGGGAGATGTTAGTCAAAGGGTATAAACTTTCAGTTATAAGATGAACTAATTCTAGGAATCTAATGTACAGCACTGTGACTGTAGTTAACAATACTGTATTATATACTTGAAACTTACACAATGCTATGTGTTAATTATATCACAATAAAGCTGGAGGAAAAAAAAGAATTCCTAGCTTTGGAGAGCTCAGACTGGATTACATAACTTGTCCAAGTCATACACTTAATAAACAGCAGTGTTAGGTTTTAAACTTAGCCCTGAATGGTTTCAAAGCTATTTACATTATATCTGTGCTTTCCAAGCTGAGAAATGGGCAGCCCTACCCCCAATACTCTAGGTAGCAGGAACCAAGAATATACAAAGATATACAAAATAACATGGCTTCGATTTTACTAGACAGCATGTGATTTCAAACAAATTTTTGTATTAGAATAAGCAGGGGCATTTTAAGAAGGAGAATGCAAATTTCAAATGAATATTTCAGATAAAACAAAAGGCCTCACATAAATTAGGCTTGAAGTGCACCAAACCTTAGGGATGGAATATCCTCTCTGGAATACTCTTACACACAGTAAGAAGAAAAGAGAAAAAGATTCAAGTCTATGGGAAAAAAATGCACAAAGGGAAAACTCATGAGCTAAGATTTAAATAGACAGAAGAAATAGAGAAAAAGTCTGAAGGAGAAGAGAGCCCTCGGATGCAAACTTGAAAATGACTTTCACAGAGTGTCGACGGTCAACCTGCCACTGAGAAGCTTAATTAAGACATCTGCTAAGAGTTACCAATTGATGGTGGTCCCACTGTCACACCATTTTAATTGACATGCTGCGACTTTGTTCCAGATTAACTTCAGAAGTGTTCCTCCTAATAGAAAGATCACTTAAATTAAAAGTGGGCTGTAAATGGGGATTTGTGATGTTAATAGGCCAGTATAACCTCTGTGTCATTTACATACATTTCCATTTTCCCTATGCATATCTGCATAGATTGGAGGATGCCACTGAAGGCCTTGCAGGGCAACATTACTACGGTAATGAGCATGCAACTTGCACAGTGTCCAAAGGGTCATTTCTTTGACCTCCTCTCAACACCAATTTTGAGCTGCTTTTGAGCCTCCAATATCAGCAACATAAAAATTCATGTCCCAGGAAAACATGAGATTGGCCTCTTTACCCATATGCAATAAAGTTTGGGAGGCTGAATCGAAACACAGAACTTCTATAACATTGGGAGAGTTTCTTGGTACTTGAGCCGCTCAGCGCATCAGTGATGCTTAAAAACCTCCAAAGATATTGGCTCAGTGTGCAGCCCATTCATATTTCTCAATGTGGTAACCCAATATAGCATGTCTGCCGATCTGGGGAAGCTAGGGCAGAGGCCAACTCAAACAGGGCTCAGAATGGGTGTTTTGGGAAGAGGGCATTGAAATTGGAATTTACCAGACCAGAGTTTAGCTGTGGGCCTGCCATCCTGTGTGTGTGGAGAAGACTGAGACGATGAATATAAAAGCTCTTGTATGTGAAATTTAATAATTGAGGACAAAATTGAGCCTCCTGGTAGCCAAAGCAAAGAAGGGGACAATGGACTTTTCAGTTTTCCTTGACCTGTTCTGCGACTCTCTTTAGTGCTAGAACCATGTATACAGGAATGACACTTTTAGAGGGACTTGTGCTAGGTATTTTGACAGACCTAGTGGAGCAGAGCAAGTGTAACAGTGTAACTAACCCTCTACTTCCTGTTATTTTTCCTGTTCCTTGGGCCCACAGTCTGTAGGGCTGACCTGAAGTACCTGAGAAGCTGAGCTGTAGTGCTGGTCTCTCTGAGTGCACAGCAACGGGGGCGGGATGGGGGTTCTTTGGCAGTTTCATTAACCGTGACTTCTTTTTTGTTACTCTTCCCTCAGCACTCTCCAACTCTCCACGATAATTGGACTTCCTTCTTCATTACCTCATTTCAATTCCCATCTCCTGCTCACCATGACACATATTAAAATAATTCTCTCCAGTATATTTCCACCAGAACCAACTCTAAAGGAATGAGCAATTCTTTCATTCAACAATGCTCCTCTGGTTTTGCAATTTAGTGTTCATAGTATCCACTCAACTTGCTTTGGAGAAAGGATTGCAGATCCACCTTTTGTGATTATTTTAAGCCAGAAAATGAAATAGGGGCATAGCAAAGAGGCTTTGTTAAGGCTCATCATCCAGAAAGCCCCCCATGGAAGCTTCATGAATAAACAGGAACACCCCATAAAATCGGCATCTTACAGACAGAGACTGAGTCTCAGGATGTGGCAGATCCAATGGGGGATAATGCCTGGCAGCACCTTGCCCATGCACTGTGGGAATGAGGGCTGGGAGTGTTCCCACACTTCCAGATGTTCACAGACAGAGAGCAGGGAGGTTGGTAAGGGAAGGAAAGACTGTCAGGGGACAGGATGTCACCAAGACAACTTTGTACTATACAGGAAACATTTCTGTGTTCTGTAAGTGGCAATCCCTTTGAGAATTTTAGAGGGCTTGGCAAGGTGTAAAGATCTTGAAAATGTCCTACTTTATTATTGTAGCAGACTATGGTAGTCACAATTTTTGGTGTATATCCTGCATGCTTTCTGATCCATTCTCTTCTGATTCCTTTGGGAAACCTTTCCCTCAGTCCACGTGGGCTTGTTAGGGTATGGAAACAATTGTGTACCTACCTCCAGCTAAAAAGCGGGCATGTGACCATGGCTGGACAGATCACCTCATCCTTCTGGAAAGAGTTACTGATGTGTATGCATGACCAAGCAGTGTCAGTAGCCAGTGTTTTTATTAGAATTAATATGTAGAATTTGGGAGCAGAATTTTTTCCTCTGGCGTTTCCAAACTAGGAAGATGTGGGTTTAAAAATGGGGTAGGGATATAAGAACCTTTCAGCAGATAAAGCCAAGCAGGGTTGAGACAAGGAGAGACAGAACCTAGTACCTATCCATGCCTGGGATTCCAAGCCATGTGAGCCGAGGAATTCCTCTCACTTCAACTAGTCTGAGTTTGCTGTCAGACACTTGCAAGTCAAAGCCAATTAATTAAGGCTTGGAAAAGGGGAAGAGAGGTGTACAACCCAAGAAACTAAGTAGGAAACCAAGTTTTGGCAAAGGGTGTAAGGCAAAGGGCTGGGGAGAAGTTAGGCTGTTATTGGCAAGGAAATAAAACTCAAGTGCCTTTTAGTTAACCTTCTCTAGTTTTTGTTCTGTGAACTTTGTGCCTGTAATGTCTTAAAGGTAACTAATTATTTGGGGGCAGATGTTACAATAATACTTAACATCAAATCCCCCATTCAGCATGTGACAAAGTCTAGACTACTGCACCATGCAGGCCTCTCCACTTTCAAGTCCTGTTAAATCAATTTTGAAGACATTTGAGAGAAGCAAGGTTGAGAAGCAATGTGAGATCATAGGAAGAATATTGGATTTTCAATTAAGGGATAAGATTGGAATAAGCCTATTGACAACCCCCTTGGGCATATTTACTTTGTTGTTCTGAGTCTTAGTTTTTTCCTAATGGAAATTGGTGTGAAAATAATAATCCTTACTTCACATGGCTTTCATGTGGATTCAGTGATGTACTGTAAACGATGTACACTGGTTGGCCCTGACAGCAGTAAGTTCTCAATTAGTTTCATTTCTTGCTCTCAGACAAGTTCAAAGCTGTGTTGATGGTATTCAGAGGGGATAGAGAAACTACCTCCATCCTTACCCACAAAGCAGAGGCCAAACCCTTTCCAGGAGCCAGAAAAGAGTGGAACTATTTTTGTTGTTCATTTTGTGTGTGTATGAGTGTATGTGTGTGTGTGGCGGGGGCGGTGTGGGGGCACATTTTGGAAAGAGTTTCAGGGCAGCCTTTGGGGTTAAATCTCTGAGTACTGTTTGTAGTACTGTCTTCTTGGGACCTTCCTGTGGTTCTGTAGCATCCTCCCCACACACATTATTATTTCCACTTAGATTTTAATACCAACGTCCCCCCCCTCACCCCAGCTTCCAGCAGCCATTCTCAAGGAAAACCTTGATGCTGCATTTACTTATTTAACCTTCTCAATGACACATGCACAAAATGCAGTGTTTATTAATATTTCAACATACAGTTGAGAAACAAAAGTCTTGAGAGGTGAAGAAATTTGCTGAGGACACACAGCAAAAGTGACACGGAGGTCTATGGGACTGTAAAGTGCATTCTCCCCTCCCTTACTGCACGCCATGCCTAAGGGGGACGCATGAGTGAAAAATGGACAAAAATCTTACTGACAGTCACACCTTCGGAAAACCAAGGCTGAAATGTTACTAGTCCTTCCTGATCCCCTAGATGAGAGAACTGGTCTAGAAACCAGCCCTGGGGCCAGACTACGGGGACATTCATTTGCAGGCTCTGCCAGAGCCTGGCTACCAGCTCTGCCAGGCCTGGGAGATGTGTCAGTGAGCCATTTCCATGAGGCTTTACAAAGTTAAGCCTATCATTTGGCCCTTCATCCTGGCTTTTTAAAAAGCCCTTCACAGACACACTGGGAATAAAATAATGAATGTCTGCATGCTGGGCACCTACCTTCTTAACAGTGAAAACTTGAAGTCAGAGAAACTTCACAGTCAAATAGTAGTGGGTTTGGCACCTAGGAACACTAGGTATTACAGGAACATGACACATGCTCAGCCCTATTCTCCAACAGGCCACTCTCTGAGAATGGGGTGAAGTTCTGCCCACCAGTTACTCAGGAGGCACCAGTTAAGGCGTCGGGATTGCCTGGGCAGGGTGACACTCTTTTCCACTTTGTGAAGGGGGTGAGTCCCCCACTGGTTTGTGTTGTTTAATAGTAAGATGCAAAGATCGCCAATGATCCCAAAGTTGAATTTATTTACTTGCCTGGCAAGGGAGAGACACATCCCTTCAGTGAGAGTTAGGCGGGTCCCTCAGTACAAAAATGAAAAGGACTGGATCAATCACAAACCATGGAGAAAGTACCTTAAATAAGGCCCTCTTGTGAATTTAGGTCTTTGATGGGCTCAGGACTTTGTGCTCCACATTGGGGTCCCCTTCATGTTTCACGTCATCCCTCAGGCTGAGGAGCCTGGTAGAAAATTCCAGCTGCAAATTCAGTTGACGTCTTCATGTGCGAATGCTCAAAGATTCAGGTCATTCTTGAACAATGTCAATTACAGCATTGCACTAGCTCTGTATTACCCATTGTGGTGGCTATGGATTACCCTGGGAAGCAGATTCTGAAAGGCAGTTGTGTGTGAAGCCTGACATTTGCGCAGGTGTGTCCTTGGGCTCCAGATCTGTAGAGGAGAGAAGGAACCAGGAGTGGGTGGGAGAGAAGTTGGGTCGGGATCCTGGCCCAGTGACAGCCTTGGCCAGACCCAAGGATACCTTGGAGCTACCAGCTGGAGTGGGCTGTTCTTTGCTGGGCTGAGACCAGTGCTTCATGCTCCCTCAGTGGTCACTGGCTGTGGGCAATCTGAGGTCATCCCCCAAGGGGCTGAAAGCTGGAGGCCACCCACCGCCAGGGTCAAGGACTTCACAAAGGAGGATCCGGCGGCACAGCCTGCTGTTCACCAGCCCCCAGGCTCCTCCCCAGCCTTGGTTTCACTTAATGCTTAAGACAACTTTGGGAAGTTGGTGCAGGGGTGAGAACTGCAAGAGGGTTAAGGGGCTCCCTGAAGGTTGCACGCTGGCTAACTGATCACCTGCACCCTGACACCCAGACCTTAGCTCCCTGCTTCCCTCAGGCTCTCTTAGAAGGGAAGGGGGCTTTGATATGGGCAGGGAGTGGACATGGCAGAGCACACAGGGCCCAAACCAGATTTGAGCTAAGTCTACAGGCAGGTCAGGATGCCGCAGTGTAGATAAACCATGCATTCTCATTGGGGGCAATTTGTAAAAATTGATTCTTTTGTGGGGGCGGGTGAAGAAATTGTTTATTTTTAATATATGGAGCATATAGAGTTACATAAGCTGTTACATAGCATCTGGGGTATTAAAAGTTAATGGAAGGTGATTAAGGAAAAAAAATATCTGCAATGACTCCTGGGTCGGGGGATACACCAATGTAAACAAATGCTAAGAGAACACAAAAAAAGGACAACAAGGAATCTTGGAGCCCCATGTTTTCATCATCACTTTCACATCCCAAGAAGTCTGTCCAAAGTCCCAGAGAAGGAGTCTGCAACTGGTGGCCCAGTACTACCAGGATACACGATGCTTTTTGTTTTTATTTGATATTTTGGTTTTTTTTCTTGGCTTATACAACACATTAAAATGAAACTGAGAAATAATTCCAGCTGGGCCACTATTTTAAATTTTAGAGATTTTACATGTGAGAGTGTTAACACACACACATGATCTCCAGCTTCTCTTGAGTGATGGACTACTTGGCAGCCCTGGACTCCCCCACTGCTCCCCACCTCCTGCTGCCCTCCTGGAAGCAGTGGTCTGTCAGGCATCACCTGCTGCCCTTCCCAAGAGGCAGCCATCTGTGGGCACAGCCCCACTATGCTCGTTTATGTCTGCCTGGCTTCATGCACTTACATTGCCTGCTTGGCACAGTTGAATTTGCGAGCCCTGTCCTAGAATGTAGAGTAGAGGGGTCCTGAAGCTTCACATCAGGGGAATTAAAAAATCCCTCCAGGGATTCTGGCTTAATTTTCAGGCATCTGGCTGTTGTAAGAGCTGCCTAGAAGAGGAGATTCTGATGTGTAGCCAGGACTGAGAACACTGACCTAGTATAGCTCTTCATATTGCATCTCAGGGAAGGAAATGCAGAGAGGGAAGGTGAGCTGCCCAAAGACACGTAGCTTTGTCGGAGGAGCTAGAATTAAAATCCAGTCTCTGACCATGGCCCACAGAATTCCCCTCTACCTCACACTGGCTTCTTTAAGTTTGTAAGGGGAAAGGTGGGATGGCAGGTAACCTGGTCAAACTGCCAGACATGGATTTTATTTCTAGTTTGTCCAGTGACAAGCATTTAGTGCCTTTAATTAACCTAGAAGCTAATGGTGCCTTTTCTTCCCTTGTTTTTATAGCTCAGATAGCATGGGTCCTGAAAATAAATGGTAAAAGAAAGAGGGGACCTCACATACATCCAGCAGCTTCTATAAGCCAAAATTGTTCTAAAGGCTTTGCTGTGGTTTAGTTTGTATTCACCGTAACCCCAGAAAGTTGCTATTATTAGCTGCATTTCAAAATGATGAAACAAGGCTCAGACGGGTTTGATCAAATGCCTAGGGCCTCACAGCAGAGAAGTGATTTGTGCTCAGTTCATAATTTTCCAAGTTGGTATTCTCAGCAGCAGGAATTTAAAAAAAATATGCTTGCTCATTGATTTCTGTGTGTTTACAATACTGAAGGCACCTAGTAGGTGCTCAGTAAAAAAGCTGGTTGGGTCAGGGAATTAATACCACTGAACTGTTACATAGGCCTTAAGACTTGAGAACTGCAGATTTTTGAATTCAAAAATGTAAAATATCAAAGAAAGATCTGCCTCTTTTTAATTTTAGAATTTAGCAGTTTTTGAAACATCTGCAAGGGAGTGTGGTGTATTTAAAACACCTCCTCCAAGTTGTTGAAGCCAAGTGTTGAAGTGTACCAAATGCAGCAGTATCCTAAGGCTATCAGAGTGTGTGTGTGTGTGTGTGTGTGTGTGTGTGTGTGTGTGTGTGTGTGTGAGCTGCTGTGACGTTATTTAGGGTTTTTTAAAAAAGCTGTTGTTAAGGGGAGAAAAAGCAATCTCTCATAGGTTATTCCAGCACACTGGGCCCAGTAATGAGCTATGCCGATGAGAGGCACTGACTGTTTGGGAAGTTCTGGGAGGCACGGTGCTTCTTAGCTTCTTGGACTTGAGCTAATCTGCATGCTAACTAACAGCCTCCCATCCATTACTTCTCATATCATGGCGACTTCTCGGAAATGGAGCCTTCTCATCCTTGCACCTCTAGGACTTGGCCCACATAGCCACCCTATAAATGCCCATTGAGAGAAACGGAGATTGTGTTCCTATAGAAAAGGCGTTTCTCTTGGTTGAGGCACACATCCCAGGTATTGTCATTTCTCTGACCTTCCCCCAAGAATAACCTTCAGCTTATTTCTAGTCAGGCAGGAGGTACCTAGTTTTCACTACTTTTTATAGTTTATAACATCTCGGTGACAATTAGCGTCATGTTATTCTCCCAAGCATCATCATTATACACATTTTACAAGTGAATCAGAGGAGGCTCCGAGAGCTTCCACTCAGCCAGGGGGATATAAACCCTCCCCTGCAGGTCCAAGTTCTGGGCAGTAAAGGACAAACCTTGCCCATAGAGAGATTTGGTCCTTGACTGGCTCCGGGGGAGGGTAACTAACTTCTAAGCCCTTGAATCTCCTTCCTTGGAGGCCTTGGGCTATACCAGAGTCCAAGCTAACAGTGCGCTTTACTGCAGGCTTGGGTCATGCAGTGTGGGCTTAATCTCTGGGCAGGTGGGGGGTGGGGGGCTGAACACAAAGGGCAGCTACACAGGCAGCCAGTCATGTCTATGTGGCCAACTGCTAATAAAAATCTTGGACACCAGCCCCATCTCTGTTTCAAATGCCTTATCTGCTGTATGGGATGGACTAGCAACTTCCTCCTGAGGTTATGAGATGGGAGTGACTCCATCCCTCATGCTCAACCCCTTCCAACACTACTGAAGTCCTAGCCATTCATTTTAACAGGGTTCCTACCCACAAAGCATTCTCCATCTTCCCAGGGGAGGGCAAGGAATTGACTAAGATACAGCAAAGATATGTATATTTTAGGTCAGTCTAAGGCGTGTGGACGCTGCTCTGATAGAAGTAGAGCAGTTTCACAGGACTGAGATGGAGTGTCCCTCCATCCTAGGTGAACTTGGTTCTGTTCTCTCTATAACTGAGATACCCAGATTTCCTCCAAGAAATGAATTCCTTGGTCACCCAGCTGCTGTCCTCTCCCCCTGGCAGTGGGATGGTACACAATCTCACACAGCTGATTGTCATCTAAAATCTGTAACTGCTGAGACAGACCTGCCTGGGGTCCCCATGGCCTGGAGGGCAGCATAGTTCTTTGGGATGGCATTTGGAGCCCTTCTTGTGCTGAATCACAGCAGTGGATTTTAACCTTGGCTGTATACTAGCATCCTTAGGGGAATTTTTGCAAAGTCCTGATGTCCAGATCCAACACTGTAAATTCTGATTTAATACACTTGGTGGGTCCTGGCACGGTAGCTCCTGTAAGCTTCCTGGGGGCTCTCATCTGCACCAGCACTTGCGGATGACAGCTGCCCCTCCATCACCTACTGTGGCCCTCCCCAGGAACACCAGCCCTTTTCCTGTCTGCATGACGTTTGCCTCTGTTCGCACTACCTGATAACACTCTTCCATCTTTGTCTCCTGGCCGAGTACCAATTCTCCCTTTACAACCTGCCTCAAGTGACCTTTCTGAACATATCTAGGCAGGCTGATGTCAGGCAGAGGTAACTGCTGGTGCCTCACCTGGGTTCCCATTAACACATTATAGAGATTTCTATTACAGTACTTAGAGAGAATTACATGGTTCTTGTGTATCAGTTTGTTCATTTGAGAGTCAAGATCTTGTCTTCATCACCTTTTTCTCCCCAGAACCTGGTAAAAAAAGCAGTCAGTGAATTTTAGTTGGATTAAGTTACAGCTCTCATATCATGGAGGCTGAACTATCCATTCCTTACGAGGCTGGTTTCTTTGTTTGCTGGTGCAGTTACCGCTTGGCATACCAATATGCCTCATTTGTGCAAACACTGTATTCCCACTTGAGTTTTGAAGTATTTTGTTAATTGCAGGAATTGCTTGTGGCCACAGCATGCTGTTTCTTGATGTGCCAGTCACAATTTACAACCAAGAGCACAGGGGCTAAAGCTAGTGGTGTGTAGCAAAGCTGAGTGTATACAAATGCTGACACGCGTTTAGGGACTACGTGGGTACAAATGAAAACCCAGAAGATATTCTGTCTCATAGTCCATTTCGAGCTCACACACCTTTTGATTTTCAATTGAGGATGACTTCGATCTTCTAATTGTAATGTCTCTTTATTTGCTGTTAATAGCAAGCCCTTGCTACAGTGCTGTGCTGTGGAGAGGGGTGGCTGTGAAGCACTGAGCCGACCAGGAGGCAGGAGAGATCGTCCGCAGGAATCAGCAGGTATGCACCAGATGGCTGTGCCGCTGCTTAGGACAGTGACATGCACGGTTGCTTATGAGGGGTGTGTGTCCATTTTAATTACTCTTTCCCTGGAACTCTCCAGTCATAAGTGTTTTCACTCTTACTCCTGTCAACAGGATTTTGGAAGATCCATTAGAGACATGAAAAGACTCAGAGCAAAGTGTTAATCAACAGAGGGATAATAAGCAACTTCACTCTGGGGTATCTGAGAGGTCTGGTGGCAAATGTGGGTCCGGTGGAGTGTAGACCGTGTAGGCAGCAGTTACTGGATGGCCCATGGCTTCCTGAAGGGTTGGAGGAGAAGAGACCACAGTGCAAGGGGGCCAGTGCTGGGCATATCTGGGAGAAGATCGTGGGCCTGAGTCTGAGAGGGCCTATTAGTTAGCATTCCCTTTTCCTGCTGTAATATAGTCAAGCTAGATAAAAGCTCTTTCTTAGGTAACTGTCTGAGTATAAGCAGTCCACCATATTGAGTCAAGCTGATATGGACTTTCTTATTGCTCGGCCATCCTCGATACGAAACTTCTAACTCCTGGTCTAAGATGGCTGTACCACTCCCATTACTGCATCCACATTCTAGCCACCAGGAGGCGGGCAAGAGGAAGGAAGGATATGTGCTCGTTGTATGTTAAGGGACCCAGAAGTAACAACTCAGCACTTCTACTCATACACTATTGACCAGAATATAGTTACATGGCTAGACGTAATATCAAAGGGAATTGGGAAATGAACTCTAGCTAGATGGCCCTGTGCCCAGCTAAAATCTTTATTACTCAGGTGAAAGAGAGAAATAGATACTGGAGAAATAACCAGCCATCTTTGTCCCATAGGAGACATTTTCCTGGCTAATGTTCAAACTCAGCAAAATACAGCCTTCCAGAAGTGCTAGGAGGGATAATTCAGAAAGAGACATATCTCAATGTCTTAAATGCCATCTCAGAACAAGGAATCAATGATTGAGGTTAAACATATTAGTTCTTGGAGGTTGCCCAGAAAATCTCAGCATCTAAAAACAACACTTTCTGTTTGATGCATGTGTCATACAATATTTAATGTTAACTTAACTTCTTGATATAATTTCTTAGTGAAAGTGTTTGCCCGATATTCTCAAGAGTGGAGTATCAGGAGTGTGGTGTGTATGGGGGAAGAATGCAAGCTGGAGAACAAGGATTGTAAATTTCCATAAAATTAATTACCTGGAAGAAGATATAAAAACTGCATGAACAGAAGTGCTTTATGTAAAATTAAAAGTTTCTGTTTTGAAAAAGGCATCACGATTTTATGTGTGTGGACAAATAGTGTGTGTGTGTGGTCCCTCGTGTATGAACGTGATGTAGTTGGAGAAAGTCTCATTTCCATGTTATAGGAATTTGGGTCTGGAGCTTGAGCCTGATGCAGTGATAAATGGAATCACTTGGGAAGTGAGATGTCTCAGGAGAGGATTAAGGTAATTTTATGGGGAGGAATGTAAACACGTACAATTAGAAGATGAATTGTGGTGGTTTTAAAAACAAGTGTGCCAGTTATTTGACATTTCTTTTGTTGAGGTGAGGAGTCTGATTTCCCTCTCCTTGAATATGGGCTGGTCTTACTGACTTCAATCTAATGAACGGAATGTGAAGGCGTGACCCTCCATGCCTTCCAATATTAAACCATAAAACGCGATGTCGTCTCTGCCTGGCTGTCTCTTGGTGTCCTTGTTCTCAGACCCGGCTGCCATGCTGCTAGGAAGCCCAAGCCACATGAAGAGGCTCAAGTATGGGTCTTGTCCACACTCATCCTTTGTGTTCTTTCTTTCCTCTCTTGAGTTTAGAAGAAAACTCACTCGTAAGTTCCTGGAAAGCAATAGTTCTTGGCAAGGAGTTTTTATTTTTCCCATCCCACAGATGAGACACATCAGGGCTCTTTGGTGAAAGACACAGTGCAGCTGATATCCTCGCTAATGCCCAAACTAGCTGTGCCCAAGTCACTCCTGCCCTGTGTTCAAACACTTCTCTTCCAGAATCACAGACACTCATCTGAAACTTTCTCTCCCTTTCAGGGGCAGGGCTGTGCCCCAACAAGAGTTGTGTGGAGATGTGCATAATCCTGTGACTTCAGGCCAGATGCTCTCATACTTGTAAGCATTTCCCATATGTCAAAGTTTTCAGCCCCGTTCAGAATCTATTGTTTCCACTCTAAGATATTGCATGCTGAGATCTCTCTTAAAATCTGTGTATATTACTGCAAGGGCTTAACCTTTGGCATGTGTGTAATTAAATGTTCAAACAAACCGAAGGAAAGTCTGACCAGCACAGGGAAAATCAGGACTAACACTTCCTCATTGTAGATACTTCTCTTAATGCCCTCCCAAATTTCATAAATTATCTAAAGTTGTTATCTTACATCTGACATATTGTACATTTGCAGGTTTAAGAAAAACAGCACAATTACTTCCCATGCTCTAATGTCTCCTCACATAGAAGATGGATTTTAAAATTATTTTTCTTGTTGTTGTTTATTTACTTAGCATACATTTGCTTTGTACCAGGGACTGTGCCATTGTCTTTATATACATGATCTCCTCCTGGCCTCTGAGTTGGACGTGTAGACAAGATGATTTTTCCTTCTTAGCATTCATTTCCCCTTCTTTTGGTGAATGCACCATTCTTTTCCTTTGGGTAATAGTTTTTCCTCCTTGTTCGTGGCTCTGTCTGTGGTGGTGCTGCTCACAAGGGTTTCTACTAAGCTCCCCTCCTCCTCTTTCTCTCCAACATGTTCAAGGGGGCGGGCACTTGATCCAAGCTGGGTTAGTCACTCTTTCATGGGAGTTGAAACTTAGGGACCTTGCATGGAAGAGGGGCACTGGGATGTAAGTTTGTAGCATCTGTGTCCTCAGAATGTGTCCATTAGCATCTGCAACCACATTGCAGACTCCGTCTTCATCCCACTTTCAGTACTCATAACAATTCTAGATGTGTCACAATATCTGTGGAATGAACAAATGAATGAATGCTCAGACTACCGCCTGGCTCATGTATTGCCCCAATCCCAATTAGTCAAATCTTCCTTTGATTTTCTGCGCTCCTAGAATACTTCAGTTAAATTAGTAAGAGTCCATTTCACCTGTTTATACTAGGGTATCCTAAGGGATGCAGGCAGATGTCATTGGCCCTGCTTATTGACAGTGGGGTTCTTTTTAATAAAAAAAGGAGGTGTTGGTATAACTATATTTACTATTTGTAAGAGCCTTTGTGGCACCTCTCTAGCCAGACTGGATTCCTTAATATTTCTGAAGATACATATTCATAATTAATTCATGCTGTGACCTCCTCCTCAAATGGTTTTCTTCATATTGGATCCCTCTCTTGGTCTTTTGGTCAGCAAAAAATTGACCTCAGGGCTCCCTTACTCTCTCATTTCTGAGAAGATGTGCTCTGCAGGGCAGGTCAATAGACAAAGACTTCAGGTCAGACACATGTGGCTGTGAGCCACGCTCTGAGGCTGTACCAGATGTGGGCATATTACTTAACCTTCCTGGGCCTGCTACCCTTCCCTAAAGGGAGGATGATGTTGATGATGGTCACCATCCCTCAGGGTGGTGGTCAGGATTAGAAAGAGGATACATCTAGGAGCTGCCACACCACAGGCGTTGACAGCTGATTGCTCTTTTATATTAGTACTGAGGTCCAGTGTAATCTTATTCCTTGGGAATCCTTTAAAGGATCAGTTGCCATCATTGACATCTAGCCTTTGCAAGACTGACCCCTCGTCTCCATTTCTATTCTCTACCCAAAGCCATAGCTCTAGTTATATCCATATACATCTGAATTTTCCCAGTTCCTGGGAGGCAGAGATTACACTTTATAGATATTGTGCAAGGTGCCCAATGAATGAATGCCAATCAAAAGAAAAAAGGAAGAGGACCATTTAAAAATGATTTTATCTCTACTGTGTATGTATTTTTTAAGGCTTTAGAAGGTAAATTGGGGCCTATTTTCATAATTCTTTATTTTGCTTCTGTAGAGCATGTCTAACGGGTTCTTTGGTATGATGATTAAAAAGCATGCATAAACATCACCTCATTTGATCCCTTTGATTTCCCTACAAGGCATTTTCTGATTATAGCTAGTTAATTGCATCTCTGTGAGGTGAAGTGACTACCCATGGTTGACCAGCTTGGGCAGTGGGGACAGGGGCTTGGGCCTCTGTCAGTCCCCTCTGTGCCTGACTCCACGGGGAATGTCCTAATAGATAATGGATGTGAAAATCCTTTACAGACTCCAGAGTGGAATATGAATGTAGGGGATTATTGCTATTATTTCTAGGGCAGCTGCGCTATAACCTCCTGTGGAATCATCTATCACCCAGGAAATCCTGTTGCTGTTCACTGAATTGTACCCTTGTGACCCAAAAGATAATGTATTTCCCAGCGTACTTAACTTAATACTATGGGCTGACCTGTACCTTGAACTGAGCTGGGTGAATAATATTTAAATGCAGAGTCTGACAGCTATAACCCAAGGCAGCGCACTTCCCCCGGTGGCAAGCAGCCAAGCCAGGGAGGGAAGAACAGTGGAATGTGAGGATGAATAAGATTAGGGTGGGATGGTGTTTCTCCAAAAACAACCAAGCCTTAGATTTATTTTTGATGCCTTGATGAAAGGAACGTCTTTGTTCATTTTGATCATCAGGAGTGCTCCTCCGGCGCCTCCCACAGCCATGCTTGGATTGTCAATTTCAGCCGCCCTCACACTGGGCCAGAATCATGCCTTGTCGATTAAAAAACCCAGTGGGGGATCTGACTGGAGTTTGATATCGTGGTTCAACACTGCCGGATCCTCTGGAGCCTGCGAAAAGGAAAATGCATGCTGGACTCTTCTGTGGTCCAGAGTTAGTGGGGAGGGGAGGTGGGGAAGAGGTGAGGGGGTGTTTCTGCCTTAATCTCTTAAAACTGAGGGTGCATTTGAATCATAGAGTTAAGTGTATGTTTGAAACAGAAGGGAGCTTGGATAACAATGCAAAGACCCTAATTTTATAGGCCAGTGAATGGAGGCTTAGAAGGGTGAGTATTTGCCAAGTGATTTGATGTGCAAATCATCAAATTTAGATGTGTATCTCATCCAAGTCCCCATTTGTTTTTTGCACTCTCATGTTGTCAGCTACCAAAAGTGGTATTTGTCCAAATTAAGAATGACCCAAATGAGTAATGTTTAGAGAGCCATTTCCCTTTTGTGTTGTAACAGCAGTTAATCAACAAACAGGCAGAGCCCCATTCTGCACCTGACAGAGTTTGGAGCTGTGAAAGGGACCTGCAGTGCCCTCAGGGCGGTAACACCTTCAAATGATATGAAGATAGTGGGCAATGGCCTATAGTCATTGAATAAGGGCCTTATATAAATCTTTACATAGTAGCGCATGCTATGTAATTTGGGAATCAAGTTTGGGCCATTGCTTTTCATGTCATTCACAGTTGACACAAAACAAAAATAATGCTCTAAGAGTCTCTGAGCCTTTGGATTGAGTTTAAAGACACTAATTAATCACAGGCCTTCTGTGGTTCTGAACCAATTGAAAAATAACTCCAAGAACCAGATAATGATTAAAAAGTCAGCTTTATTGCAGGTAAAACTTGAATTGGACAATAGAGCTTGACTCAGGTGGCTGAAATGAACTAAGTTACCCAATGCAAATCCTGGAAAAATCATATTCCATAGGGAAAAATGTAGGGAATAGAAGAAGTGTGACCCAGGTAACTATGGAGATAGAGTTAGGGATTAGAAAAGAGAGAAGGTGGGGAGGGATCCGTTGCCTTAACTCACTGCAAGGTGAGTCTAGCCTCTTGGTGAGAAGAGGAAAGAAGGAAATGGGGAGGATGAGCCTTCCTCTTTTAAAGGCCAAGGATCATGCAGAGATGGAAAAAAGATTCTCCTATACCTTTGAAGTGGGCATGAGGACAAAGAAAATGCAGACATGTGAGCTACTGGGGCAGTGGTGGATGCATACTACAGCGATGAGGGTGGACTTAGGGTTCACAGGTTTGTTCTTTAGTTTTGTTTTTAAATGTGGCAAGGTATACATAATGTGCAACTTGCCATCTTCATCATTTTTTAAGTGTACAGTTCACTAGTGATGAGTATATTCCCATCTCCAGACCTTTTTCATCTTGTAAAATGAAGTTCTATACCCATCAAACACTAATTCCCAATTCGCCTTTCCCCAGACCTGACAAACCACCATTCTGCTCTTTCTCTTAATGAATTTGACTACTCTAGGTATCACGTGTAAGTGGAACCATACTACATTTATATATTTTTTATGGGACTGTCTTATTTCATTGAGCGTAGTGTTAAGTCAGAATTCTCTCCCTTTTTAAGGCTGAATAATATTCCATTGTATGTATATGCCACATTTTGTTTATCAGTTCATCTGTAGATGGACACTTGGGTTATTTACACTTTTGCTGTTATGAATTATGCTGCTGTGAATATGGGTGTGCAAATATTTCTTTGAAACCTTGCTTTAAAGTCCTTTGGATGTGTACCTAGAAGTGGAAGTGCTGGATCAGGGCCTCTCAATTTTGACACAGCAAAGCTTGATGTTGCAAAGAAGATTAAATGGAAGTTGGAGACTAGAATCTACAGCCATGCAGCGTAAAGATGACTTCTGGTCCAGTAGGATAGAACGGTTGCCTTCCCAGGGAGAGAGAGACAGTGGTAAAGTTTAAACAGCAGCAGGGCTGCTTTATGGGGGAGGAAGTGAGGTCCTTGTTGTGGAATAGCTTCCAAATGCTATGGAAAGAGCTTAGGGCCTTGGGTGTGGAAAGGGAGGGAGTAGTATTCCTGTCCTCAGAGGGAAAGGGACACAAAGCGGGTGAGAGCCCAATTTATACCCGGGAGTATGATTTGCTCTCAATTCTTTTCCTAAATGGAGTGTACATCTGCCTATAAGTGAAAAGTAAGGATAAAGATGTACGAGACATTTGTTTAACACAAAGAGAGGAGGGGCCAAATCATATGTAGTTCATGCTGTGAACCAGAGTCTCTCACACA
Source organism: Manis pentadactyla (assembly GCF_030020395.1). Lineage (NCBI taxonomy): Eukaryota > Metazoa > Chordata > Mammalia > Pholidota > Manidae > Manis > Manis pentadactyla. The sequence continues at coordinate 10,142,999 of NC_080023.1, forward strand.
TTTACCGGAGGTAAGACCTTCCCACTGGAACTCCAGCTGGCCCCAAACCCAGGTGTGCGACCTGGAGAGAAGGGGTGTCCGTGCAGGAGCTTCATTTATTTCCACAAGGCTGGTCACACACCTCTTATCCTAATTCTGTGCTAGAAAAAAGGCCAATAATAATACCCACCATTTATTTATTTGAGTAGTTCTCAAGCAGGGGCACTTTTTGCCCAACTGCCCACAGGGGACATTGGGCAGCATCTGGGGATATTTTTGGTTATCACAACTGGGAGGAGAGCTGTGACTGGCATCTTGTAGGTCAAGGCCAATGAGGCTGCTAAGCATCCCACAGTGTGCAGGTCAGCTTCCCACACAAAGAATTTTCCAGCCTAAAATGTCAGTACTGCTGAGGTTGAAAAATGGGATTTGTTATACCTCCTTCTCAACGTATAGTCTCATTTCCTTTTCACAAGTCCATATTTAATAAGATACCTATTCTCATCTTCTTTTATTGATTAGGAATGTGAGGTTAGGTGGGTCTGAATAGTCTGACTGCCGAGAGATTCAGTACTAAGATCAGGTGTCCTAACCCCGAAGCCCATTTCCCTTTGTTTGCACGGTGAAGGGTCAGACAAGAAGCAGTCACTCAGGGTTGAAGTCACCAGCACAGAAGTTGAACGAGGGGAAAGAGCATTTATCCAGAGTCCACTGTGCCTGGCGAGTGATACGTTGGGAGGTTTAGTTGCACTTAACAATCCTCATCATGGTACCAGCCTTTTACTGCAGTTCGGTATATTGCAGTTCAGGAAATGAAATTAAATAGCTTGTAAAAGGTCACATTCAAGCCAAAATCTATGCTAATCTTGGCTTTTGCCTTTAAAACACACTGCTCCTTTATTGGAGAATGTGTGATTAAAAAAATAATTAGTTCAAAAACTTTAATAAGAAGACACTAATATCCAGACACTCCAGATTCTAGTCATTCTCTCAAAAGACATTTTTGTGAGACTGCTACGTGTCATGCACTGGTCTAGGGGCTGAAGAGGTGCTGGCTTCCTAGACAAACTTAGGTTTCTCTTAGTGGGACAGGAGTGGGCCAAGTGCTAAAATGCTGCTGCCTTGTGTTCCAAATATCCCATTGATGGTGTGTGTGTGTGTGTGTGTGTGTGTGTGTGTGTGTGTATGTGTGTGTAGATAGGCTCCCTCATGTTTTGATGACAAAATATTACTGTTTTATTCAGTTGTTTATCTGCAACCTCTTTATCCCAGGCATTTCCACCTGAGTCTGTGAGGACAGGCCAGGGCCAAGTCTGAGGGATGTGCCTCATTGGATGGCAGAGGTGTTGTTGTGAGATGGATCTTGGGTCCCTGCTTCTGCTCTCTGAGGCTGCTTGCTTTCCCTTAGGAGAGAGCAGGGAACAGGCCATAATCACGTGGGCTCAGTGCTCAGATATGCCTGGGTTCAAATCCCCCTTCTGCCGCCTACTACCCACGTGGATTTGAACAAATGGCTTAACCTCTCTGCGTCTTGGCTTCTTCACCTGTAATTCAGGGATGATCGGAGTGGATACTCTCCACTCCAGAGTATGTGCATTGACACTGTGGGGCCGGAGGTGGGCACAGAGCAGAGGTTTCAGTAGTGCCAGAGCCAATAGGGGTGGTAGTGTCCTCAGTACCTGCTGCGTTCTTCAGGCCAGCAGGGGAAGGGGCCGAGGGAACCCACTTTCGGGTGTGGGAGGCAAGAATAAATTGCCCCCAGGACTCTCAAGGACAGCAGAGATGCTGGATCCGAGCGGTTTAGACACCTTTTTGGGACTGGTGGGAGAGTAGGGAGACAGTCAAGTCCTCGCTTTCAGCATGACGAGTGAGCCAGAAAAACAGTAGTGTCTGCTTTCACCCCCAGGGTGACAAAACCACAGAAAACATGGGCAACATGAGTTAGTGTTGAATAAAAGCCAACAGGAGCAATGTAGGATAGACCCAATGTCATAAACTGACCCGAGACTATTTCAGAAGCCCTGGAATAACAGTGGTAGAAAATGTACCCAAAGACTGATGGACAATGGCTTCAAATCTCAACTTCTTCGTCACTTATTAGTGGCATATTTGGAGAGTCATGTGAATTCTCTGAGCCTCAGTTTCCTCATATACAAATGAGAGAAAATACTATTGCACATGGTGGCTGTGGATCTTAAATATAATCAAGGGTACAGAAATACTTTGAAAAATGTCAAGCCCTCCCCATGTTTGAGAAGTGGTTATGTTATTTCCCACTAGTCTGTGCTACTGAGGATTTTAGGTGGTGAGAACAAATTCTTCTAGTTCATGTTCTATGTGGCAGCATCTTCAAACCTCAGGTTCTCACTTATCAAACACCTTAAAATATGGAGACAGTGAGAGTGGCAGAAACAGATGACTCTATCATCTAATTCAAAGCATCCTCCTTTCATTGGAAAGGGGGTGGAGGGCATTTCTTTTGTTGAGCTAGCTTAATTCAAGAGGGCAAAAGAGAGTTGCAAATGAAAAATGCAAATCTAAGGAGATATCTATCAACGTGCCTGGCTTTAGTAATTGCTCACATAAGAAAATCTAGTCTCCACTCCCACCCCAGCACACATTCATGCATGTTCACACATAATATTTTTAGGGCTCAGGTTTTGGTTAAATGTCAGTATGTCAAAGATCCATCTCAGACCTACCCTAGCTTATTCCATCTCCTTGTTAATTTCCTTTATCACTTTGATGACTATTTGAAATCATCATATTGTTTGTGTGTTTGGTTGAAGACTATGTTTTTCTCTGCTTGATAAGCTCCGTGAGGGAAGGTCTTATTCACCTCCAGTCCCTAGCTCAGTGGCTCATAATGAAAACTCAGTACATATTTTTAAATGAATGGATGGGTCCCTGAATCCCAGAGGCTCTGGGGGACAGAGGCAATGGTAATAGGGACACTGCTTGCAAGATGTGTCAGCAGGGGTAGAAATGGAACAGCAGCAGAGTAAATTGTGGATGGAGGGCCTCCTGCCTGGGACCCCCAGTGACACCACTCTGAGCCATCAGGACCAGTGTACACAGAGGCCCAGAGCACTGTGAGCTCTAACAAGAGCAAGTGTAGACGCCTGAGGGGGTGGAGGGCTGCTGGAGGCTGCTCAAAGGCCAACCTAGGAGGAGACAATGAAGACCTTTCTTTTCTTAGACTGGTGGCTTGAGGAACTCTCATCAGAGAAGAGGAAGAAATCGTAAAACACAAATGAACTCCTTCTCCCTAGAGTCCCTTAAAATGCATAACATTTTAAATATACTTATGAATTGAGGACTGAGGTGACTCTACCCACATCACCTCGGTTAGTCCTGCCAACTTGGGTCAGCTCCTTCTTGTGTTCCCATTTCACATGTGGGAAAAGCGAGCTTCAGTTGAACTGACTTGTCCAGACTAATCAGTGGTGGAGCTGGGGTTGGAGCTCAGTCAGTCTGATTCCAGATTCAGTGCATATGAACTGTCCAGATTCGACTGACGATGACTTTTTGGAATCATAACAAATCCTGGAGACTTCAGGATTCTGTCTTAATCCCAGTTTTATTATTTTGATCCCACATGGTTCCCAGGGGATGCTCTTAGTCATGTCTCTTGCATCAATCCCACATCTGTGATTCTAAGGTGCAGATCTCGATATCCAGTTAGCTGCTGACGTCTTTACCTGGTTGTCCTGTAGAAACTTCCAGTCAACGTGTCCATAAGGGAATTCACCATTCCCTCCCCAAACCTTCTTTCTTTCCTTGTTAAATGATACATTCATCTAGCCAGCTGCCCCCAGTGAGAATCTGGACCTCATTCCTAATGCCTCCTACCTCCCTGCATCTTGAAAGTCTTCCTCCTTAGTCTTCCTCCAATATATTGAGTCCATCCCAATTGGCAGTGCCTCAGTTTATTATTGTTGACTATTTCATATGTTTTTTAACTGGTCTGCTTATAACCCCTCACAAATCTATCTTACATAAAATTACTAAAGAAATTGAAATTTGTGCTAAAATGCAAATCTGCTCCTGTTAACCCTCTGTCATCTTTTCCTACTCAAAATTCCTATGTCTATCAACCCCTGGCAGATATTTCCCCACTTTACAATTTTGAAAACTGCCACCTGTGTATTTATCTCTTTCCTCTGCTCCTTCCTCCTCATGCCTTTCCTTACTCCTTCCATGAATTTTCTTTAACCCCTTCTTGATGCCAGCCTCTGAAACTCACATTATAAGAAGGTTTACCATCTAAAAAATATTTTCACGTACAAATTTCTCACAGTGCCTTTGATGGGCAGGTAGACCTATATCACCGTCAACAAATGGGATATGAGCTTGAATAGGTCAAGTGCATTGCCCAAATTCATAGAGCCAGTGGGCGCCGTGACTCGTACTGGGTCCTCAGCTTTCGCGTCCTGTCATTGCCCTGCTCGGCAGCACTGCTCTTTGAAGGCAGGAGCCTCTGCTACTTGGCACCTGTTTTCACCTTTCCAGCTCATCCCAATACCTTGTCAATACACAGATCTTTGGTTCAATGCAATCCGAACAAGTGGGTTTCAAACAAAAGCTAGTGGGGACAGAAGCACATGGTGTAATAGAGAGGAGTCTGCTGGTCGTGAGCATTCACTGTGCTGAATGAGTTTGCTGAGAATGAGTCAGTATACATTTTATCGTGAAGAAAGGCCTTCCATTGTCCTGGTTACCTGGCTGAGCGGAGGGCACTGGCCAGAGCTTCTCCTGTAGCTGTTTGTGGCTTTGTCTGGCTCTAGCTAGACTGTGAACACCACAAAGCAAGCATTGCTCCTCATTTTTCTTTGTGTCTCTACTACCAACACAGACGCGGTCTCTCAATAAGTAGTTATCTATTCTGTGGTTCAACACTTAGGGATTTAGAGATGGAAGGGACCTTAACAAATAGCTTTCCAGATCACGTTTTTCCAAATGCCAGTCATCTGGGCAGTACATTCACACAACAGATCTGTGTAATACATGGCACATGTTTTGTAACATTGGAGTCTTGCCTGTATGGTCATTTATTAATTATTCACTCTTTGTTATTTATTTATTTTTTTTTACCATTATCACCATCTCTGATTTCATAGGTAAAGAAATCGAAGTTTAACATGATTAACATGTCTGCCCAGGCTTGGGAATTAGTGTCAGAGCTGAATTTGAACATAAGCACTCAGATTCTGGATTCTGGGGTGTGTGGCCAGCCCGTCCTGTTTCCATTCCTAAGGCTCTTTCTGCTTCTTTCTGCTTCATGCTGTAAAGAGGCTGTGGGTGGGGAGATAACCAGGTGCCTGCAGCCATCCGTGAGGTGAATGCAAGTAGCCTTGGAGGGAAAACTTCGGCTGTGCTTTTTGGAAAGAAGGAGGGAGCTCCGCAGGCGGAGACATTAGAGGACTCTCCTGGGGCCCGAGCTGGGGAGCATGGCAGTGCCAGGACAGGAGGCAAAGCCAGATGGATTTCTCTCTGAATTGAGCTGAGAACACTCACCATTCAAGTCTACATTTTGGAAGGAAAAGATCTAATGCCCCCTTCACATTGTTCCCTCTTCCTTTCTAAAATGAAGGTCAGCAGGGGAGAGAAGTAGCATCTGAGATGCTAATGAAAGAAAACCCAGATGACTTCAGAAGCAATTTAAAGATTTGCCTGGATTTGTTGCGGCCCCCGGGGCTGCGCCTTCCACTTGCGATTCCTCCCCAGCAGTCTGGACGGGGAGATAAATACATTTTTAAAAAGTCCAACATTCAGGCACTTTTGAAACTGGGGAAAGCAGAACCTGGGAGGCTTAAAATATTAATCATGTATCCAAGCTTGCCAGAGAAAGAGGATGGCGTTCTGCAGGTGTAATGCAGAGAGAAAATCCCCTCCAGGAATGAGTGATAGGGAGGTGGATTTCACTCATGTGTGCACCAGACACAGACAGAAAGCTTGATTCATACTTCATGCAGACCTGGTTTCAAAGGCCCCTCCTTAAAGGGAAAGCTGCAGGCCAGAAGCATCCCGTTAGGACACTCTGAGACCTCATTAGACCATCATTAAACAGCCAATGAAGCTTTGCTCTGGCAATAGGCTGAGTCCAGATATACAGATGAAAGGCTTCAGGAATGTTGAATTAGAAAACAAAGCAGAAGCATTCAGAGGTAGGAGTTTAATAGCAGGATTCCCAGTCCCTAGCCCCTAGAGAACTGCGTCACTACACAGGGGTAGTGATTTCACTCCTATTATCTCTTTGCAGCTCTAGAGTGTCCTAGGAAGTAGACTTGGTAGGGTCATTTCTATTATCCAGGAGCACCTGGGCTTAGACCCCCTTTATCCCTAGAGCCCCGCTTGAGCCAGATTTACTTGTCTCTGCTCACCTTGGTTTCTTACCCCAGCGACTCAGTGCCTCCTGATCCTCATCACAATGGTTGCCTCCGCGTACCAGTTTACCCTCTGAATCACCACAGGCTGTTCAGCCCCCTGGGTTTGTGCTGCCAAGGATGAGCCTGCAGGACCTGTTCTGAATTAAGGATTTTAATTTCACTTTCTACAAAAAAAGTGATGGAAATAATGAGACTTCCAACAGTAAGGAAGCAACTGAGAAGGTTCCAGACCTTCTTAGAGTGTGGTGGTTGATCTTGGGATTCTGTCCTCATTCTGGGATGATCCTAGAAGTCCCAAGGACCGGATATTGTGTTTTTATTCCTGAACTTGTACCTAATTTTCTACCTCTTTATTCCTGAAACTCGTTCCCTCTTCTTTAAGTAGAATAAGCAGCTTGTTGGCCCTTGACCTTGTGTACACACTGTTTTAAACCTCTATGACCATCTTTGCTTTGAATCTTTGTCTGAAACTCAGCTGCTTCTCTTGAAGAAGCTTCCCATTCTTCTGCCCCATCTTCTGCCCCTGTGGAAGAACCAGAAGCACTGGCATGAGTGAGCCTGGGGCAGGTGCTCACCTCCACCTCAGCACGATTTCCTTCTTTAAGACTCCAGTGTTAATCACCACGCCCTGTTTTGTAGAAACAGCATTAGAGTTGGACACTCAGATTTGAGTTTCAGATCTGTTTCCTACTAGCTGAGTAGCAGTGATGATTGTCTTTAATTCTCTGAGCATCAGTTCCCTCACTTCTAAAGCGGAGTCAGTAACACCTACCTCACGGTTGTTATTTTTTTTTGCAATAGAGATTATTTTTCCCTAATAAAAGCATTTACAGAGCAAAGAGGAATACATTTGGGCAGATACCCCTAGAAACTAGATCTGTGTTTGTGTTAGTTCTAAGACTTGCTCTGGTCTCTAGTTGAAGTTTCAAGGAAGAGACTATAGAGTGGTGGGTGTTACCCCCAGAGGCTGGGCAGCAGTTGGCAAAAGACCCTCCTAGCATGTCCATCACCACAGAGTTGGTCTTGCCCTGTGCAGAATCAGAGTCCTGAGTTGTCTGTGTGATGAGAGGCCAGAGAAGGTGCATGAGATACCAGTTCATCTGAAACAAGTGTAAAGGTCTTTACATTCTCAGGATGCTTTCCCCACCATTCATTTCTGATTTTCCAATTATTCGAATTGACTCAAGCTTCACCTGCTGAATAGTTTCACTTGTCAAGTTCCTTGTTCAGACTCTCAGGGTCCTTTATCAGAGAATGGTTTTATTCCTCTTGTATCAAACTTGACAGGTGCCCTGGACTTCAGGTACCAAAATTCTGATTCTCAGGCCATTCCTCTTTAAACTCCACTTCCTCAGAGGCACCATGCTGGAACATAGACTACCCATTTCTTTCTCTGAGTCTAAAGACAGATTTCTGACAAATCCAGAATTCCAACCACATTTTCTTCCTGTCTCTGGCTCTCCAAAGAAAATTCTGGAATAGAGTAACACAGACACACACACATACATGTATCGCACATTCTTCACATTTCTCCAGATGGTCCACATAGAACCAGATGGGGATTAGAAAGGAACCAGCAGCTGGTAACCAAAAATTCCTTATTCTTTTGTCTCCTTCCATTATTCCTTGAGTTGAAGACCCACACTCCTGTTCCTCTCATCTCCAACATGCTAAGTGAACTTCTTACTATAGTACTAAAGATACAAACAAATAAGTAAGCACAAATTAAGTACTCAGTGGGCAATTTGTGCTATATTATTGACTAACAAGTGAAAAATATAATATAATTGACATAGGAAGGCAGAACGTTCAGATGCACATTTCTAGTTCTTTCCTTTCCTAGCAGCCCTATGCAAAACCCAAGTCATAAATGGAACCTTGCTTAGTGAGAATATAATCAGAGCAGAGGACATTTATTGGATTTGGGAATGTAATGACATCATAGGATAGTCTGATATCTCCATTTTCCATTTGGGATGCTTTTGTCAAATTGGAATAAAGCAGAGTTATCATTTTTCCTTTCTTGGATCTAAGAAAGATCCAAGAAGATCCATGGATCTTGGATCTAAGAAAGATCTAAAGATCCATGATTTCATAAACCTCAGCTGGCAAGATCAAGGTCTCAGAAAATGAGGGGTTGGGGAATAGCTATTTAAAAATTTCACTAAATACACTTAAATAACAGAGTGAATAAGTATTCTAGAAGATACTCACTTGTGTTAGCAAACTGGATTCGTGACTGTGAATTCCTGGTCCAATGAATAAGCTTCTTCTGGATGACATTCCTCCTTGTTCAGGAAATATTGCTGCTGCATTGCCATCCACGAGACTGACTATTTCACCAGCGTTATGTTGTGCCAAGTGTATGTCTCTTTGAACTTTCGAAACCAGGTCTTCCTGGTATTTGCTGGTTTTTGCACTTGAAGTTTGGTTTTTGCATTGCTTTCCTAGGTCTCAGGACAATGTCTGGCCATTTCACAAGTTTCAAACATATTGTGGGGCCCTGGCTCCCTGTTGGGTGGGTTTTAGATAAGATGGGCAGGAAAGACTTCTTTGTGCAGTTAAATCTGAGCAAAGAAGTGAGGGAGGGAGCCATGTAAAATTTAGGGAAAGAAAAATCCCAGGCAAGAGAACTGAAATTGTATAAGCAGCAAGAAAGTCAGAGAGAGAGTGGACAGAGTGAGACGGAGACAGGTGGCGGATGACATGTGCTGGGGCTAATCATTTAGGGTCTCAAGCCACGTGAGGCATCTGGGGGTTTGTTCTCAGGGTGATCGGCATCCACAACAGATTCCAACACACTGGATCAGCAGTGCGACCTTGCTCAGGGCTTGAATCATGCTGCATCCATTGTCTCTGTGATTCTCTTGTTCTGTTTCCTGCTGACCCAAATAATTTTTCTGTAAATACCTTTGTATCTTCACTGAGGCTAGTCCCCATCCTGCTGGCCTGGGGCTCACTCTGCCTTTGGGAGTGTGTTTGCATATCTTGCTTGAGCTGTGCTGACTTTCTGGTTCAACCCTTGGTGGTGGAGGGTGGGGGCAATCTCTGTGTCACATTTCCTAGTTCTTGAGGTGCTTGTCACTATTTTCTTTGCACCTGTGTACCAAGAACGTAATCATGCACACAGGGGCTTTCAGGAGCCAGGCTGACAACAGCAGCAGTGATGGTAACAAAAGATTTAAAAAGGATGCTCTTTGGAGTCCAGGTGTGTTGGGAGCTCTAAAAGCAGAAGCCAGACTGAAAACACTCAGCATTCTCAGAGAGGGAGAGTTAGAAATAAACACTTACGTCATCCCTTTCTGCCCCTGCATTGACGCGGTCCAGACAGATGATGGTCCAGCATTTCAGATTTGTCTGGTTTCCTCATTAACTCTCCTCTCATTTCTGCTTTTATTAGCTGCAATGACAACTGCGCGCTATCCCTGGGCAGCTTCTAAAGTCATCTAGCTGTCATTAGAGCAATAAAGACTCGCATCTTTCTGCACAGTAAACAAATTAAGCTGTGCCTCGGTGTCTAAACCTCTTGATTAAAGCATCATTGACTGATGATTGCTACTGTCTTTTGAAAGCCTACTGTATGCTAAGGATACTTTGTTGCTTTGCATGCGCTATTTCATTTAATATTTGCAATGACTTTCAAGCTAAGAATCATTAGCTTGATATGCAGAAGAGGAAAGGAGACTGTGAAGTATTTGCCTGGAACCACAGTTAGTGAGTAGCCAACCCACAGGCTTCTAAACCAGATCCACAGACCTTTTCACCCATTCTCCCCAGGCTCCATCCACAGTCCTCCATGCTTCTCTGCCACTCTGCACTGTTCCTGACATTCCCCTCTTGATGGCTTTGTGTCTCCACTGAGGTCCATAGGGGATCACCTTGCTTTCTCTTCTCAGGGCATGTTTTTCAAAATCTTGAGGGCATCCAACTTCTCCTCCTTTTTTTGTCACTCACCCTTAGGGTCATAGACTGTCATTGATGGACAAGACCTGGAGAGTATATTTTCTGGAGGTTTCCAGTCTTGAGTCTCCAGATGGAAGACTTCAAGCTAGTTTCTATATTCAGAAATCCCTAATTAAATCACAGTACTGTTGTTTGTGCTACTGACATCAAGTTAAATGGTTATTATGTGGTAAATAGAGTTTGTGTAAAGGATAGAAAGCCTCACAAGATTGGGCCCATGTTGGGGTAAGTGGGAAAGAAGAAAATTTATAAAAAAAGATGGTTGTTGAAAATGTTCAGGATAATCACGAATCTGGTCCTGTGTTTTCTTTTATAGATGACTCAGTGGGTATCCACTGGGAGGAAAAGTGAACACGAATTAAGCCTCGCTGGTTTGGAAGAGACTTTCAGGCTTGTGTTGTCCAACTATGATACATTTCTGCTAAGCAGAGACCAATCACTGATGAATTTATTGCTACCCTGGGCATCCTCTTCCAACTTTGTAGCACTCATTATTTAAAGTTCCTGCTTTTCTGTAGTTTCTGCCCTTCGGTTCAAGTCCCCTGGAGCTCCACACGATGATCACTCTCCTGAGTGACGTCCTTCATGCTTGGAGATCCGACAGTCATGAACCCACTGTTAGATCTGCTTGTACCAGCCCGCTGCATGTCCCTGTCAGCTGCACGTGAAGACCATGGTTAATCAGTGAATTGTCTCCCCTTACAATGCCCATAAGGCATTTTGTCATTTGCTCTTTGCTCTCTGCTTCAGTCACATGTCCTGAAACTGCTGTAAAATTTGCTGATGCTCAGGGCTCTTTCTTTCTAGGATATTCTCTTTATCATTCTCTTCCCCAGATTCGCCTCCTCTGGGAAGCTTTCCAAAGGTCTTCTAGTACCTGCTTCCTTGGCCTCTGGAGTGTTTCCCTTGCATATACCATTCATCTGTAATTAACCATTTGTTCTTCTCTCTCCTCACCAGGACTGTGGGATTCTGGTGTCCAGGGATGATAATATATTCTCTTAGCCCCCAGGCCTACCACTTGACTGAGACGTATAGTAAAGTGAATGAATGAATTATACATGCCCTTCCTGTGTTTCGTCCAAGCCCATTCATCAAGCCCTCAACTTACATTCTTCCTTCATCGTGACAGTGGGAAGGTGGGAAGTTGGGAAGGGAGGGGGATCAGATAAGGGAGGGAGTAACCAGAAAGGGTAACCAGGGAAGAGGAGAACATCAGAATCAAAAACTTCACTTTATAGATGAGGAAACTGAGGCTCAGAGAGGAACATAATGTACCTGGATCACACAGTGGAAACTGGATCCTGTTTCCTGGCCCCTGGCCCCGTGCCTCTCTGCCTTATCATGAATATTGTAGCAAATATATCTTTAACACACAGACAAAAATATACTGGCTCATCGCCAAAGATGACATCCTCATTGTCAGGGTGAAGGGGTCCTTGGTTGAAATTTTAAAAATTATTCCTGATTTAAACCCAGCCTCTCATTGGAGCAATGACTCAGGCTAATTCTGCAGGCAGCATGTTTTCCTTGGAGATTTCTCATCCGATCTGTTCCCTGTTCTCCTAGATTACATAAGGGTAATGATGAATTCTGTGTCTGAATCTCAACTTCCCAAGGCCTAAAATAATCCCTGTGCTGTTTTCCACGGGAGATGAAGATATAGATTAGGATTTTAACATTTTTAAGCCTCTCCTTTAAAAGCGGGAGGCATCCACAGCAGGTGGGGCTTACAAATGGTATTTCTAATCAGATGTTCATCCAGAAGGTAACTAACTTCAGGAAAGCGTCTTCCCGGTGAGGCCCCAGAGGCTTCTAGAGACTTCCTCACTCTCATTCTCCCAGGGCACGCCTGGTCTTTCCCTTCCTCCGGGTTCTCCGGCCCGTGGGTGTCTCAGGGCTGTGGGGCCGGAGATCTCCCCTCTCTGTCCTCTCACCCCCTCAACCCCATGCCCTGAGAGTGTGCTTTCTCCTGTTTCATAGACTGCTTAGAGCTCTGCCAGGTTCTTCAGCCTCAGCCGGCCCTCTGCCTTCGCTTCCCTCTCACTCCTTTCCAGAAATTAAGGGAAGAAGAAATGAGGCATCTGTGTTTTGAAGTCAGATGGACATGAGTTCAAACCCTGGGCCTGCCACGTCCTGGCGGTGTCCTTGCCCGTGAGCTGCACCCTCTTTCTGGGACTTGCTCACCTCCACTGGGTTATGATCGGGCTCACTGAAGAAGTCCCAAGGAAGCACAGCGTGGAGTCTGCTGCCTGGAAGCTTCTTAGCAGAGCGTTTATATTCTGCCTTGTCTCCTGTCTATCTCTTTTTGGTAAATCAAGGTTTGGGCATTGTTTGGCTAGTGTATTAGCGTCCTCCAGCTGGTGTACCAAAAAAATGGGTATTTCCAAATGACAAAAACTGATGGTCTCACAGTTCTAGAAGCGAGCAGCCCTCAAATGAGGTGTCAGCAAGTCCATGTTCTCTTTGAAACCTGTAGGAGAACCTCTCCTGGGTTCTTCCCAGCTTCTGGCAGTTTTCTGGGCATCTGTGGCATCTGTGGCTTGTGGCTCCCTATCGCCGATGCCTGCTTTTGCTGTCACGTGATGATCTTCCAACTTTCTGCCTTCACATGGCAGCCTTTTTATAAGGTCGCTGGTCATACCGGATTACAGGGCCACCCCATGCCCACGTGACCTCATCTGAACTACTTACATCAGCAATCACCCTATTTCCAAATAAGGTCGCTTTCTGTGGTGCTAGGGGTCAGGACTTCAACATACATTTTTATTAGAAGGTGTGGAGGACACGATTCAACTGATTCCACCCATAACAAGAAAGCACTGAATTACATGCTAAGATATTTTAGTTTCCTTAGTCATACACCATACAGATTCCTGTTTTGATTTGATTACATTTCATTGTTTGAGAGGTCTAGTCTTAGAAGTGCAGTCTTAGAGCTAAAAAGAATCATGTCACTTATTTCACTTCCTTGCTCTTTATGCCCATTTCCCAGTCTTCCTTCTTTATGCTAAACCTCCCAGCCTCCATCCTCCCCATTTCTAATCCATAATTCACCCAGTTGCCAGGGCTGTCTCTCCCTCTCTCTCTGCCTCCCCGCCCTAGAACAGCTGTGCATCCATATCAGTCATCTTGTTCTTCTTAGGACAGAAGGCACACTCCTCTTCTTGGCACAGATTGTCCTTTAGTACCTGACCCACACCTGCCTCTGGGGTGGCTAACTACCTTGGCTTGTCCCAGAAAGCCCTGGATTTAGCACTGATATTTTTGCATCCTGAGAAACCCCTCATTCCTGGACAAACCAGGGCAGCTGGTCACTCTACTAACTCCCTACAGCTCAGCTATTATATATAGCTTAGCTATATTCTCTAGCTATTACAGATGTATTCAGTCTCACTAATTAGGCTTTTCTCTGGCATTAAGTGTTTACTCATCAAAATCTGGTCAATTGTATGTTTCTGAGGGCTTTCAGATGCAGGTAAATCTTGGTTTGAATCTCAACTCTGCCGCTTAGTCAATACATATCTTTTTCAACCATCAACTTCCTAAAAAGCAGAGGGGGCACAAAATGATATATCCTTTGCTTGCCGTGAGGATAAGCTAGATGTTATGAGCAAACCACCTGGCAGGCAGAGTGTCTAATACCTACTAGGTATTGCATAAATGGTGGATGGTTTTCACTGGCAAGTATGTCTGTATATGCCGGAGTACCTGTGTTCAGTAAATGCTTCTGAAAAAAAGCTCAAGGCTACAGAGCTCAAATCACCTGAGTCATGAGCTTTCTGTCCTGCCATTTTCTCCTTCTAACTTAAAAATAAATCCTTTCTTTCAGAGGTTAGCCTTGCTAAGATCTTGGCTCATAACCTTGCTAAGTAATGTAGAAAATGACAGATGTATTCCTATGGACCTTTTACTATGGGAGGAATTTTCCATGTATCAGTAATGTGTAATCCTCCAGTAATTTTGATCTGGTTGGATTCAGTGACTGGTCCTTGAAAGGAACACAGAAAACCAAGAAGATATTGAGCCCTTTCTTGTGTTCCAGTTCTCATAAACTCAAAACATAAATTTACTTAAAGTTGGTGTGGCAGCAACCACACCATGGGGGGTCATTTAAAACCTTTTCCTCCTTATCAATGCCCCAAAAGAAACAGTGGTCTTTTATTTGACCTGACAGTGTTTAAGTTACGTGGTGAGGGAGCTGAGGGTGAGTGAGAGGGTCCCCCACCCAAGAGGGGAGCACGAAAATCCTGACTGTAGTCAAAAGGGTATTGCTGGCTCTTCGTTCTCTGAGATCCTCATTGAGGAGGCCGCTGGTTCCTCTTATCTAGTGGATATTGGATGTCATTATGAGATTAATAATTCACAGAGTCTGGGAAGTACTTTTCCACGGAGGGCTGCATGCAGAGAGCAGCCGAAGTGCTGGCAGAATCCTGAGGGCAGAATCCTGACAAGGTCGGGTGACTTATGCTTCAGCAAGTATTCTGAGTCCCCAGTAACCCCTTCCTTGCTGTGACTGACACATAGAAAGACTGGGATTCTTGAAGGATTTTTCGCTTTGTTGGCTGGAGTTAAAGTGAGTTCAGTTACATAGATCTCTGAGAGGACTATCAATGACATGTCAGTGACAACAGCAGCAAAAAAAATGTAAATAAAAATGTGATTATCATTCCAAGCAGTAATTCAGAGATGTTATGAAATAATATGTGATTGTTATAGGTGATAGGAGAGTTAGCAGTAGCCAGAAGAAGATGAGGCATGATCTATTCTTATTATTACTATTATTAATACTGTTCATTATTCCTACCTGCCTTTTTTGTTGTTGTTCCAAGCACTCTACTTTATATATGACATCTCTTTCAATCTTTACACTAATTCTGTGAGATACACAGCCTTATTCCCATCTTACAAATGAGGAATAATAAATATTGAGTAGCAAATAGCTTTTTTTCTCTTTTTTTCAATTTGAGTTGTCATGTGTATAGAGGTAGAAGGAGTCAAAAGAATGCACAGGAGAAGGTAAGATGTGTGAGAGACATTTTATAGTGTATTAAGAAATGAATTTTACTACTCATTTTCAAACTCACCTGCTGCCTGTGCTCGGTTTCCCTGGCTAGGCTACAGAAGGTACCAGTAGTGACTGAGCTCTCTCTGTGTTTCTGACTTGAACATAGGCCCCATGTAAAGTGTCCCTTTGCTCTACCTATACTTTCCTATTTTCAGCTCCTTCTAGATTATGCCTCCGTAACTTTGTACGTGTTACTTTCTCTGCCTGGAACCCAGTTCCCACGCACATCTGGCTGTATAACTCATTTCTTAAGAGTAAGCTTAACTGACGTGTCCTCTGGAACGGGGCTGCTGCTTGGGGCCGTGGAAGGCTAGTTAAGGGCCTCCTTGATCTCCCTGGTACTTCTTGGACTGGCAGCAGGACTGCTCCCTGCGACGTCAGCTAAAGAAGAGCAAATGTTCAGATAATCCTGGCACAGCCAGCATGAACATCGCCATCAACACTCTCAGACAAAAGGTCTCTGGATATTTTTAAGGCATTATATCACTCGACCAGATCATCTCGATCCCATCTCTAAAGACATTAAACTCCTGATATCTTGGGCTACCTGTTACAAGAGAGACTTGTGTGGCTTTAGACACAGAGGGATTGGGATTTGGTTCTTGGTTCCCACTCCCTATTAGCCATATGAAAACTGAATCTCAATTTTCTCATTGAAAAAAAAGATGGCTACCTTGAAGGTCTGACATGTGATTAACTAAAATAAGACAGGCCCAGTACTAAGCGTGCCTCTGGATCCAGAAGACACTCAATGAACAGCAGTTACCATCAGGTTGTCCTTATAGGACATTCTGGGGCCCTGTCCTAAGAAATGGCAGTTCAGTTTCCACTATGCACACGTAAAACCTCTTTTTTACAAAATGATCCTTAATGTGACTTATTATAGAAAGAGTCGATCTGTACCTACTACTCCATCTCTTGGAAATGATAACTCTTGCCAACCACAGGGATTACATTCCTGGAAAATGTTTCATCTTCCCTCATGGCGTCTATTAAAAGTAGACTGGTTGAACAGTTGCCATGACCCCTTACTGTTATTTTTTGTTGTGAACTCTCCAAGGAACCAGTGTTGGCTTTGGTTGTTATTTTGTTAGAACCACAACCACGGGCAGTCATACTTCTGGAAGGTGCATGCAAGCAACAGAGGTAGAATGAAAATAAAGTAGCATGCTCTTTTTTTTTTAATCAAAGAAAGTTAAACTAAAACTTGAGGATGAAGCATTATTACTGGTTGGTCATGAAAAATGATACAGAACTCTGATCATCTGATCCATGCTTAACAAAAAGGCCTTCACTCCCCATGAAAAGATTGGCAAATAAATATATATATTTGTATTTATATTTATTTATTTTTATTGAACTATAGTTGGTATACATATTTATATTGGTTTCAGGTGTACAACATAGTGATTCAACAGTTATATACATTACTAAATGCTCACCACGATAAGGTCCTAGTCAAATATTTGACTATGCATTCAAATATTTATATCAGCATATTCAGGTGTGTGTGTGGATACTGAGATAGAGGTCAGAGCATAAGAATATGAGAGAGAGAGAGACAGAGAGACAGAGACAGAGATAGAGAAAGAGAGAGAAAAAGAAAGGAAGCCCAAGGGCCATAGAGAACCCGTAAGGGAAGAGAGCAGGGCCGGCTCTGGCTGGAACTGCTTACTGAGTAAGCTTGCATCAGAGACCCTTTATGCTCTCCTGGCGTAGGTAGGACAAGGACTTACCAATTCATCCTGAGAAAGAATGCTTAGACCTTCAGCAAAAATGGGTAACACAAAAATGAGCAATAACTGAGGGTGTCTTTGGATGAACTTAATCTCTGGACAACGGACCTTTTATAGATGTCGCTGTATTTCAGAATAGATAGAACACAGAAACAGCCAGCAACACTCACTGAAATTTCTTTTTCAAGCCTGTAGACTAGGGAGGGATCAGAGAAAATAGGAGACCTGGAATGCTCTGGAAAAGACATAAATGATGTGGAATAATGAGAGGAAAAAAATGAACAAAACCTTGATTCAAAATGCTGGATTACAGAGCAGAAATTCAAGTTCTAATCCTGACTTTGTGTTCTTGGAGCTTAATATTTTCATCTGAAAAATGAAACCCTTGTATCTGATGGTCCCTGAAATCCCTCCCCTCCACCTCTCCCATTCTGCTCTCTTCTCTGTCCTGTGTTTGTTTAATGTTGATAAAGATTGGGTGGGTTGAACTGATTGATGAGGAAATCCTAGGGAGTCTGAAACATTTTTAGCCCCAAGGTCTGTGAACTGAGATCCACCCCAAAGAGGACCAGGGCAAGCCGGCCAGATTCACAGCGCTTAGGAAGGTGCTGGGAATTCCTGCAGACAAATGCACGAAGCCCTTCTGGGCTTGATGTTTCCATGTAATTGTTCGCATTCAGTTGCTGTTGGGCACATATGTCAGAGTTTGGTTTCAAGCCTAGCATATGGTAGCTTTGGAACAAACTCTGGATTCTTGTTAAGATGCTTGGCTCCTTTGTCTTCCCAGTTCTAGAAAATGACAGAAGAGCGTAGAACAAGGGACTCTTCAAGTTAGAGGTATTATATAAGTGAAGTCTGCGGAGGGGGCTGACATTTAGCATCCAGCAAATTTCATCATGTTTCTTTTTCTTTGTTTGTATCTGTTCTTATATCTTTCTATGTCCCCTTCTTTCTTCCTCTGTGTGTCTTTCTCGTGTCTGTCCTTCCCTCCTTCCTTCCTTTCGTTTTTGCTAATGAGTTCCTTTGCAAGGGGTAGGGGTGGGGATCAATGACCACAAGATGAAGAGAGATTTTTCACTGAAACAAAGTTCTATTTACTGGAAAGCCTTAAAAGAAGATCATAGGAAACATGGTTTTCCCTGTGGCCAGGCCAGAGACTGCTCTCTGCTGAGGGACAGCCCTTTCTGGGGCACACTGTCTAGTCCTTTTAGTTCAGTGATTTTCCAAATTGTGCTCCAAGGTGATCTAGATTATGGGAAGTGCCTCAAGATTGATGAGGTTTACAGGTGGGGTCTGAGTCCCCCAATCCTATTTTAGCTAATGGAATATGCTAGTTAAAAGCATGGGATAGCAGAGCTGGGCTTGCTGGGTATGATCATGGTTACTAGCTGTGAGACGTAGAGCAAGTTACTGAACCTTAGTCTGTAAAATGGCAATAATAATAATAAAAATAATTCTTAACTCATGGGGTTGTGTGAGAATTAAATGAGTTAATACATTTAAAGGCTTTGAATAGTGGAAGGCATATGGTAAGTGCTATGTAAGTCTTCTCTGTTCCTATTAATAGCATCTACCTCATCATCATTACTGAAATTCTACACATACTTTCGTCTGATGAGAAGGTTTAACTGCTAAGAAAATACTTTCCATATGCACACACATACTCTGGTATTTTTCTAAATTAATCCAGAGCAAAGCAGCCTTGCTATGTAGTCTGGTAAACTGTGTTTGAACATGCCTGGCAATAAAGAGCTATTTCACCAACTTGTATGGGCACCCACTTTGTTGGTAATAAGCTCCTGCTAATGAACTAAAATCTATTTCCTTGTAGCTTTAACCAATAGCTCTTTTTCTCTTCTCTGGAATCGTGCTGAATTAATCTCTTTTACATTCATGTGATGACAAGTCTTCCAGCTGGCCCAAGAATTAGCTCAACTTTGTTGATAGGATCCAGTTTCCTTACTTACATACTTCCACTGAGAGTGAGCTCACTACCTACTGAGGCAGCCTGTCTAGCTGCTGGCCACCCTGATGATGAGAAATTCTTCCTGCAGCCAAACTCACTGGCCTTTGCTCGTGCTTGCACCCACTGGATTCCCTAGAGTTGCTTAAAATTCCAACTGTCCTCCAAGTGGGCTTTAAGATAATAAAAGAGAGGCATTCCTCCAGTCTTCCCCGAGGCAATGGTCCTTTCAGTTGCTCCTTATGTGAAGAGTTTCTCCAGGAGTCATTGTTTGGTTTGTCCAAGTAAAGCCAAAGTAAGAGTAATGGGAATTTTGCTGGTTCATCCCCAGCCCTGCATTCGTGGAGCACCAGAGTCTCATGTCCCAGGAGCTCTCCAAGATGCTCCAGATCTTTCTTTATCAAACTCAGCTGCTCTGGTGTTCCCTGGTCTGTGCCCACTGTGGCGGAAGCACTGGGGGCTGCACCTCCTTCTGCCACAGCTGCGTACAGACACAGATATCTGCAAAGGCTGCCGCTGCTTCAGAAGCTGCCATCAGAGCACTTTGAGCTCCTGTGAAGGCCCTTCTCTGCCATGTCATCCCCCCTAGGCACTGAAGCAATGGTGCTGTGCCCAAGTGTCTCAGGGCCAAGTGGAGGCAGGCTCCCTCTTTTCATCCCTGACATATGTCCATGAGGCTGGGGACAACTGGCTGCAAAGGACCCTTCTTCCTGCCCTCACTGCTGCTAAATGCATACACACAGATTTTCTCTTGTTTTGTGCATAGGTTGCTTCATGTTGCCCTGCCCATCTGCTCCTATATGCCTGACCCAGTCTGAGCTCAGGTTGCGTCCCCTAATACAGAGGACATACTCTCCAGGCCCACCACCAGCTCATTTCCTTACCTTTACTTGCTTGAATCAGGAATTCATTAATTCACATGAATCAAATGATGATGCAAATAAAGATATTGGTAGGGCAGGAAGTTCCATGAGAGAACATGAAGGGGATGTTCAGGGACTCCAATGCGGGTGTTGGGGTTGACTCGAGGAGGGTTCATTTACGTGGAGGTGATGAGCTGCAAACTCTGCTGTCTGTCTGGGATTCTAGGGTGCATGTACATATGCTCAGTATACTCTCTTGGGATTTAGGGATAGAATATAATGTGATTGCTTTGGGGAATAATTAGGATAATTAAGTTTAAATTAGGGCCATTGAATTGCAAGGCTATTTTCTAACTGATTTACTCTAATACAAACAAAACAAAATCAATACTCTTTACATAGTGCAATCCCATCAAACTGCTAAATTTGGTTAGCATTTACATCTTACCAAGACTGACAGTAATTGTTTATTTGTTCACAGTGGTCAAGTTGCAACTAGACAATCCAAAAACAGAATTGAAGCCCTTGTTTTAGCATCTATCATTTTTCAATTGCATTCATTTTTCTATAATTAGATTGGGTTCTGTACTCTAGCTCTTTTAAAACAAGTTTTGAAATTGTTTATGACTTAAAATAATTTCATCCCCAAACAGAAATATTTCTTACAGGTGAGATCTCTCTTTAAACTCACTCATTCATTCACTCATTCATTTATTCATAGAGAAAGTTTTATTTAACATTTAACATGTGCAAGGCAATAATGCTAACTGCAATAGGGAGTATCAAACATGAATAAAATATCATCTTTGCTCTCAAAGGATAGATGGACAAGTAGGGCAGCTGTTTCCCTTGCACTTTAACCTGAGAGTTTGCAGTTGACCCTTGAACAACATGGTTTGAACTGTGAGGTCCACTTACATGCAGATTTTTTCAATAAACATATTGGAAAATTTTTATGAGATTTGTGCAAATTTGAGAAAACATCTCCAGCTTACTTTATTGTAAGAATACATTATGTAATGTAACAGACAAAATATGTGTTAACTTACTGTTTATGTTATTGACAAGGCTTCTGGTCAATAGTAGGCTATTAGTAGATAAATTTTTGTTGAGTCAAAATTTGTACACAGACTTTTGACTGCAGGGTGTAGGCACCCCTAGCCCCTGTGTTGTTTGAGGGCTAACTGTACTGAGATATAAAGTTAACTACTATTAAAACATTTTGTTATCAGATAGTAGGGTAATAGGATAGGGAAAATAACAAGAACAAAATATTTATGTATTATATATGGAAATAAGTGTATTTATATAAGAAGATACAGTCCTCAAATCTCCAAATGGCCACATGGTCATAGCTGGTATTTATACCTGCGTCTGCTACCCTTTTGTTATCAGTAAGCACTCAAATGATCATGGGTCCTTCTTTGCCTCATTTCTTCAAACCTTCATTCCTGAGTGTCTGCACTATTTGCTGTTCTGTCCATATTGGGTTGTTGCAATTTTCCATTAACTTTTATCACAGCACGTGGGCAGAAAGTAGACCCCTAGGAGCTTCTGAATTCCAGATATAGTCCTCTCTGACCCTGGGGTTACTTAGCTCATATCTTTGAAGGTTAGGATCAGTCACCCAGTCCGTTCAGCACATCCACCCCTTTTTTCCTATAGTTTAAAATGGTATGAGGAACCCCAAATGGCCAGGTGGCTGTTTCTGCTCCCTGTTTAATGGTGTTACAGTTGTGATAAAGGCATTATTCCTTGAGAAATGAAACTTGTAAACCAGATGAGTTTAAGGTGGTCGTGCAGGAAGACACAATGTTTACTGGCTCATTAGGAGTTACAGCAAGAGAAGCCACTCTCATTTTTACCCACTGAATAGGACAGAGGACATAGCTGTGAAGAGCAGTGGATTAGGGATTCACTCTCAGTTGCAAAACTAACTTGTTAATCAAGGCAAATTCCCTGGGTCCACCCTGAAACACGGGGTTTGATATTGTCCGGCTGAGTTTCAGAATTGCTGTGGACAGTGACTGCTATGCACTTCCTGTCTCTCCCTCTTCAATGTGTCCACTGAAATTATTTGTTCCTCTTGGCTGTTCCTGTTGACTAAATATTTGTGTGCCCCACCCAGATTCATACATTTATGAGTTTGTAACCTAATCCCTAATGTGAGGGTTATGTGGAAGGAGGCTTTTAGGAAAGGATTAGATCATTAGGGTAAAATCCTTATGAATGGGACTAGTGCCCTTATAAGAGAGCTTCCTTGTCCACTCCACCGTATCAGGTTATGGCAAAAAGATGATTGTCTAGGAAGTGGGTTCTCACCAAACACTGAATCTGCTGGGGCCTTGATCTTGGATTTTCCAGACTCCAGAACTCTGAGACATAAATTAATGTTGTTTATAAGCTACCCAGTTTACATATTTTTGTTATTGAAGGCTTGAACACACAGACACTGTCTCACTATTGCCTGGGGAACAGATAACTTACCTTTTTAGTTTATAGATCTCTGGCTCAAGAGGACTTTCATGCCAGGGTCTGCCCCCAGGTAACTCATCTACATTTGGATTTAAGAGAGAGCATGAGATCATGGACATCAAGCCAGATCACATGACTGATGGGATTTGGGAAGTCTTGAGAGGATAAATACAGTTTGTATGTCAGGGGGGTGCCAATGAATCACTGGGGCAAAGAGGAAAATTCTTCCTTTCCCCACACTTCTCTATGCATCAAGAGGCTGAGCTTTACAGACTGCAGCACTAGGGTGCCCTTGTCCTCTGCTTTCCTTAAGTTTGGTCAGAGGACATGTCAGCATGCTACCAGAGCGTTGGAAGAGAACAAGGCTAAGCCTTTATTCTTTCTGCTCTCTCCCTGCTCCAGAGTGTTTTTGGCAGGGGCTGTGTTCTTCCATAGCCACAGCTACATGTGGACCTTTTGTTTGACATCCCCCACCCTCTTTCCCCTTAGGACTAGGGATTATTAAGGACCTCTGGCCAATGTTAGTCTTTGGGTGTCTCAGATCCCTATTGGGCTCCTTTAACTAGACAGACACTTTTGTAAATAGTTACACCTTTCCGAAATCTCCTGAAATCCCAGCTGAGGGTATGGCTACCTGTCAGGACGTTGACTGATATGTCTAGTTTGAAGTGCTATTTTTTGTCACTTACTAGGTGTTTGACCAAGGAAAAATCATATAACTATTGTGAACTTTATATCTTCATCTATAACGTAGAGTTGTAAGGAACATCATATTAATTGAGCAACTATCATATGCTAGGGACTTCATATAGGTTAGCTTGTTTACTCTTTATTTAATTTTCATAAATATATCTTTCTATTCTTGCATTCCCCAACCTATACAGACACCTGGAACAAGGCAGACATTCACTTATTGAGTGAATGATGTAGGCATGAGATTGGTATCATTATCTTAGCTATGAAGAAATTGATGCTATGTCACATGAAGCCACCAGATGAAGATCACAGAGCTAATGAATAGCACTGCTGGAATTGGAAGCTAGGCTGTCTAATTTTATAACTTCTAATCTTTCTAAGAAATGATCTTGCTTATCCACCTACCCTTGCTTACAGGGCTGTTGTGAGAGTCAAAGGAAATGAAAGCATGTTATGAATTTTAAAATTTACTTAAGCATACTGCATCATTATTTTCTTTATGAATATATTATAGAAACTCTTTCCCACTTTTCTGCCCCAGACTACCATGCAGTCATTAAATAGAAACTCATTCTCATGGAAGTATTAGTCAAACATAAATATAAAGGTTGGTTGCTGGGGGGGGAATGTAAAAGAAAAAAATATTTGGAGGTTTTCTTCTTTTTTATATTATTTTCTCAACTGTGTCCTTTAAATACTGTGGTTAATTATAAAATAATTTTTCAAGTTTCAAATTTTGACATTAGAAAGAAACATTTATTTGAAAGGAAGAATTTGGGTTTTGGACCTGGATGTGTCAGGAAAATATTTTGAAAGTGTAAGTTTAGAAAGAGCTTGAACTCAGTTCTCTGATTCCCGAGCCACAAGTAAATGGAAGTCATGGGAGTCACAAGAAATTGTTCCTGGGACCTTGGGTAAAAATTGAGGTTCTGAACCTTGGGACACATTATTGACTGTTTCCATGATGAAACTTAGGTCTCCTGAGGGGTCTGCAAGATTGGCTAGACCCAAAAGGCAATAGACTCTTTGCCGAGGAAATGGTTGAAAGAGATTTATAAAAGTTGTATACAGCATGGTATCTGTGCCTCTTTTCCCCTCTATGTTGCTTATATGTCACTTTAGAAAGTTCAAAGTATATTATGGCACAAAAATAGTGATGAGATAGCTCTGTCTCTTAAGACAGTATCCCTTGGCTGTGGAAATCCCTTCCTTTGCTTATCCGAGTCCAACCCTAGTGACCTGGGGTTCTATAGTTTTGGAGATCTCAGATTCTATTTACTACTTGTACAGTAGTTGAAACAAGACAAATTCACAGAGAAGAAAGTGTCTAAATAATGAAACTGGTGTTAGCAACACAAGTGTCTAAATCAGTGCAGTTCTTTAAATAGTTGCCCTGAGAAACAGGTTTTATATTGATGATAACAACTTTGATGAGCTGCATTCAAATCTGAAAAAATATGAAGTCATAAAAAAAATCCTGAAGATGATCAGGATCCTTCCCTATAGCTGTAAAATGAAGGGTTTTAGAAACCCTTTGCTAGGTTCAAAATTTCATGATATTTCTACGATCTCAGCCCCGGTGCTTTCATTCATTCTTTTGTTCATACAAATACTTTTTCAGCCCTTCCCAATGTGTCGGGCTCTACTTCCAGTACTGCTTGGTGTCTGGTCTTCCACCCTAATCTTGATGCTGAGAGCTAGTATGACTGAGGGTAATTCTCCTTCACCTCTTATTCTCCTTCAGACAATTTCCATAAGGTGTCAATGCTGGTTCAGAAGGAACTTTGGGTTGCTAACCCCTTTAGGACTTGATGGTTCGAATGACTGACTTTTCTATCACCCATATTCTCTCATCCTGGGCTTTGGCTCATTCTCCTTCCTGCCCATTGCTCCCACCAGGCCCCCAAGTCTGGTCATACGGCCTGTGGCTCCACAAATAGAGTCTTGACTAGAGGGAGTCCCCGGTAAAGGTTTGCTTTTGTTTTTATATTAGCAATCAGTAAAGTGAAGGTAACTTGAATTTGGGTTGGGGACAGTATCAGATGGGGCTGTGCATGCTCCTAGCAGTGGTAACCCCTCACCCAAAGCCCTTTCGACCATTTGAAAAATGAGAAGAAAGGAAATTCTGCACAGGCCACACTGGGTAACAGATGGGTTTCTTTTCAAGGGATGATGATGGAAGATCTTTCTTCTCAAGTTCATGGATATCCTTCCCCTAAAATAACAATCTGCCAATAGCCTACCAGATTTGTATAGCCCATTTGACTACCTGCTCAAATGGTTGCTGGTCAACCACACTGACTCTGTCATCCTGTCGATCAAGCAGGTGCTACCAGTCTGGGGGTCTCTCGTGAAATCCAGTGATGCTGGGATGAGGCTGGCCTTTAGAGTGTGAAACCTCACTGCAAGCTCGTTCAGCATCGCACTGCCTGAGTGTGCAACACATTAAGAAACTTCTATTCTCCTGTCAAAAATCTTCTCATCGTTACAACTGGCTTACTGATCTTGCTGACAATTGCCAACAGGCTCCTGCTTCTCACCAGGGAAACCGAGAGAACCCTGCTGAAATGGTTTCCACCTTGCTGTCTGGGTTAGGTGGAGCAGACAGCTAATGTATCTACTCATGCTCTGCTTT
Organism: Manis pentadactyla; assembly: GCF_030020395.1. Classification (NCBI taxonomy): domain Eukaryota; kingdom Metazoa; phylum Chordata; class Mammalia; order Pholidota; family Manidae; genus Manis; species Manis pentadactyla. The sequence goes on from NC_080023.1 coordinate 10,168,766, forward strand.
CTTTTTTATTGGCCCGTAAGCTCCTTGAGGGCAAAGACTTGCTATATTTTCATTCAAAGAAGTAATCATTGAGCACCTGCTTCATGCTTTGAATTTGTCTTTTTGGCACTCCACACAAGGGATGGCTCATGAGCAATGCTCACATGCTGCTAATGATGTGTAGAGGGCCTGCCCTACACAGGTGTCCTCACCCTTCCAATGTATTACCACCTGCACCATTCTCATGTGCTCCCCATGTAACTACAGTGGTCTAACCTCAGACTCTTTGGTGTTTATACTTGTGCATTGGCTTCTACACAAATTCTAGGAATGATCTTTAGCTTTAAGGCAAAAAAAGGGGCCAAGAATCCCCAAATCTTCAAAAGGGAGCCACAGTAAAATGTGCTACTGCAGGAAATTGACCTGGATTCCATCTGAATCCTAGGTCGTACAGGCATACGCATTTGTCAGTCCTGTTAGCATTAACCCTGGGGCTTTGCACTAGTTTTTTTCTCTTCTTTCTTATCTTTCCACTTAGCTTTCAATAAGCTTCTCTGTTCCTGGTCTAGTCACTTAGCCCTGGCCCTACACTGGTTTATTCTTGTCCCCATGGTCTGTCCATTCTGCCTACATCTGTCTAGTCCTGACGTCCTAGCCCACACACGCATCATTTGGTCTTACTACAAGGACTGTTAAGTGAGCATCTATCCCAGGTCTCTTATGCGTAACTCCTACAAGCCTGAGTTTGTGTCGTCCACCCAGACACCCTGTGCTTACTCTCTTGACTCATTTATCCCTGCCCTCCTCAGCCTGGATGTGAGATGTCTAAGCTGTAGAATATGAGTGCTTGAGGCTCCCTTGCTCTTGTGTCACTTGGAATTTAGGGTAATGACATTACTTTTTGTTGCCGCAGTGCCAGGGGATGGGCCCCGGGCAGATAGGTGTTTTGACAGCCTCCTAATGTTTGCTTTCACTCCCCACCTGGTCTACCTTTTATGGCACTGGAATTGAACTTGTTCCATGACAGACTGTGGCCCTTGGTTATTAGTACTGAAAGGGACCGTGTTTTCCACATCTACTCATCTACTACTGCACTTTGTCCATCTCTACAGGGTGTGGAAACTCATTACTTTGATAATTATGTCTAAAATCTCCAAGTATGCAAGAAGAATCAAAGTGAAGTTACTGAAGATGATTCTTCAGACACATTTTAGGCAGACAAAATGTTGGACAAACTACAGTGTTCTATTTTAAACCCGTGGTTTTGGGAAAGGCTGATACAGCCTCAGTCTGCTCATTGTCCCTCCCAAATGCATCATTCCAGTGCTCTGCCTGCTTGAATAAATCTTTGTGCTTCAAGGCTCTGAAGTTTATCTGTATCATATTGATAACAAGATTAAAAAAATACTACAGTTTAGAGAATTTTCTGAATTTGCTTTTTCAAGGACATTTTCTTATAAGGATAACAAATATTTAGCTCACATCACACCTAATTTCAAACCCTATGTTAATATTCTTTTCCAGGAGTGTTGAAGGAATAACTACCCTCAGCACATGGGCAAGGGGACAGTCCCCTGAAGACTCCTAAGAATCCCCCAAAATTGATAAGGATCAAATACAGACTAGAGATCCATATTTCACTTAAAAATAATAGCACTGAAGGGTTTTATGCTCTTCTATTTCTAAAATAGGGATTTTGTTTTTCTCAAATTTCCATAGCAATACTTTTGTCAAACCAATAACAAAAGCAAAAAATCCATGGAAACTCAGTTGAAAATGAATTGTCATTTTATTCTTTCAAGATGGTTGAAGAAGAGAGGAAAAACAGGCCCATAAAGACACTTTGGAAATGTTCTTTCTTGACATCCATACTTGTTGACATGTTTCAGTCACTGGATAAGTACTAGAGATCCAGAAATAGAAGACAATGTCTTTACCTCTGTGATAGTCTCTAGTGATGGTTGTCAAATATTTCTAGCTGTCTCCCTTCCAGGCACTTCCTGGCTGCTTTCTGATTGGTGAGTCATGTGGCTACTTCTGGCCAATGAATTGTAAACAAAGGTACTTGTGTTATTCCATCTTAGAACATTGCACTGTTAGTATAAAACTCTTTATTTCCTTTGCCATGGTGACTGGCTGTGCTGAAAATAGAGTCTGCTTCCCTTGAGTGTGAATGGAACCTGTGAATAAGGTAGGATATCATTCCTGGAGTCACATTACCAATCAGTCCACTTTGAGTTGATCAAAAGGAGGTTATCTTGGGTGGGTCTGGCCTAATCAGATGATCCCTTTCAAAGAAGATGAAGCACCAAAGAGATGCTTTCCTGCTGTCCTGGAAGGTAGCATAAAAGACAGTGAGGACAACAATCATCCAAACGTGAGGAGCTAAATTCTGCCAAAAAACTTGAATGAGTCTAGAAGAGGACCCTAAGCCTTCAATGAGATTGTAGTCATAGTCAACATTCCAGAGACCTTGATTTCAGCTCTGTAAGGTTCTGTGAGTGCTCACCTAACCCATGACCACTAGGAGCTCCAAGATAGTCCATTTGTGCTGTTTAAGTTACTAAATGTGTGATAGTTTGTTATACAGCAATAGAACTCCAGTACAGCTAAGAGAAGCTTCCCAGGACTGATATCTTCCATGAGGATGGGTTCTGCAAGAATGAGCAGAATAATCCAGGTGGAGAAGGATGGCAGGGTTCCTTCAGGATGAACGAATAACAAGAGCTAAAGTTGAGAGGCATGAAGTGCCTTGGGGACTAAAAACAACTTGGTTTATGTAAACAGGGCTGGTAGTAAAACTGTTTAACAATCCATAAAACCTACATTGTGACAGATTGGCTTTTCTGGAAGCAGATGCTGAGACCAAGTCAGGTATGCCAAATGTTTATTAGGTATTGACTTGTGGCAGGAAGGAGGAAGCAAGATTGGGCAGGGGGTGATGACTAATCCCAGAGGGAAGCTAGAGAAAATATTTTCTATCAGAAGGGTTCCCACTGAGCTGAGATAGCTAGGCCCTCAAACTACATCTTGAACTTCTATTTGCTATTTGTCTCTAGCCAAAGAAAAATCCTGGATGGTGTCTGCTGGTTGGATTCCTTGCAATGGAATGGAAGCTCCTTCACTAGAGGAGGACCTGGACAGTCTATCTCTGTCTGCCACACACTCCAACCAGTTGGAAAAGCAGGCAGACATGGTACAGAGGCAGGAGATGCCCACCAGGATCAGGCAGCCACTCTGGATCTTGGGAAATGTTGGGGAGTTTTAAGTGAAGAAACAGGCAGTGCAGTGGTGGAGACACTCTGGGGGGTTTAGGCCATGACTATTTAATACGTAAGATAGAAGCACTTCAGTCTGCTGTGAAAGGGTATGGCCAGCTCCGTGCACGTTAGATTAGTCTTTGCCCCTTAGGGAGATGAGGTCTGAGGAGCAAACAAGAACAAGACAAATAAGGGTTCATGTAGTGATCTGACGCTCCACATATCATGTCATAGCCACACTGAATCAGAATGACCACTGCCGACTCTTTCCACTAGTAATGGAGTTGTTGCTGAGCAAAGAACTTACCAAGACTCTAAGGGTAGGGAACACGGTCACCAAACATTTCTCAACATGAAAGCAGTAAAACAGATTTCAGCATGCAGGGCTTCTGAGTTATGGTTAGTTTTATTCATTGCACAATTATGTCTCCATCTATCACTGTGCTCTCCTTTAAGCGGCTGCCTGCCAATCCCATGATTTTGCCAGTTTGGGCCAGATGTGTCCCTTCGGTCTACAACTTCAAAGCCACTCTGTCCCTTTCATGCCCTCACTTATAAAGCTCATCCCAAGGCTCATCCATTTTCCATGACATGGTTTGTCATTAATAGATTCATTTCACTCATCAGTCTCGGTCTGTCATCTGAGAACTACCGAAGGGCCCTTAAGCTCCTCTGGCTGCTGAATCGGAACTCGCTCATCAGTCACTGTTGGCACCATTTAGCTGGTCTGCTCGCTTACTGGGAAGTGTCTGAGGCTTCATCATCTCTCCTCCCAGGTAGAGGCAGGGCTCTAGGCAGTCCTGGGAATTCTTGTGTCTGTGGAGAAAGATGGACAACGAAAGAGAAGGCAACGCTGGGGAAGGTGGGCAGGAACACAGGGGTGCCATCAGTGATTCTTCCTTCTTCTAGGAGGGGAAGAATTTGCTGAGACTATTATAAGGAGAAAAGAATCTCCAAGATCATTTGGCCTTAACTTCCCAATTTGTGGATGAGGACAACAGACCCATGAAGGTACATGGTGTGTCCTAGGTCACCAGCAAACTTGTGACATTTGCCCAAGTAGTTCTGTCCACCCAGCAATCTGAGGGACAGTGAGTGGAGGCAGATGCTGGCCACCCACAGCATGTGAGGGGAAACAATAGAAAGCAGGTGGAGAAAAGGAAATTAAGAAGGGACAGTGAAAGAGGACGTGAGACAGAAAAGTGAAGCATAACTAGAGGAATTAAGCTGTATTTTAGATATGCAAGAATTAAAGAATTTTTTTTCTTAATTTTTCTTGACTTAAGTGTATGAGGATAAAGAAAGATGATTGGGTATTATTAAACTGGGATTTCAGAGCTGGAAGGAAACTAAAGGATAAGGTGTTTGAGGAGCAAACTGGAGAAAGGGCCTGACCAAATCCGCCTACCCTGGTTCTAGTGTGAATGGTGGGCAACTTGCCCCAGGTTCTGGCCTCCTGGAGACACCCTGCCGTAAATGTCCCCTGCCCCACCTCATGTACACAGGTGATGTAGCAATAAAGAGCAGAGACTGAAATAAGAGCGATCTGGGGGTGGATCCCAGCCATAACTTCCCAGCTGTGTGCTTTCTGATAAATGCCTTTATCCCTCTGTTTTCCAGAATGCCCATGTCTCTGTATTCAGCATTTTCTGATCTAGCGGTGGGTTAGTATTGAAGGGGCAATTTCAAATTCAATGAACAGGTAGGTGGGAGTACTGGGACTTTATTAAAAAGGTAAGATAAAAGAAGATGTATTTCCATAGAGATTATATCTGAACCTCCCCTTCTTCACTGAAATCATACCCAAGCAAAGGATGTGAAATCCCAAATGACTGTCCTTTTTCCTTGATTGTGACTTTATACACTATTTCTTTTCACACAAGCCTTAAAATGGCTTGTGACCAAGGTCAGCGCTGTCAGTCAACGAGGAGGAAAAGAGAAATGTGGCCTCAGCCCAGGCTTCTGTGCTCAGGGATGTGGGCTGTGTCCTACCCCAGTGTCCCTGGGGAGGGTGCCCCAAGGAGGATGAAATGCTCAGATCCAGGTGTTGATGCAGTGACCCTGGCCCAGGGTGTGACAGGAGGATGGGGGCTGGGGTGAGAGCCCAACGGAGGCTACTCAGAGATTTCCCGGGCACCAGGGCAGGCTGGGGCTGCCCTCAGAGGTGTGGGGTTGAGCACAGATCCAGGGTTGCTCTGCAGTTCTCCCCTGATTTAGATTTAGATGAATGCTGCTTAGTGAAGTGCAGCTTCTTTACGCCCCCAGGTACTTGGGTGAGAGTCTCTCTGAGGTTGAGAGAAAGGCCCAGGCCACTTTTCTGAAGTTACCTTCAAACTGGAAAAACTGAAAAATATGATAATAGGGTCACAAAAATTGTGTCTTATTGGAAATGTTTATATTGAAACACATAAACCTCTTTTTCAGCTAAGCTTTTTGTAGATGTGACAGTACAAAGGAAGATGATAAATTACTAAAAAAAAAAAAATAGCAACATGGTGTGTTGCAGGGGGTATATTCAAGTTTCAGAGAAAATGAAGAATGTTTTCCTTCATGTGGGATGGTCTCTCACTAGGACCGGGAATGACCTGGGCAGTACCTTCTAGAGCGGGCAGGGGTTGTGGTGAAGTTGAGGTCCAGGCCCAGACTAAGGGACCCCCCTTCCCTCCCACTCTCTGCTTTGCCCCCTCCCCAAGCCCGCATCATGAGTGATGGACCTTCACCCTGGTACCTGGAAGGGACTAGTTCTAACTAGCTAACTTGCTTCCAGCTGAGACTTGGCTGACAGGGAAAGGGGTAAAGTGGGGAATTAATTCATTAGATGAGTTCGCACTTTGAAAGGGTCTTATCTGCTGAATGTCAACCTGATGATAAATAATAATAACCTGGTACTTACTGCCTGGTGACTCTGGTGGGCCATTTCTTCTCCTGCCCCAACAATTCTCTAATAACTCATCTGTGAAATAGGCATAATTATATCTCACCCATCTAAAGCAGAGGCATGGTTGGGACGACCTCTCAGAATCCCTTCTAGCTCTAAGGTTGAGGAGTCTGAGGAAAAAGTAGCATGTTGGAAAATAGTGTCTCAGAGTGGGGTCCCCGGGGAACCCAAGCATCACCTGGGAACTTGCTGCAAATGCACATGCTTGGGCCCACCCCAGATATCTTGAATCATAAACTCTGCAGTGGGGACCAATCATCGGCGTTTTCATAATTCCTCTGGGGAATTCTTCTACATGCCTGAGTCTGAGAAGCTGTAGGGCAGAGTGATGAGCAAAGCTTCTTCCTTATGGGGTTCGCTCAGTCATTTTAACTCTCTGAGCCCCAACTCCTTCATCCACAAACATGGAGTAAACCTCCCTTCCTCTTTCAAATCATTATCTCAGTTTTCAATGACATAACAGCACCTAAGACACAATAGCTGCTCGATAGCTGAAGTCAAAGGACCAGAAAGGTCGGGGGGAGACTGGGGGGAGAAAAAAAAGAATGAGAACCCAGACTCCATTTTTTCCTTATGTAACATCTTTAGTATTATATAATTTACAATTTGCATGCAAAACACCCCATCCGGGCATCACAGAAGCCTTGAAAAATCCAATATTATGCAGACAGTCAGAGATTCTGGCTGCTAAACCAGGCTTAAAAACTAATTTTCCCTCTTTAAGGAAGTGACATTTGTGCATTCAACACAGCAGCCATAAATTAGGCTTTCTTACCACCCCCTGCTGTACATGAGGTTATTATTTTTATCAATAGCAAAGCTATTTCTCTTTGAGTATTTGGAACTGTTTTTGAATCTCTGCTCTTATCCACACTGTAGTTATCAGCAGAGTAAACAGCTCATTAGAAAAAAGAAATCTAAAACCATTTTTAATGGTAGAAATGTGATTAGAGCATTTAATTAGACTCCAGAAAGTACACTTTCCATTAATAATCGGGAATACATTCCATGTCAATTAAAAAAGGATTAACAGTGGAGGCTTGAAAATTTGGACTGCGACGTAGCCTGAATTTTTAGGCTGTTTTTATTAGCAGGCTATGCCAGGAGAAGTGCTCAGAGAATACAAAAGCACTGCTGTTTCTCCTGAGGAATTTTCCAGGTTTGTAGAAGGCCTCTTGCTCCCAGGTGCTTGGGGGACATCGTGCCCTCCTTAGAGAGTGTAAAGGGCTGACCTCAGATGCCTGTGTGTGAGTTTGGAAGGACTGAAAGGGACACTCCTAGGTGGAAAGCGATATCCATCAGGTGACTTCAACTTTATCCTTTTCTTCTGGGGCCAATTCTCTAATTCATTCTCCTCCCACCCCTCTGAGACTCCAGGGGCGAGTGTTTCCCTTTAAATCTCTGACAATGTGGGTTAGAAATTCCTTCCTGTCTCATAGCCTGTTCTCAAAGGGAGTTTTTTGTTTTGCTTTGTTTTTGTTTTTATTGCCTATTGATTTGACATGAAAATGGAGTCTTCTGTTTTGAAACTCACATATGAATTCATATATGAAAATGTGAGTTCCAAAGGAACTTGAGTCCGAGAGGCAGTGATGTCAGAGAGGTCAGAGGGGAAGCACCGTCTGTGTCCAGTGGAGCATTGCAGGTCACGAGGAGAGAGGAGATTCTTCTGTCCTCCAGGCCAAGGTCTGGTTTGAAACAGAAAAAATGATGCATCCAGAAGGCAGGTAAGTCTGAGAATAGGGCAAGTAAAGGAGGGAGAGAGTTGAGGAAAGGGACCAAGAACATTCTCCTAGTCAACAGATATTGAGTGCCTACTATGTACCCAGCATGTTCCCCACAGAGCTTAAAATGAGCTCTTTTCATTCGTCCCTGAGTTAGTGACACTGTAGACAACCTAAAATGAAGGTAAAAGGTTAACTTCTTACCATTTACAAAAATCTTTCCATGTTTCAACTCATTTGACCGTCATGAAAGATACAGAAGATAGCTTTTGTTACCGATATTTTAGAAATGATGAAACTGAGATCCCTCAAGTGACCAATGTGTGGAACCAGGAGATTATCCGAGGTCTGCAGATTCCAGTTCCCATGGTCTTTTCATCTCATCCTGGGTGATCCCAGGACGATTCCACTCCTCCTTGGGTATGCCCGGAAATTTGGAAGGGGAGTTTATACCTTCCTACTTTCTGTAGGAAGCCCACTGAAGCCCTGTATGTGAACCTACTTCACATATTGAAAGGAAGACACTACTCGTCACTCATTATTGAGTAGTATTTACTCATGACTTTATTCAAAATATTCACTGAGCACCTACTAAGGGGCAGGTACCATGCCAGGTATTTTTACTCCAGAGATGCAATGAGTACAATGTAGAATGGAATGTATGGTACTCTATTACTTAGGAAAAAATGTGACAGCGCCTACAGAATAATGCGATCCATATTTGTGGGTACGCGTGTAGAATAGTCAACGCATGGAGGGTTTTATTTCTTTCTACTCTCCACTGAACAGCAAAATAGATGCCTGAAGTGGGAGAAATGTCGGGAAATAGGATGGAGCTAGAAGGGCAAAGGAATGTGGAATGTGGGGTCACACGTGGACTGAGGTTGATGCTGAACACAACCTGGAGCAAGTGACTAAAGGTACCCCTCAAACTGTGAGCCCTGAGTCAATCAAAGCAGGGATGAATGAAGAGCTCATGGATTTCTTGAAGGGAGCACATAAATCTACACACATCTCCAGATAGTGAATTCAGGCTTCCAGTTTCCTAGTGTAAGAAAGCCCTTTCTTAGGAGCTCAGCCTGGGTGGAGGATTGCTTCTGGGCCAGACAGGGATTTGTTTGGTGTTGGCACTGTCGAGCCTATTAGACTGAAGTTGCAAACTCATGAAGTTCAAGTGTGAACACGCGCACGCTCTTGGCTGCGCCGTGGCTTCAGGAGGATGGCGGGCGGCCCCTGCTATTCTTGGCTGCGAGGACTCGGCTCTACATGAAATCTCCTGGGGAACATCATGTTCCAGCACATTGTAAAGGAAGGCAAGGGAGCATTTTACAACACCCAGGACTCAAATAACTGTCTCCTGTGCATAAGCAGAGCATCCGAGGAGAGAGGAGCGGAGGGGAGAGATGAGAGCAGCCAAGGCCCGCCCCCACCCCAGGGGCCTGCGAGGGGAAGTCTTGGTGATGGTGATCCTTTGAGAAGGTTATAAAAATGCTTCTTTTCCCCCTTTATCCTACCTGAAAGTCCCTCAGGGGCTGTCTCATCAGCAGCTCCTGAACGCTTCTCTCTCTTTGTGTTTGTATTTATCTCCGAATCTTTCTCTGATTCTATCTGTGACTTTTTCTTTGCTTGTATCTCCTTCTGAGTCTTTCATCTCTTTTTCTGTCTCTTGCTTTCCTGCTTCCGTATATGTCTCTGTTTCTCTCTCTCTGATTCTCTGTGATTCTCTCCTCACCTCTCAGAGTCTGACTCTGTCTCCATTTCTGTGTTTCTCTCTCAAACTGTCTGTGGTTCTCTCTCTGCCCTCACTCTCTCACCGTCTCCCTGTCCTCTGCCCCATTCTTGCTCCTTCCATCCGTCTCCCATTCATCCTTTCTCTCCCACCTTGTCTCCTCCGCTAGTTGCTCCAGGATTTCTGGAAAACGTTGAGAGGTTGTCACTCAGGTCCCAAGAAATCGAGAAGAAGTGATATTTTCCTACCGATCGATTATGGCTCAGGACCATGGACATTCCACGAGATTCCTTTCCCTGCCTGCCACCCCCTTTCCCTTAAATATTTTGGCCATGTCCTCTCTATGCACCCACACCACAGCGACCCAGAATGCAGAGCTGAAAGCCCTTCAGTGACATAGAGCACCGCTCTTCCCCTTCCACCCAGAGACCCTGAGGACCAGAGACGTGACTTATTCAAGAGCACATGGCAAATTTATCTCAGAGTCAAGATTGAAATAAACAATTCTCAAGGACAGTTCAAAGCTCAAAGAGATATTCGACTCATCACACTATCTGGTATCCAAAAATATTTAGTGAAACTTACTATCTGCAATATATTATATTAGATTCTAGGACACTAGGCAAAATATAACTCATGATGTGTGTGTACTCTTGAATGCCTGCAATCTGCATGAGGAAGATACATGTTAGGCTGTTAGGGGACATAAAAATGACACCTCCTCTTTTCCTTCCTGAGTTTAGAACCAAGAGAGAAAGAAGATATGGCAGAGATGGAAATAAATGGTTATTTTTAGTTCTGGCAAATTACTGGAGGATGTGGCTTTAGAGCTCTGGCCCAAGGAGCTTGCTGATTGATACTCACTGCCTCAGGCCCAGATTGCAGGACAGTCCACTGAAGGAAAGTTTAGGCCCAGCAGGCAGGCACGGTCTTGTGGGATCGTCACCTCACACCAGCTCTGGGTAGATAGGAAATGGGAGAATGTATCCCTAATTGTAGAACCTTAATACATTAGCTACACCAAGAAAGAAATGTGGCCCAATGACCACTAAACCCTCATGATCCCCTCCACCTGCTGGGGAGATAAACGAGGGAGGCTCCCATATAAGACCATGAGACTAGGAAAAAGTAAGGAAAAATGAAAATGAAGGTTCCTTACTTACTCTAAAACCTCCCTGAATTTTTAGTTCTCTTAACCTATTCAACTCAGCCACTAAGCCTGTAATCCACCACAGGTTACTTTGTTTCCCTTGTGGGAGATCAACAGCACATTAGGAGAGTCTGGGCCATCTTCCTATTACTTTAGGAAACTGTCAGCTCCCTAATACTTTCATTCTCAGTGGGGGTAATATCACCCCTCAGGGTGATTCTTGGGGTGAGGAGGCTGGAGACGTCTTAGGTATTACAGTAGTCTGTGGCACTCCGAAGCTGAACTCTACCCAACAACGTAAGCAGATGCCCAGTATATCTTTGGTATTAAATAAAATTTCATGGAGGCAAGGTCAAGTAGGACCAAAAAATGTCTTTAAACTCCTGTGATTGCTTGCTATATTGTCCCCATTGAAATTCACATATGTTAGAGAGCTAGCCCAGAAGGTGATAGTAATAATGAAAAAAAAAAAAAGCACAAAAGGTCGAGAAACACTGCCCTAATACTAATCTTGACTCTGATGTGTATCCTTCAGGGACCACAAGTGTGCAGTTTAGTTTTCACTTCAGAAAGCTCTGAAGTCAGCCCCAAAGAGGAAGGAAAGCGCTCATATCCAGCAAGCAGTGCCAGCCCCAATAGTTAGAGAGAAGACGCCTGCCCAAGATGTGGGGTAAAACGCTGGAAGCTTAGCTGATGGAACGGGGAGTGACATTCAGGAAGTAAATGATATCTAGTGGCATGTCCTCCCAGAGATGTAGGGATGGCTCTGTAAGAATGTGACTCAAGGCCAGAAGCTTCCAAAACCTGGATCAAGACCAGGGACGAGGGCTGACACTAGGGTTAAGCGAGTGCGGCACCCAGGGTGTGAAGTGTGAGGACTGGGCACTTGCACGGGCTGATAGGGGGCTCTTTCCTTCATTTACCGAACCCTAGTCACACTCCAGGGAAAGACTGGCTCGAGGCACCCCTGGCAGAGCACTTGGTCTTCAGCAACCTCTTGGGGCTAAGGATCTGGCAGCTTTGCTAGATGCTTTGGGTCAGGAATGTGCTGAGCTGATTGTGCAGCTGAATGAATGTGCAGGCACGAAGGGAATGCCCCCAGGGGTCAGGTGTCTTTGGGCAATTCCACAGCGAGGAGATACGGTGTTTGCATTTACATTAGCTGTTAGGTTCTTCATTGGGAAAATCTACATCCATAGGGTAACATTGGGTGTAATACCTAAAACGCTTCCCCTTTCCATAGTGTTATTACAGGCGTATGGGGAGAGAACTGAGGACCAGGCCAAGCACACACAGCTCCTGCTGGTGTAGCTGGGACCGGAATACGCACTTGCTCTCTGAGTCACCGCCATGCTGCGACAAGTGGGTTCCTAATACAGCACCACAAAATGGTGGTGAATGTGGAATGGGAGAAAGTGTGATTCTGTCCATGTAGAACTGTCTTTTTTGTATTGATACTCTTCTGGTGTGAATGGTTGTGAATAATAGACACGGAAGGAGGCTGTGTGTGTGTGTGTGTGTGTAAGTATCACATGTGCACACATGCTTGGCATACATATGAGTGGATGAAGGTGATTTGACTTAATTATATGCCTCATTCACTCAGAGAGAGGAAAACAGAAATTAACTTCTATTATTTCTATTCTACCCCTTCATCTGAACCTTCACAATGATGTCTGAATACAGGTCCTTTATCTGCAGTAGCCATAATTGCAGGGGCTCCTTCCCTGGCAGTCCTGTTTAGAGCAGTGTTCATAAAACGCTCCTTTGCCAATTACCATGCTTCAGAAAACAACAACAATTCCTGGGACTGCTGTCACCAAGTTTCCTTTCCATAAATATGTCTCCACTCCCCTAAAATTTCAATGTAAAAGCACATAGCTTCCCTGGAAGTTAGCTCTAAGGTGGCCTCCCTTCCTCCTTATCCATTTTATTAATAGGTTTTTCTTCACAGACATTTGAGAAATGAGATGATAAAAAATTATTTTGGGGATACAGAAAAACATGGACCTCCTGAAGAAGCTTTGAAACTGTGGAGTTTGGATTTCATAACTGGGGACCCAGTCATATGAACACTGACTGTGTGTTCAGTCCACGCAAGGCACTGTGAATGCATGCAGTGTCAAAGGAGAGGAGGTCTGGGCTACTCAGCTCATCCTAATTCTTCTTCAAACCCACTTTGTGCCTCCCTATGGCCATATTCCTCTGGAATGTTACCCTGATTCTGCAAGACTTAGTTTTGTTACTCCACACCCCTGCCATGTCTCCCTCTGTGCATGTCCCAGTGAATGGTATGTGCCTGTTTTATTCTTGAGTGCACCACTCAATTTTGAGCTGCTGTTGTGCTGCAGTTGGTCTCAGAAACCATGGACCACTAGCACTGAATACAGGTCTGATGAGTGCATCATAAGAGTTCAACACTTTAATGATCATTTGTAGGTGACTTTTGAAAGATGAAAAAAATCCAGTTTGGAGAAAATCTAAGGAGGAAAAGTGTTCAAGGCAATGGAAGAGCAGGTGCAAAGGCCCTGAGGTGTTTATAAGTGGCATGTTTGAGAGAGAAGAATGAGGGTTGATGTGGCTAGAACATGGGGAAACCAAGGGTCCTGGGAAGAGAGGAGTCCAGAGTGGGGGAGAGGTGGACAAGCTCAGGCAAGGCACATGGGCCAGATAAGGAGCCTGGATTATTTTAGAAGTGCAATGGGAAGCCTTTGGAAATTTTTATCAGGGGAGTGACATAATCTGATTTGCTTTAAAAAGATCACTGTGGATGCTGAGTAGAATCAATCAGTGGTGGTTTCTCTGGAAAGGCACGGATGCTGGGAGGCTGTTATAATTCTCTGTTTCTATTTGCAGTCTTGGAATTGGTGTGCTTCTATTAATTTGAAAAATAACAGCAAGAAGAATTTTTAATATAAAATGGTTTATTTTCAACAATCTGTTTATGCGGCATTTTTGGAAAACTGGAGAGCCCTTTGGTTGTTCTCTTTCAAATTGGAAGTTATGGCATTTCATTATAAATTTCTTTTCAGAATAGGGTATAATTTTCTCTTATTAGAAAACCAATATTAAAGTAACAAAAAAAGAAATGAAAGAAAACAATTCACCTCTCCGTCTCAGAAAATTAGGGTTTTTTTTTTTTAAAGTTCCATTATAGATTCTGAGCATGAACAAAGAGTTTGGTTAAAGTCATAATGATGATGGATATATAAAGTATTGAATTCTATGTCTTTCACATAATGGATACCACAGGCTTTTCCCACATTCTGCTAAGTGTTCAGCTTCGTGTCTGACATATAATCAGCAATAAATGTTAAAACACTGGCCTGCCTTCTTCTCCTTCTCCATCTATTTCTATTATTGTGTTAGACTATAGTCTGTGTAGCATTTTTAAAAATTGCAAGGCGTTTTTATGAAGTGAACAACCCACTTTTTAAAATGTTTACATTTTGTTGGATAGTCTGCTTACATTTCCCCCCCATGTTATACAAGTTATTGTTTGATTCAGATTCATTGTGTTTATAACCTTTTTTCTTTTAGATGACTGCACCTGAACATGGGCTTCCAATGGATGAAGTCTCTTTTATTTTAAGAACAGGTAAAAAGAAAGTTTACTCATCCCCCTGCTTCTGAGCAGCAGCCCAGAGTCAGTGAGGGAAGCTAGAAGTTCCTGCTTTAATTTAACCAGGAAGAATTTCAGGAGAAAGAATGTGACTATTTCTTGGTAACTCTCTATGACCCTCAACATGTATATATTTTTTAAAGGGTCGAAACAATTTGCCTTGCTCCCACGAAAGTATAAACCAACCAAGTACCCAACTAATACACTGCCAACAGTAGGTATTGTCACTTTAACAAATTTTGTTAATATAGTAGGTATAAATGACATCTCAGTATTCAAATTTGCCTCTTTGAATATGAAGATGATTTATAATTGCTTTGAACAATAAAGAAGCTACCATTAATTAGGCGTTTACTATGTTCTAGGCAGTTGGTCTTGGATTCAGTGCGATTTTCATTTAAACCTCACCCTACCTCTTTTATGAACATGTTGTTGAATCTATTTTATGGATGGAACAACTAAGGCCAAGAGAAACTGAATAACTTTCCAAAGGCCAGAGAGTGAGGGAAGGTAGTGCTGAGCTGGAACTCGGCTCTGTTGCACATCCCTGGTCCCTGCCTGTCCTCTCGCAGGAACGGCATATACACTGCCCCCTTATTTATTGTGGATTTGATGTTTTTCTCACTAATTTAAATTTGCTCTTGTTATGCTGTAGGTATGTATCTGTTCTCTTGGCATATTTAATACCAATATTTTTCCCAAGGACTTTTAAAAGATCCATTTAGGAGGAAATATTTAAGCTGAGGGAGTCATAAGTCGAGCAGAGAGGAGGTCTAATTTTATTAGTGCACTAGGTGTGTGATTACGAGAAGCAGAAGGAGACGTTTTTACAATGTTTACTTATAAAACTTCCTTGGATTTTCAAAAATTGAATGAAACTGAGAAAAACCTCATAATAACTCAGAGGGTTGAGAGATCTCCTGTTGATTGCCTTAGGCCCCAATAAAAATTCCTACAACTCAAAACATTCCATCCGTCCTTTTATTCTCCTTCAAGGTGGGCATCAAGAATACTGTTTTTACAGATGAGGAAAATTAAGTAAAGATGCAAAATAGCTTTGTAACATCAGAGAGATTTTAAGTAGCAGCGAGGGATTAAACAGCTGTCTAAGGAGTCGGGAACACATGAACACATGCTCTTTCTGAAATATCATATCAAAAGGTGTCTAAAGAGGTGCTTGTTTAGAGCAAATTATAGGCTTGAGAAAGCTGCCCGTGGAGTGGTACCAGTAAGCAAGCTGAGCTCACTCCAATAAGAAGCTGGCTGGAAAACGAGCTCTGTCCACTATGGTCGTAGGTGGTGGGAGGGAGGGAAGATCTGAGAGATTCCTTCCTCCCCACTCCCTCCTTCTCTGTTCCCTTCCTTTCCTCTTCCTATCTATCCATCTCTTCATTCATTCATAAAAAATACATTGAATGCATTATATTAGGCACTGAAGAGACTGTAATGAATGGAACTCGGTCCCTGCCATTAAGGAACATTCCTTCAAGTGGGAAAGGCAGATAAACACATGAGTATAAAACATGGTATTATTTGATGGTTAACATCCCAGAATCTCCTGAGAATGGAGAGCTTGTCAGCCCATGGGTGACTGCCAAATACTTGTTGAGTGACCATGGAGCTCAGAGGTGAGGCATCGGGACCTGAGTGAGAAAGGAGAAGCTCAGGAAACGTCTTGGAGGGGATATGGAGTTCGAGCTCAGTGTCTTTTGGAAAAGCGCAGAGAAGTTAACTAGCTGAAGAGCGAGGGGCGGGGGAAGGGGGGTTCTGTGCCAAGGGATTTTCTCATGCAAACATTTAGAGGCATGAAAATTGAAGTAAATATGTGGGAAACTGTGAGCAGTTTCAAAAGGATGGTGTGAAGGGGAGTTGGAGGGGAAGGGGTCAGGACGACTGCAAAGTTCACACGAAGACTAGGCTAAGGTTGCTGGTATTGGGAGCAATTTTCAGCCCAAAAGAAAAGTCTGGGACTCGGGAGGGCTTGTGAATTCTTTTTTTTTTTTTTTAAGCTCACTTCCCGTGTGTCATGACTAAGAATTTCTCCTGTGGTTGCCCGTTCCCCTCCAGGCCAATGCCCCCTGCTGTCTGAAAGGTCATCTGACCTGGCCCCGCACCAATTGGAATCAGTAACTTATTGCCATAGCCAGGGGAAAAACTGGTTTATAGAGAGAAAAACAGCCTCTAGCCTCCTAAAAATTTTCCAGGGTGGAGCAGAGGGAGTTGATTTACGGTTCTGGAGGAGCCTGCTGGGAGAGGGGAAGTCTCCGTGGTCACACCTTGCTGGCCTTCAGCAGTCTTCACGAAATTTTAACTTGGAAAGTCCAGAGGTCAGCTTTGTTGAAAGGCTGTTTCAGCTTCCTCTGTGTCAGCTGTGGTCTTGCTGTTCACTCCTGTGAGGAGTATACAGTCATCATAGTAGCTATAATTTAGTGGGCATTTCCCATGTGCTGGCCTCTGTGCCAAAGTGTAAACATCCCTAAGCACATTTAATTATCCAATATCCTTAGAAGGTAGGGATTATTATCTTCACTTTACTGATGGGGAGAGTAAATTTTAGAAAGATTAAGTGGCCCACCCTATAGTACACAGTCAACTCTCAAGGTGGGATTACTTGGATTTGTGCCACACTAGACTTCCTTCCATGTGGTGCACAGCTCAAGTTGACCTTTGGTGTTTCAGACCTTGGTATGACTATTTTCTCTGCCTGGGGTGCCTCTTTCACTTCTTCCTCTTGGTGAAATCCTAGGTTTATTTTAAACCTTCTAGAGCTCGTATACATTCCCATGAAGATTTTCTTGACACCACCTTTATCTCCAAATCAGATTTATCCCTCCTGGTCTGTTTGTACAAACTACCTCATCCCACTGTGATTTCTGGGTTGACCTATTGGACTCTAAGCCCTTTGGCAGCATCTCTTCTTTGCACCTCCAAGTGTTCTTCCAGGTCCTTGTGAAAATAAATCAAGGGAAACCTCACTAAAATGGAGTTAGGAGGCTGAAGGAAGAGCCAGTACCATTCAAGGTCAGTTACAGGAAGAATTGTCAATTACAGATCCAACCAGAGAATCCTCAACAGGAAAGTGTCACCAATTACAGGCTCCAACAAGGAAAGATGTTATGTTGTATCTCCTACAAGAAATTGACCACCCCTGAAACTCAGCCAATGAGAAACCCTCATCACACTGAACGTGTGCTTTTCCCAGTGCGCTTTCATTGAAAACAACTCGTCCTAGCTTCCTTCCTCTCCATGAAATAATGTTCCTTTCCTTTGTTGGACTTGCTTATGGTTTTTTAGTAGCCTGTATGTACTGAACTGCAATTCTCAAATCAACCCATTTTGCTGGTAAAATAACTGGCTGTTTTATTTTTCAGGTTAAGAATCTCAGTAAGTATTTTATGAACAGCTGAATAAGGATCATTTCGGATGTTTCAACTTTGAAAGTTACTTCACCTCTTCGTGACAGCTTTCAGATCCAAAAAACTTTCGTCTTTTCTTAAAAATGATTTTTAAGTATATGGTTCAGCAATATCAAGTACTCTCCCATTGCTGCCCAAGAGTCATCAGCATCCATCTCCAGAACTCTCTTCATCCTGAGAAATGAAAACTCTATACCCATTAAATAATAACTCCCTGTTTTCCCCCTCCCTCAGCCCTTGGAGACATGCTTCTGATTTCTGTCTTTATGATTTTGGCTACTTTAAGTACTTCATAAAAGTGCAATCATACAGTATCTGTCTTTTGGTGACTGGCTATTTTACTTGGCATAATGTTGTTAAGGTTCATCCATGATGTAGTGTAAGACCTACCGGCCTTATTCTGGTCTGTGCTTCCCCCCAGTGAGGAGACGAGGGCCACGGCAGATCGATGCAACAAGCAAGAGGTTTATTATTCCAGCTAGCTGGGGTCCAAGTGTCTGCCCGGCGCAGCGGGTTTCAACAAGGACCCGGAGCACTCAGAGCCAAGGGTTTATATAGCATTTTCAAAGCACTTAACTCATAGTAATTTTCCACAGCTGCACATTATTTTTGCAAGTCATACATCCTGGGGTTAAGCTAGAGCAAGATAAGACCACTCCTCAATTGTTAGGGAGGTTCTGCACGATAAGCTTGGTATGTAAGATTAGCTGACCAAGGTTAGCTGACCAAAGGCCACAGCTGCCCCCAACCCAGTGTTCATGATTAACTTGTTTTCCAAGGCCTTACCCAGTTCCAGTTTTTCTTTCTAAGTCACATACTCAGAAAATGGCTTCTAGGCCCCTAAAATGGCTACTCTTATGCTAACTTATTCCCATTCTTACAGTAGCATGTATCAGAATTTCCTTCCCTTATAAAGGGAAATTGCTTTTGCTTACTTATTCATCTACTGATGATGCTTGGGTAACATCCACATTTCAGTTATTGTGAATAGTGCTGCTATGAGTATGGCCTTGCAAATCTCTTTGAGACCCACTCTCAATTCTTCTGAGTGTATTAGTGGAATTAATGATCAAATGGTAATTCTGTTGGGTGATTTTTTTTAGGAACTGCCATACTATTTTGCACACCAGCTATACCATTCTACATTTTCATCAGCAGTGCACAGAAATCATCAATCTCTTCACTCTTCACCAAGGCTTGTAATTTTCTCCTTGTCCTAGTAGCCATCCTAATGGCTGTGAAGTGGCATCTCCTGGTAGTCTTGATTAACATTTCCCTAATATGATTAGTGACAGTGGTTGTGTTTTCACATGTTGTTGGGCATTTGTGTATCATCTTTGGAGGGATATCTCTTCAAATTCTTTGTCCATTTTTGAACCAGGTATTTTGTTAATTTGTTTTTAAAAATTATTTCTGTTAATGGAGTTTTATGAATTCTCTATATCTTCAGGATATTACACATTTTCTCTCATTCTGTGGATTGATTTTATATTCTGTTCATAGTATCTTCTGAGGAACAAAATCTTTTAATGTTCATGAAATCCAGTGTGTCTATTGTGATTTTGCTGCTTGTGCTTTTGGTCTCATCACTAAAAAAAATCACTGTTCATGTCTTTCATCAAATTTTGGAAGTTTACAGTCATTATTTCTTCAAATATTCTCTCTGCCCCTTATTCTCTCTCTTTTTCTGGGACTCCCCAAATGCATATGTTGGTCCACTTGAGAGTACCTACAGGTTCCTTAGGATCTACTCACTCACTTTTCTTCAATCTTTTTTTTTTTTATGTTCTTCAGATGATAATTTCTATTGTTCTGTCTTCAGGTTCACCAATTCTTCTTTATTCTGACTGCTGAAATTTTCCTTTGAATCCCTCTAGCAAATTTGCATTTCAGTTATACTTTTCATTTCCAGAACCTCTATAGGCTTCCTTAAAGGTTTTCTATCTCTTTATTCGTATTTCCATTTTGTTCATACATCATTTTCTTGACTTTGTCAATATCTTTCTTTAGTTCTTTGAACATCTTTAAGGTCATTGTTTTAGTTGTGGAGTATCCCCCAGGTCTTCTTTCTGACAGTTTCTCTTGTCTTCCCTCTGCATTGTCCATATGTTCTTTATCTCTGTATGACTTGTGATTTTTTTGTTGTTGTTGAAAACTGAATATTTAAATCTAATGACGTGTTCTTACATTCATTCCAGGTTTATCTCTGTGCCAAAGGTCAGCCTATGGTGTAAAGTTAAAGTCTTGGTTTTCTCAGTTCTTTTCTGAGTCTGCATATTCCTGGGTATGCATGGTAAATTTTTACTTTCTCTCTTGTATGACGTTGCTTGGAATGTCATAGTCTTTGAAGTCTGTCTACCAAAAAAAGAAAAAGAGGAAAATTAAAAGAGAAAAATGAAGGTGCGGGCTCTTTACATCCCCTGGCTGTCACTTCAGCCAGAGGTGTAGGGGATTGCAATAATGAAAAGAGGTACAATAACAATGGCCACTGCCTCTTTGCACTTTACTGCCAGCATTGACAATCAGCAGTCAGAGCACAGATCTGATACTTGGAAGGCAGAGTCCTTATTGCCCACTCTGGCTCCTGCAAGCTGTGTGTAAGCAGCTCTGGGAACATATGTATGCACAGCTGCGTGTCACAGGGTGGAAAGGTGGGGAGAGGGATAGCTTCTACTGTGTTAGGAGCTGAAATTGCATTTTTGCCATCAAAGACTTCCCCTGGTGCAAGCTTTCAGGAGACTCCAGAGTTCCAAAACAGTTACATCGGACGATTCACCTAGTGCAACTGTAGAGACATTTCTGGTGTTTCCTGCTTCATCATCTTCCAAGAATCCTCTCTGAAGCCCTTTTTTATTTTGTTTTTGTAAGCCTATGAAATTTAACAAATATTTCCAGTTGACCACAGAAGAGGATTAATTGGGAAAGGGCGCTTTTGTTTTCCTCCTCTCCTTGGGATGCAGCTTTGCAGATCTTTCCTCAGATTCATTCTTCTTTTCTTTGTTATTTATTCTCTTCTTCCTTCTCTCAAATCCAAGCTATGGCCATCCATCCCCGAGGATGAGATCAGTCTTTAAAAGTTTGGGGAAAAAAGATGGAGACAGCTTTAAACTCATTATAGGTGTACAATTATTTCACCATTTTTGGTTTTATGAATTTTTTTATTGGGAAGCCACCTAGCATGAATGCTGAGGATGAGTATTCCTTTTGGACAGTTTTTGCCAGCACTCTGTACTCATCAGCATGTTACACGAATTCTCTGTGCTTCAGTTTCATCATTCATGAAGCTGAGATAATCATAGTATGGAAGTCATATGATTGTCACAAAGCAAAATTAACTTCAAGTGCCCAAAGCACATCTATCATAAATAATCATTCAAAACACTGGAATGCTTCCTCTGAATAGTTTCCAATGACAGTGATAGTTCCTCACTGTCGGCTGGACATTATATTCATGCTCAGAACTCCTTAGATATACAAATGTTTAGCCCTTGTCCCTGATATTTTAATAAATACAGGTTAGAGTTATATTTTTCCCCTTAATTTTGATTCAGAATTGAAATTGGTTAATTTGGAAAGATTAGAGTCTACACAATATTATAATTAAGAGTGAGAACTGCTTTTAATTTTTCTTTTGACTGGGAAAACATGTTATTTTATAAAAAAATACATATTTGCATCATTTTTTATGGCTGCACAGTATTTCATGCTGGCATCATCTTGACTTTGACTGACATGCTAAGCATTTCTAAGGAGAGAGATATCCATTAAAAAGGACACAGAGTGTGCTTATCTCCTGGAGGCTGGACTTGGGGAGAGGATAATGTGACCCTTCAATATGCCCCTTGGGGAGGTAAGTCATAATTATACTAATCATCATCATCATCATAACAATGGTAGATGTATATTGATCACTTTTCATTAGACTTTCATTAAGTGTTTTTACATGTAATATCTCAGTTTACCATCACAGAAACCCCATGAGATCTATTTATTACTGCCATGAAACATATGAGGAAAGTGGGATACCACTCCTACTTTGAAACAACTAGTATATGTCAAAATTGAGATTCAGACTGAGATCTTTCAGTATTCAGAGCCTGATAGGACATCTTAGCTTGGTACCTTACTAGTTTTGGACCTTCTAATTTCTTTCATTCTAAATCTATGCTTACCAAGCAATCTTTGGAATGAGTGCAAGTCTACAGGAAGAGAGGTGCTCATCAGCATACATGCATTTGCGCTACTTGATGGTTACGTTCCTCATTGTAAGTTAGCAAATGGTCATGGTGTATTTACATGGGCTTCATAAGCTTAGTTCATGTGATCCCAGTGCCGAGAGCTGATAAATCAAGAATTTGAGCTTGTGAGTCTGAGGGCTAGACTGTGGACTGTGGTGAATTAAGTAGAGTATTTCCCCTGTGTGGATTTGTCTAGAAAGCTAACTAGACTTTTGCATACAACACTTTCGCAGCTCTTTATGAACATTTTTGGAACCCTATCACACGTAGAGCAATGCTTACTGCATTATTTATTTCATCAGGGGGATTAAACATGTTTACCAACAATCAATTTATATCCTTAGACAATGTTCCTTCTAAACCCAAAGTATTCCCTGTTGATGCGTTTACTAGTTAGGTTTGTATATCAATCTTCCTTTTGCAACTGGATGTCTTGCAAAATACACAGTTTTCAAAACTAAACTCATTATTTCCTTCTCCAGCCCCTAACAATATTGACTTCCCCATAGTCCCTCTTTAAGGTAATGACACTGTAATTCTCCAACACATCCAATCTAGACCCTGAAACTCAACTGAAGTCCTCTTTCCTTCCCTCACTGTCTTAGGTAGTCTCTAAATCCTGTCTCATTTTCATCATAACTATAAGAACTTAACATGGCTTAGTGGTTAAGATATGGTTTCTACAGTTAGGGCTGAATTATGGATCTACCACTTTTTAGCCCTGTTCTTTGAGCAAGCTACTTAACTTGCTGGTGTGTTGCTTTTTCACCTGCAAAATAGGGAAGACTATAATAATAGAACCTACCTCATTAATCTAGCACAAATTAAATGAATTAGTATACGAGAAAATTTTACAGAGCCTGGAACATAGCATGTGCTCCCCTATCTTTTGGTTTCAGCCACAGGTGAAGGCTCCTGATTGGTCTCTGTCTCTAGTTTCACTCATTTACCTTCCATATTCTTTATTATTGTCAGAGGGCTCAATTCATCAGTGATACCGTATTGTAATCCAGATAAATTCCCTATTCATTTACATGGCAATTGACATGTCCTCAGATTTGGGATTCATGTTTCACACTAACCCTTTTATTTTATAACCCATCAATTCTGAGCAATAATTTGAGGTCATATCATTTCTTTAATTATGCTTTATTGAGATTTTTAAAGGGTAAATTTCTTTGAATAAAAGTAAGTCAAGAAGCAAAAAAATGATTGTTTAAATGCTTTATGTTACCAATACGTACCGATTCTTCACCACTGCCATTATCATCATCATCTCTATGTGTGTATATATATATATCTGTATATCTGTATTATCCATATCTGTATTCCTATCCATATTCATATCCATCTATATCTATATAGCTCTCATACATTTCCTTGATTGTGTGTGTGCATGTGTGCGCGTGTGCAAGGGAGGTGTCAATTTAGAATGCTTTTGTTTGTTCTGATCAGTACCTGGCATCTTTGAATTCCAAGACAATTGCAGAAGACAAAACCTGGGAAAAAATGGAATTTATGGTTAAGCCACCACATAGTATGTTTCTGACCCATATCTTTGTAAAATATAAGCCACTGAAATTAGCTGCATTTCTGGTTAGAAATGACAAATATTAAGACCTTTATTTTTCTGGGCTCTTTACCATCACTAATGTAGGTAGTGAGGGCAAGAATATGAGAGGAAGTGGAAAAATGGAGTTACTACAAATCTCAATAGGGATGTACTATCAACAGTGTTCTGCCAGGAGGAGGTACTGACTGAGGGCTTGTTGCCATCTAATACTTCTCAATAGACTGGTGGGCAGACTTCTAGGATGGCCTGAATGATCCCCACTTTCAGTTGGTCATGTCTTGTGTAATCCCTTTCCCTTGGATAGGGGCAGGACCTAGTGGCTTAGTTATAACACAAAGCGTATGACACAGACTGAGACTCTCATCTTGCTGGAAATATCTAGACTTCTTGCTCTGAGGAGGCCAGCTGTCGCATCGTGCTACACATTGTAAGAAACTGAGTGTAGCCTTGGTCCACAGCCAGGGAAGAATTGAGCCCCTTCGTGTCATAGCCCATATCTCCTGTGAACAGCCATGTAAATGAGTTTGGAAACTTTTTCTTCCTTAGTTGAGCCTTGAGATAAACATTGCTCTGGCCATTGCCTTGACTGAAGGCTGTGAGAAGCACTGAACCAGAGGACCCGGCTAAGCTGCACCTGAATTCCTAGCCACAGAACTGTGAGATAATAACTATTCTTGTTTTAAGTCAGTACACTTTTCAAGTAATTTGTTAAGTGTATGTACCAATAAATTAGCTACCAGAATTCTCATGACTGTATATAACACACATACAAAACTCTCCCTTTATTTTGAAAGGGTATAAAGTCTGACTACTAATCATTCATTCAGATGTAAGGACTAGTGCTTCTGTTACCTGGCAGGGTTCGGTGGTCAGATAAGAAGAAGCTTCTTCTTGCTTATCGCACATCACTCTTGATTATTTACTATTTCACGAGATCTCCAGGTTTTCAGAAATTGATTGTCCAGGACTCAGATCACTCCAGACCTCTCCCTTACCTTACTTAATACTTGGCATGTGGTTGGTGCTGAATGCATATTTATGGGGAGAAAGAAGGAAGAAAGGATATGGGAAAACAAGTAGTGCTAGATAGAAGGAGATTTAATAAACAGGAAAAATGTACACTTGTGATTGGCAATGCACAGTTTATACATCAATTAATGGCCTCAGTCATTTTGGAGGCTAGAGAAACCAAGATGGGTGAAGCCAGAGAGACACTTTGCACTTATTTTTTCTTAACATATATTTGAGGTTTCTTTACACTGGGTTCTGTTTGATGTGTGTTATATTTAACATGTCATGGAATCTTTTCAATGTGGCTGTGAGGTAGGCACTCATAAACCTTGAAAGTGTTCATAATTAACCTAGAGTCCTATTTCAGTGGAGACCATCATTTTTCCAAGGAATAGAGCTGACCTCTGTAGGGCGTGTGGTCATCCCTTCTCTCTACCTCCCTCAGTCAGTCGTCTCTCCTCTAGGAAATGACGTTTCTGTCCAGTGCTTCTTCGAATGGCAATTTGCTGAGCCTCCTGCCAGTTCCCTGTGTCGCTATGACCTCCACACTTGGTTCCCTGGAATGAATAGGAAGCCAGAGTGGAGCTGGGTTTGGGAGATGGCAGATTTTGGGAGTGCATTAGTTATTTAGGGTTGGCATAATAAAATACTGCAGACTGGTTGGTTTAAATGATAGGAATACATTTTCTCACAGTTCTGGGAGCTAGAAGTTCATGATTAAGGTGCCCCTGGGATTTGTTTCTGGTGAGATCGCTCTCCTTGGCCTGCAAGTGGCTGCCTTTTGCTGCGTGCTCCCATGACCTTCTCTGTGCTCATGCACACTCCAGCTGTCTCCTCCTCTCATAGGACATTAGTCCTATTGGATTGGGCCGCACCCTTATGAAGTAATTTAACCTTACTTACCTCCCTAAAGGCTCATCTCCAAATATAGTCACATTGAAGGCTTCAACATATGAATTTTGGGGGAACACAATTCAGTCCATCATAAGGAGCGTGGTGGACATTTTAGTGAGTGAAAACATAGGCAGAGTTAGGTCCAAGGCAGTTAGGCCTGGAGACAAAATCAGGAAGAAGAATGTTTATTAAATAAGCAAACATTCACAATGTAGTTTTGTGGTTCTTGAGGATAGATGTAAGTGAAAATTATTGAAAGGGAGATTTGCATTCAAAATAAAGGCTTTCAGTAATTAGTGCTATCCAACAAAAATAGGTGGTTACTGGGAGATCCTAAGATAGTTCCTGGGTTGGGTAATCCTCCATTCATTGCAGATATTTAACAAGAGCTAAGGAACTCTATGAGATAGGTGATAGGATTTCTGTATTGAGTGGAAGATTCATAAGTTTCATTTATAATTGCATTTCCTTGGAGGCCTATGCTTCAGCTGAGCTGGTATTATAGTGTTGATATAAATAATGCCCTAGCGGGTTAATTCTGCCTGATGGGTGCTTTTCTGAGCTCTAGCAGACTTATCAGAAGATGACTGGAGATTAAATGTGTCTCTGTCCATGCACACACACATGCACACACTTTTTAGAATCTTTATATTTGCCCTCCCTATATCCTTTTTATTTTACTTGTCTCCCAATTTGTGGAATTGTCCTCAGCCATTTTTTATTATAATCTCCTGTGATGGTTAATTTTATGTGCCAACTTGCCTGATCTACAGGGTACCCAGATAGTTGGTTAAACTTTTTTATGGGTGTTTCTATAAGAGTATTTTTGGATGAAATCAAAATTAAAATCAGTGAACCCTGGGTAAAGCAGATTATTTTTCATAATGTGAGTGGGCCTTGTCCAGTCAGTTGAAGGCATTAATAGAATGAAAGGCCTGGCTTCCCTGAGCCAGAGAGAATTCTTTAACAGATAGCTTTCTGTACTATTGGCTTTCCGGTCTCCTGGGTCTACAGCCTGCTGGCCCACATTGCATATTTTGGACTTTTTACTCTCCTTAATATCATGAACCAATTCTTATCTTAAATCATATATATTACCTGTCGCTATCTCTCTCTATATTTATACCTACCTTATTGGTTCTATTTCTCTCAATAAACCTCTTTCATAAATGTTTCTTGTAGGTAAGAGGTTAGCTCTCAAATTTGTGGAGGATTTACCTCTTCTTTTGAAAATAGTTGTAGTTCAATACTCTTCAAAACCTTTAAGACCCAGGTTTATAGTTCATTCTTCTCTCCTCTTGAGGCAGTGATGAAGCATGATCATTAGATGCTGAGAGATTTGGGTCTTAATCTTGCCTACCCCACTACTCAGGGTGTAACTTTTCTAGCCTCTGTGACCTCCTGTCTAACACTTTTCTCAAAGGGTTGTTGTCAAGTTTGAATGAGTTAATATATATGAAAGGACTTTGTGAGCTCAATTAGCCTTCTGTTGTTTCGTTAGAATGCTGTAATATTTGCTTTCTCCTCTTCCTTTCTTATTCTTGAAGGGCTGCCAATCCTTGGAAGAAGGGGAAGGGCTGCCAGTTCCTGGGAAAAGTAAAATCTCTTAAGACCAATCTCAACAATATCTTCGGGGTCAGATTGTACCACTTGTTTGCTTGATGTTGCTTCTTGACTTCACTCTGAGTAGCCAATTCCTGGCACTGTTTTAGGGAATAAGGAGGAAAGATTTGGCCATCTTCTGGACAAACTGTCCTCAAGGGCAAGTATGTTTATTTTCCTGGACCATGATCTTTGGAGCGATTCTCAAGAAGGGGAAAATCCTCTTTATTGAAGGGTAGTTTTCAAGATCCAAAGGACAAAACTGAAGTGCATGAAGGACAAGCAATAGGATTCATATTGGAGAATAAAAAGTCAGATGTGGAAATTATCTTCTAATTATATTATCTTTTCTTGGCCACAAATAAGGCCACTTTTGGTACTGGATATGTCACCTGTATTCATATAACTTCTCTTGTCTGAAAATAATCCTGTTTCATCTTCTGTTTTCCATCAGAAAGTCTTTTCTTTGAAAGACCCATCTTGCAAATGTAGGCAAAAAGAAAATAGTCTGAGAGATACTGACGAGTGCAGAGAAGGGAGAGAACAAAGTACATAATCAGTGTTGGGAGGGTTTCAAACAGACGGTCCCATCAGGAGAATTGCAGAAGAGAGCTCTCAATAAAACATACATTTCCCAACTGGGTCACTGGGGATGATGATTAGTAAGAACACTGCTTCTACGCCTAGCTTCTGGAACCAGTGTATTTTATCTACTGGAGAACATGACACCATATGCTGTTGAATTAAGGTATAAGCCACATCTTTTTTCATCGGCAAAACCTGATGAAACAGCAAAACTCTGAGCTCTCAATAAAGAAGTAGGAAGGTATATTTATGATGATTTATGAAAGCATTATGATTTCTTTTCTTCCCTAGCCCCTTTTATCTGAGCAAATGGCATCATATCCACTCAGTAGCTCAAGCCAGAAACCTGGGGGAAAGTCTCGATTCTTCTTTTCCTTCATCACCCATAACCAATCCTTTTCCAATATAACATGGGTAGGGATTAGTGAAACTGCTTTGTCCTAATAAGAAATATTCAACCATTCTCAGTGGCCCTCAGACTGTGGAAGGATACATCTCGGAGAGGACTAGGTCCGCATAACAGGACTTGTCCAACCTCCATGATGAAAAGACACTTTTCTATTTTCTATGATGTATATCTTCATTGATCCTATTGGGTTTTTAAACCCTGTTTAATGTTGGTAATAACCAATACCACTGGACAAATATGCATTCCTGGGTGGAATCATTGTTGGAGATATCTTAATTCAAGATATCTTCAAGGCAGTCCAGGCATTTGAGTTTGAAAAGTAGCTAGAATTATGAGCATTAGCCTTCATCTTACCATTGAAACACAGTAATCTTAATTTTGTCACCTGTACTCTGCAGTGATTAATCATTCGTTTGGACCTTGACACAAACCTCCTAAAGCTCAATCAAAGATAGCATTACATCTCATGTATAAAAATCTGTTTGATTTCTTTCAATTATGTCATTTCCATGTACTTTGTAATGGCTGACATCCATTTGTCCCCTCTGTGCAAAAACATAAAAATTAATTTCAGTCAATGAAATTCAATTTGTCTTGAAAATAATTCTGTAAAAAATAATAATCTGTGTAGCATTCTAATCTCCTTCTCCAACGCTATGCTGAGCCTGGGCAGCATTATCTGGTATTGCTCTAGTATTATAAGAGGATAAATGGGAAATTAATGCTTCTGGTAAGGCAACTATTAATGATAATAGAAAGTAATTAAAATCCCAAAGTAGAACCTGGAGGAAATTTGCTCCAATCCAGAGCAAATCAAAATGGTATTTTGGTTTAACTTGCTGTGATAGATGGTATTATTACTTCACAGTTACTCATTCCTTCCCTGCCTCGGCTCTGAGTTCTCTTTCTTGGTTGCTCTATTTGCCCAGTTATAATAAAACTGGTCATGGGGGGGCACCTGTGGATCACCCAGTGCTTTAATCTCGTATTCCTCTATGTAACAGCAATCTTAACCTTCTTAGGGTAATCAGGGTCCATTACCCCCTCCAGTAAGGAAATCCTTTTCTTTGCCTGCTATGTACAGGCATGAGGAGCCCAAGGTGGTAAGAGGCTTTAAGGTGGGTGAGATAGACCCTGTGCACCCTGTGAAAGTCTTCCACCTTCTAGGATGAGAAGTTACCCTCAAAGAGTCAAGATTTGTGAGGAAGAGAAAGCATATGTTTCTGAACTGGGTCACTGGGGATGATGATTAGTAAGAGCACTGCTTCTACGCCTAGCTTCCTAGACCAGTGTATTTTACCTACAGGAGAATATGACACCAGATGCTGTTGAATTACGGTATAAGCCGCGTGTTTTCAGGATATCATCTCTAAACTGGTGTATTAGCTTCGTCTTCAAGACACGATCCCATCGTTCCGTTCCATCAGGGTAGCAGCTACCAAAGGATCAGAACCGACTGCTAAAAGTATCTTATGCCTACAGCTCCATCCATCCCATTTCAAAGCAGTTCCTTGCTCTATAAAAATGTCACATGTCAGCATATCAGTCACTCTATGAACCTCCAGATAATCAGTGGTGTTTATGTAAAAAAGTACATTTTCTGCCATGATGTCTGATACTACCTATACTGAACAGAGTTCTCTCCTCATCATGTGGTTAAATTTGAATGACAACGAGTGATAACCTCTCTCTTCTCCTGATCCTTTTCAGTCACAAAATAATACCTCGCTTCCAAGCACAGCATGCAGGGCACTTGCTGGTGAAATGGAGTGTTTCAGTGCTCCTGCTGGTAGGGGATGGCCAATTTGCTCTGCTCGTCAGTGGAGGTGGGGGAGTATTTGTTGCTGGTTCTCCTGGCAGATACTTGGTTTACCAGTCAGCAGGGTCAGTGCAGAATACAAGAAATTATAGGCTACGTGTTCTTTAAATACCTTCAGGCTGCGGTGACTGAACAGCACTGCCACAGAGTGTCTAGGAGTAGTATGACTCCCTTGCTACAGTGTATTTGTAATTTATTTTGTGGTGTAAGTCTTTTACTTTATTTATTTTGTTGTTTGATGACTTATTTTTGTTTGTTTTGAAATGAACTTTTTTTGCCAGCAATGAGCTGGAAAAGCAAAAAAAGTGCCTATTTGACAAGGAATTAAGCACTAGGTTTTCATTTCTCTAGAAACCTCATGGGGATTGTGGAACTCGCTCAACATATTGTTAACATTTAGCCATCCACCAAGAAGGTCATCATGATGTTACTGACTGCAGACTCTGGCTAGACACGACAAACTGACACTTGCAACTGCAGATGGTGCAACACGGCTTTTATTGAGATCGGTTGAGTATTTTCCTTGCTTTTGATTTTGTTTTCTTGTATATACACCCTATCCCCACCTACCCCTCCCCAAAAATGAAAGCATAGCTGTTCATGTGTTGGCTTCCTTAGAAAGAAATGACCTTTTCAATCAAATGATATCATTTTATCTTCCAAGTAAAACAAGAATCAGGTAAGATCATCCCAATATTGCTCAATTATTTGTTTATTCAGAACATCAGAGTGAAGCTTTGGCGATTTCATTCTGTCAAAAATGACACAGCTGTCATTGTAAATGCTACTGAAAATACAATTAAAGGAAAATTAATGTTTGTGATGAAAATATGAAAACAATTATTGATGGAACTTAACATCATACATATGCAATGTTCTTGGTGAATTAAGAAATCTGTGGATCAACAGGAAATATAAAATTGTCATTGGGTCCATATAATCATAACTGCATCCAAACAAGCTTAAATATTCTACTGCAATGGACTTAGTGTTTCCTCCCCAGATTTGCATGTTGCACTCCTAACCCCCAGTGTGATAGCATTAGGAGGTGGGAGCTTTGATAGGTGATTGGGTCATGAGGGTGGAGGCTTCATGAATGGGGTTGGTGTCTTTTTCCCTCCAGGTGAAGATACAGTGAGAAAGATGGCGGTCTGCAACCCAGAAGAGGTTCTTGCCAGAACCTGCCCATGCTCACACCTGGATCTCAAACTTCTAGTCTCCAGAACTGTGAGCAAACAAATTTCTGTTGTTTATAAGCTACCCAGTTTATGGTATTTTGTTATTGTAGCCTGAACAGATGAAGACATCTACTAATCAAAATAGAAGCTCTAGTTGTTAAAATTTACCACAACATTACCTTTTGCATTTAGAGTAAATAGACTATGGCTTTGTTTTGGGGACAAAGTGAAAGGAAAATACAAAAAAGATTTTAGCATCATAATACAGAGAGGTTTGCTCTTTGCCTCTCCTCAAGAACTGAATTTTCAGAAATGTTCAAGCTTTTGAAAATGAATCACAAGTCATCCTAGGTGACTTTGCTCATGCTTCAGTCATTTCCATTTCCCTGCTTCATCTTGCAGTGTGTGTGACTCACAATAACAAGTATGATTCTAAGATTTATTTTTATCATTATTTTTTTTGTAAAACATGTTCCCTAAAGTTAACCAACTTCTTTACTTGTGCTTACTCAAGGGTATTTGAGACCCGTTCTGGTTTTCACCCTCTCTGTGATTTTGGTATATAATCCTTATAAAAACACAAGACAAATTAGTAACTTCATAAGGCTGAGCTCAAAATGGCAGGATGGATATCAGTGGGTAAAGATTCATTGAATGCCGGCTCAATGTGAGTCATCAGGATAATCGGGTGCTGATGTGGACGCTTGTCAGGGTTTCTGAATGAAACCATGAGGAAATGGGGGAGACTGAAAGGCGCACAAGAGCGGCAGTGTGAGGTTTACGGTAAGATCGAGGCCAGGCCCCCCGTGCCGTGTGTGTCGGGGGGACTCTTACCGAACAGCTCTACTCGCCCAGGGCGTAGTGGTGACTCATGAACCAAGGAGATGGTAGCAACAGATGTGTCCCTTTCCCAGTAAAGCTTGACCCAAAAGGAGTTGGGATGGTGCGTCTTTGATGTGAAGATCCCCGGATTTGCGCCTTAGGAGATTTGATTCTGTAGCCATTAAAAAAAAAAAAACTAAAATATGGCAATGATTGCAGGAAACAACGTGTGAGAGGCATGAGTGTGCACGGGGCTTGCCACCTGATTCGTGGCCATGTACCGTTTACAAGCTGAGTGTGAGCAGGTGGGAAATGGAGTCCAGACGCGTCTATACTTTGGTGTAGTGGAAACAGCACAGATTTTGGTGTGAGAAGCCCGGCGGGCCGTTTGAGTCTGGTTTGCCATTTAGCATCAACTGTCTCTCTCTTTATAGTTTGCCGCAGATTTTTCAATATGCACAATAGTTACACCATGAACACTTGTGCCCCTTGCTTTAATCACGTAACAGTTAAATATTTCCACATCTGTCTGTGTAGACTTACCTCATCCCCTCTGGTGGTAGTACACACAGAATTCTATCGTATGAATACACTTTAATCAGTCCTCTATGGGCAGATTATTAGAATTGTTTCCAGCTTCCTGCTGAAGTTTACATTCCAGTTGGTTCATTTTGTCACATGTTTATATGTATATACATAGGGCAAATTCCTAGAAATGGAATTATTGACTAAATAGGGAAGCCCATACTTTTGGAAGATACGGCACAGTTATCCTCTCAGTGCTGGCAAGGGTCTAGACTAACAAGATGGTGGGGATGTAAATTAGTGTCCTTTTACATTATTTATAAATTATAATCCCCTACAATAAATTCTCTTATAAAGTTACCTGTTTGTACATCTCCTAAATAGCTTACCTTGGACAAGTCCTATAGAAAGACAAATAGCTGAAATTTACATACCTGACTGGTGTTTTACTGAAGTGTTTTAAGACATTTGTTTTGTTCTGGGTGAGTATTTATTTGGTTCTGTCTTTTTTTTTAGTAATGCGGATCCAGGGGAACCTGGGGGCTCTTACTTAGCTGGACATGTGCCCTCAATGAGCAGCTTGGAAACAGTCTTCTGAGTGAATCCTGTCCCTGGGCCAGCTTTCCTCACCTCATTTCCAGTACATTCAGGCACTCATTCTAACCCGTCTCCTCAGTTCCCACAAAAGCTTATTTGCCAGCCTTTGGCTTGCGGGTCTCCCGGGCGCATTGTTCGGTGTGCTGCAGAGAACATGGGAAAGTTGAATTCAAGGCAACTGCTGGGGAGAAACTATACCAAGCTGATTGCTGCGTATTTGCACAAAGATCAGCCAAGAGAAATGGTATTCGGTGAGGGTTGCTTGCGACACACTAGACTGCCCTCTTTTTCAGATATCCTTAAACATATCCCTGGATCACAGAGGTAACCAGAGAATTTTGCCCAAGACTGAAAAGATGTGTTTTAAACTGAATTTCATTTTGCTGTAATATCTGTTTAGCCTATTTTGATATAATAAGAAATAGCCGTCTGAATAGTGGGGTTTATCCTTAGTAAGGATGTGGTGTAGGTCATCATTTTTATCACATCACAATATTTCTTTTATTTTCTCCCCTTCCTTCCTTCCTTTCTTCCTTAGAATCCCTAGAAAGGATTCCTATAGGATATTAGTATCAAGGAAAGTTGCAATTTTCCAGAGCCATTAGCTTATTTTTATTTCATAGATGTTTCAAATCTTGTAACAGAAGTTTTCTATTTCTGTGTTGCTCGCTAGAAAGCTTAGAGCTAAATTTGTCATTCACTCACACTAGGTTTTGCTTATCAAGCAAATTCTTCCAGGGCTTCAGGAGCACAAAGCTCCATCTTTTCCCATTTAATGAAGTTTACTCATTAGAAAGCCTGTTGTTTTATGGGTATTTACAATCCCCTGATTCTTAACTCTCTTGCCTACCCAGGGCCCTTGAGAGAAGCATGACAGTGCCACCTAAGATTTCAGTCACTCGTATGCTAAGATACGCATATCTGTTTCCAATTCAAATCTTTCCTTTTTTGATCCCTCTTTAGATTTCCTTAGGGTAGTTTGTGCCCCCTTCTAAGGGTTCCACAAAACTACCTATTCCAAACTTTAAAAGAAACTTCCATGTCTTTTTAAGATAAGAAGTGTTTTGGGGTCATTAGCTAATCTTTACTCAGCTTTAACTTTAATGGAATTTGGTTTTCTTCCAAGTATGTGCAAGCCAAGTTATGCCTGTGTGATGAGAGTTATACAAATAATCAGATGTTAATTTTCTCTTACATTTTGTAGATGCCATTTTTTTCTTTTATTGCTTTTGCCGAAGTCTGTTTCCCCCCAGATCAGTCCACCTGTTCCTAAAGAATGATTCTAATTGGAACAAACTGGTATGTTCTATTGTTAGTTTTACCCCAATAGTTATGTAAGCCATTATAATATGCTCTCTTGTGCTTTTAATTAGCTTCACTTTGTCCCTGTCCTTGTATGTGATCTTTCTTTATCCTTTCCTTTAATATTTACAATCCTGACAGCTTTTAACATACTTTACAAGTTGCCCCCAAATCTTTGGAAATCTGTGGGAAAAATGCTAAGCACACAAACTAATGTTTATGGGAAGTCACCACATGGAAGAATACTATTTTTCAGAGATGTATTATATCTTCATTGTAACAAATACTAGCCTAAATTTCTCACACAAATTTTCTAGAGCTTCTGGACTGCAATTTTCTGGGTTCTGAGATACATGAAGAGTAAATGTAATACAACTTTATTTCATTCAAGGGTGAGACAATTTTCAAGTCAAAATATGCACAATTAAAATAGGTACAATTTTGGAGACAGACATTTAATCTTGTCAGATTCTGACTGGGACAGAATCGATTAATTGGGAAAGAAAATAACATCACTGTGGAGTTCCTATAAAATGTGTAAACAAGTATCTCATCTTTAGCCGAATATGTATACTGATGCTAAGAAGCTCTAGATCAGATTGAAAGACCCATACATAGGTGAGTCAATAAGGATTTATTTTAGTTATGATCTGCAAATTGAATTTGGCATTGATAAACATGAAACAGAGAGAGAAAAGGCCCTGGTCCTGTAGCAAGCTTTGGAATCTTTATTGGTAGTAGCACTTTTCAAAGCAGCTTTGTAGATATACTGGAATGTTTATGACCAATTGTTATTTGCAGCACCTGAAGGGTTTTGGTGACAGGAAGGCTCTACCAAGCGAAGAACGGAGACAGATAATACCCACTGGTCGCATTGATCACAGATCACCCAAATTCCAGGAGTTCCTTTGTACATGGCTGATTATAAACTAGCAGAAGTTGTCAATAAAATAATCAAGTTTCATAGGGCAGAAACCTGGAAAGATAAAACACCCTGGCACAGACAGTAAACCAATACGTCCTCCATAATGAAGGCTTTCCTCAAACACCTGGGAAAGCTGATCACTTCAGTCTCCGTTCTCAGGGTATAGTGAACACATTTCTATTCATAGTATACAAAACTCATGATTATACCCACTTCTCTGACATGTCTCTTTTCCCCACTAGGCTATGATTCCTTGTGGCACTAGAGAACCCCACTGTGCCCAGATCCACTCAGATCCTGTTCACTCTCTCCATATCTCTGTACCAGCTTCTGTGTTTCTTTGCTTCCAAGGGCCTACCCCTGAGACCCTTGGTATTTGCAGCTGGTTTGTAGGCAGCAAGGACAGCCTGAAGTCCCTGAGAGTGTACAGATCTTCTGGGAGGGCTTTGCCAATGTCTGGTTTGTCTAGGAGTGTGCAAGACCAGCTGCCTTGCTCTGAACTGGGACCAGCTCTAGAACTTAGCCAGAGCTTGGCAGGATCGGGCTGCCGCTACTTGGAACATATTCATATGTAGAAACTTGACAAATACCCCGTGCCTGACTTTACTTTGGGTCAGTCTAATTACTGACACCAAATTTTGTGCTGAATTCACTGTGAGCAGCCGATGGAGAGGAGCTTTTCTCTTGTCATATTCAGGTGATTTGGCCTAACTGCTGTGCTGCAGGTATAAGAAGGGTGCTCTCAACAGTCTTTTTATAGTCAGATTGCTTGTTCACTTGGACTGGAACTCCTCTCTGGTTTGGCTGATGCATGTGAGCTGATGATACTTAACACAGAGGAGCACTAAGGAAATGCTTTCTGAAAAGCATTGTTCCTGAAAATAAATGTTCTACACACATGTGGTCATGGAAGTGAAGGGCAATGGGCTTATCTATGTCCCTTCTTATCTGGTTAGTCTGCTTAATTCTTTTTTAAGGGCTCTATAGTCCCTGCCATTTGAAGTCCAAGACTCTTGCATGGCATTCAAGGTCACCAGTGATGTGGGCCTGCTTTCCATCTCCAATGTCATTTTCCATCCCCCTTCCTTCATGCTCATCCTCCACCTTTACTATCAAATGCTGGATAGTCCCTGCCGGCATCACACCATTGCTCATCTTCATGTCTTTGCTCATGATCTTTCCCCTTCCTGGAATGAGCCCGCCTAACAAAGCCACCTTTAAGATCCATCCTGGTCACCGTTTCTCTTACATTATTAGGTGTCCTTGTCTAGGTACTCATAGCACCCTGGGCCTACATGTGTCGCTGGACTTACATATTTTAAAACTTAGTGGCTATTTTGTGGTTTTTCTTCACTATTGAAAGCTCCTTCACATTGCATCTTATTCCTCCTTGAATTCCCACTAGCAGGGCCAGGAATAGAGCAGACTCAATAAATGTTGGTTGAATGAATGATTTAATCACATAGATATTTATCTCTAGTATCATATAATTTTGCTAAATCTATCATATATTAAGTTATACAATGTTATCATTTCCATATCACATCAAGAGTGGGGCGGTAGCTAGGAGGAAGAGGATCAAGTGACCAATAAGCAGTGTTTAGATTCTCCAGTGAATTAAAAAACACACACACACATACCCTATTGGTTTTCTTTCTTTGAAGATCTTTGACTAATATATTCATTCATTTTCTCAACACACTACTTTTCTTAGTCCCTAGCATGTGTTCCTTTAAAATCCTTCCAGTACTTCCCAAAGTCTCCAAGTTATGTCCCAGCTTCAACGGTCTGATTCTTTTGTTACATTAATCTCCAGCACATCACTTAAATCCCCCATGTTTCAGTGTTTTCACCTGTCAGCTGTGTCTAACTTTATCCGCCCTGCCTCTCCTCTTACGTGACTGTGTATCTTTGTCACATCTTCTGACACTTTGCTAAGTTGCCCCTGGTCTTGCTTTGAACATCTGGATTTATAGTCAGAGATGGGATGCTGAAGCTTGGGTCTATTTAGAGCCACCTCTGCCTGTCTAGTTACAATGTAACTTTGTAATTCATAGGTGAATTTAGGAAGTAACCTGTGTGTACCTTTCTTTCTTTCTTTCTTTATTTATTTATTTTTTAAATAATTATTTTTTATTGAAGGGTAGTTGATGCACAGTATTACATCACATTAGTTTCAAGTGTACAACACAGTGGTAGAACATTTATATACATAATTCTAGGTTCCAGCTATCACCCTACCAGGCTATTACAATATCTTGACTATATTCCTTATGCTGTACATTACATCCCGGTTACTTATTTATTTTACCATTGGAAGTCTGTCCTTTTTTTTTTTTTTTTTTTTTTTCGTGAGGGCATCTCTCATATTTATTGATCAAATGGTTGTTAACGACAATAAAATTCTGTAGAGGGGAGTCAATGCTCAATGCACAATCATTAATCCACCCCAAGCCTAATTTTCGTCAGTCTCCAATCTTCTGAGGCATAACAAACAAGTTCTTACATGGAGAATGAATTCTTACATAATGAATAAGTTACATAGTGAACAGTACAAGGGCAGCCATCACAGAAACTTTCGGTTTTGCTCATGCATTATGAACTATGAACAGTCAGTACAAATATGAATACTCATTTGGTTTTTATACTTGATTTATATGTGGATACCACATTTCTCTCTTTATTATTATTATTTTTAATAAAATGCTGAAGTGGTAGGTAGATACAAGATAAAGGTAGAAAACATAGTTTAGTGTTGTAAGAGAGCAAATGTAGATGATCAGGTGTGTGCCTGTAGACTATGTGTTAATCCAAGCTAGACCAGGACAATAAAACATCCATGTATGCAGAAGATTTCTCTCAGAACAGGGGGGGGTGAGGTTCTAAGCCTCACCTCTGTTGATCCCCAATTTCTCACCTGATGGCCCCCCTGCAACTGTGCCTGTCTTAGGTTGTTCCTCCCTTGAGGAATCTTACCCGTCTCTGGCTAACCAGTCATCTTCCGGGGCCGTACAGGGAAATGTGAAGTTGGTAAGTGAGAGGGAAGCCTTATTGTTTGAAAAGGTTAGCTTTTTACTTCTTTGCATATCTATGCCCTGTGGCTTCTATGCCCAGCATTTGTCTTGAGGTATCTTTACCACTTGGAAGATTTATGATACTCGGTAAATTTGATATGAGGCACGAATTCTATTTAAGGGTTGTAATTAGGAAGGAAGAAGAAAAGCTATAGAAGTAGCAGGCGGAAGAAAACATGGGAAGATTGATTATTTCTTTGACATATCTTCTTGTAGAGTAACTTCAGCATGTATAGGTTTTAAGCTACTACTTAAATTGCACACACACATTAACATAATAGGAGTATAGTTACATAACCAAAGCATATCTGTAATTACCAGCCATCTGCAGTGAAACCAAGAAAACCATTAAGGCACCTTAGGCCTTTGTGAAAACTTATCTATGATATGGTGGATATTGTCCAACTGAACTTGAACAGTCTGAGAGAAATCAGACAAATTAAAACAACCCATTCCTGGGGACTGTTCACATGCCATATGTTCTTTTAACAATAAATAGTTTGTAGTTGTAAGACTTTGGAGCGCTACAATTTGCACTTCTCCAAATTCTTGGTTGAGTTCCAACAGTATAGATCCAGTCAAATTTGTTGTTTTACTGTATGCACAGGCCAGCTTAGATATCTCCTTCCTCATTCCCATGGCAAGTCCAGGAACTGGTGGGATGAGGGCATCTACAGCTGTAGCAGTGCGTGGATCTTTGTTGGGGTTTTTTGATGATCATCTTCTGGCATGAGTCTTCCAGAGAGTGCAGATGTTGGAAGTTCTTTTTCATATCGTATCTTAGTTCATTTTCGGGGTAGCCCAATTAGGCTTTGATCCTCTGTCTGTATAAACACAAACAGACCCTTTGCCTACACTTTTATATGCCCTTTATAACCTTGTGTAGAACTCGTTGGAGGTTACCACACAGGAACTGTCCTTTTTTTTTTTTTTTTTTGCTTTGTTATTGGTATCACTAATCTACACTTACATGACGAATATTATGTTTACTAGGCTCTCCCCTATACCAGGTCTCCCCTATAAACCCCTTTACAGTCACTATCCATCAGCATAGCAAAATGTTGTAGAATCACTACTTGCCTTCTCTGTGTTGTACAGCCCTCCCTTTTCTCCTACCCCCCCATGCGTGTTAATCTTAATACCCCCCTACTTCTCCCCCCCTTATCCCTCCCTACCCACCCGTCCTCCCCAGTCCCTTTCCCTTTGGTACCTGTTAGTCCATTCTTGGGTTATGTGATTCCGCTGCTGTTTTGTTCCTTCAGTTTTTCCTTTGTTCTTATACTCCACAGATGAGTGAAATCATTTGGTATTTCTCTTTCTCCGCTTGACTTGTTTCACTGAGCATAATACCCTCCAGCTCCATCCATGTTGCTGCAAATGATTGGATTTGCCCTTTTCTTATGGCTGAGTAGTATTCCATTGTGTATATGTACCACATCTTCTTTATCCATTCATCTATTGATGGACATTTAGGTTGCTTCCAATTCTTGGCTATTGTAAATAGTGCTGCAATAAACATAGGGGTGCATCTGTCTTTCTCAAACTTGATTGCTGCGTTCTTAGGGTAAATTCCTAGGAGTGGAATTCCTGGGTCAAATGGTAAGTCTGTTTTGAGCATTTTGATGTACCTCCATACTGCTTTCCACAATGGTTGAACTAACTTACATTCCCACCAGCAGTGTAGGAGGGTTCCCCTTTCTCCACAGCCTCGCCAACATTTGTTGTTGTTTGTCTTTTGGATGGCACCCATCCTTACTGGTGTGAGGTGATACCTCATTGTAGTTTTAATTTGCATTTCTCTGATAATTAGCGATGTGGAGCATCTTTTCATGTGTCTGTTGGCCATCTGTATTTCTTTTTTGGATAACTGTCTGTTCAGTTCCTCTGCCCATTTTTTAATTGGGTTATTTGTTTTTTGTTTGTTGAAGCGTGTGAGCTCCTTATATATTCTGGACGTCAAGCCTTTATCGGATGTGTCATTTTCAAATATATTCTCCCATACTGTAGGGATCCTTCTTGTTCTATTGATGGTGTCTTTTGCTGTACAGAAGCTTTTCAGCTTAATATAGTTCCACTTACTCATTTTTGCTGTTGTTTTCCTAGCCCGGGGAGATATGTTCAAGAAGAGGTCACTCATGTTTATGTCTAAGAGGTTTTCGCCTATGTTTTCTTCCAAGAGTTTAATGGTTTCATGGCTTACATTCAGGTCTTTGATCCATTTTGAGTTTACTTTTGTATATGGGGTTAGACAATGGTCCAGTTTCATTCTCCTACATGTAGCTGTCCAGTTTTGCCAGCACCACCTGTTGAAGAGACTGTCATTTCGCCATTGTATGTCCATGGCTCCTTTATCAAATATTAATTGACCATATATGTCTGGGTTAATGTCTGGATTCTCTAGTCTGTTCCATTGGTCTGTGGCTCTGCTCTTGTGCCAGTACCAAATTGTCTTGATTACTATGGCTTTATAGTAGAGCTTGAAGTTGGGGAGTGAGATCCCCCCTACTTTATTCTTCTTTCTCAGGATTGCTTTGGCTATTCGGGGTCTTTGGTGTTTCCATATGAATTTTTGAATTATTTGTTCCAGTTCATTGAAGAATGTTGCTGGTAGTTTCATAAGGATTGCATCAAATCTGTATATTGCTTTGGGCAGGATGGCCATTTTAACGATATTAATTCTTCCTAGCCACGAGCATGGGATGAGTTTCCATCTGTTAGTGTCCCCTTTAATTTCTCTTAAGAGTGACTTGTAGTTTTCAGAGTATAAGTCTTTCACTTCTTTGGTTAGGTTTATTCCTAGGTATTTTATTTTTTTTGATGCAATTGTGAATGGAGTTGTTTTCCTGATTTCTCTTTCTGTTGGTTCATTGTTAGTATATAGGAAAGCCACAGATTTCTGTGTGTTGATTTTGTATCCTGCAACTTTGCTGTATTCCGATATCAGTTCTAGTAGTTTTGGGGTGGAGTCTTTAGGGTTTTTTATGTACAGTATCATGTCATCTGCAAATAGTGACAGTTTAACTTCTTCTTTACCAATATGGATTCCTTGTATTTCTTTGTTTTGTCTGATTGCCATTGCTAGGACCTCCAGTACTATGTTAAATAACAGTGGAGAGAGTGGGCATCCCTGTCTAGTTCCCGATCTCAGCGGAAATGCTTTCAGCTTCTCGCTGTTCAATATAATGTTGGCTGTGGGTTTATCATAGATGGCCTTTATTATGTTGAGGTACTTGCCCTCTATTCCCATTTTGCTGAGAGTTTTTAACATGAATGGATGTTGAACTTTGTCAAATGCTTTTTCAGCATCTATGGAGATGATCATGTGGTTTTTGTCTTTCTTTTTGTTGATGTGGTGGATGATGTTGATGGACTTTTGAATGTTGTACCATCCTTGCATCCCTGGGATGAATCCCACTTGGTCATGGTGTATGATCCTTTTGATGTATTTTTGAATTCGGTTTGCTAATATTTTGTTGAGTATTTTTGCATCTACGTTCATCAGGGATATTGGTCTGTAGTTTTCTTTTTTGGTGGGGTCTTTGCCTGGTTTTGGTATTAGGGTGATGTTAGCTTCATAGAATGAGTTTGGGAGTGTCCCCTCCTCTATTTTTTGGAAAACTTTAAGGAGAATGGGTATTATGTCTTCCCTGTATGTCTGATAAAATTCCCGAGGTAAATCCATCTGGCCCGGGGGTTTTGTTCTTTGGTAGTTTTTTGATTACCGCTTCAATTTCGTTGCTGGTAATTGGTCTGTTTAGATTTTCTGTTTCTTCCTGGGTCAATCTTGGAAGGTTATATTTTTCTAGGAAGTTGTCCATTTCTCCTAGGTTTCCCAGCTTGTTAGCATATAGGTTTTCATAGTATTCTCCAATAATTCTTTGCATTTCCGTGGGGTCCGTCGTGATTTTTCCTTTCTCGTTTCTGATACTGTTGATTTGTGTTGACTCTCTTTTCTTCTTAATAAGTCTGGCTAAAGGCTTATCTATTTTGTTTATTTTCTCGAAGAACCAGCTCTTGGTTTCATTGATTTTTGCTATTGTTTTATTCTTCTCAATTTTATTTATTTCTTCTCTGATCTTTATTATGTCCCTCCTTCTGCTGACCTTAGGCCTCATCTGTTCTTCTTTTTCCAATTTTGATAATTTTGACATTAGACCATTCATTTGGGATTGCTCTTCCTTTTTTAAATATGGTTGGATTGCTATATACTTTCCTCTTAAGACTGCTTTTGCTGTGTCCCACAGAAGTTGGGGCTTAGTGTTATTGTTGTCATTTGTTTCCATATATTGCTGGATCTCCATTTTGATTTGGTCATTGATCCATTGATTATTTAGGAGCGTGTTGTTTAGCCTCCATGTGTTTGTGAGCCTCTTTGCTTTCTTTGTACAGTTTATTTCTAGTTTTATGCCTTTGTGGTCTGAAAAGTTGGTTGGTAGGATTTCAATCTTTTGGAATTTTCTGAGGCTCTTTTTGTGGCCTAGTATGTGGTCTATTCTGGAGAATGTTCCATGTGCACTTGAGAAGAATGTATATCCCGCTGCTTTTGGATGTAGAGTTCTATAGATGTCTATTAGGTCCATCTGCTCTACTGTGTTGTTCAGTGCTTCCGTGTCCTTACTTATTTTCTGCCCAGTGGATCTATCCTTTGGGGTGAGTGGTGTGTTGAAGTCTCCTAGAATGAATGCATTGCAGTCTATATCCCCCTTTAGTTCTGTTAGTATTTGTTTCACATATGCTGGTGCTCCTGTGTTGGGTGCATATATATTTAGAATGGTTATATCCTCTTGTTTGACTGAGCCCTTTATCATTATGTAGTGTCCTTCTTTATCTCTTGTTACTTTCTTTGTTTTGAAGTCTATTTTGTCTGATATTAGTACTGCAACCCCTGCTTTCTTCTCACTGTTGTTTGCTTGAAATATGTTTTTCCATCCCTTGACTTTTAGTCTGTACATGTCTTTGGGTTTGAGGTGAGTTTCTTGTAAGCAGCACATAGATGGGTCTTGCTTTTTTATCCATTCTGTTACTCTGTGTCTTTTGATTGGTGCATTCAACCCATTAACATTTAGGGTGACTATTGAAAGATATGTACTTATTGCCATTGCAGGCTTTAAATTCGTGGTTACCAAAGGTTCAAGGTTAGCCTCTTTAGTATCTTACTGCCTAACTTAGCTCGCTTATTGAGCTGTTATATACACTGTCTGGAGATTCTTTTCTTCTCTCCCTTCTTGTTCCTCCTCCTCGATTCTTCATATGTTGGGTGTTTTGTGCTGTGCTCTTTCTAGGAGTGCTCCCATCTAGAGCAGTCCCTGTAAGATGTTCTGTAGAGGTGGTTTGTGGAAAGCAAATTCCCTCAGCTTTTGTTTGTCTGGGAATTGTTTAATCCCACCGTCATATTTGAATGATAGTCGTGCTGGATACAGTATCCTTGGTTCAAGGCCCTTCTGTTTCATTGTATTAAATATATCATGCCATTCTCTTCTGGCCTGTAGGGTTTCTGTTGAGAAATCTGACGTTAGCCTGATGGGTTTCCCTTTATAGGTGACCTTTTTCTCTCTAGCTGCCTTTAACACTCTTTCCTTGTCCGTGATCTTTGCCATTTTAATTATTATGTGTCTTGGTGTTGCCCTTCTTGGATCCTTTCTGTTGGGGGTTCTGTGTATTTACGTGGTCTGTTCGATTACTTCCTCCCCCAGTGTGGGGAAGTTTTCAGCAATTATTTCTTCTAAGATACTTTCCATCTCTTTTCCTCTCTCTTCTTCTTCTGGGACCCCTATAATACGGATATTGTTCCTTTTGGATTGGTCACACAGTTCTCTTAATATTGTTTCATTCCTGGAGATCCTTTTGTCTCTCTCTATGTCAGCTTCTATGCGTTCCTGTTCTCTGATTTCAATTCCATCAATGGCCTCTTGCATTCTATCCATTCTGCTTATAAACCCTTCCAGAGTTTGTTTCATTTCTGCGATCTCCTTTCTGGCATCTGTGATCTCCCTCCGGACTTCATCCCATATCTCTTGCATATTTCTCTGCATCTCTGTCAGCATGTTTATGATTCTTATTTTGAATTCTTT
The DNA here is from genome assembly GCF_030020395.1 of Manis pentadactyla. Taxonomy (NCBI): domain Eukaryota; kingdom Metazoa; phylum Chordata; class Mammalia; order Pholidota; family Manidae; genus Manis; species Manis pentadactyla. The sequence continues at coordinate 10,213,209 of NC_080023.1, forward strand.
GTCAGGAAGACTGGTTAGGTCTGTCTCCTTCTCTGGTGTTGTCTCTGTGATCTTTGTCTGCCTGTAGCTTTGCCTTTTCATGGTGGTAGGAATAGTCTGCAGAACTGGGACGAGTGATGGCTGGAAGAACTTCCTTTCTTGTTGGTTTGTGGCCCTCCTCTCCTGGGAGAACAGCGGCCTCTAGTGGCTTGTGCTGCGCAGCTGCGCGCAGACAGGGCTTCTGCTTCCTGCCCGGCTGCTATGGAGTTAATCTCCGCTGTTGCTGTGGGCGTGGCCTGGCTCGGGCAGGTGCTCCAAAGTGGTGGAGTTGCGTTGGAGCAGGAGCGGCTGGGAGGCTATTTATCTCCATAAGGGGCCTCCCTGCTCCCTGCAGCCCAGGGGTTAGGGTGCCCAGAGATCCCCAGATTCCCTACCTCTGGATTAAGTGACCCGCCCTGCCCCTTTAAGACTTCCAAAAAGCACCCACCAAAACAAAACAACGCCCACCAAAAAGAAAAAAAAAGTTTTTAATTAAAAAAAAAAAAAAAAGGTGGTCGTTCGTTTTTCTTTATTCTCCGGTTCCAGCCTCAGGCCTCTGCTCACCGGTCTTTCTGCCCTGTTTCCCTAGTATTGGGGTCCCTATCCCTTTAAGACTTCCAAAAAGCGCTCGCCAAAACAAAACAGCAAAAAAGCAAAAAAAAATGGTCGCGCGCTTTTCTTATGCCCTCTGTCGCCCAGCCTCCAGTGCCCGCTCACTGTTCTTGCTGCCCTGTTTTCCTAGTATCCAGGGCCCTGCGCTCTGGCCCGGATGGCGGGGGCTGGGTGCTCGGCAGTCCTGGGCTCCGTCTCCCTCCCGCTCTGCCTGCTCTTCTCCCGCCGGGAGCTGGGGGGAGGGGCGCTCGGCTCCCGGGGGGCCGGGGCTTGTATCTTACCCCCTTCGCGAGGCACTGGGTTCTCTCAGGTGTGGATGTGGTCTGGATATTGTCCTGTGTCCTCTGGTCTTTATTCTAGGAAGGGTTGTCTTTGTTATATTTTCATAGATATATGTTGTTTTGGGAGGAGATTTCCGCTGCTCTACTCACGCCGCCATCTTCCGCCCCTCCTGTGTGTACCTTTCTTATTTGAAGAACTTTCATCAGTCCTAGTTTTGTGGAAAAATTAAAGGATTTTTGCCTCTTGCATGTCCCCATTTAATTAGGCTAGACCACAACTTCCTATGCTTTAGGAATTGTTGCCCAAGTGAAATATTCTCTTTTTTATTGCCTTTGACATTTGTTGCTATCAGATTCCTCTTTTTCATGCCGTGTATTTGATTTGACCTGGTTCTGAATCAATTGATTCAGAAGGGCCTCTGCCTTTGGAAATGGGATTGAATGCAAGCATTATGCTAACATATGCTGAAACTTAGAACTGCAAATTCAGGGGTAGAAAATGGTCTTGTACCTACTTCCCTCATTTAGAGGATTGGAGGCATGAGACTTCAGTTTAATAAAATGTGGTGTGTTTGCAGCTGGGGCTGGAGCAAAATCAAGATACATTAGGAGAAATTGACATTAAAAGTACAATATAACAGATGGATGAAAAAATGAATTCTTATCAAGAAGATCCATTAGTGTTCTGCAGCCAGGCAGAGGAGAACAATGACCCAGAACAAACCAAGAAGAATGATGCTCGACTTGTGTTTGCTTGTTCTAAAGGGTGACCCATATTTATAATCTTTAATTAGAAATACATTTGCCTCTGGTTGATTGGATGCATTTTTCAACTATTGTTATTTTTCTTTTTTGTTGGGCTGAGGAAGTGGGTGATGGAGATGATTTGGTGCAAAGGATTTGGTCCATCAAATTAGATTAAATAAAAAGAAAGAAAATAAGCCTGGTGGAGTATAACCCTGCCTAAATGGTGGAGTTCTTTCCAAAGGAAGAGAATTAATCTCCAAGTTAGGAAGATCTAAGCAACTCCATCATCAATTGTTCACCTCAAGTAACCGTGGGTAACGTTGGCATCAATATGTAAAAGCAGGTCTGATTCAGACCTTGTATTTTAACCTCAAATTCTCTTTATTCTTTATATCAAGCTTCCTTTCTAGTCCTTAATTGATCACTAAAATTAATAAGTACTTATTTTTTAATGGGAAGAAAACAGAAAGGAGAAAGAAACTGTGAACAGAATATCCTTAATTTTTCTTTACAAACTAGGCTGAAAACGCAATCCAGTTGGGGACCATGCCAACTCGTCTGGGAAAACTTAAGAGTTTCACTCATGATGAATTGCTGGGTTGTTTGCCTCGCTGCCAAGGAATAAGCAGCTTGATAATTCCTTTACAGTGTCCACTGCTTGTACTCACCGCTTCCCTGCCTCTGGCTGATGTTAATGATACTAGCCTGGGTGGTGCAGGTGGAAGAGGAGAGGGAAGTTCCTCTGCTGTCACTTAGTTTCATCTGGAAGCAGCACAATTGTAGCCCATGCATGTATGCTGGGATGCAAACCCCAGGTTTAGTCAATCAATTTAATCAGATTCCCTGAAGAATTTATCTGTGAACAATAGTTGGTCACTCAGCTTTAAGAAGGAAGGAAATAAGAAATAGCTAAGGACATTTTAATAAAAATTTAAACCTGGAAAGAAACCTTCTAGATGTCCCAGTTCAGTGCGGCCCAGTATGGACTTAAGGCAGGAAGAAAGAGTGTTGAACCCAACAGGCCCACTGAGTGCTGGGGAATATGCTCAACTTTCATTGTAACTTACTCTGTAGGCTGGCATTTCAAGGGATGATTATTTCTATGTTCCCACCTCCCTCTTTTAGATAAGGAAAGTGAGTTTCAGATGTAATAAGGGATTATCCATATTTTCTCAGCCAGTCAGGGATAGAGTTGAGATTGGAATCCATGAATGTTGAATTCCAGTGCCCATGCAAGGACATTTCCTATGTGTGCCTTCCCCAGACAAAAAGAGACAATATTACTAAAAATATATCTTTTCTACAAGCTCTAAACTGCAAGGTATTATTATTACACCATCAATTCTTAATACTGAAGAAAGGCTATGAACTTTGGAATTAGAATAACAGAATTTATTCAACTACTCACTGTGCATATGTACATACACATCACTTACATGCTTGGAGCATCAGTTTTCTCACCTCTGAAATGGAAAAAATGCAGTTTGCATGCATGATCTATCTTACAGTGTTAGCAAAGCACATCTGCCGCCCAGGTGGTAAGGGATGTGGGCAAGGAGTGGCGGTAAAGAGAGCAAATGCTGGACTATGGGAAGGCAGGAACCAGCTGTACCAGATGTTTCTGTGTGACAGCGGCACCAGGGTGCTGTTGAGGAGAGAGCCCTTGTTTTCCACAGCTTGGATTTCAGGGAGGTCAGTACAGGTTATCATGTACATTAGGTGCCAAATCCACACGCTTTGCATGAAAATAAGTGCAACTCTTACTCATCTGGGCTGGTGGTGCCATGTCATTTTAGCCTAGTGCTTAGGGAGTCTGAATGCAAGGTACGGCCAACCTTGGACTGTGCATATATTCCGAGTCTTCTCTGATACAAAGATGCTCTAGATAATTTTTAGGTATCAGGGAGGAGGAGCAAAGGAATAGCAAGGTCAGAAACTGGGAAGAAGAGGTGGGAGTGTGGCATGTCTCTTGCATGCAGAGGGTGTGGTTGGAGCTGGAAATACATAATATCTCCTGAACAGTCTCCAACTCAGCCTTGCTCATCATAATGAAAATATTGCTGGTGAAGAAATAATATCATTATGCAGAGATTTTAGTAATTGAACTCTAAGACCTCTAAAGAATGCTTATAATCCTCTTATTCGAGCAAGCAGGATTCTTAATACTTGTAACTAATCATGATTCAGAACACAGAGGAGAGTATTAGATTCAGATGTATGAACAGGTTGCTTGAAACTGTTTTGAGCAAAACCTTTAGGAGAACTATGGTCATGAGGCCACCTGAACTCAGATGGGGAAGGGTTTCCTGTTCTGTCTCTCCTGGAGCATCTGTGCTATCTGGAGAATCCTTTGGATATATCATGAAGCTAAAGCCATATGTCATTCATCTTTATGTCCCACAGAACCAATGAGGCACTCAGTAAGTGTTGCAGAATACGTTGGCCACAGACTTGGCAAAATTTACCTTTCAGATGAGGAATCTGCAACTGGTCTCCAAACGGTGGCTAAGGGTTGCAAGAAACAATTATTGAAGGGTGTATAGTTGCCCTGTCTTCTAAAACCTCTTCCTCTGTGAATTAAACTCTCTCCAGATTTTTGTTATTGAAGAGTTTTAAAAGAATTTTTCTTATCGCATGGCATTTCAGACCTTTTGTTCCTCCCCACATTCCCCGCTCAGTTTGATACAAACGCTGGGCTTCTGAGGAGAGGGAGGACTTGCTGCCTCAGAGCTGATGGAGCACACGTTGCAATTAAAAGCAAACACATTTCCACTTCAGTCGCAGCCTGTGGGTGTTTTAAGGAGGAAAAAAAATCTATTAAAATATAAATGTCAAACTCCTCAGGGTTTTGATCTATACAATTCATGTAGAGCTAGTTCCTGGCAGAATTTGGATCTTGAGGAGTTGATAAGGATGCTTTGCTCCTAAATTGTGAAACAGACAGAAGATATCCTGCTGCGTAGTGAGCAGGAGCAGCCAGGCTCTGTCTGGCAGGTGCCAGGGCTGGGAAGCCCCGGCGGAGACAGGAGGACCATGTGGGTGCTCTTGAGGCATGTGGGTCATGGCCAGGGACCACTGAGCAGAGCAAGAAGGGCAATTGCTGCCCTGTTCCCCCCATTTTAGCCTCTGACAATTAAATAGAAAACCTCTGCTTAAATTTCTTCCTTTTTTCCCTAGCCCATTGAGCCTCTGACTCTTCCTTCCTTCAGATTGTTCAGAACTTGAAATTTATTCAATTTCCCCTTTCTAGTGGGCAGGATGTTGCACTTTAAAAGTCAGGGTGCCTTGCTTTGCTTCCCACTTTAACATCTTGAGCATATTTGTTTTGGGCAAGATCTTAGCTACTAGCTTCCAATTCAGGCAAGACTTATTTGGACAGAAGCAAGTGTCCAGCTTTCTCCATTCCAGCTTCTAGTCCATGCAGTGGGGGCTACATAAAAGGACCCAAAGTCCACCAAGCAGATCCAGTCATTGAGATGAGGGGATGGAGCTTCCTGGAATCTCACTTTGATGTCCTAGCCTAAGCCTTGTTTTATGAGCTGAATTGTATTGCCTCAAAATTCCTGCAGTGAGGTCCTGCCTCCCAGTATCTCAGAATGTAAGTGTACGTAGATATAGGGCCATTAAAGAGGTAATTAAAGTAAAATAAAGTCACTAGCATGGGCCCTAACTAATCTGACTTGTGTCCTTATAAGAAGGAGATGAGGACACAGACATACACAGAGGAAAGACAGTGTGATGACAGCGCGGGCCGGTGGCATCTACACATCAAGGACAAGGGGCCTTCAGTGGAAACCAGCCCTGCTGACACCGTATCTTGGCTTTTTAGCCTCCAGAACTGCGAGAAAATAGATTTTTGCTGTTGATAAGCCACCCAGGCTGCAGTACTTTGTTATGGCAGCCCTAGCAGACCTTGATTTTTGGTTTCCACTTGCCCTAGGAGCCCTGCAGAAAGTTGTAATTATTGGATGCTTGCCCCTTTCTAAGGCAGAGTGGTATTGTGTTTGCCACCATGAGCTCCAGTGCATACCTCCTGTGGCAGGGAAATCTCGAAGCAGAGAAATGATGAGATCAGGGTTCTACTGCAAGACCTGCCTAACACCAGCTATTGCAAATGACACCAGATCATGCAGAAATACCAGGTCAAGCCTGGAAATAGCAACCAGCAAAGGAAGATGCCAAGGTTTATAAGAAATAGCTTAGCCTTAGGAGAGGGTGAGTTACCTAAGCAACAGGTGTAAATAGATCTGAAGGATATAGTTCAGGACAAAGGCCCATGCCTTTCCTCCACTTGAATGCCACTTCACTTGTGTCTCGGTTTCCTGGACCCTGGCCTGATGACCTCCTAGGAATGATGTGCCTGACCTGGTGCTTCTGCAGTGGTCTGGCTTTTCACAAGGCACTTAGGTGATTATAATATTATATTTAAATATCTCTCCTACCTGCAACAATGTGGAAAAATCATAGGCTATAACTATGAATTAATCCATTTTGATGTTTCATAGCAGTTAAGTTCTTAATTAATCTTTGTTGTATCAAACTGAAGAATTGAGGAAAGCAAGGATGGATAGAGAGCAGGTACCCATTAATGGAGAGGAGCAACTCCACATCCATTAGACCTTTTTGGATCTAGAATCTTCTTTGGAAGCATTTGGGGTATGATACCTAGAATGGCTGGCCCTAAGGAACGCCTATGTGAACACTCTCCAGGAAACAACTTGTGCTTCTTGATAGTCTAGATTTAAAACATTGGACCAATCTGAAGCTTCCTGCTTCCACAAAGAGTAATTTGGTGACAAATCTGGCTTAAATTTGCTACTCAGGAATTTGCCAGTGGAGTTGTGATAGTCAAGATCCTGACCTCTTCTGAGGTTCGGATTAGTGTTTCATAAGACAGCAAGACAATCTCCAATTCACAGATGGAGGAGAAAACAAAATGAGAAAATACATGTTGAAAGATTGAATATGTAAATGGACAATGGCCAGACCATATAAAATCACACGCTGACCCACAGCCTGCAGCGACCACCCCAGGAAGCTAGCCCCCTTATATACTATAACCAGCCCTGGAAACCAGCATTCCAGAAGTCAGACTTGCAGGAAGTCAGACTGCTATCTCTAGAAACAATCCAGGAAGACAATAACCTCTGTAAAAATTGACCCAAATGGTCAGGACTTGATAAGTAAGAGTTTCATTAATTTTTATTCCTGCTTCTAATTTAGGACCATCCAGAGAAGGCCAGATTTGCACTCAACCCATCACACAGGATGCCCTGCTTCTTGTTAGCCCACCAACACCTTCCCTGTGCCCACAGTGCCCAATGAGACCACACTGGAAGCCTTCCCTATTTTCACTACAAAGCATTCCCACCCGTCTGCCTGCTGACAGTGGCTGACGCCTTTGCTGTAGCAAAACCTGAATAAATGGCCTTTCATGTTCTCATTTGGATGGTCTTCATTTATGTTCACAATATAAACACACCTATAATGGTGACAGGCACATGGTAGGTGCTCAAGCTGTGAGAATTTCCTTGTTATTTCTTTTGCCATCCTTTTACCTTCTTCACAGAAAAAGTGGCAGAACTTGTCTTTTCATCTTTTCTCCATTCTAATTGTTTGAAAAGATGAGTCTCAAGATTTTTTTGGGACAAAAACACATTGCAAAGGGGAAATGTTGTCAGATGATAATTTATTCGATTTCCTTACAAACCAAATGAAAAGTAGATTATAACGAGAGCAGCTTAGTTCCAGATTGACTCTCCCTGCAGGATTTATGAATATAATTGTTTATTTCTCTAACAAGAAGGAAAAGTAAATTATTTTCTGACAGACACGTGGCCCATGGGCATGCATAGTCATCTGAACCAATTTTCTGGTAAAGTTTGAGAGACCCTAGGAAGACTTGCTCCATGTCCGTCCTTTACCTACTCTTCTGACTCTAGCATCCCCTCAGTAAAGACTAGGAGAGAAAGATAATCTCTCTCATCTTCTCAAACAAATAGGATGAAGACAAGTTGAAAAACAAAGTTTTGTCACTTTTTATGTGAAGAAGCTAAAAGGGTGGCCAAAAGAAACAACAAGGAAATTCTCACAACTTGAGCACCTACCATGTGCCAGTAGTTCTGTCCTGATGGTAATAATGAGACCCGTATGACTAATGAATGGAAAACCCTCTTTGGGACGTTACCCTGGAGTCTCCATTATAAGGTGGTTGTCCCTAGGGCACGGTTGGAGTAACATCACCATACACTTTTCTATTTCCTCTCCTCCCCTTTCCTCCCTTCTCCTCCCCATTTCCTCTTTTTGAGAAACTGAAGTGAGTGGAGGATGTATGAGTAATGTCATATGCCTCCCCCAGGCAACTGTCCTTAATATATGAAGTTGAGAGAAGAACAAAACTGGGAAAATATTTATTTGACTCTATCAAAAAAGGATGGCTGTTGCTAAAGGGGCTTCACTTGGCATGTCACAGAACAAGTCTAATAACAAAGTCCCATCAACCCCATGAGATCACAAGAATATGAAAACTGGAAGCAACCAGGCTCCAGGAACTCACCAGTCAGAGGCAAGTCTACTGCCTCAGAAAAACCAAAGGGGTCCCGGCTCGAGTACGACCCACGTGCTCACCTGCAAGTCAGCTGGCAGCTTAGTGACACCCGTGCAGCCCCTGCAGCCGGAAGCAGGAGAATGGTGTTGGATTAGAGGACCCTGCTGTTTATGATCCAAAATAATCCCCTTGGAGTGCTGCCCCAGATGGCACAAAAAAATGTACTTTTTAGAACTTCTGGTCCCCATTGATCTGTTCCAAGCCAAAAAATAAAAAAATAATGTGCTTAAACTCAGGCCATCTCCGTTCAACCTTGCTTTGGGCTGTTGTCGAGTTTAATTGTCTCAGACCTTGGTAATTTTCGATAACTAGAAAACAGTTCTGGGAAGAGGACTCTCTCTTGGAAGCTGCCAGGGCTAAAACCAATGTGAGTTCGTGACAACTGAAATAGTTGACTGATGAAGATGATAAAATATGGGTAGTTGAATTATTCCTGACAGCAAAGTTTATTTCACATTTAGCATTCAGACTTTCCTAGCTCTTTCATTTTTACAGGCATAACTGGAGAATGAAACAAAAAAAAAAGTGTGGGTGAAAATAAATTGGAGTTTCCCCACCACCCAGTAGTTCCAAACCCAAAATAAGCTGTTTAGTAGACTGATAAAATCTGTTAGCCTGCCTCTATCTCCTGGCCTGTGAGCCATTTAACGCCATGGATTCTGTCTTATCATTGTTTTCCCAATGACCAATGATAGGATGTGAAATATCATATCAGATCCTCATGAAGCAGTTGTCCATTTGGAATGAGCCCGTTATCCATTTTATTTGGTTATTTTTATACTGGAAATGATTGGTCAGATATTCTACTTCTACAAAATTCTCACAAATATAAGAAGATAAAGATACATATTATGTAACTCACATGTACATTTATTTGTAAGTGTGACTTATATTAATGCTGAAATTTTATCTCCCTCTATATACCCTTTGAATGATACAGGTTCTTTCCAAACCTCCTAAGAGCTTATGAGAGAAATTAGGCTAGATGCGGGGATGAATGTACATTTAGATAAAATTGAAATCAGTTAATCTAGGGCAGAGACAGAGTTTATCTTCAGTGATGGATTTATAAATACTATTGAAAGTGAAGACTCAGATCTTTTCTGTAAATATGCAGGAGTTGTGGGTCGGTTTACTGAGCAGCAGGCATAGAGATAGAGTTTGGAGTGCAAAAAACTTATTGCCATGAAATGAAAAGGAAGGATTCAGGACTGGACAGGAGAAGCTGTCAGACTCTCGGACAACATCCCCATCTGCAGCCTGTAAGGGATCTCTGGAGCTGAGATGGCCTGTTAGAGGGGTCCTGTGTTCAGAACAGGCGGACCCTAGCACCACTACTGACTCCCCGTGGAAGACTAATCTTAGCTACCATACCTTCTAAGCTCAGTCGTTAGCTGGGTACAGCTCTGAAGAGTGTGACCTTAACTGAAGTGGACACTGAGGGACTAATTGGTGGAGGCATCTGGACAGCAGGTTCATCCTTGAAGGAGGAACTGAGAGGTCCATGTCTGTGTCTGTGACAGTCCACCCCTTGCACCATGCAGACGCACTTCTCACTGCGCGTGTGAAGAATACCTCCTCAAGGGCTCCAGTGGCTCTCTCTTTTTTCTTTTTAAAATTTTATTTTGTTGTGGTAAGAACACTTAACATGAGGTTACCTAACAAATTTTTAAGTGTACAGTCTTGTTAACTGCAGGTATGTATTCATCTTGCTTAACGGAAACTTTATGCCTATTGATTAGTAACTCCTCATTTCCCCTTCTCCCCAGCCCTTAGCAACCATTGTTCTACTCTCTGATTTTGTGAGCATGGCCTTCCCTATCTGAGGGAGGGCTAGTGAGATGAATGGCAGATTCTCTGCTGCAGTTAGCTGAAGGACTAGAACTGGTTATTTGGTATCTTTCTCCTCCATTATCCATTCTAAATCTCAGTAATCATCTCTGCTGGTCTTGGTGGGTTACCTGTATTTGACCCAAACCCTCATTCCTCAGAGGGTCTCAGATTCTGATAAGCATTCTCTTATTGGGCCAAAATTGCTCTATTGCCCAGTCATAGTCATCATGTGGCAAAGGAGTACCAAGAGATGCCAAGGCAGATCACCCGAGATTGACAGGTGTTCCTTTCTGCCGCTGTCATGTAACAGCAGTCCTAGCTCCTCCTGTTGAGCAGAGTCAGTTACCTGTGATCAGGCGGGGACTCCTTTTTGCCTGATGAGTGCTGTTAAGGAACTCTTAAGTGCACAAGAATCAGCGGTAGCTGGAGTTTGCGGTAATCCTTGAACCTCTTTGGAGACTTCTAATGCTGCAGAGTCCACAGCTGTGGATCAGGGAATTACAGCTTCCCCCAGGGAGTCACTAGACATGATAATATGTGGGACCACTCTTGCTTCCACCTCTTGTTCTCTGGGTCCACGTATTCTTTCTAATGGGGAAACATCCATATTAAAGGTCTCTCATTCAATGTGTGTGTGGAAACCAGGATCCTATCTTCACAGAGTATTGTCTCCAAGCTGGTGCATCAGCTATGCTTTACCCCATATTCCAGCATTCTACCAGTCCATCAAGTTCCGGGTGATGCAACCGGTAGGTCCACAGTCCTGGACCCCTGCTTTTGCTCTCATATCCATTTTGCTATAAAGAGATAAAGTGAGTTTGCTGGTGAGATGCTATGTTGTTTGTGATTATATGTATATAAATCAGCATTCTGTGATCTAAACAGTACTGAAAAATAATAACTCAATATAATGATCCTACTTTCTCATTTTTATAATTTTAGTGTTAGGTACTATTTTTTGAATGCATGCTATAAGCCAGCAATTTTCTTCCTTGCAGTGGAGGTATTACAATGAAGGTATTAATAATAAGAATATGACAATTAGAAAAACATAACTTCCAGCCCTAATTCTTCCTCCTATTCATGGTTTGACTGTGAGTAAGTCTTAACCACTCTGAGCTTCAGTTTCCTTATCTTTTGTGAAGCTTTACCTCTCATATACCCAGAACCAGGCCTATATCTTAGCCTGGGCTGGAAAGTAGAGACTGGGGCCCCATTTCCAGCACTGACTCTCACTAGTTTTGTGAAATGGGGAAAAACTACCTTAAGTTACCATATCATCACTGTGCTCATTAATTTATAAAGTCTCTTCCAGCTTTCAGATTTTATTACTTACTTTGATGGGCAATTTTTAAAATCTTTTCCTTAGGTTGACAAGTTTCATCATTAAAACTGCATTTGGTTTTTCAGAATCACTTCTCTGATTTTCAACTTATATCAAAATGTGTCAGAAGCACATCTCAGGTCCAAATGGACTCTGAAGTACGCAGTTTCCTAGCTGATGACCAGGAAGTTTGCTTTTTCATATCATTTATACTTCCTTCTACATGCCAGGAAATAGACTGTTTAGGACTCTACTTTCAGTCAGACAAGGTCAAATTAAAGAGTAACACCTGAAGTTGGAGTCATCAGCCAGGAGATGGATTTTACCCTAAAGTCAGTGAGACTGTAATTCAGACTAATGGTGTGCCTGACTTACCATCTTGGTAGGCTTGCTTGATTCCCTGCAGATGTTTCTTGTTTCAATTTCCAAAAACATTGCTGCTGATTTATTTTCCAAAATGCATGACCACTCACTTGTTTTTTCTGCTGATGAATGATTTATTACCATCCATTTATGCACAGGAGATGGAGTTGCTTTACTCTCATATTAGTTTTGTTTTTATTTGCTGTTAGCAGGTACACAGTGGACAAGTTAGAAAACAGATCTCAAAGTTGATGTATGTGTGGCTGTGTGTCTGGGTTTGGGCAAAGCCCAAGGACCCATTTTTTTCCACCCATTATGTTGAAGCTTGATTGGCTTTTTCCTGGGCCTTCTTGCAGGCACTGGGACATTGAGGTTAGATATGGAGATCATGCATCTGACTTCCTGGGTTCAATAATCAACACCTTCACTTTTTAGCTGCAGATTCACAATAGCTAATGTTTATGTAGGATTTTCTATGTGCCAGATCTGCTTCTAAGCACTTAACCTATATTAGCTCATTTAATGCACTTGTCAACTCTCTGAGGTAGGTATTCCTACCACTCTAATGTTCAGGATGAGAAAACTGAGCCATAGAGTTTAAATAATTGTCCAAAAGTCATACAGCAAAAAGTAATTGATCTCCTCACATCCAGATGCAGGCTCTTAACCATTTTTCTAAGATGCGTACAGTGTCATGGTGGAAAGCATCTTAGACTCATGAATGCCAAGTGCTCCTTTTCATTTACCTTACTTTTCTTCATGCATTTCTCCATCCTATCAACTTCTCTAAGCATTAGGCCTTAGTCTGTGTTTGTAAGCATAGTTTGTCAGCCTTGCATGTGCCTGCGTGCACACATACTACACTTACCAGTTGCTGTTAAGAGTACACAGAGAGCACATCCTCCCTGCTTGTTGCTCTAGCAAGTAGATTTGAAACACAGTGTATTTGTTTTATATTGCTGCATAACAGAAAAAACAAACACTTAACAACTTAACACAACACATTTATTATCTCATGATTTCCATGCATTAGGAGTCTGGAAACAGCGGAGGGTCTTCTGCCCTAGGAACTCTCCAGTCTGCAGTCAAGATGTCAGTCCAGTCTGTGTTTTCATTTGGAGACGTGATTGGGGATGAATCTGCTTCTGAGCTCAGTCAGGCTGATGGCAGAACTAATTTCCTTGAGGCTGTCTGACTGAAGGCCGTGATTCTTTTTGGCTGCCTGCTGGAGGCCAATCTCCACTCTAGAGGCTGCCCACAGTGCCCTGCCATGTGGTCCTCTCCAGAGACATTCATTATATGGCTGTTTGCTTCTCCAAAGCTAGCCAGGGAATCCTTCTAATTCCTCTCTGCTAAGGTGGAGTCTAGATAACAAAAGTTAATCACAAGAATGACATTCATCATCTTTGCTGGAGTCCACTGATTATTAGCAAGCCACATCCAAGGGCAGGCAATGTACAAGGGCATGACTCATTCGGGATCATCTTTGGGTGTATCTTCTACATTCAGATTCACTGAGTAGCCACTTCTTCCCCTATTGGCTGGTCTATGGAAATCCAAATGACATTCATATTGTTATTTGGTGACTAATCACGGGGTCCAAGAAATGGGAGTGAGGTTACAATAATGGCTGACGTCTTCAAGCTACAAAGCTCAAAGTATTCTTTTCCATGTCTGTCACAGGTATTTACTGTCAAATGATCTCATCCAGATGTCCTTTCCTCTGACTGAGATATCCAACTCTTGTTTTATGTCATTTGTGTTAAAATCCCAGTTTTGCTAGTAACTGGATTGTGTTCTTAGGCTGGTATCATCCCGAGCTTCAGCTTCCTATAAAATGGGAATTGTATTGTCCACCTCACTGAGTTTCTGAGTGGTTGTGCTAAATGCCCAGAACATGATAGGTGCTTTATCTGAAAAGGTGTCAGTTCCCCTTTTTCATCCCTCCATTTCTGATCTTTGTGCAGAACATCCCATCTCTGTTGGTTCATTTATTAATTCAAAAACAGGATTTTTTACTTGGTGAGGTTCAAGTTATCCCAGGGATAATTCCAGTCATGTTTCTCTAAGTCTCAATTTAAGATTCTCGAAGTCTCCTGGGGAACCTAGCTGTTGATCATGAGTTACTTCTAGGGAGGGCCTCATCCATTCCAATTTCCCAAATTTAATCCTCCAAAGGTGACCTAAACATTTGGAAGGTCACTAAACTGTAGCCCCTTTGTGCAGGATAAACTAGTTCCAATTTTGTTTGCTTATGCACATAAAGCACTTTGCAAATATTTGCTGCTATATGCACTCCTCACACATTCATGAAAAGGCAGACTTAAACAAATCTATTTATTCTGTGCTTCATCCTCCTAGAGAGATTTAATTTTTCTATGCATTGATTCTTTCTAACTAAGCGGCTTCCCTTAATTAATACTTAGGGTCATGACACCTGCTGAATTATTTTGGAACCAGTCTATATTTGGAGAACTCAGAATTCAAGGGGAAATTCCCTGAACTTTCTTTTTCTTAGTCAATGGCTTACCCTGGAATAGATGATGCAATTCCAGAAGTTCTGAAGTTAAAACATCATTGTGTGTGCAGCATTTTAGTTCATTCCCGAGTAATTTTTATCAAGACAGACCTACAGAAGAGGCTTGCGCAGGTCCTGGAAGTAGGCTCAGGGCCATTGGGAATGGAATTCCAGGTTTGTAGAACTCACAATGTGGTCTACAAGAGAATGTGCAGGCTGGAACCCACATACCTGAGATAGGAACACTGATTTCCTTAAGGTTATTTACTTGCAATATTCATGTTCCTGATATTTTCTCCTTCTGAGAGGTTCATAGCTGGTTTAAGGCAGGAACCCAAACAGCTTCACAGCATCACTCAGATGATGATACGGTAATAATCTCATCCACCTGCCTGACCCAAGGACTCCAAGTAAAGGATGTGTATGGGGGTGGGGTTCCCTCTGACTTTGCTTTCCTTGGGTCAAAGGCTCTGCTTTCCTGGACCTCAGCCCCACTACTTGTATGAAACGTCAATCCAGCCTCGATTTGGGCATCATACTTCTTGTACAACTTCTTATCAGAACCTCCTGACCCCTGATTCAACTAATATTCTACTGTTCTGTTCTCACCCTGTACTAAATGGGTATAATCCAGAAGTTGATACAATACAATTTACACAGAGCTTGAGACAGGGTCAAATAACGTTCATTCTCATTGTTAGTTGTTTCAGGGAGTTACCCTTGCAAACTCAAGCTGAATCTTTTCTTTTGAGCACGATTTGGGCCTTACTTTTCTTTTTAAAACAAAACAAGCTTGTATTACTTAATCTCCTTATATATTCTCCACTGCTTCCCCCAACACGTCTCTGAATTGCAAAATCATCTTCTCTTCTAGAATTGGATATTTTTTCTCCCAGGAATGTTTAAAATACCCCTTTTTCATGGCACATTCATCAAGTTGTGTCCTCCCTAGAGGTTAAAATTGACTATAGAATTCATTTCTGAGAAGTTCACTTTAGTTCTCCTAGCTTGGTCCAGTCTGTGATAATGGACTTGCAATGGACATACATATTCCGCATACTCACAGCTACTCCCAATCCAGTTGGTTATTTCTTCTCTAGGGCCCCACGCTCTCTCTAAGCCCTGAGCTCTCAATACATGCTGCTCCCTTCTCTTACACATCCTTGTTCTGACCCAGCCTACCTTTTTCATTGTTGGCCCCAGGTTGAATTCTACTTCATTTATCACTTCTCCTACCAGCCCTTGGAGGGAATCCTCCCAGTCCTCCCATGCATGCCAGGATTTACTGTACTTAGAGTAACAGGAGAACTGATGGCTCTACCCTGTGAATTTCTGGACTCTGGCCTTGTTTCCTCAAACAGACTATGAGTTCCCTCAAGGCAAAGACTGTGGCTTATTCACTGTGATCCCACCATGCTCTCAGTAGAGTGTTATTGAGTGAGTGACTGCATCCCTAGCCTATAGTGGAGGACATGGAGAATTAGAAAATTTAAGCCAGCTACCCATCATCACATAGTTATAAGAAATCAAGGCAGGATATAAGTCCATATTTAATGGTTCTAGAGCTAAATTTTCTACTGCAACATGATATCCATGTTTTTCTTTTATTTATATGCTTGGGGTTGAATGTTTGCATCCTCTCAAATTAATATATTAAATACTAATTCTCATTGTGATGGTATTAGGAAATGGGGTCTTTAGGAGATGATTAGGTCATGAGATCAAAGTCCATATGAATGCCCTTATACCAGAGACCTCAGAGAGCTCCCTCACCCAGTAAGCCATTGAGAGTACACAGAGAGAAGAGAGTCGCGTATGAACCAGAAAATGGGGATCTATGAACTGAATCTGCCAGTGCCTTGATGTTGGACTTCCAGCTTCCAGAACCATGGGGAATAAATTTTTATTTTGTATAAGCCACCCAGGCTACCAGATTCTATTATAGCAACATTAATGGACTAGGACATTATTAGCGCATAATAAGACAATCAAAATTTAGTGGCTTAAAACAACCATTTATTTATTCACAATTTTGTGGGTCAAGTTTTTTGGAAAGACCACTAGGCAGCTCATCTCTGTCCCACACAGCACCTGCTGAGACAGTTAAGGTCCGAGGATCTACTTCCAAAATGGTGTCTCACTCCCATGTCTGGTCCCTTGGTGCTTATTGGTGTCTTTCGTTTTCCATGTGTCATGTCATCCCACACGGGTTCTCTGCATGACTTGGACTTATCAAGGTATGGCAGTATCTCTTCTATTGCAGCTGGCTTTCAGGATGCGTGTGGCACCAGGCCAGTTAAAGGCTATGTCCAGATCTGGCACAATGCCACTTCTGCTTTGTTCTATTTGTTAAAGCAATCACAGAGCTCATTGATTCAAAGTAGTTGAGAAAACCTACCTTTTGGTGGGCTGAGGGAGTCACTTTGCAGAAAAACATGTGGGATGGGAAAACTGTTGTATCCAGCTTGGAAAATATAATCTGCCACAAACCATATAGCAACAGCTGAATGTATGAAGTGACCAATTCAATAAATTTTCTTTACACACCTACTATATACAATGTGCACATTTTGCAAATGAGGAAGGCATGCTTCCTGCTTTCAAGGCACAACATTCTGGCAGGAGAGGCAAGAAAAGTGTCTCATCGGTCAGGTTGTGCTGTGTAACAAATGACCTCAAAATCTGATGCCTTAAAAACAATTATTTCTTTGGCTTATGATTCTGGGAGTTGGTGATATAGGCTGGGATCAGTTGGATTGCTCTAGTTTCAGTCATGCTCAATCCTAATTCAGTGGCCTTCTTTCATCAGGTAGGTGGCTTTGCTTATTTGGGCTGGATTTTCTTACTTATTTGGGGTTTGACTAGCTAGAGGCTAGTGCAGAACAACCTTAGCTGGGCCATCTGGGCTCTCCACCATGTGATTTCCCATTCATCATCAGGATACTTTAACTTGTTTGCATAGCAGAAATAGAAATCCAAAAGAACAAGAGAAGCTGTACAAGCCTATTGAGGTATAGACTTGGAACTGACCCAAGGTCATTTCTGCTGCATCCTATTGGGCAAAGCAAGTCACAAGGACAACTAAGATTCAAAAGGCCAGGGAACAAATAGACCCAAAGTTTTGACAGGAGAAGGTGCAAAGTCACACTGCAAAGTACAGGGATACATTGTAAATGTCCATTAACTGTGGCCACTATGCAAGCCATCTGTCAAAGCTGCCAAGCAATATCAAAGTGGTGTGTTAAGTGTGGTGGGATACAGGGTGCAGAGGAAGGATAATTTATGAACCTGGGACATTCAGAGAGGATGGGTAGTGGGAAGTAGTATGAGAAGGGATGAGGGAAAGCTTCGCTTAGGTGTGAATCCTGGGGATGGGTGGGCTTCTGAGCCTCATGGAGAACAGAAGGCAGTGACGGTTCCATTATTACAGGGGTCCTGCCTTGACTGGACTAAGCATTCAAGATCTTTATCTCTTTTCCCTGGTTAAGAAAGCTACATGGCCACCCTGATATCCCAGCTAAGAAAATCAGAACCAGCAGGAATTCTGTAGATCAATTCTCAGTCTTCCTGTAGAGCAGACAGATAGGCCTTCCTCTATTAGTCTGCTAGAGGCAGCCATGATAAAATAACACTTGTGGCTTAAACACCAGGCATTAATTTTCTTATAGTCTGGAGGCTAGAAGTCCAAGGTGAAAGTGTTGGCAGGTTTTGTTTCTTCAGGAGTCCTTTTCCTCGGTTTGTAGATAACTGCCTTCTCACTATACCCTCAGGTGATCTTTCCTCTGTACTTGTCTGTGTCTTAATCTCTTCTCTTCTAAGGACACCCGTCTGATTGGATTGGGGCCCACCCTAAGCACCTCATTTTAAATGAATCACCTCTTGAAAGAGCATATCTCTAAATACACTCACATTCTTAGGTACTAGGAAGTAGGGTTTCAGTATATTAATTTTGGGGGTTGTCATTCATCCCACACCATGGGCACATAATGACAGAGTTGAGTCTGGGAGCTCTGGCTTTTCTCCATGAAACATGTAGCCTCTTGGCTTTTAGCTGAAAATTGCATCCCTTCTGCTTCCAAGATGACTATCACTCTTAAAAAGGATGCTTGTATCTAATCACATCCCTCACCATGTATTCTGCATGTCCCCTTCCTTGGGGATGTCGCCAAAGTCAATAAAAAGAGAGGAAACATAGGCAGAGCCCAGAGGTAACAGACGACCTGGTGCACAAACAAACTTGTTAGCCATTGGCACATGTGAGGGATATTATCTTTAAATTAGTTGGGGAAAATTAATATCGCCTGCTTGCTATGCTCACCCTTATTGTCTGCTCTGAGAATCAGCAGGGCTAGAGCCACTGTAGATAATATTTTTTAATTAAAAGGAAAATAAGTTCTTGTGATTAATCTGCTGCTTTGGGGACTTGAATCAGAATCTCATAAATCTAAAATAGAGGCTGTACTCGTTCACTGACAGACTCCTTTCCTCTCAGCCAGCTCAGGAGTTGATAAGGAGGAGAAGCCTCCAGAGCAAGACAAGGCCAGTCGGGGCCGACCTAAGCAAGGAGGGGAGAGGCCAGGCTCCAGGGAGGAGATACGGGGATTTCAGCTGGGGCAGAATTCCCTGCGAGGATATCTTTTCCCATCGTGCTCAAGAGATAAGGTGTTGGTAGCAGGTCATGGGTTAAGGTTCTGTGTCAGTTGTCTGAGACCCCAGGGCAATGTCAGAGACTCAGCTTTCGCATCTGTAAAATAGGGCATCATAAACACCTACCTCAAAGGGAGAATTTATGCAAAAGGGGATCTGAACTCTGATTCCAGGTTGCCTGGTTTTGAATTTTGGAACTGCACTTTCTTGTGACCTTAAACTGGTAATTTAATCTCTCTGTGCTTCTGTTTCCTTCTGGGAAATAGAGATAAGAGGGGCTGTCTTCTGGGGATGTTCCAAGGATTAAATAAATTTAAACGTATTAGATATTGGACCACTCTATAGTAAACACCAAGTAAACATTTGCTCTCACAAGGCCAGTGTTAGTACATGCAATGTGATTGCTGATGGCTACAATTAAAAAAGATCTAATGGGGAAGTAATACAGTCTCCATTTTAAGAGATGGAGAAATGTGGTTTCAGGAAGAGGGTGACACTTGCCCAAAGCAGAGAGCAATTTTAAGAGATGGAGAAATGTGGTTTCAGGAAGAGGGTGACACTTGCCCAAAGCAGAGAGCAATTATGGGCAAAGGTGGGTCCAGGACACAGGTGTCAAACCAGGGCCCGAATTTTATACAGAAATGTGTGGTATTGGAATTCCTGCCTAGTTTTCATTTTCAGTCTTCTAATAATCTAGAAACAAGATCCCTTATAGTACTGCAGCCAGCCCCAGGCAGCATTGCAAGAGGGCCAAGAACTGTGCCTCACCAGACCCTCTCTCTGCTGCCATCCATAAGGCAGCTCGTCATATCCACTGACTTATTTCATCTTCCCAGCTGCCCCCACACAGCTCCCTTTGACAGATGAGGACACCGAGGCTCAGGAGAGTTCCATAACTAGCCTAAATGCACACTGTACAACAATGGAGCTGGCAACTCGAAGGAGGTTTAGTCTAACTAAAATATTATGGGGCAAGGCTGCCTCTTGGAGGAAGAGGGTTCTTCCCTGCATCTTACCTGTACTTCTCCTTTCTCACTCTCTGCCTTAGACCTCTTTGCTTTTTGTTGTTGTGGCCTTATCTTCATGTAGGGAAGTATCAGGATCTTATCACTACTCAGGTGAAGGTGACTGATGAGCATTTCAAATGTTGATTCTTTCTCTTTCCCATCAGCTCTCCAACATATTCATCACACTAAGGCCATTAGCCATTGGACGTAGTCCAGAGGACTGGTGGTTGTGTCATAGGCTATAAAGTAGAGTTACAAACTTTGGTAATTATTATAACCTTCCTGTCAGCTGTGTGAGGCAGGCCAGGCAAGATTATTGTCCAATTTTACAGATGATGACACTGCATGTTACCGTCACTTCTCTTTCTGAAGCCCAGGGAGGTTAATCTAGAAGAACCTACTATGTGTCAGGCACTATTTAAGTGAATTAATGAAATCGTGGGTCTTCCTTATATTCTGGTGCTCTCTCCAAGCATTTACAGGACAATTGAGAGCTCTTCTTCTTGGCCATTTTGG
Source organism: Manis pentadactyla (assembly GCF_030020395.1). NCBI lineage: Eukaryota > Metazoa > Chordata > Mammalia > Pholidota > Manidae > Manis > Manis pentadactyla. The sequence goes on from NC_080023.1 coordinate 10,233,682, forward strand.
GTTAGTGGCAGGAAAGAAGCTGGGATTTGACGAGACTATGTTTAAAAATGCATATAAGTTGGATTTTAGTTCAGTTATGGCTTTCATGGAAGAGAAGCTCTGTTAATCATACCAAAACCCCTGAGCTACCCTGCAAAGAAGGGCTGGGACTCACTGTCCACTGATTGATAATGAACCTGCTTTTTAGCCATGGAAGCCCCTTGCACGTCTGATTATTGCAATTCCTGCTGGACACCAGACTGGGACAACAAGCCATTCAACTTTTTCCTTTTTTATCTCCATTTATAGGGCAACAGAATTTTATAGCTAATAAGATACTTAAAGAATACCTATGCAAACACTCCTTGTACACATGAGGGAACCAAAGCAAAGAAAGCCTAAGGGATACCTCAAAGGCAATACAGCTGTTTATAGCTAAACACAAATAAGAAAAATCAAGAGGACAGGTGTGTAGATGATAAAAGGAGACAAACCAGCCCAGTAGCAGGACCTTCTGAACAGGCACCAGCCTACTCTTTGGTGAAATGGTGATTTTAGGAGGGAGTGAGGACTGCTAAAACAATGGCTGAGAACTGTGACAGGTATGTAGTAAGGGCATGTCTGTGTGTGTGTATGTGTGTACAACTGTATGCGTGTGTGTATCTGCTGGGAAAGAACAACAGAACAGAAATTAAGGATCTATTAGATCTTTTCTGCCTATATCTTCAAGTTTGAATAGTGACTCATTATTAACAAAGCAGTTTCATATGCATTGTCTCATTTGATCAGTACACCTTCAATCAGAGATTAAAGCAAATATTATATTCCCATTGTACAGATTAAAACAAAGGCTCAGGGAACTTAGATAACTTTTCCATTGTCTTGCTCTGGTGATAGGTGACAATTGGACTGGAATCCAGGTTGCAGACTTCTAGTTCTGCCCTCTGCCCTCTATGGACCTGCTTTCCCTCCTATTCACTATTTGATACTTGAATTCTATTTCAGCCCTATGCAGGCATTATAGCTTTTGTTTAGTCACTATTTTTCTTCTCAGTGTGGGTATGTATGAGACAGAATGTGTGAATGTATGTGTGCTTATGTGGACTTCATTTGGAGTTAGAAACACTAGTTCCACAGTTCTAGCTCTGCTATCTGTGCTCTGTGTCCTTGAGCGAGTCATTTAACGGCTGTGTTGCAGCCAGTTTATCTCTAAAATGTGGAAGACCAAAGGAGGTCTGTCAAGGGAGTGCCTGGAACAGCTTCAGGCCCCTCTGTTGGTACAGGGAGTCTTCAGTCTATTTCTATGTTGTGTTCAGGAAGCCTGTGTAATATAGTTCCACGGTCGAAGGCTCTGGACGAGCACAGGAGAAGGGAGACGTGCAGAATGTAGTGTACAAGTACTCGGAACTTGAGCGGGCATCGGTGTGGCAGCAAGAAACGTCGAGTGGATTTACTTCTGATGTGCTCATTTATTCATTCTCTCATTCATTCATCAGCTCTGATTTCTGAGCACCCAGCGTGTACCTGTAGTAGGTGGTGGAGCAGAAAGAGAAGAGTAAGTTATGGCTTAGTCCCCCCAAAACTGCCTGATGTTGTGGTGCTCAAGCTCTTCATTAGAAAGGCCAAAAAATCTCCGTGTCAGGCTTGTCTTTGTTTCCTGGGGCAACCATAACAAAGGACCAGAGACTGGGGGGTTGAAACAACAGAAATGCTTTCTTTCACAGGTCTAGAGGCTAGGAGCGTGACAAGGAGGTGTCAGAGGTGGGCTTCTGCTAAGGCCTCTCTCCTCGGCTTGCAGTGGCTTCTTCCCCTGCGTCCTCACGTGGTTTCCCCTGTGTGTGTGTTTGTGTCCTAATCTCCCCCTTTTACAAGGACACCCATCATATTGGATTAGGACCCACTCTAATGAGCTCATTTTACCTTAATTTAAATACCCTATTTCCAAACAAAATCACATTCTACCACACTTGGGGGTAGGATTTCAACATACAAAATTTTGGGGGACACAACTCAGTCCGTTACAAGGTCTTTGCAATTTTTGATCCTTTTTCCTTGAACTCTCATTCCTCAAATATTTACATGCCTTGCTACTCAATTAACCAGGCCTCTGATCAAAATTCTGCTTGCAGGGGATTGGCTGATCATCATTGTTCAAATGGCAGTTCTGGTCTCTTTTTTTCTCTCCTTTTCACTCTCTCTTTTGCTTTGTTTTCTCTGGATTTTTTCATCATTGACTTCATATAATAAACACACACACACATCAATTGTTTCATTTCCGACTTCCTCACTGTAAAGAAAGTCCCAGAGAGCAAGGACTTTGTCCATCTTTCATTGACGTATCTTGAGGGCTTTGAGAAATGCTTGACCCATGCAGGAAGGTCTTGTGAATGACTAAATGAAATGTACCATCCTCTGTGGAATCTTCCTCCACTCTCTTCTTCTGCTCTTACTGTTCTGGAATTAATCACTTTATAATCAGTCTCATTTATAAATCCCATGGATTTCTGGGGCCCCTTGTTTTCACTTTGGATCCCTAGGAACCAGCCATGCACTCAATACAAGTCCAGAAATGTGCGTGCATATAATTGGTAATGTTCCAACCATACTCTTTATTCTACTGTGCTGTTATTTTCATAAGAGCTCACAGGAGAAATCTCTTTAACAATTTAGTAGCAGGATAAAAAAAATATAATTTTGTCTCATGAGAAATTTGTCCATTTCTATTTTTCCTATAAAGAGGACTATGTTAGATCTTCTTTTGTGTTCTGGCTGCAAGGAATTGCAAAGCCAAATCAGTCATAACTAAAGAATGTTATTGACACTGGTGGGTCAAATGCTGCTCTTCTCCATTTTACTTCAGTCTTGAGTCTTTCTGTATGTTGAGAATTTTCTCAAGTTTATTTAAGTCATTCCCAATATGTTTCATGAAGAGTTAAGACACCTGTAAAATGTATAAATTAAAGCAGAGGGACTACATTTGCTTAGCAGACATTGAGTAGTGGTGGTGATGGGGAGAAGGGCAGGTGGATGAAGGCATGGTCTGGAGAGCTTTCAGGAAACTATGGGACAGGTCTGCCTGCCCCGGATCCCCCACATACTCTGCCCACCCCCCTGCCCCCACGGCAGCATCCAGAGCAGGGTGGGGGTGCTGCAGAATGTGCAGACACTGAGGAGATATCTATCCATCAAGTCACCCAGAATTTATACAATGAAATGTATTTTGAAATTTAATGCAAATTAAGGCCAATCATCCTGTTCAGAAATCTAAGCCTTTTGAAAAATAGGGTTGTATTGCAGGCTTCCTGGGGTTTTGTTTTTCTTGTTATTGCTTAATTCTGCAATTTTTCCCACTTAGAGTCACAGAATTTTGCTGCCAGATGGGGATCTATCCTAGAGGTTCTGTCTCTAGATTACAGGGGCAGGCTATAATGGGACTGGTGTATGGGCTTCAGAAAATCTGTTTCCCAGTGAAATTGCTCTTCTCTGGATTCTCACTCAAGTCTGGGATACTGCACCTCCTCCCTCAACCTCCTTCTGATGCAATGTTGACTAACACTGAGTATCTACCTTGTTTAGAGGTGGGGAAGATGAAGTGCAAAGGAAAAAATGACTTTCCCAAGGCCACACCCCTGTTGATGTCACAGCCGTGCCCTGACCTGTCTCTTGGTTCTGAGACAAGGGTTGCTGCTATCAGTTGCGAGACAGCTTGGAGGTCGGAGAGCTGGTGCCTCCTGTGATGAGTGGTCATGTCCCTGAGCCTCCAGAGCACTCAGAGGACCGCTGGCATCCAGAACTACCATGGTCAGCTCAGGTTGCTGTAACAAAAATACCACGGACTGGGAGACTTATAAACAACAGAAATTAATTTCTCATAGTCTGGAGGCTGGCAGTCTGATATCAGGGTGCCAGAGTGTTCAGGTTCTGACTGCAGCTCTCTTCTGGTTTGCAGATCACTGACTTCCTGTGTCCTCACATAGTGGCGAGCACATATTGTGTCTTGGGTCCCTTTTATAAGGGCACTAATCCAGTTTAGGAGGGCTCCACCCTCATGACCTATTCACCTACCAAAGGCACCATTTTCTAATAGCATCTCATTGGGAATTAGAACTTCAACACATGGATTTGGAGGGGACTTAGGCATTCAGTCTGTAGCAAGAAACTTCTTTGGAAATAACTTTGCTGCAGGTATATGGGGACCTGACTGCCTTCCAGAGAAGCAAACTTCATTTGACAGGGTGCTTGGGAAGCAAAGTCCTTTCCATCTCTACTGTCAAGACTCATATTTCCTGTATTAGAAAATTGTCTTCCCAAGGAGGCAAGGGAGAGCTAGAATATCAGCACCTGAGATAACTGGTCAGCACTGGTGCAAAAGGGGATGCCTTAGTCTTTCACAGTCCTAATTTGGACATGCCTTAGAGAGACGCATTTTCACAGTAAATTTTTGCCTAACAGAGGGACTGCCCTTCTTGCAACTCAGAGCTTCAGAAGGAGGAAGAGAACAAGGTCTCTGTCCAAACTTCATTGGGGTGACCAATTTCCACTTTATTTCTCAGTTAAGTCCAAAGCCAAGATCAGGAAATAAGGGTGATATTTAGATGAAAGGAAGACTGAGTTTCAGGGCATCTCAAGAATCCACACTGTCAATGAAGGCAAAATGCAGGCAGAGAGTTATATGCCCTTCTTTGTCTTTCCAGCATAATTCCATGGTTGGCAAAATCCAGAGATATTATTTGAGCTTAATTTACATGCTTACCTTGAGGAATGATGAACTACCATGAGTTGTTCCTAAGATTTGATTTGCATTTGTGTCCCTGAGCCAACAGATATGACAAATGAAGAAGGATCTGGGAACTATTGCCAAGTTCCTTGCAAATCTTGGTTTGAAGACTGCTGATAGGGGTTATTAGTTTCCAATCCAATACTCCCTGTGTTTATGGGTTGGGAACATGGGGGTGAAGGCTCAGGTCCATCTTGTGAGGAAGATAAACATGCAATGGAAATATGATGCAATCTAGTAACTGCAATGGAAGATACGAATAGGGAATTATGGCCAGAGAAGGGACCTGACCCAGTATGAGAGGCCAGGGGAGGCTTTCTTCAGAAATGACTCTAAACCAAGACTAAGGAATGATAAAGAGATAAGCAAAAACATCACAGGCAGAGGAGGCAAGGTAAGCAAGACATGGAGGTGAGAAATCCTAGGTTAGGGGCAATGACTAGGAGAAGGTCCAGGCTATGGGTGTGAGGCAAGGGAGGGCAGGACCTGAGGCCTTGTGAAAAGATAATAATCCTTACCTCCTCCAGTAACATGGGGAAGTTTGGGAGTGACATGGATTTGAGTTGCAACAGGTTATTCTGGTGACCTGAGTGGAAGATGGGTTGGAAGGGGAAATAGTAAACAAGGAGATCAGTTGTAAGGCACTGAAAGCTGAAGGTCTTACTGAGGTCGGAGACCACAAGGATAGAGAAGAAAGGAACACAGTGACATATATTTCTGGACTAGTGCCAGCTCATCTTGAGCTAAGGGAGAACTGGAGGAGCTATTTCCTACTCCAAGATATAGGAAGAGGGAACCGAGGACAGCAGCAGACACAATGCTGAAGCAACTGAGGAAAAAGATACAAAGCCTAGTTTTCTCATGTAAGATATCCTATGTGAATCATTTACAAGGCTCCAAAGGGCTGTTCTCTAGGAATGATGTTATTGACACAACTATATGAACTGACTAGTCCCTGGAGGACCTGAATTTGTTTTTTCCAGAAGGAGAGCATAACCACAGAAAAAGCATGCTCCAAAGACCTGTCTGTTGCAGAGCCCTCTGGGAGAGTGGGCTGGCAGGAGATTCTGCACAGAGGCTTAGGGACAGCAGGAAGGGAGCAGCAAGTGGGATCTGTGGCTGCTTCTCAGGAAAACCACCTGGAGGTGGTACCTAGAGGTGGTTGAGTGCCAAGGATGGAGGGATGGAGTCTGCCCTTAGGTGTACACCTGCTGATTAGGCCAATGTGTGTGAAGTGGAGGAGCGTGGGTATTAAATCAGACTCCTGGGCACAAAACAAGACTGTGACACATATTTTATCTGTGACCCTGACTGCTTTCCCTGTTAGAGTCACATCTGTTATGGGCTAAAATGTGTTCCCCCAAATTCATATGTTGAAGCCTTTACCCCCAGTATCTCATTATGTGACTGTATTTGAAGACGGGGTTCTTCAAGAGGAGAGTAATTTATAATGAGCCCTGCAGGTTAGCTGTATCAGGAAAAGCATCCTTTCACAGGTGGGATTTTACTTGTATCTTGATCCCTCTGGAACCTAACAGAACTCTAGGGTCAAGGTTTTCTCCTAGTAGATACTTACTATATTGCTTGCTCATTTTCCTTCAGCAAGCATCTGTGAGCCCTGAGTGTCAGAGACAATTGATACACAGGTGGTTAGGACAAGGTCCATGCCCTGGGGAAGTTATGGCTCAGTGACAGGGTCAGCGATCTGTATTGTCTATGGTCATTTCTGCATCGCATTAACAGAGTTGCATGGTCACAACAGAGACTCTGTGGCCACATGGCTGGTGCTTTATAGAAAAAAGTTTGTCAACCATGGGTCTAGTGGAAGGTAGATAATCGTGGAACAGCTTGAAATACTCTCCTGAATCTTCCCTTTATGTGAATACTTATTCAACCTGGTCTCTCCCCTCCGGTATCATCTGCCTTCTTTGATTCTCCCTCTCATAGATTAATCCAGGTCTTACAGACCCACATACCTTTTTTTTCATAATATAGATCTCAGTTTATATAATTATCCATTTTCTTGGTGATTATTTGATCAGTCTCTGTTTTCCCCACTAATGTAGCCCTGATTACGTGCCTGGTACTATTCTAAGCACTTTACATATATTAATTCATTTAATCCTCTCAACAGCCCTATGTGGTAGGGGCTATTATTATCTCCAATTTACTGATGAGGATCTGAGACACAGGGAGAGTCAATAGCCTGCCCAAGGTCACTGGCATGTAGCACTTTCCACCTGCATAGTTGGGAAATAAGTGACGGGGTCTGGGTTTGGGTCTTAAGCAGTCTGGTTCTAGAGCCAGCACCTAGAATACTGCAGGGCACATGGTGCTCTTAAACATATGTTTGTTGAATGAACGAATGCATGAATGACTATAAGTCAGTACTATTCTAGAGAAACCAACTAAGTACTGTGTAGACAGAAGTGATGTGCACATTTATAGGTGTATGTGGGAGGTGATTCAAAGGAAACTATACACATGACCTTCCTCTTTTTAACTTGATTCAAGGTCTTAGAATAAGAAACAAGAGAGCAGACACCTTTTCTTGCCAATTGTCACTTGCTGCAGCTAACAACTGGTCATCCTGGAACTCCTGCGTGCCATCTCGGAGCTGAGATCACGCTTCCCCAGCTGTTTTTCTGATCTGTGCATTTGCAACGGGCTGCTCAAAGCAGTTCCCTTTTTCTAACTCCTTGCCTCTTCACCCAGACTCTATTAAGCTTCTGGAAACACAAAGCAGCTAAGCTGATACCTGAACTGAACTTGAACTCTAAACCTCAGGAGATTCACCCATCGCTGAGCCTCAGGGCTCCCTGGCCTTCCAGCCGCAGCAATGTTGTGAAGTCAGCACAGTATGCCCATGGGGAGCACCATGTTTTATTTTTCAGTCAAGCATGGTGCTGTCAAGTATGACTTAAATGCCTTGAAATCAGCACTTTTTTACAAATAACTTAAGAGTTTGATGTGCATGAAATTTCCCTGTGTGAGAATGTGTCAGTTATGAAGATTTTCCAAAGTCCTGGATTTCTTGTTCTGGGTGACTTCAGGAGTTTCCTCCATCATCCCTTGGGCCCCATTCTTCTGGCAGGTCAGCTTCCGTCTTTTAGCTGTAAAGACACTCTTATGACTCGAGATTGAAGCAGCCCGAATCAACCGCAGGAGTGCAGGTCAGGATGCTGTGTGGCCCTGAGTGTCTGGTTCATAGTATTCAGAACTCCGTAATTGCAGGTTGACAGGGCAGTTCTATGTTGGTTACAGATTAAGCAGCCTGAGACTTTTATTTTCACAAGACAGCGGCTACAGGCACCTGGATTTTGACTGTTCACTTCCTTGGAATGAAGCTGGTGCAGGCGGTGTGACCTGAACATCTGCATAAGCCCAGTTCTGTGTGTGGTCATGCCTCACAGCTGGAGAGGCCCTGGCCCTGGACGCTCCCCCTTCCTCCTGTGGACTTAATTCTTGGTAGGGTAAAGTGTGATGTGCAACATCCCCAAGATCACAGCAAATGAAGGAGGAAAGGGACTTCACATGGCTCTGGCTTCATCTGCGTCTTTTCCAGAGGCATCGAAACTAGGATGTGGCGGTTTGTTATTTATCGACGTAACACCAGCGCCAGCACCATCCCACCAAATCGCAGCCTCTCCATATTGACAGTTGGAGGCACTCAGCGGTTTGGCTCTCACCACTCTTGGCCCATCTGCTCAGAACTGAGCACCCAGATTTTAGGGGAGGACCAGATGGAAGCACTTGGTTAACTAATATTCCACATGCACAGTCATTAATATGTGTGAGTGGGTTGTAAACTGGAGCGCACTGAACAGATTTGAGGCATTATTATTTAGGTTATGTCTAAGACATTATTACTCAGATGATTATGATATTACTTAAAGAAGTGTCATAATCCTGTAAATAATAGGAATATGTAGGCTAAATAGGAAAACAGGTTATCTAAATTATAAGAATTAATCTTAATTATTTGTCCCCTTCCCCCTAAAGGCAGGCTGAAAGGAGGTTCCAGTCACCACTTATATTTATTTAGTGCCCACAGTATATGTCACGGCTATAGATTCACCCTCGCTCAGTATCCTTCATCTGTAAGAGTAAGTTCTAAGGGCAGTTCCACCTGATCTGCTCACCGCTGGAGCAGAGGGTAGATGCTTAATATATATCCACAGAATGAGTGAGTGAGTGAGGCAGAAAATGACTGTGCACATCTGTCACAGAATCTACTTCTCTGGACGTTTATACTTCGAGTACCAACCATTACAGCCCAAAGTACAACAGCTGGAGTCTTCCTCAAAATGCCTTCCAACCTTGACAATCAATGAATGAGTCTTTTCTAACATTTGTTGAACAAATAAATGTTCAAGGCTCCACATGCCTGGCATGACATGAGGGTCTTCATCTCACCCAACCTTGAGAGGCAGGGTTGTAACATGTAGGTTTTATTATTACCCAGGCATGGTGAGGCCAATGGACCAGGAGGCACCTGCCACTGAGAAGATTGTTACTCACAGTTCCCAAAAGCCGGGGGTGCTCTCCACTATTGGGGTTCACAGAGGAAGCCTCAGGAGGCAGAGGGATGGAGGGGCACACATGGGCATGAGCCTTACTGTGTTGTCCGTGGGAGGGAACAGGAAAGGTAGGGCAAGTGAGTTAGGATTGGCTGGTTTGAGTAATTTCAGGGCACTAGGGCTGCCCCTGGTTGTTTGGTACCTGGCCCCGTGGTGGTGAGGGTGGGTGGATGGTGGCACAGAGCGTGAGAGCCTCACAGAGGACGTGGTTGGGGTGTGCGCCCTGCATTTGTCGGTTTGCCTATGAGTTGTAGCAATTTCTAGGCATTAGCAACCTTCCAACAGATCATAATTTCCAAACGACAGTGACATAGACCATTGATTAATACAAATAGAAATCAATAAATTAAGTATCATTACCTGAACTATGTATTTTGTGTAATAAGCAAGATCTTTCAAAATACAAAGCTCCCTGCAGGATTGATCTTCATTAGCGACCCTTCCAAGTGCTGGCAGCCCCATTGTTGAACAACTCCTGTTGTTTAGAACACTTTTGTTTTTGTCCTGTTGAATAATATTTGTTTATTTAACTTCCATTTCTGCTGATGGATCCTGGATGAAACTCTTTTATTTTTCTTACTACGTAACAGAGCTGATATTTCTGCCTCAAGCTCCCATATAGATCCCTTATATCAGTGAGATGTGGCAGCTAATATTTGACCACACCTGAGAATTAACAGTGAAGCCCTTTTACTGTGTATTTCTAGTAGTGACAGGTACTTAATAAATACCGAGGAGTGTTACATTCTATTACAGAGATAAATACCGGTTGGTGGTATAAATGAGTATCTTCTATATTGCATTTCTCCAATTTGAGGATAGCAATGTAAGGCATATAGAAAGATCAATCATTTTGTCATTATAGTCTTTTTTGGCTTCAAACCAGTTTATTGGATTCCTTTAGTTTCAAGTAACAATAAAATAAATTGCTTCTTATATTGAAAGGGAAAATATCATATTTGAGACAGGATTGAGATTTTATGGCTGAGATAAAAATGAACCCATTGAAAGTACAGGTCTCCTATCAACGAGCCTGTGAATTATATGTGGATAAGGTCTATTCCTCCTTCTTATTTTGAGGCCTGATACAGTGCCATTTTGGGGTTGATCTTTGAGGATGGTGGCTCAGCATTCTGATTCAGATATTTCTCACATTTTAGAGCAAGACAGAATTAAAGAAAGATCACCTATTCAAATGTCCTTGATTTATATAGAAGGAAACCACTGTCCAAATTTACCTCTTCAAACAACTTCTGCACGTAAGCCGTTGAGCTCTAGAATTTCTCCTCCAACTTGATCCGACAGTCACAGTTACAGACTCTCGAAGTCTTAAAGTTAGTCTGCAGCTTGGTGATTATCCGGTCCTACTTATTTTACAGCCGCAGGAAACAAGAGGTAAATGATTTTCCAAGGTTACATAGAGACGGACCTGCAGATTTGGGGGTAAACGTCTGTTAGTCTTGGACTTTTCTAGATGACTTCATTTCCTCCTACAGTGTGCTAAGCCCCGTGCTATGGAATATGGACGATGTCGCCAAGAAATAAAACATTCTTCTCCAGGAAGAAGGTATAGTCTCAGGAGGCAAGATGTCTTACGAGGCAACTACAGAAAAGTCAAGACAGATAGTAACATCCTGCGTTCTTCCCCTCTTCCGCCCCCACTTAGCCCCCCACCTTGTCTTCTGTATCCCCAGAGATCCCCCCCTCATCCCAGCCCTAGCCTTTATCTCACAGAAGTACAATTATCCTGTTAGCTTTTCTGTTTATCATTTGTTTTTATTTCCTTGTCACTTGGCATGGCAGTGCCTCACGCTTTTCAACCCATAAACTTCAAGATCTGAAACTACTAAAAATACAGAAATGTCAGAAATTCAGAACACTTTGAGGATAAAGAAATGAAGAAATAGCTTACAAAGCTGGATACATCCTAACACGCCTCTCACACTGGGCTGTCCCTGCTCTTTCCTTCTCTTTGCAGTGACATTTTAATTAAAAAGTTGATAAAAATCAAACGTACATAATCAGCCCAGGAACATTTAACATTTGTAGAGGGAGGCTGCATTTTTACTCAGATGGAACCTCCCAGCTTGTATGATTCATTTGTGGGAGTTGTACGTGAGAGTTGCCGGAGAAGAGAATCTTAGAAGAAAATGATGAGTGAAGTCACCCTTTTCAGAGAATTAAGAAACCTTGGAGCTGAGGTGGAGGACGGCCTGCCCCTCACCTCTGCAACGGCCCTGTGGGTGACCACAGAAGGACCCTGCCACAGTCAGTGCCGCTGGCGGGACCGGCCTCCCCTGGGCATTACAGGGACCATTAGGTCAAACCCTCAAGCAGATGAAGCTCTCAGCTCTGGTGTTGAGTGCTTGTTAGCCAGACCTGCTTATGGTAGGAAGAGCCCAGGCAGCTGGAGCAGAAACAGCAGGAGAAAGAGCTGCAAATGGGGGCGAGCAGGAGGGGATGGACCTTGGGCCTCAGGGCTACAGCAGGAAACCAGTGAGACCCACCATGAGGAATTTTCCAGTGAGCACACAGGGTCTCCTAGAGAAAGGCGGAGGGCCGGGGGAGGCACAGCACCAGCGACCCCGGTGACTTCGCTGCAGAGGTAGAGGAGGGACCTGGGAATGTATGCTTGTTACCCTTGTGATTGTCACCCACTCTGGGTTTATGTGTCCAGCAGACTCAAGAGTTATGGAAGAGAGAGAGGGAGAAAGGAGTGCAGATGAGAAGGAAGGAAGAGTAGGTCACGTGTGGGATTTCCTCCACAGAACATGGGCTTGGTTAAAACAAAACTATCAACAGCAAAATGCATCACACATCTCTTTGTTTTAGGCACCATGCTAGACACACGGGACCCAGACACAGTGGGACAAAGCCACATGCCTCTATATGCACCTATATCTCACCTCTTATGTTGTATTATAGTAATCCATTTGCTCATCTTTTAAAAGAGCCTGAACTCCTCGGAGGCAAGGATCCAGCTTTGGCATCTTTGCATCCACGCTGCCTATTTGGGCCTCATTTGGTGGAAGGACGATTCACTTATGGGGCAAACGAGACAGTCTTCAGAGTGAAACGGGTGCTGCTCATAACTACCCCTGGACAACAGGCTAGCATGCAACTGAGAACAAAGATGTTCAGCCCACGTGTTTTCAAAGAATGGATGAACCTTGGGCCAGTGTTTGAGCTCCAGGCAGGCAGACCTTGAAACAGTCCCTGAGCAGGCTGGCTAGCAGCCGACAATGAGGGCACTGCGGATCTTTAATTACACGCCTGCTGGGACACCTTATCATTGAGCACTATTGGGACGTGACTGCAGAAGCCCAGAGAGGAACAGACAGGAGGGAGACGAGGCGTCTGTAGCCATGTGGAGAGTGACGAACCCTCTGTCTCGGGAGGGGCACCATTAGAGGCTCTGTTGGCAAGGATCGTGCTTGGCATGCAGGACCCTTCTGGGGCGGACGTGTACACTGAGCTCACATCAGAAAAACTGCAGAAAAAAAACAAAAAGAAGAAAAAGAAGTCAGACAGGAAAAGTGAGAGGGAATGAACATTCTTGCTGGAGACAATGACTAATGTAAGCTGGTAGGAGAAAACCTTTTTTTTTTTTGCCAGTTCCCTGTGCATGACTTCAGAATATTCTATGACAGCCCAGCATGCAACTTGGCACCGTCGGAAGAGACCTGGGTGAAAGAGAGGGAGTGCAGTAAGAAATGGAACCAGGATACCACTGCGGAGAGCCTGGAGAGGCTTTCTGGAATTTTCTTTCTTAGAAGGAAAATAGGAGATTGAAACAAATTAAAGAGGGTGATTTCCGCCCCCCCCACCTTCACCCATTTTCATCGGAGCCTCAAAAGAAAGGAGCTGCATATTGCCATTTGACTGGGATTCTTCCTACATAAAAGCATCAGTCAGGAAAACCAAAAAAGACTTTTTCAGCATCTGGTCATTATGGGATCATCTTAGTGTAAAGTAAGGTGCCTGTTGATGACAGAAAACATCTCTCTCTTAGCTCAGCTCTGGCCCCTTCCCACACGTCTCTTTCCTACCAGAACTAAGAGCCTGTGGTCACTGTGCTGGCCTTCCCAGGCCTCTGGCCTTTCAGAGCGACTCTGAAGTAAATGTGTGTGAGTTTCTAAGATGAGGCCACTCATTCATTGCCAGTCAAAGTAAGGGGATGCGCTCTACTTTAAAGCAGCCGAGGTCTGCTCTGACTCGGGGCTGGGCATCCAAGGGTGCGCTCAGAGGGCTTCCATCTCTGCTCCCCAGGGAGCACTGCGTTTCAGCTGCAGAGAGGGGGCGTGGCCACGCCTTGTTCTCATGCCCTATTCCCTTGGTTGCATTCCCTTTTCCTTTCTGCTTGGGTAGATACGGAATCCGGATCGCGTAGCCCTTTGAGAACTAGCAGTCAGGTTCTGTTCCCTCCCACCCTGCAACTCACAAGGCCCGTGGTGTGTACAGCCTTGCATCGCTGGGTCTCTCTGCTGTGGTGTGTGTGTTATGCATGTGCTATAGTGTTATGTGTGGCCTGTGCATACTGCTTATGGTGTGTATATGTACATATGCATCATATGTGTTCATGTGCAGGGGATGTTTACTTGTGTTGTGCATGGGATATGCGGATGTATTATTTAGATGATGTGTGTGATGTGCATGTGTTACATGTTGTATGTCTCCTGTGTGTGTCTTAAGTGTTTTGTGACATGTGTCTTTGATGCATATCATGTGTGTGGCACATGTTTATATATATGGGTGTTATCTGCAGCATGCTGTGTGGTGAGTGTTATGCGCATGGTGCATGTTGTATGGTTTGTGTGTTTGATGGGCAGGTGATGTGTGTTGTGTAGTGTGTTATGTGCTGTGTGTGTTATACGTTTGCTGTAGCATGTGCTGTATGCATTTGTGTATTGTAGGAAGGTGGAATCTCTTATGTTCCCCTCCTATGCGGGTGTGCTCTAACTTTTCTGTGCTTCTCTGTAGCTCTGGGGCCCGATGGTACCATGTTTCTCCAAGTATCTCTGAGCTTCACGGAAGGCGGCAGGACCCTGGAGTTAATGAGTACATGATGGTTCCTCGGTGAACAACTCCAGGTCTCTGAGAGTTTATCAGCCATTTCATGCACCAGGTCTCTCGCGGAGCTGTCATCCTCCCCCGCTTATCATTCAGAGTCTTTACTGTCACAGCGATTTGACAACATCACTGTCTGATCCTCCTGACTCCCCAGTCACCACTGTGAGGTGTTCCTCTCCTGCTATCATGGCACCACCAGGAAGGACACCCTGGGGCTCCAAGAGCCACATGCCAAATTTGCTGGGTGCTTTTCAACCTCTGCATTAGGAACACCAAGCAGTGGGAAGTGTTGTTGAACATTTCCTCTTACTTGAAATTCTGTCCCCTTCAGAATTCTGTGGCAGTGCCTGGCCACCATGCCCCACTCCCCTAGCTGCCCCGACCCCTCTCCAGCTCGCCCTGTTCCTCGGCCCCTGTTAAAATGCTAGTTCCCAGCATCCCGTCTTGCTCTTCAGATTTCTGTCTATTCCTTTTCCCTGGCTGATCACATTCACACATTCAACCTCAGTTTCCTCCTCACGGATGAGTCACCAGTGTCCAGGCCCAGCCAGGACCCCTCATGAGTATAGACCCGAGGCTCTGCCCCGCTCTGGAGGGGGCCACCCTGGGCACCCACAAGGGCCTCCTGCAGGTCTGCTCCGGGGCACCCCTTCCCCCTCTTTCTCTTGTGTCTGTCACTGGCATCCTGTATATGCTGCCACCCTGGCCAGAAACCCAAGAGACTCACTTTCTTTCTCTAAGGGGATGGTAATATTCTCCTCAGAGGGTTGTTCTGGGAATAAAATGGGATAAATAATACAAATAAACTTAATGCATTTAGTATATCACTTGGCTTTCATTAGGTGTCCAGGAAATCTTTCATCTGTCTTGAAAAAGTATCATAAAGTTCATTGAGTCAGAGATCATTTCTGGATGTGTGTTTTCGGATACAACTTTAATAAAAAGTTAAATACAATGCTATTACTTAAGTAACAAAGCAAAAGTAAGGACTATCCACCAATCCGTGGCTAATAAAGCCATTCTACCGCCTCTCCTTTCTTGATGTTCAGAAATCTGTGGGACCAGAGGACAGGGATTGTTTTGTTAGCTTTGTGGACAAGGACACTTCTCCAAAGTCCCCTCGTTGTTAGGGGCACAGCTAAGATTCAACAGAACCCTTCCAAATTTGCTTTCTTTCTGCTACTTCTGACCTGTCAAGGACAAGGTAGGGGGTGCGCCATTGCCCACCTGGCCAAAGTTACAGGTAACCAGCTCATAGCAGGGGTCAGTGGCTGAATTAGGAGGGTCTACTCTCTATAAGGGTTCTTGGTGAGGTTGACGTTTATGACAGCTTTTAAGAAATGGATTTGGGAAGGAGACTGATGGGGTTTGCTAAACAGGTGGTGTGATACGCAGAAAGGGAGGGGTGAGGGAGCAGCCTCCAGAGTATGACTCTGCCAGGCAGACTATGTGGGTTGTTTTGCCCACCTCTGCAGCGTCATGCATGGAAGGTGGGGTGGAATGTGGGTCCAGGTGCCGGAACACCTCTACACAACCAGTGAAACACATGGTACAGTCTGTGAAGTGAGATCATATACACATCCGATGTGGGCCGTGCAAACCAGGCCCTGATGTTTGGGTCTTCATCATTATGACTATTCCTCTTTTACATGTTAGGAAAGCATAAGGTTCAGAGCAGAGAATTTGTTAATGGCTGAGTTCCAAGGTCAACTAACAAGGGGACAATAGGCATAAATCCCGGACTGTGGACCTGAAATCTTTTTAACTTGTTTACCATGCTATATCTGATTTTCTTTTTCCTTGTTCTGTCATCTTGGACAAAACCTGCACCTGAATCTCTCTCACAAATGTAGATAATAACCATTCCAGTTACAATGGCATTGTTTGTGAATTCCATACTGACAATGAACCTGGAAGCCCTTTGTGAAACCCAGTGTAACATTCAGAAGAAGAGAGTACTGACATGAGGTCCCACTGCCTGAGGCCCTTCTGCCCCTTGACTTTTACCCTCATCTCAGGGAGGCACTATTTTCCTCTGCTGACAACACATAGCTGCTTGTGTGAATGGGCTGCACCTGCTTCAGTCATCAGCACGTGTCCCTGATTCCTGCACAGGAGGCTCGGGCTAATTGTGGAGCTCTTCTCGGATCAGAAATGTCAGAATGTCAATGTGGGAAGTCAGATCTCGTGGGCCAAGCTCCCCTTTTCGTGGGGGACGGCACACAGGTTTGCAGTGGGGAAGTGCAATGTGCCCGAGGTCAGACAGATGGTTAATGGAAAAGCCATATCTAATAAACCATCTGTGTTTTTCTTTTCTAGACCTTTAGCCTCCTTGAGGACTTTTCTGCCCACATCACTGTATTCAGACACAGGGAGAAAAAGGATACTCAGATCTCTTGTTTTAAACCCTCAACTTTCTGCCCTGTGGTCTAGGTGTGGGTCCAGGTAGGAGGTGGCAGGGAGAGAACACTAATGAATCATATCTCCTCTTGGGAGAGTATGTTAGCTAAGGGTGTTTTTTGCTTTGTTCATATTAGTACTTGGGCAAATGTAACAGGCTTCTGGCTGCTGCTATGAAAGGACAAAACTAGAGGGAGAAAAGAAGCCAGAGAAGAAGCTGATGAAATAAAAGAATAGGTGGGAATGCTAATAACAACTAGCATGTGGGGAGCACTCGGCGCACCTAGTTGTGTGCTTTACGGCATCTTAGCTAATCCTCGTGAAAACCTGTGAAGGAGTTATTTTTATTATCTTTACAGAAAGGGTCTTAGCCTGAGTGAGGTTGAATGACTTGGGTAGCAGGACAAAGCAGCAAATTAAGCAAGGGGTAGGATTTGAACCTGGGCCCTCCAGTACCAGAGCTTTTGTGCCCATGCATTACACTCCACTGAGGGCGAGAGAAGGAGAAGCATTCCTGTTGGGATGCCAGGTTTTCAGATAATGAGACCCCCATGAGGTCAGTACCTGGAAGGGGTAGAGGTGACCGTGTAGAAGATGATCCAGAGGTCTCAGTGATTCGGTCACTTTTTTTCATCTGACAGGCCTTATCTGATGGATTAGAGATTTTTAAGCAAGTGAGACACGGCTCACGCCTACAGCTGACCTCTCTTGATCTCTGG
This sequence comes from Manis pentadactyla, assembly GCF_030020395.1. Lineage (NCBI taxonomy): Eukaryota > Metazoa > Chordata > Mammalia > Pholidota > Manidae > Manis > Manis pentadactyla. The sequence continues at coordinate 10,251,207 of NC_080023.1, forward strand.
CCCTTTGTTGGCTGCAGCAGGCGGAATTCTAAGATGAGCCCAGTGATTCTCACCCTTGCTTAGCGTCCTCCTGTTTGAATACGGGCAGAACCTGTAAATACAATGAATATGAGGTTAGAGAGTTAGAGGTTAGGGAGCACTGACACTGACGACTCTTAAGATTCTTGGCTGTGAAAAGATGGAAAGAAAGAGCATGATGGCTGGGATGGGGGATGCCAGGTACAGGATGTGTCTAGAGATATCAAAGACAGAGGAACTTTGATGAAACAAAATTCCTGACGGAGTTGGGAGATAAGACTGAGAACATGGGCTGTGAGCAAAGAAGAACGTATCCAAAGTAGCAAGAACCAAAGCTTTGCTACTTTGCCTGCACATTTGAGTCACTAAGTATGATTGAAGCCAGGAGAACTTCGTTTGACCAGAAAGAACAGGACTTTGTAAGCCACTCAGCCTTGTTATAAAATCTGCAGGTTTAATGTTGATGTGTATATTCATATACTTCCTGCTTGTTAGCCTCTAATATAACCTTAATTTGAGGGTTTGTGCCCAGTGAACATTCGGACTCCTCAGAAAGTATTGTAGTCCACTTGGGCATATGCTGGGATCGCACTTCTCCTCCCCTCAACCCTTCTGGTGGGCACGGCTGTGCAGCTTGCCTTGGCCAATGAAGTGCAGGGTTTCACCTTTGGGAAAACACTTCAGAACCATTTCACAATGGCTATGTCACCTTTTACCTGCTATCATGACCTGCAGCAGTTAAGAGAGGGCTGCTCGGTTAGCCTGGGCTGTGCAGTGAGAACACCCTAGAGCAGTCTCCAGCTAACCCGTGGCAGGCATTTAGAGCAAACAAGAAATAAACTTTTGTTGTTTTAACCTCTTGGGTTTGGGGGATTGTTTGTTACTGCAGCATAATTTAAGTCATCCTGACAAATACAACACACAAGTAAAGAGCATTGAGATCCCCATGACTGAGCCATTCCCAGACTGGTTGACGGACACCGTGCCAAGTGCGGAGAGACAATAAAAGAGCAGCAGCACAAGAACGGAGCAGCAGCCAGACAGCGGCAAAAACAGCAGAAGTTCCAGCCCCGCTCCCTGGGTGCCTGTGGTGATTAGAGTTGCTGTGAGGGTTGCACTGGCTTTTCCATGAACTCACTATTCTCTGAAAGCAGGGACTGTCTACTCACATTTACCATATCATTTCTCTACAGCTTGTCCTTAGGGTACAAGAACAAGGGCTTTTATAACACACTCTGCTTGCTGGGTTTATGATGCTCTGCCTCACTCCCTCTGCCCTGAAGTGAAGTCGAATTATAAAATAGGGCCAGCCTTATCTTGGGCAGCCATGCAACAATGGTATCTGGAGGTGAGTGTTGAAATATGTCCTGGGGCTTTGGGAAATGTTTTCAATTCAACATTCTGTGATCACTGTCCAAAGATTCTTGATAGCGTCCTTTAGGAGTCACTGAATACAAAGAGAAAAAAAAAGAAAAGAAAAAAGGAAACAACCTTGCACTCAGATGCTTCAGACTAGCAAGCAAACAAGCAAATGTCTAGAAAATAATCTGTGGACTCAATAAGGATAGGACTCTAATTACATGTATATGTCATGTAAATAGTAATCAGTGTAACCATATATATTCATATATATATTAACATATATTAGAGCTCAGAGTTTTTTGGTATGATACTACCTGATATTGGAACACCTGGATTTGGTTCCAGCTCATCATTAACCAGCCAGAAAATCTAGAGCAAATAGCTTAGCTTCCTTTACATTTCTTTGATTCAGAGAAATTTGCGCTGTAGAATCTTGAAATCTGAGTGTTTACTCCTGCAATGGAATACCCCTCTACTCATCCCCACCCGATCAAAGGCTGCTTTTCTTAAGGAGGTTTCGTAGACATTTCCACCAAGTGCTGCTAATGGCAGAGGCAGGGGACAGACCATGCCAGTGGGTATCTCTGGCCATAGCTCAAAGTGGTCCCTTGTGTATTCATTACCCATTGCTGCCTTACAAAATATGCCAGTAGCAAACCTTTATTGTCTCATAGTTTCTGTGGGGCTAGAATCCAGGTACTTTTTAAGTGGGGGTATTTGGTCTCTCACAGTTAATAGGTCAGCCAGGGTTTCAGTAATCTTGAGACTTGAATGTGGAAGGGGATGCTGCCACGCTCACTCATACAGTTACTAGCAGGGTTCTGTTCCATGTGGATGGGATGACTATGGGCTTCAGTCCCTTTGGGGCTGTTTCTTGCCATTTCTGACTGTTTCTTGCCATGTGGACGTCTCAGTAGGGCAGCTGACAGCACGGGACTGGGCTTTATTGAAGTGATTATGTGAAGAGAGAGAGAGAAAGAGAAAGAAAGTCACAGACTCTTCTAATCTAATCTTAGGAATTGCATCCCATGCTCGTGCTGTGTTCTGTTCCTTAGTGGAAAGTCCCTAGGCCTAGCTTACACTCACGGGGTGGGGCTACCACTGTGGGGCCTTCTAGCGATCTGCCTGCAAGGCAGATACATCTTTAAATCCTTATGTTTTATCTTTAAAATGTATGTTTATTTGCATTTTATGCTAAATTATCTTTGTTTATTTTAACAGAAGAGTAATGTTTTGAGTTACTTTTTATCAGAAAAAAATGCCTTTTCTAAGAAGACACACCTTGTTTGATCTTCCTATGACTTTCTGTGTGCAGGAGGCAGGCATAAGCTCTGGCCGGAGGAGCGTGGCCTTGGTTCATTTCCTTATAGCTTCACTCCAATCTCATCATTTATACAGAGAAAGAAACTAAGGCCAGAAAGGGGAAATGACTTGCCCAGGGTCCCATCCGTCAAGGCAAACCTTTATCTCTCTGAACGTTGCTTTCCTTATAAAGTAATACCAGGGCTCCAAGTGTTGGGTCTGGAGTGTTTTTTTTTTTTGCCAGACCAGCTTTACTTGGGTCTCTAGCCTGCCTACAGCATTTAGGACCTGCCTCGCTTGGCTCCAACACTGCCCAGTACAAGGGGCTTATTCTCTCTGGGAGGCCATGAGGTCTTAAGTTAAGCTCTTGGCACACTGCTCGTTCCAGAAGATGTGCTCAAGGGATCCACTGTCTGTATTCCTTTGTCTTAATGTGGAGAGTCTTGATCACGAGTTTCCATTGTCCACCAGAAAGCATCTTTTCCATGACGATCTCTAGAAGGGATATGTCACTGTCCTCTCGCGTGCACCTGTGCTCCTGACAGTAACGTGCTACAGACAGAGCTTTAATTCCCAGTTATTTTCCATTCCAATACAGGCTCATCCTTTTAATAGGGTTTTGAAAGCAGGTCTCATTCTGTTTCCCTCAGTTTTGTCCAGTTCCTCAGTTAGGCCAAGTCGGGTCTGCCTGACAGGCTCTCTGGATTACTTTGCAGTTTCATCCCATTTTGGCATGAATCCTACTCAGCCAAGCTGCGCTCCCTGAGCATTCCCCAAAAGGCAGAGCTGTTTTCAGCCTTCACGCCTCTGCGCCTGCTGGGCCCTCAGCTCTGAGTCCCCCTGCCTCACCCTTCTTTGTCTTACTCATCTGTCAAGATTTATTGTAGGCATCATGTTACTGGAAACCTTTCTTGTGGCCCTTCTCTCCCAGGCTCGTTTCTTATCAATTCTCTATACGCCTCCTTCATCTATTGTCATTGCTCTGGGTGCCTTCGGGGTCACACCACAGCAGGCACCCCAAACCACAAGAATCTCAACAAAAACCACACAGCGATGAGCTTCTTGGGTATCACTTATTACCAGGGCACCTCAAACACTTTAGGCATACAGGACCCTAGTTCTCTCACAATAACTTTAAGAGCTTTTTGAGGAAAGTGATGCTCAGAGTGGTTAGGATACGCCAGATCACACAGCTAGTCAAGGGCAGAGCCAGATGCCAGCCTAGGTCTGCCCTGTGTTCTCCTACTAGAAGTATGAGCTTTAGAGCATTGAAGTAAATTATCAGGCAAAATTGAATCAGCATGACCTTTAGAACATCGTCTCCTCAACGGTTCTGTGAATACCCTTGAGATTGATCAAATTTGTGCTACAGTTGCTAAAAACTAGCAATACTCACTTCCCCTAATTAAACCTGAGGATGAATTGGTAATGGCTCCGGGAGGGTGGCTACTGGTCACGTGGTACGGCTATCACCCAGAGCTGTTTTCTTGCTTGTCCATACAAAGTCCTCATAATTGCCTTTGAAATCCTCAGTGATCTGGCCCTGCATCTGGATTTGGGTATCGGCAGTTCACAACAGTGGTTCTCCAACATCATCCTGGACCTGCAGTGCTTGTTAGAACAAAAATGACTGACCTGCAGGGTTTCTGACTCAGTGGTCTGAAATGCGGTCTGGAAAGTTACACATTTCACACGTTTCCTGTAATGCTGTGGCTGTTGGTCCACAGACTGTGGATCATTTATTGGAAAACACTGGTTTACAGAATGGTCTTGGAGTGCTAGGGGAAAGGAGCCATTTCTGTAAACCAGTGGTTTTCAATAGATGGTCTGCAGCCCCTGAGTCACCAGCATCCACAACCCCACAGGATGCTTAGCACGGACACTGCTTCTCCACTTGGAGGACGCAGCAGCCCCTCTCCCAGTCCCTCGTCATTGCTGGTCTGTTTTGCTACCAACTCTGTGAGATTTTAGGGTCATTTTCAGATAATTCTTTTCATTGCTTCACGTTATTATTATCTAAATCTGGCTATTTTTAACTTCTTAGATGAGATAATATGTATCTTTATTGTTTAACTCAAATGTACTTGGGACATATGTCAAAGCATCCTAGACATACAGGCCTGTATATGAGATTCGGAAAGTCTCCTTTTACTCTCTATGTCCCGCTCTCCTTAGCCGTGACTGTACTTCTTTCTTCCTAGTAAATAAGACGGAGTCGCTCCCTCTGTCTAAGATGGGTGTTTGGATCCTTTCCCTTAGAACTTTACTGAAGTTCTTACTCCATCAGTTATCACTTTAACTCCCATTCTATCAGCTTCTCCTTCTTTACCTTGCCCTTTTTAGAATACAGACGTGTTCAAATCTCTTAAAACAAAATCCCAAACATGCCCTTTGTCACTTCAACTGCAAGACTGAAGACAAATTTTGGCAGCCAGATTCTCCACTGCGCAGAAACTATTGACATTTCTGATGGGATGCACAATTATTGGGAGTGAAACCACAGTTGGTAGTTTCAGACACAGCAAGATTGACCTCTTTCACCTGGAAGGAAACAGAAAATGTACCAGATTGGTAAATGGTGGGAAAATAGAAAGGAACATGCTATTGTTTGCATGATCTATGGTTTAACACACTTGAAGGTATCAGCAGGGATTCCGAGATGGGGACAAGCTCTATACATGCTCACTGTCCCGTTGTAGAACTCATTCAAGAAAAAGTTTCTCCTGTTTAAACTTGAAACAACATTGCTTTGAAAAACAAACGAACAGAGATGCATCTGCAAGGTTTTCTTGAAGCCAGACATTACTTGTGCATTTTATATGCATGGAAAGGTAAAGTACTTCTGGAAGGTAATGTGAAGACATGTGAGTTAAAGCTCAGGTGCTTCATCCAATGAGCCGTGTCAGTTGCTACAACCCCATCCTCCTCCCCTCTTATTTATGCTATCAGACAGTGTTGATAACAGTTCTTGATGTCCATTTTACATTGACTGCAGTATCTCCTCTACCCAAAAAGGCAGCATTGAAAGCCTTGGGGTGGTTCAGAAATGACCTCTTAATTTTCAAATTTGGCAGATTTACATCAGTGCCTGATTTTGAGTAACTGACTTCTTCCACTCAACACTGCTGACTGTTCTCCTCTTTTTCTTGAATGAGTTCTACAGCGGGAAAGTGAGCATGTATAGACCTTATCTCCATCTTGGGATCCCTGCCCATACCTTTAAGTGTGTTAAACCGTATTTTCTCTTTTCTTTCCCTTTCTCCTTTGACCTTGGTCCTAGTCCTCCTTCTGATGTTCCTGGTCTTTGCGGACTCTTTCTTACCCATTCCTGTTCATTAAGTGTTTGTGTTCCACTGGATTTTGTCCCTAGTCCCTCACTTCTGTATGAACCCCCTGAGCAAATGTTTGTGACTTGCACTCCACCAATAAACTTCTTCTCAGTTCGAACCACTCTCTAGGTCAGTGGTTTATCCTCTGAGGCATTTTGAAATTTTGTAGGAATATTTTTATCATGAAGAATGGAGGAAGAGAGCTACTGGTATGTAGATGTCAGGACCCAGGGAGGATAGAGACCCTGCAAGGTGTTGGGTGGTGCCTCTCACAGGAGAAGGAATTGTTCTAGGCTAGGTGTGATTTTGAATGTTTATGCTGACTCCCGTGTAAATGTAAACCTGATTATAATTGAGTGGACCCAGGACATATGTCTGTATTTCATAAAATCCCAAAGGACTTTTTGTGTACTTTTATTATATCTTGGATTTGCAACAATGCAGTGAATGGGCAAATCAATAAGCAATTGTACTTTTCTTTTTTCAGGACTTTACTCTGAGTCATCGATCTGATCACCATTTTGAAAAATCACATTAATGATGACAGTACTGTTCATATGATTTGAGTCTCTAATTTAACATACCTATGAAAGGATTCTACTTACTTATACCAATGTGTCTTATTGTCCTTTATTTCAAAATGCCACACGTAAAAATCAATAATATTCAGCTGAAAACTACATTAACATTTTTATGTTTAACTCTCAGCCCATTATTCTTGCCTTCCCCCTCATGGCCAACCCTGGACACAAGAGGAGGGGAAGATACATAAATGAAAATTAATAGTAGAGATCCCTAAATTACATTCATGAAGTACCAGGCTCTGTTTAAAGGACCTGGCACATTTTAACTCAATCCTCACACTAACTCTGAAGACAGTTATTATCATTGTTCCCATTTTATAAATGCACAGAGGTTAAGTAAGTCTCCCAAGGGAAGATAGCTGGTAGGTGGAGATCTGTGATTCGAACCAGGAGACTGTGTTCTTAAAGCACCATGCTACGCTAATTTAAAAAAGGCAGTGTCATCAGGAAACAGTTCAGAGTATTGGGGATTACTGAAAATGTGGAGGAGGGCAAATAGCAGCACTCTGAAATGTCCTAGAACGTTAGGTTTCATCAAATCAGAGAAGGGCCTACAAAACCAGGATATTCCATCTCCAACGAAGCATGTGCATTGAGAACCAGGGTATTATTAATAATTATTATGAAAAGCTAAAGTCCAATGTGGCAGGGCTTCTTGTTATACAGGAAGGACTCAATCTAACAAAAACTGTGACTGGTCCTGTGTTTCACCTACTCATGAAGGCTCTCCAGTGTATTTTACTCACTTTTCATGATGAATTCTTTTGTTCTGGTGAATTATCCCCAATTCTGCCATCACGGAGATTTTCCTTCCTAACTCCGAAGAATTGCTAATTTGGTGACCACTTTATCAAAGTTGGTTTTCCTCTTGGGCTCTACCTCATAGTAGCTCAAAGGCCCACCTTCCCATCGCAGGCTTCCAGCACTGTGTCCATACATATGCAGACCTGTGGTCTTCCTTTTAGCTAGGATGAGGCAAACAATAGCAGCAGAATTTCTTCTACACCCTGCAGAGTGAACTGGTGGAGTGGGCGTCTCTTAAGATCCTCTCTCACTCCAATGATGAACACTGCATTTTTTTTTTTCAGTTTGCAAATGGTCCCATAACTTAATTTAATAGTGTTTATGACAATATGTAATAAATACCATAAAAAAGTACAAGTCGTTCTGGTTTTTTTTAGCTCATTAAAATGAATGCTTGCTAGATTCTGTAGCAAGCTTTGGAAACATGGTGCTAACTCATGTAAATTGCCATGACAAATGTGCTTTAGGACCAATAAAGTGTGTCCTGATTCATTAATAGTCAGATCCAACATCTCCCTGTTGGTTCCCAAGAAAAGTCGAGTGGAGATGGGTGGGAGGGAAAACACCGCCTGGATTCTGCCAGCCTTCAGGCGTTCTGATTAGAGTGTGTGATTTGGCTGAGGTCTTTCCTGATGCTGTGTGCCTGTAATATTGCCATCATGTTTTTGATCCTGCAAGCTCTGGAAAGACCTCAGAGCTCAGCATGTTCTTCCTGCCAGTGCTTGATGCGGAGTCTTCGGATTTATGCAGACTTCCCAGACTCCTTCAGGCTCAAAAAAGAAAATGCTTTCCTGGGCTCAGAAGGGGGCTGTCAGATTAAGCTCAGCACAGGTGAACCTGGCAGTGGAACCAGTCCAAACAGTAAACAAGCATATCTCCCGTCTCAGAAGCACACTGGAGCCACAGGCATAAATATGCAATAAAGCTGCACTGAGGGGAGGCAAACTGATGTTTTATAATATATTCATGTTCTGCACAGCAACTGAGATTCCAGGAACAGTCTAGATTGTGGCTGATGGGTTTTTTTCCCAGGAAAAAAAAGCACCTCCCCCATTACTTAGTAAAATAGGCTTTGGAATTTGTAGGAATCATTTTGCAGGATGTTAGGTATGTTGAAATTTATCTTCATTATTCCTTTGGTCCCAAGATTTGCTATTTAATCTTACTTTATACAAACTGCTTCAAGAACAAAAGATTGAATGATGTGTCAACAGAACAATATTGTCCCGGAAGGTCACAACTCTAGACCTCAGTTGTCTGGGGAAGGTCTCTCTTTTTATTTTTTATAAAATATTTTTTATACTTTTGCAATGTACAAAGTTGACCTTCCCTATTGCATCCAATGTGATGTTGACTAAATCTGGAGGGGGGGGGCACTTAAAAGTTTAACACACAGCATTTTTTGATCGAATATTCATGCTAAACCTCTGAGAAGGTATAGTTCCCAGTTTACAAGTGAGAAAACATGAAATTCAGGGTAGCTAAGGAAATTTGCCTAATCTCAAAGAGCAAGTAGGCAACAGGCATGGCCACTATACTCATGTCTCCTCCTTTTAAATCCCATACTTGCCTTACTCCATTAAAATGCCTTTTGGGGTAGAAAGGAGAGTTCCCTCTCTTTTGGTCCTTCCACCTCCTGCAATTTCATCTCTTCTTGGGAGTAGACCTAGATGAGCAGGACCTCTCCACATTGGCACTGGCTCATGTCACTCTGTCTTTGCAGATGACTGTGAGATATGTGCCAGGGAAGGGTCAACGAGCAGCCAACTTCTCCTATTTGGTACAGAATTTACTATGTATCTGGAAGGAAAAAGGGAGCTATGAGAGTCAGTTAGTTAGTCAGGCTGTTTTACTGAGTGCCCACTATGTGCCAGGTACCTGGTAATTGCCTTTGAGAATATCTGAAGGAACCAGAATTATGAATGTGTGTATACATCCAACCATTCATCCATCAAGGGGGCCAACTACTCACTTGATAAATTTCTATCCATAACAGGTGTGGAGTTTGTGCAGTGAACACAGCCAGCTATGCCCTGGCACAGTGGGCTGTTTTCCCTGCACCCTCATATCCTGTATTTCATGCCATGAATACAGCTGGTCTCCAGAACAGCCTCAGTGGTTTCCTTCCTTTTCTTACTAACATGCAGAACCTCAGACGAAAAGGAAATGCTTTCACAGTCACTTTGGAAGTTTTCCTAAATGTGGATTTACTGCTATTTCTAGTTATGACATAGCTATCAGCCTATACTCGTACACCTATTTGGTGTAATTGAATACTTTAAAAAATGAAATATGCTTCAGAAAATGCAGGTGTAAAATCAACTGCAGCAAGCCAAGGTTTTTTGTTTTTTTTATAAAGCACTCCACCAAGATTTACTGGCATTGATTTTATTTTTCATTGATTTATACTTCAATTTCACCACTTCAATTTCTTATTAAGAGATTGAATAGAAAATAAGTCTTTATGCAAAGACCTCCATTAAACAAGGGGTAGACACAATTCTGTGATGCATTATGGTAAAAGCAAAATATTTACCAAATAGGAAGAGCTAATGTTTACTGGGTCTTTAGTAAGTATCAGGCGTGAAGTACATATGCATTACTAATTCATTTGCCTTCACAGCAGTTCTTTAGCTCAAATAGCACTTTTATCCCATTGTACAGTCAGATGGTTGGGGCATGTGGTAGTTATGTAATTAGCCCAAGGGTGCTGAGCTTGTTAGTGGCAGAGCAAGGATTCAAAACCATGTTGTCTGATTCCTGCTATTATTATTGTCATTAAAACAGGAATCTTGGGCCCATCAAAGCTCATCTTTATCTAATATGAAAAAGTAGTTTCCATTTCCCCTTTTTCTTAGCTTCTTTTCTTAGCAAGGACAGAAATGTTCAGGGATTGATTAAAATATCTTAGATGTCAAACGAAGCTACCAGTTCCCTTGTATCTAGAAACATGTTAAAACAGGCATTTCTAGGAGTGAGTGAAATATGAAAGCTGGTGGGACCCAGGACATGCCATTTGGAGGGACAAATAGAAAGGATAAAATGAATTTTTGGCTATAATAGTAGCCCATCTGTGCTCATGTTAAAATGACAAGAGATGGTGTCAAGTAGATGAAATTTGGTTGAGGGTACAGGTGGACTGAATAGCAGTTTGAAAAGGTAAAAAGAAAATTCTAAGGAAAAAAGTAGATGAGTGAAGACATCTGTGCATATTGGAAAAGTGGGATTGGTGAACTGGTGGGTGTGAGTGTTACAAGCCTCCAGGGAGGCATGGATTAGGGAGAGTGGTAATGACGCGTCTGCTCATCCCCTCTGGATCCTGGGTTGCAGTGTACTGTTACTTAGCTTCCTTTATTTGATATAAAAATCATGTCTCTGCCTGCTTTTGGAATGATAGCCTCCCTAGATAATCATTTCCCACGTTTGTCACTTGGCAGATATGCTGGTGTCCTCGGGCTGCTCTGACAATACCATAAACCTGGTGGCTGAAAACCACAGAAACTTGAAGTCTCACAGTTCTGGAAGCTGGAAGTCCAAAATCAAGGTGTCTGCAGGGTTGGTTCCCTCTGGAGGCTCCAGGATAATCTGCTCCCTGCTTCTCTCTTAGCTTCTGGTGGCTGTGGGAAGTCCCTGGCATGACTCGGCTCCTAGCTGTGTCACCGCAGTGACTGCCTCCATGCACATACATGGTCGCTGCCCTTCTGCATGTCTCTGTGAATTCATATGGGGTTCTCCCTGCCTGTCTGTGTCAAATCTCCTTCACTGTGTAAGTTCCCCAGGCATATTTGATCAAGGCTCATTCTAATGACCTCATTAAAACCCCATTTTCAAATAAGGTTACCTTTGCAGTTCCTGAGGGTTAGGGCTTCAACCCAGCTTTCCTCAGAGAACCAGTTCAGGTCAGAACAGCAGTTAGTGGATGTGATGATCGTTGCTTTTCTAGGTTATATAACTGACAAAAACTGAGGCATGGGATTCTCAATACCAGGTTTTATTGGCCTGATTTAATACCAGGCCTCAATCCAAGTCAATTTCTTCCTGTTCTAACACTCTGGGAAACTTCTTACTAACTAATACTGATGGGCTTTACTGAAAGGCCAAGATAAAGGATGTGGTTCAGGAAATGGGGCCAGTGAGAATGAGGGTGGGGGTCACAGTATTCCTATTTGTATCCTTGGCGACTTATACTATCTGAAACTGAGTACACACTTGGTAACTATTATATAATTGCATGAAATTACACATAGCCTCAAGACTCCTGGAATGTCAAAGATTACTTTTAAGAATTTAGATATCTTACCCTTAATTTTTAAACTCCTCTCCTAGTATCCTATACAGCACACTGATCTGAAAATTGGCTTCCTAAACACAAGGTCTCACCAGCGGTTTGCCACTATTAAGTTCACCACCTAATAGAAAGATCTCCCAGATGCCTAACTTTTCTGCTCTTAAGCCCTACTTTTTTTAGAGCATAACTTATGAGACCAAAGACATCTGGTCTTAAAGACCAGCCCCTTTACTTAGTGGCTTTGTGATCTTGGGAAACCTATATTAACCTCCTGAACATAGTTCTTCATCCCTTCAGTGAAGTAAACATACACCTGTGAGAATTAAATGGGCAGATCTCTGTAAAGTGTTACAGAATAGAGCTTGCTAAACAGTAACAGCACAAAGAATGTGATAGGTTACTATGGTCATAATGATTCCATGCTAGATGCTTCATACATGGTTTCACATTTAATGCTCATACCACTTTTTGAATTGGATATAACTTTTTAGCCCCATTTTATAGGTGAGAAAACTGGCACAAGGGAGCTTTAAGAACTAGTTCATGGCTTCAGAGGAGTGGGGGAAGGGGCCGGGCAGGTTTGGGCAAGGCCTTCCTGACTCCAGAGCCTGTTCATTCTGTTTAGTATACATATTTTAGGTAGTACAAGGTGATATGTCTTAGCTTAACATGAGATGGAAAAAATGAAGCTAACTTCAGAGACTTTGTTTCAATGTAACCCTTCAGACATAGTTAAATAAAAGCTAACCAGTAAGCAAACAAACAAACCCAATTTTCCTTAGCAGGCAAGTGGACAGAGCCCAGACTTCACCTATGTTTGACTTCTCTCCAGCTTATGTTCTTTGCTGCGATGCTAGGGTGACTATCATTGTTCCTCCTGGGTCAAAGGGTGGGCCACTGGGACAACCACATGCACCTAGAAACAGCAAAGTTCTAAATGAGCTGCAGTCTAGTTTCAGGCACCAGGAAATTTCAAGCAATTCACCAAAAAACAATATACATACAGTGACCAAAAACAAGTGTGGAAAGCAGGCTGAAGAATCAGGTGGTAAGTGAGTTACCAAATATGAACACAGGCAATAGATAGATAGCAGGTATCCGAACTCAAAAGATCAAAAATCCAGGCTGATGAGTGTTGAAGAGAAGAGGCTACCCAGGAGCAAACCCCTGGAGAAGCCATTTCAATGGCCACAGGCTTGGCTCCCCTGAGGATCTCTCTCATAAAGAAGCAGCTCGTGAAGGAGCAGGTCTCAGTGTCTCATATCATATACTGTGGGCCAAAGGCATTTTCAGGGATCCCAGTTCCAATAGCTAGTTCTTCCCTACTCACCTGTCTGACACCTGGTAGGCATGGTCACGTGAGGCCAGATGCATTCACCTTGAGGATTCTAAGGAAACATACATAGTACCTACTGACTAGAATATGTGAACTTACCTATCTGTAAGGAACCAGAGCTTTTTGGTCTGAACTATAACGGGCTGAACCCAATTATTACAGGGGAACCTACCGTGGAAGAAAAGATGATCTATGAAATGAATGTGAATCACAGATGCACACTGCTGGGCTTCATTTCTATTACCCCAAACATCAGAAGAGTTAAAGGTCTGAATTTTGTCAGTCTGGTTCATTGCAAGTTTTAACGGAGGAAGAGATTAAGACTGAATTTTCTGCATGCTTGGGCCTGTGTGTTTGAAAAGAAGTTGAAACAGTTTTATTTATTGCAGATGGATGACTAAATCAGGGAAAAACTTGGATAAGGTTTATTGATCTGCTTTTTCAGATTAAAGAGATGAGGGAATCACATGACTTTGAATGACCCAACTCTCAAAGCCCTTCCTTGATTGCATTTTTGCATTGCTATGGCAGAGGTATGGATTGACCAACTTTATGCTGTAAGAGGAAAATACATATTTCAACTCTGCTGATTTGAGGAAGTACAGGCACTCTAGAGTACACTGGACATGTGGGTTAAGCAGATGGAGACTTGAGACTGTACCTAATTCCCATTGCTAAACTACCGTGAAGTCAATGGAATCACAGCTGTCAAAGAACTGTAGAGCTATTCAGTGAGAATGGAAACCTAATTTCAGAACAATTCATAGGTTTGATGGACATGAATCATGTCTTATGTTTTTTTTGTCTGCCTTTAAGCTCCAGCTCTCAGGATGTCCCAGCCATTTAGCATCTGACTCATTTTTGAGGTTCAGGTTCCAAAAAATCTGATTGTACCAAAAGCAAAATATGGCTGCCAAGAAGATGGAATCGTACAGAATTTGGGAGATGACTATAAAAAATCTACAGATGCCTAACAGTTTGCAATTATGTGAACAGATTCTGGAATGTTGGGTCATTTGTGTTTTCTGAGAATGTATTCGCTTTTGTGAAATGACTGAAATGGGAACTTGGGGCCACCTTCGGTGATACAGGCTTGGAATTAGCCTGGAGATAGTGTCTCAAGGAATATGTCATATACAATGACAGTTTTGTCTTGCTTGACATGGGAAAAATTGGTCAAAGACAATCATAAGGCTTATAAAGGAAGCACTCTCTTTTAGAATACACTTGGTTAGGCTTATTTAGACTTTTTTTTGGTATTACTGATACAATGTTAATGGTTAATGTCTAGTATTTTCCATCAATATTGATTAAAATTCCATGGTGAATTTTGGTCAAAAGAGGTACCACTAGGGAGGGAAAGTAATGTACATTTGTGGTAAGACCCTATGGTTTTGTTGAACTGCCAAGACTTATGACCATCACTACTGAGCAACTGATGCTACTGCCTGCTTCTGTCTCAACTTTCTCATATTGCCACCTATTGAGACCGTGTGGGCTACCTAGATACTGCAGCACAGCTGTGTTCTAGACTTCATACTTCCTTCTGAACTCTAAAAAAAAATCAGCTTTTTTTTTTTGTTGTTTGCTTTTCATCTGAGGAAGATCTCTATTTCCTATCTAGTTTAGTTTCAGTTTCTTTAATCACAGACGTGACAACATTTACGTGGTTTCCTAATAATCCTAGAAAGTTCAAAACAGAAATCATTCATAGGCCATCATCAGAATCTTAGACAGCAACTGTAAAGTACTCACTGTGTTGCCATGAAAATGTGGCATCTATAGTGAGAGACCAACCTAGATTTCACAGACTGCTGTATTCTCTTATCAGGCATGTTGTTTTAACTACAATGGCATCTATTGTGTGAGCTGTAACTTTTGTTGGCATCTATTGTGTAGCTTATCTAATATAAGCATCTTTCTTCTTCCCCTGCCAAGCTGTGGAAGCCATTGATCATATTTCCTCTCTGGCCCTCAGTGAGGTTTAAGTTACATGAGCAAGAAATATTTATTACTCCAAAGGCTGAGGATTGGTAAGAGCAACTAGTGATTAGTCAGGATCAACATTAATGACAGTCAGAAATCATACACAAGGAGATGGAATGCTAAGCCTCTGATGTGTTCTGAAAAGTTAAATAACTGTCTTTGCATCAGTTGGTGCCTTTTGAAAGGGTCCAGGATGGATGCTTGAGGAATACATACATAAGTGGAAATCATTTATAAAATTAAGACAAGATAGGAGTAGAAAAGAAAGAAAAGAGAAGCTAGAGATATATTCTAATGGATACTGGACATAAGTCAGAATGTAGATTTAGTATTTACTTTAGGGTTTGGCTGCTCATTGTGTCAAAATTGTTAGAGACTTAAGTACAAATAAAATATTTTTTTAAATGGAGGAGGTGCCTGAGACAGGTAGATATGTCGAAAATGTCATATGAAACTCAAGAGTACAGTTTGTAAACAAATAACTACGTCCTAACTCTCTAGGACTGCAGTTAAACTATTTTAAAACTCAGTGTCTTATTGGAAGAATGAAGTCACACATTTTGTTTCAACTAGAGTAAAATTAAGTTTGATCCATTTACATATTCAAAAAGATATTTAAGAACACAAAATAAGACCATGAAGAGGTGGCACAGGATCAACTGCCAGATGAGTTATATGTCCAATATATAAGAATAAGAGGGAATTTAATAAACAAAAAATAAAAAACACTTCCTTGTGTAAAATTTTACCTGTTGCAAAATAAATATAAGGAGAACTGGGATTTGTGTGTTATTTAAAAGACTCATAAAATACCCCATTGTTTGCTAAACTCTAGATAGTTACTTAAAGGTTTTTATTTGGAAAGTGAAAGACAGTGTATATATGAGCCAATCAAGGACAAGAATAAACATCTAACAAATAGTATTCTCTCAAGGACGTTAAAGGCCATGAAAAGTATCTTTCTTAAGCAGTGGTGGGGAATGAAGGTTTACTTAAACAAGGAATGAACACAGCTGCAAGTTAGGGCTACAAGTACCAGAGGTTCCATGAGTTGTACTTCTTTACATTTTGCTTCAGGATTTTTTTGCAAATATATATAGTTTCTGAAAATATAAATTCAAATCTCATAAATTAATATTTTCACAATCTTAATTAGAAGTTTTATCTTTAAAAAGCTGACAGTGAGTGTCAAATTCTCCAAGATTCAGCAGTCCACATCTGGAAATTGGGTATTATTTAAAGCAAGACCCAAGAGCTCCTTCCAGAAAATGCAGGCACTAATGCCAACTGACCTCTAGAGGGCTCCCTATAAACTAGGTCCAGTACATCACACAGGGAAACACACCTCTCTACAGGTGGTTTACACAGATTCAGAATAATTTCATTTGCAGACATTCAGGCCTAGCTTGCTTTTCCACATGAAAAACGAGTCTTCACTGATTTTCAGGTATACTTTTGTATGTTCCACATTTAATGTGGGTTATTCACCATCTGTGGTGCTGAGCACACTACAAACTGGGAGTTCCTGGTGTGCCCACTGACCTGTGTGTCTGGCACCAAATACATTGCGGCGTAGAAACAGGTGACCAAGAAACGTATGTTGATTTGAATCGATCCTCTCTCTTAGTTCAAATACTGTTTGGAAAATGTTTTTAGCACAGGATGAAGCTTCAAATGATAAAAACATATTTGACATTTTGTAGCATATACTAATTAACAAACACTTTCATGCACATTATCTTGCTGGAGCCCTAAAATATCAGCAAATCAGTTTTTATTATCATTTACACTGATGAGATGACTGCATCTCAGGGACTTGATGTAATAAAGTGGATATTCAAATTTAGTTCTTTTGATTTCAATCTCAGTGACCTTTTCATTGACTCATTGCTCCTTCTGATTATTGGGGTAATGAAGTGACAGATTGGGAACCTTTCAATAGTTGTCCTTTATTAGATAGAATGAAAGATCCTAAAAAGGGAGAGGGCATCGGACATAATATGAACTAATTAATCATAACATTGGAAAGCTGGTTGACTTATAAAGGGAACCAGGTAGTGGGGACTTGAGGCATGAGCTCCTGGAAAGTCTAAGGACCTCATGCCAAATTGTTCAACTAAGCAGGTGCCAGGGACAGAAATTCGATCCAGAAAAGAGAAACATTTTCTTGGTTGACAAACCAAGAGAGAGGTGAAAAGAGCACTAGCATGGTACCCAAGCCACAGTGTGGACCAGGTCAGAGCTGCAAATCAAGTTTCAAGCAAGAGGCCATCAAGGAGGAGAACTAGAGGAAGTAGCTAAGATGGGATCTAGTGGACATGGACTTGCTCCCAGGTGAAAGGATGAGTCCCTGAAGGTAAGAGATGCCTGCTGTGCCGTTTCGCCATGGGATCCTCTTCCATGGCATTGAAAAAGTAATAAAATAACACTGGTTAAAGCACAGACTACCTGGGTTTGAATATTATCTCTATCACTCATTAGTTGTGTGCTCTGAAAAAAATTTGTGAAATTATTTCAATTTCTTTTTTTGTAATATTGAGATAGTGTAGTATGTACTTCATAGTTTGTTGTAAAAAAAGTCCTAGTTTAAACTTTTAAATTTTAAAATAATTATGAAACATACGTGATTCATTCAAACATTCAATACATTTCAGTTACTTTTATGGGAGAGGGACTTTGGTGGAAAGGCATTCTGGGAACTGTAGTAACCGGCACCAGCAGAAAACCAGGTTGGATGTCACACTCTTAGAATAGGGGTCTCTCTCTCTTCAGGGTCCACAGGACAAATCTGGAATTTTAGCATGGCATTAAGACTTTACCATACATTAGTGAATCACCGACCTGTACCTTTTATTTACCTCACCAACTTACCATCCTAAAGGAAGGCAGACACTGCTTTAATTTATTCATTAATTTAACAAAGAGTTATTGAGTATTTCTCCCATACTATGTACTGTTCCAAACATTGAGATACCGTAGACAGAATTCTCTGCCCACAGGAAGCTTCCATTCTGGTGGGATTGGCTTGTGTTACTAATGTTCATCTCTGCTTTATCTCTGTGCCCAGACTGGGATGCACCTCCTCAGTCCCTACTGAACCTGTCTGTACCCCAACCCAGATGTACTCTCCCAGAGTGACAGTCTCCTTAGGCTTCAGGAGATGTCAGCAGAATCTTCTTTTCTTTGATAGTCACACCTTTCTCATATACGTGGCTCATAGCAAAGACCCAGTAAATAATGTCAAATGAATCCAGGTGGTGTACAAGATGATGTTATCTATGGGGAATGAGGGTGAAAGTTTGTATTTTAATAAATTAACGTTTACCTTAATGTTTTAGGAAAGTTGTAACTTGAATGAATAGGTGAATGACATATATATATATGTTTAAGTTAAAGACTACCATCTTTAATAGTGGCACAAAACTGATCAAAGTTTGGGAAACACTGACCCAGTGGCTAATAATATAAACTCTATAGTTCAACTGACTGAGCTTTAATCCTTTCAACCAGTTGAGTGACCTTGGGAAAGGGTTGTATGGACCTCATTTTTCTTATTTAAAAATAGGACTAAGAATAGTACCTACCTTGTAGAATTGTTACAAAATGTGTAATCCATGTGACATGTTAAACCCTGTAGCTGCCACCTGTGAATGTTCCGGAAATGATGATTATTATTAGTCATTGCTGTAATAACAAACCTAGCACCTTGTCAACTCCTACTTCAAATTCTAAGCCCCGTTGAATAGGGGCACCAGCCTGCTGCTTTATTCCCAAGAACTTGCGTAGGAGTTGCATAGACCCGGGTGTATGCAGACTGACCACACCAGTAGACCTCCTGAGAGGAACCTGGGACATGGAGATAGAGCACTGCACAGGACTAAGGAGAAACTGAGGCCTGGGCAGGTGCTCTCTCAGGTAATGAGCATGTCTATCAGGCAGTGGAATGAGAAGACTGCAACCTCTTCTGATACCCCTGAGAATACTTTGCCTTGCCATTTTATTTTAGCTGATACATTTCATCCCTTTAAAAAAATGACCTGGCTTTCCTGAATCTTAGGTAGACCAGTTCTCAGTCCATATTCAATGCAAAGAAACAGAAATTCTGCAAAGCAATAAAGGGAATACACACATAAATAATATGACGTTTTGTTTAACCATAAACCTGAAGTTGGTTAGTCATTACATTGTAATCTAACTTGATCTAAACAAGGCAGTGCACATATGCCATACAAGCTTTTTCTCTTCTTAAAATATCTCATTACCATCGACAGGAATAGTTAAATATAGATATTTGCTTTTATGGCCTTATTTCTGAAACATAAAAGGTTTTATGCTTCTAATCCCTAGATGATTTGTCATGGTATTTCTGTTTATCCTGCATTCTACTTTCAAGCCATGTTAGGGAAAAAAAATGCAATGATTTCAGGAAAGTGTTTTTCAATTATCATAAGTGAACTCTGGGACTCAAGAAGTCATTCAGTTCCTCTGATCTTAGGCAATTACTCTGTATGACAGGACTTGCTCTCCTTGGGTTTTTACCCTCTTGGTTTCTTTTGAATTCTCTGTGGTCATTTTCATTTCCTTTTGTATTTCTCTATTGTTTATTTCAATCAGTTTCAACGGGCTTACCTTGGCTGGTTTTGTAGCAATAAAGAGCTATTTGGTTGAAGGTTCTCCAACATCAGAGTTTCATTATGCTGAAAAGTAGTAACAATCTTGCAGCCACTTTCAGTGGCCTCAGGGTGGATTTGGACAAAGGGCTCCAAGGAAATGAAACCACAGGGTAAATTTCATGCATGTTCCTCCCTAGGCAGGGTGGCTTTGTGGGTGTGTAGCCTGTGCGGTCACAAAGGTCTTTGCACTTAGAAGAGCCCTGTCCTTGATTTAATGCTCTGCTGTCACCATCTTGACATTTTTAATTTTTAAACAATCCCTGTGGCTTATGAAGTCACGGTCTGCCCCAACTCCAAGTCTGATGCCACATGGTGCTCCACCTGCCTGAAATGTCACCATCACCTACTTCTTCCCTTCCTGGTGAACTCTTCACAGCTCATGGTGATTCTTTCTGCACAACTTCCCCTTCTCCAGGCAGTTAGTGTCACAGTGTCTCTGTGATCCCATGGCAACTCATGGATGCCTCTGGAGTATTCTGCACCTTTTTATTCTGCACTCTATGTGTACATGCAACTATCTGTGTCAACCATGAGTTCCAGGGCAGGGGACAGGGTGGGTTTATCCTTTTGTTGCTCTGAAAAAGTTCCTGATACTTGGTAGTATTTCTTCAGAGTGTGATAATGAGAAAAGTTTCAACAAGAATTTACATTCTGCTGTGACATTAATAAGCTTTTCATTGCCTTGTCCATTGCTCTCTCTGCACAAGGTAACATTGATCCTTCCTTATTTGTACATGCAGAACTCTCTCTCTAACATCCAATGAAAGGTCCCTTCTTCTGGAAAGCCTTCTCTGAATGTAAAAGAAGGAATCACTTTCTCCTTTATGCTCTCTCAGCACTTATTGAACTGAAAATGTCCATTTCCTATACTTGATTGAGCACTTCTTGAAGTTCATATTTTATTCAACTTTGTATTCCAAGCCGAGAGAGAAACAGAGAAAGAGAGAGAGAGAGAGAGAGAGAGAGAGAGAGAGAGAGAGACAGAAAGAGAGAGTGAGAGAGAGAGAGGGAGTACTGAAGAAAGCAAGAAAAGAAGAAGACAAAGAAGTAAATCATATAGTTGCATGATAGAAAATGATGATGGGTTGATTAAAATTCCAGTTGAGCAATTCAGTTTTATTATCTGACATGCCATGAGTTGCTTAAATGCTTTTCTTCATATCCCAGGTAGTGGAAGAGCTATAGGAGACCACTAAGCTAATTGATTTTTCAGCATAAACTTGAATCGATTAGCTGTATCAGTTTCGTGGGTCCAGCTAAACTAGAACCCGTATTTATTTCTAGATAAGAAAGAGAAGTCTTAAACTTGAAGGTAAACGAATAGGTCCCTTACAGTCTTACAAGTGCACTGATTGATTATATGTAACAATACAAATTGTGTATTGTATTGTGCGTTATGTATTCCTGATGCCCTTGTGGAAGATGAGTTGACCTTTTAGGTACTGGTTTATTTCTGGGCTCTAGGCTGCTCCATAGCTTCATGCATCTGTTTTTAATGACAGTACCATACTGTTTGGATTCCTGTAGCTTTGGAATATACTTTGAAATCAGGAATTGTGATGCCTCCCACTTTGTTCTTCTTGCTCAAAATTCCTTTGGCAATTTGGGCTCCTTTGTGGTTCCATATGATTTTGAGGGTTGTTTTCTCTGTTTTAGTAAATAAACCCATTAAAATCGTTTTATAAAAAAAGCACAATTTCATTTACTTCCCCCAATTACCATGTCTATCACCATTTTTCTGGGAAGGAAAGTGAACTTGGGAAAGCTGATGTTCTTGTTCAGTGTTATTTGGCTGATAAGCAGGGATAGAACTAAACAAATCCCATTCTTCCCCCAACACACAGTTTTGTTTTTTTTGGCTGGTTGCGGTGTTACTTATGCTAATAGGATGAACTCAGTTGGTTTTAAAGATGCAGAAGGCAAATTCCCATTCTCAGTTAATAGGTGCCAACTAATTCCAATAATAATCCTTTACAAGTCTCAGCTTGCTAGAGAGCATTAACTGTTTAGTAGCAGTCATTTTTAACAAGCCAGTAACATTGCCATTACATGAATTATACATGGCTTATAAAATGATTATTTAGTCAGTGGAAAATTAAATCCGTCAGTGTTTTCCAAATCTGAGCAAGGACATTCATCAGAAAAACTGTTAAATTTTTAATCAACTGTACTGCAGTTGATGTAGCTATCAGCCTAAATTGCTCTTTCTCTGTCATCCTCCTTGTTGCAGAATATAGTGTAGAATTACCAGCTCTATGATGCTAATTGATTTTTTTCTTGCAGAGATTTAAGACAGTGTGACATGCCATCCAGAACTAAAATAAAAAAGTTGCACAGTTTCAAAGTCACATTTCATGTATACAGAATAGTAATTTAATATTTAAGGTTTGTTAAAATTTTGCTCTCTCTAACAAAAGACCTCAGACTGGAGTACACTTCGGACTGAGGTCATACTCTCAATATTCAGACCCAAACTTTAAAATTAAGAAATTATATACTATGTAAAAGATGGTAAGTATTATAAAAAATATAGTAGAAGAAAGGGGACTTTCACTTATATGTCAGTAATGTTGCATAATAAAAGAGTCAATTCCCCAAGCACACAAGTGACTAAAGCTCTATGTAAACAGATAACTCACTGGGCATTTCTTATAGCCATAAAATAATTAGGATGGCTTTTCACTTTCTTTATACATCTCTTCCTTTTTTTTTTTTTAAAATGTGCTTTAAGTTTTTCTGATGAAAATCAAGGGAAATCCTTACATTTTTCTTTTGGGAAATTCATTTATTTATTCGTAAAAAACTTCCCACTTCGTCTTTACATTCATTTAAAGAATATCTTGACAGGTAGACCCAGGAAAATAAGGGAAGGCAGGGTGCTGAGAACACTCCTGTGCCTGCAACTGTGTCAGAAGCATAACTGGAAGTGGGGATCAAAAGATTCAGTGCCCACCCATGCCCCGGCTGGCCTCATATGGCAAGTTTCTGCCCAGTTCCAGACCCTTTTTGCCTTTTCTCGGGCATATCGCTGACAATATCATGTTTATCTAGACCAGTGTTTCTCAGATTTAGATGTGCATGCAACTCACCTGAAACTCTTGTTAAAATGCAGGTTCTAATTCAGCTGTTCCAGGGCAGAGCTTGAAATTATGTATTTCTAACATCCTCGCAGGTGGTGTTGGCATTGCTGTTCTATGAGCTACGCTGTGAAGTTCAAGGATCTATGACAAACACCTGTACTGGAGCCATCCAAGATGAAAATCTAAGCACCAGTCACGGGTCTGGTCCACGACTGCATATGTGGGGCACCTATTGCTTCCACTAGGCATGCCTTAGCATGGAGCACTGGGAGACTGAGGAAGTGCCCAGAATGGACATTGTAAGAGGGTGGCAGGGTGGGGTGAGGGGCTACGTGAGGGACGTTAGACATGACTGCACATTGCATTAGATGCAGCTCAGGTTGGCGTCAGGAAGGAGGCCTAGAGTGATAATTATTTCCACTTTTCCTTACCTTGTACTCTGGTATAGGGCTCTGTCCACCTGGAGGAAGGAGCACCTTTTGCTCGTTCTCATGGTGAGGTCACCATATAAGATAGGGATACACTTGCTCAGGGCCCCTCTTGGTCTGTTCCCAACATTTTTGGTCCTGCCACCATAGTCTGTAGATAAACATTCACTATTTTCCTAACATATGCAGTGCTTAGAAACCTCTATACATTTGCAGTCACTGTCATCTCTAACTGGAATATCCTTCCTCCTTTTCTGGCTAAATGGATTTTGTTTATCTTTTTAGATAGAACTTGGATGAGAAGCCCCCTGTTTGGCCACATCCCATGCAGGCGGACTTCCGCCCACTAGCCTGGTGTTTCTGTGCTAGGGTCTTATTGGGTCTTTCTGCCTTTGTTCTCCTTAACCCACCTTAAACCACAGTACATTGTCAATTCTGAAAAGTGTATTTAGATTATAAACACCCCCCACTTAAACACCCCCTAGCCAGTGAGTGACCAAACACCTTAATAAAATCCATGTCCTTCCCCCTTCTGTCAGAGCCCACACGGCGTGTCCTTGCCTGCCTGGGGGACTTCTTTCCATTCTTGGGTTCCCTCCCACACAAGAGGTTGTGCTTCCACCAGTCTTCCATGGGAATCCATAAGGGGATGAGCTCTTTCCTCCCCAAGCCACGACTGATCCCTGTGCCCAGAATATTCTTCCCTGGGCACATCATTTGCCCAGCTTCCTGCTCTGGCTCAGGTCTTTCCATAAACCTGAAGTCAGAGCCGCCACAGGGCTCCCTCTGTGGGTTGGCCTGTACTGCTTCCATCCTAATGATCACCTATGATTTCTTGCTTGTCTCTTGTCTCTTCTCTTCTACCAGAATTACTAGTCCCACCAGAGAGGGGACCCTGCCTTCACTGTGGAACACTGCATTTCCAGAGAGTCTAAGCAGTGTTTGGTGCTTGGAGGACTTTCAGTAATTATTGACTGAATCAATGAAAGTAAAAGTGCTTAACCAAATGGTATTCTCTTTAGAGAGACACATCTGGGCTTGGGAGCCAGTTCTACCATTTACTAGCTATTTACTTTCTCAAAGCCTCAGTTTTCCCATTTGTAAAATAGGCATAAGAAGAATCCCAACCTACATTGCTGTTGTGAGAAGTAAAATCCAATAATGGCCTTATGTGTTTAGCATCGCACGGCATAAGGGCGAGCTTACTTAATGCAGCTAGTTTTCATTCCTATCAACAATCCCTTTATTTATTTACACCAGAGGAGCAGTAGGGGTTGGGGAAGTCAGGGGGACTCCTAAGGCCATGCCTCGGGGTCAACAGAGGCAGAGAGAAGGGGGACTGTGGCCTTCTCTCCTACCTCCAGGAGGTATCGTAAGATGGGGAATGTTTATTTAGAGAATCAGCTTCAATGTTAGTAATGATCTGATTAATGACCATCTTACAAAGGGCTTCTGTTCCAGGATGGTGGGTTTAAGTGTATCTGGACTCAAGGGGAAGATTCTAACCTGCTGCTATGTGAATGGTGAAATATTTAAGATTAGATGTATGCAGTGGTGAGGTAATTATGTGTGCAGCAAACATATGGCTGAGGCTATATTTCTCCTGCTGAAAGAAACAAATCTAAATATGTAACGTACACACATTCTCCTTCCTATAAATACACAGATTGGATGATGCTGCAGCAACATTTTGTTAAGTACCAGAATCCCAGAGACAATTACTCAAAGCATGTTATCAGAGAAACAGATGGTGGGTGTCCCTCCTGGTCTGAAGGTATTTCTGGCTGTCATGTGGTTATTCTATAAAAAAAAAAAATGCACTATGAGGCAAGGGAAGGTAAGCAATCAGGTGCACTCGCTGACTTCACAAATGAAAGCACTGGAAAATAATGAAAGTCTGACTATTTTGAACATGATTCTATCACAGAACCTGAGGGTTAGAAGGTGCCTGGGAAAATCATTGACAGCATCAGCTCTTTCTAGGTGGAACCTCACTGGATTACATTCAGCTTGACTTTGGAAGACCTTCAGAGGCTGACTGCAACATATGATCACTACGTCTGGGGCATTGTTAAAACAACCCTGACCCTGTGGACTCTGCGCCCCCAGATCCTAGTCCCTCAGCTCCTTCCCTCCCTAGCCCCGTGCCTGTGGGAACTTGACTCCGGTGAGGCAGCCCTCAGTCAAGTCAGTGTTTCTGCTGGTCCTGCTCTGACTGAGAGTTGGGGGCTCACGAAGGGTGTTTCTGGTAACCAAGTAGCTCTAGGCCATTTGCATTCAGTATGTTGTTTTTTTCTTCTCACAACTGGACTATAAGATGTGTTTCATTATTTCTATTTTAAAGATGGGCTTTAAAGTCTAAGATATTAGTTATGGAACCAAGGTCACAGAAGTAGTAATTAGAAATAAGAGGGGGGCAGTGCCCAGGTTCTCTGCCTCCCTAGCACTCTATCAGAGTCCTGTAGTGAGCTTATCTTTCTAATTCCTAATGCCTAATACTGCCATGAAAGACCTCTTCCCAGAACCTAAAGGACAGTCATTTACTTTATGGTAGAACATGGAACTCAACCACACATGGGCATGGAATAGTTGTAGAGTGAGAGTCCCTGTCTTTCCTTTCATTCATTCATTCATTCATTTTTTTTTTTTTTTATTCTTCAAGGTGATGAGAGTGGGAGACCCATTGCATACTTGCTCAAGCTAAAATCCTCCTGTCTTTCATTAAATGTCTCTATTTCTATGTCCAATTAATCCTACTTAGTTCCTTGAGCTTCCGAACCATAGTTTCCAGGCCTGTAAAACAGAGAAATTACCTACCATAGAAGAGGACCATGACTATGACAACGTGCTCTCTGTAAAGGGCTTGGATCTTTAGCCAGGATTAGCAAACCTTCCCTCTGTGCACAGAACGAAGCAAGATGTGGGCTCTTTTCACATTCACCACAATCCCTCCTTCAGTATGGAAGAAGCATGTGTCTGTTTTCCAAATTCCTAGGGCTGGATCTGCAAGAATTCCTTACAGTTTAAGCTCTGTTGGTCTTATTCAGTGATATATGCACAGAACCCGTGAGGGAGCGGAGTCCAAAGCAGGTGCTTAAAGAGTCCTTGTTGAAAACACATATTGATAAATGGAAAATAGCTTTTTCAAAAAATACTCATTTTAGTTTTTATAAAATAGATATTTTTCTTCACCCATTAAAAATAGCTATTTTTAAAATGGCACTTTTGTATAAGATTTTTATCCTGTAATGGTTATAGTCGCAGCCATTTCTAAAGAAAACTGGAGTTTTCAAGCGGTTATAACATTTTCTTTATTCCCCAAATTCTTTTGTTCCTGCATTCAAGGAGTAACCAAGCTCTTTAACATGAAGAATTTCAGTGAAAGAATAGCTTTTTACTTTTGTAGTTAACTTTAGAAATTGATATTTAAGATCACCTCAGAACTTTAATTTTAGGGAAAAAAGCAGTCCTTGTAAACAAAGGTACACGGGCAACTTTTAAAAAGTTTCTGGTTTCTGTGCTTTTAGTTACTGTTGCTTTAATTGGAAAGAAGGTCTGTCAATAGAAAAATGGCATTTTGGTTTCATCGGCAGATGTGACCTGCTGGCATACCTCTGGTTGCCAACTTAGATTTTCCCTCGGCAATCGAATTTCTTTCTGACATATTAACTGTATGTGTCCCCCCATTTTGCGACTACAAGGCTATGTAAATATCCCTGGCCCTGCCTTCATATTTCCTCCAGAAACATCGAGTCTGGAAGGAGACCAGTGTTAGGATGCCCCCCAAGGGAGGGCTGGCACAGGCCAAGGAGACAAAGCCCCTGGAAGGAAGGCAGTGGTCCTGGCCCCTCCTTGGGGGTCACTGGGGAACTTGGGCCCAGACGTTTGACCCCTTTGGGCCTCAGTTTCCCCATCTGTAAACTGTTTGAGGTGGACAACTAATTCCTAAATTTTTCTCTAACATTCTTAGAAAGGTCTCTGTATTTCCTTATTAAAAATAATATATGTTCATGGAAGAAAAATAAGGAGCTGCAGGGGAAAACACCTTTCTGAAATGATCACCTTTCTATTTATATGTACGTGTGTATCAGTATGTATACACAAACACATATGCACGCATCCTTACAAAGCAAGTATGATTTGTCATAAATGCTTTGGAACCCCTTCAATTCACCAGAGTGCATATCTCAGCCTCGCTCTTAGAGCTGCTTCTTGCCTTTGCCATTCTTTTTTTATTTGTATTTTTTTGAAAATGATTATAAATGCATAGGAAACTAGAAAGATAGTACAGAGAAGTACCTGGTACAACCACCCCCAGTTTTATGACTGAGAGAAATGGGGTTAGAAGTTTCAGAACTGCTAACCCAAATTCCTAAGAGAAACTAGTGCATCCAATAAATGAGAGCATTTGTGTACAGTTCTCATTGTCCTTTACCAAGTATTTTGTCTAGTCAAATACTAGTTTTTTAAAGTTGCTTCTCCATTCCCTTCAGTGCAGTTTTGCTATTTGCTGCAATTAAAATCATTTAGTATTGTCTATTTCCCTTCAGAGTACTCTGAATTCTAGTTGATTTTAATAATTTATTTTGGGGTTTCATGACATATTCCTGTGAGTTTAAAAGCTACACAAAGAGATCTACTCAGGGAAGCATCTCTTTTTCCTTACTTCCACTACCTGTTCCTATTCGTGCTCCTTTCCAGGCTCTTCCTAGCTACCCTCTGTCTGCCTGTAACCGATCTCCCTGGCGCTTGGTTTATCCTTTCTGTGTGCATGTGTATTTTCTTATATCCTCTGCTTCCTCACACGAAGAGTAGTCTGCTATAGATACACCCTTGAACTTTGCTTTTTTCATTTAATAGTATATTCTGTTAATAATAACAGTATAATCACATCATTTTAATTATAAGAGATCATTTTGTAATAGGTACATATTATTCCACTGTATGGATGTAACAGTGTTTTCAGTAACTCTTTGTATGAGTATTTGAGTATTTAGGTCATTTCTAATAGTTTGTAATAACAAACAACGCTGCAGTGAATAACCTTGTGCCTACATGTATTTCATCCCGTAGTTTCCTAGGAGTGGAATTTCAGGGTCAAGGGCTAAGTGCATGTGTAGTTTTGTCCCATCTTGACAAATGTCCCTTAGAAGGGCTATAATGCTTTGCATGTCTGCTAGCAATGTTTGAAAAGAATGTGTTATCTCATAGGTTTGCTAACAGGATGCGTTGTCCTGCCTTTTTTTTTTAATACTTTATTTTTTAGAATAATTTTAGGTTTACAGAAATACTGAGTGGAAGTAGAGAGTTCCCATATGCTCCCTGCCCCACACATGAACAGGCTCCATACTATGAATATCTCCCACCAGAATGGCACATTTGCTGCAGTTGATGAATCTACATCGACACATCATCATCAACCGTAGTCCACAGTTTCCATCAGGGTTCATCCTGCATGTTGTACATCGGGTGGATTTTGACAAATACGTAATGACGTGTACCAGCAATTATAGTATTATATAGAATAGTTTTGCTGCCCTGTAAATCCTCCATGCTCTGCCTCGTCATCCTTCCCTTTTCCCTAACCACTGACAACTGGTCTTTTTACTGTCTCCATAGTTTTATCTTCTCTAGAATGCCATATAATTAGAACTGATACAGTATGTAGCCTTTTCAGACCGGCTTCTTTCATTTAGTAATAGGCACTTGATGTTTCCCCGTGCCTTTTCATGGCTTGACAGTGCACTTATTTTTATTATTGATTAATATTCCATTGTCTGGATGTACCACAATTTATTGTGGTGATACCGCAATATTTATCCATTTACCTGCTTTCATCTTGGTTGTCCGTGAGGTTTGGCATTTATGAACCAAACTGCTATAAACATCTGTGCCTACGTTGTTGTGTGGTTGTAAGTTTTCAGTTCCTCTGGGTAAATATCAAGATGTGTGATTGCTGAATCACATGGTAAGAATACGTTTAGTTTTCTAAAAAATTGCAAAAATATCCAAGTGACTCTACCATTTTACATTCTCATCAGTATGAACGGGAGTTCCTATTGCTCCACATCCTCATTTACTAGCATCTGGTGGTGTCGGTGCTTCAGATTTTTGGCCATTTTAATGGGTGTATCGTGGTATCTCATTTTAATTTTCATTTCCCCGATAACATGACCTGGAGCATCTTTTCATTTGCTTACTGCCGTGTGTGTCTCTTCAGGTCTTCTGCCCATTTTTAAGTCAGGCTATTCATTTTATTTAAGAGTTCTTTGTATATTTTGAATAACTGTCCTTTATCAGATGTGTCTTTTGGAAATAATTCCTCCCAGTCTGTGGCTTGTGTTCCCATTCTTATACAGTGTCTTTCAAAGGGCAGACATTTTTAAATGTTAGTGTTTATAAATGGTTTGCTTATCAATTATTTCTTTCATACATAATGCCTTTGTATCTACAAAGTCATTATCATATCCAAGGTCATGTAACTTTTCTCCTGTTATCTTCTAGGAGCTTTACATTTTTGCATTTTACATTTATATTTATGACCAATTTTGAGCTAATTTTTGTGAAGAGCATAATGTCTGTGCAAAAAAATTCATTTTTTTGTATCTGGATGTCCAATTGTTCCAGAACCATTTGTTTTCCTACTTTCAAGTCTTTGTCAGTCTGAGAGGTAAGAAATGACGTCCCAGTGTTGTTATAATTATCATTTCCTTTATTATGACTTAATTTGAACTTTTTATATGTTGAGGGCAACTTACTATTTTTTATGTGAATTGTCTGTCCATATATTATATTTATTTTTCCATCTTTTATTGCCCTTTGCCCTTGAATTTGTAAGAATTTCTTATATATAAGGAATCTTAAACCTTTTTATATGGTATATGTTACAAACAGTTTCTCACCATTTTTCAGTTGTCTTTTCATTTTGTTTATGGTCTTTGTGCTACGCATTTTTATAAATTTTTCTGTAGTCGACTTTATCAATCCTTTCTTTGTTGCCTCTAGATTTTGAGTCATAATTAGAAAAGTTTTTCCTTACTCTGAAGGTAAAGAAGAATACATCCATGTAGTACATGCACGGTTCCATTTTTTTATGTTTAGACTCCTAATCTATTTAGAGTTTATTCTTGTGTGTGGTGTGAGATATGAATCTAATTTTATCTTTTTCCGAATGGCTACATAATTCTCCTAGCACCATTTATTTAAAAATCCATTTTGCCTAGTGTTTGTCTTGATCATCGTGTTCTGGGATATTTGCTTTCTGCTGTAGTTTTTATAATTAATAGAAATACGATCTTAATCTTTCCTTTTGGTTTTGCTCAAAGAATACTGTTTAGGTATTGAGCCTTTATAATTCGATTGCTAATGAACTCTTGCTTCTCCTTAACATGCTACATAAAATAGAGGCTTACCTGTTATGCTTATCAGAAAGGAAGGCTGTGAGATACTGCACTCCTTCTATATCTTGGCCTGGCACACCCACGGCTGCAAGCTGAAATGAAGGGGATGCGTGTGTAAAACATCTTTTTGCAGAATGTTCCTTGCTGTCCGCAGTGGTCATTGAAATTATCATGTTCATATTAGGAACCCAGGGCTTTTCTTGCATAACTGCTCTTTACCACCTTTCCCAGCCCCAAACAGTAGCCTATAGTTTGTAGACTATGGGGATAGCCTTATTGCCTGCCTTGTTAATTAGCATATCTTCAGGGTCTAGTACCTCACACACAGTAGGTAGTAAATTAAATCTTTGTTTAATGACTATGAAAGTGAAACAATAAATGAATGTGTAGTGTGTTACTGTTTAATCATTTCAAGTCCGGAGTGGGAACAGCTATGATATCAGGTCACTAGACATTAAACATCTATTTCTCAATCATATTTAAATAAGAAAACTGATATTTAGGAGTATATATTTCCACTAGGGATCAATTGTCTCTGGTTGTTTCTACTATAGATCAACTATTGCACCAGGACATTTCACTTCTATTAGCTCACTTGATTCTCATCACAACCACAGAAAGTAGATCATTATTAGCCTGCTTAACAATGGGAGAGGGGAAACTCAGAAGGTTTCCAGTGATTTGCTGAAGATCATACAGCTACAAAGTGAAATCAGGTCTCTGGGCTTCAAGTCCACTTATTTCTCAATAATGTTTTGAGAATTGTTAATATTTTTTTCCCTAAAAATGCAGTACCCAGGAGAGTATAATCATGGTCATAATTGTCCATGACCTACCCTTTACAATGGTCAATGTGAAATAACTCATTATTTACAAACTATTTCTTGAGAAGGTATCAGAACTTTTCTGCTTCTTACAATATTATTAGCAAACCCAGACCTGTAGCACATAATAAATAATTCAGACTGAATTTGGCAAGAACAAATGTTTGTCCTTTCCCGCTTTCTGTTAGCTTGGGAGGAAATTATTTTCCCTCTTCAATTGTTTACTGAACAAAAATGCATTTGCGTTACTTTGTAAGCCAGCTGTGTGGTCTGGCCTATTTTCTCCCATTGCTTCAATGAATAAATTGTGCAAAATCTACTTGCTCCAGTAACAGGAGATCCTGCTAAGAAAATGCTCAGTTAGACTCATATAACAAAGCATACCAATCTGACGTGTGGGTCAGATTTCAGAAATAAATTCTCCCCTGCTTCCAAAGAAGTCATTTTATTCTAGAAGACAAACTATCATGGTACAATGTGGAAAATGAAAATCTTCATTTAGAACCACTCTGGGTTTTCTGATGGGTCAATAGTTGTGTTTAATATAGGTAGAGATAGGTCAAAGGCAGTTTCTAATAATAATAGCGTTTTCTTAGTCAAGGCTTACTGAGCTTGTCCTGAGAACAACATGATAAAAATGGCATGCATTTGGCTGGAACATTTTACTGTCAGGACAGTGTGGCCCTGCATTTGGAGGCAGCCATGATGCAGGGAAAGAAAGCCTAAAAATGAGTTGGATTTGGAGTCAGAAATCTTAGGTTTAATTTACAGATGAATGACGTGTTAGTCATTAGCTTGAACCAAATGGCTTACCTACCCTCTTGGCATCTCTAAAATGTGGAGATTTAAATGAGATTTGCGTATGAAAGTCTTCCACATGATCTGAAACACTATGAAAATGTAACATTTTTATCCCTATCATTTTTCTTGTATTTTTTTCTTTCCACTGATTTAGTTAGACAGGTAAAGATAGTAACACCTACAGCAGCTTCCGTGAAGCAGGAGAAGAGGAAGCCTTCTGGTTACATCCATTTTGTAAGGAGGAAGGTGCAGTTGGAGAGGAAGCGAGCTCAGATCTCTCTGGCCAGTTGTTTAACAGTTTTATAATGCTTTTAACTCTGAGCTGAGTCCCCTTTTAGGTGCTGGGAAGAGGCTGAAGAAGACCGCACTTTCCCAATTTATAACAATTGTGGTGCTGCATAGGTTCAAGAATTATTATAAAAGAGTAAATCCCAACCCCACCCCCAGGCGTTCACAGTGTATTGGGAGGGAAACACGGATGCACAACTGCTCCTGATGTGACAGGTGTCACAGGCTTTCAGAATGAAGGGCATTGTCCTCTCTTGTTTTCAGATTCTTGGCTGAAGTCTCATTTGTTTCTTCCTCCCCCCTACCAGCTGGCCAAGGATTATAGGATCAACTCTATTTCCAAATAACAGGGAGAAAACAAAGCAAAGATTTCAGCCCACCTGTGGCCCATGGTGTGGGGTTGCAGTTTCCCCGTTGCTCCCTGGTGTCATCCCCGTGGCCCGTGATGCTCCGGAGGTGTAGCCGGCAGCATTTCATGGTGACAGCTCCGGCTTATGCTCTTGTGTCTGTCTGTCATGGTTCCAAGGCACAGCAGCCTTGTGTGTGCAGTTGCTGAAGTCAATGCTTGTCTTTCTTCCCGTGAACATCTAAGCCTGTACCATCCAACATAATAGCCAGTCAAATGCTAGAGCCCTTGTGTAGGGAAAATGGAAGTTCCTTTGGCCAGGATCCTCACCTGACCCTAAACTACATGAGCTATAATTGGCCTACTGCTAGGCTAATACTTCCCCACCTGTAGGCAATAAGCTATTATTGACTGAGTCACTATATAAAGGGCTCTGCCTAGTGTTCTGGGCAGAGGCAAAGAAGAAGGTGGATTATGGATGTGTAAACTGATGAATGCAGACATGATTCCAGTGCTTGACCTACCACTGGGAGGATAAAGCCAGGTATAAACCCTTTTACCCCAAGAACGTTCCATTGTCATTTCTCAGTCTCACTGAATCCATAGTGAACTGCCTGGGCCTGAAAACCTCAGGCAAGACAACTTAAAATGTGGGTAGTCCAAATTGATTGTACACTGGAAATTGAAAATATACCCTTGATTTCAAGGATTTAATACATAAAAAATATAAAAATATCATCAGTTTTTATATTAGTTATTTCTTGAGGTGATAATATTTTGGTTCTATTAAGTTAAGTACAGTGTATAAAATTATGTATACATTTTTACTTTTTTAAGTGTGGCAAGTAGGAAATAAAAATTACATATGTGATTTGTGTTATATTTATATTAGAGTTTGCTAATTTAGTCTTCAGCGTCTTTGAATCACTTCTCCAACTTCCTTCACCAGGGTGATTTCCCCTTTGGTAGACTTTGGTGGCCTTTATTATTAACAACTTCAGTTCTGACCATCCCAATTCATCACAGACACTTTTAGATATTGGCCCTTAAAAGAGGAAGGGGTTAGAATCTAGATTCCTTTCCGCCAAGGAGGTTTCTTTGCTCATATGCAAATTTACTGACCCCTGCCTCCATGCCAGCTGAGCATATAATGGAGAATTAGGAGGGGCTACCTTGTCAAGCTCGTCTCCCACACTGAGTTTCCAGTTGTCTTCCACTTAAGACATTTAGAGGTATTCTAATGATTTTTCTCAGAACAGAGGCAAAGCGCTGCCTCCACCTAGACTGAATGAAGATGGTAATGCTTAAAGATGCATACGTTAGGATGCAACATAATGAGCTATTTAATCAGTTTCATTCGTACCGTCTATAAAATGGGCATGGCACTCCATGCCTACTTGGCTAACAGTCCAGGAAGTGGTTGGGAAATCATATAGCACTGGCATCAATAACAAAAAAATAGGAGATGAATCTATTAAGTGTGTGTAAATGGTGTGCTCTGCACATCAGTTCATCACAGAAAAGCAACAAGGAATCAGCTGATGGGATTAACTCAGCTAGAGATGCAGCACCTGCAGAAACATAAGAAATGTACGATTGTTTCAGGTAGCCTGTGCATGCCAGCGTCAGAGCACTGACAACATGTTTGTCACCCCGCCAGCCCAAACAAATGCTCTCGTGCTCCCACAGCCAGACCACTAACCTTCGAAGAGGCATTCCCCACTGTAACAAAGTCCTTAAATCTTCAGAAAGGTCTTAGTATGGATTATAACCAGCACCCCAATGTATCTTTTCCAGCAAGAATCTTGAAGCACCATTAGGGTGAATTTTAAATATGGTCTGATAAGCATATCTCTTTCTAAAGCTCATAAAATACAGGGAGGCACTCAGAACCCTTCTGGACCGTGAAATGTTGTCACCTGGATTCTTTTTCAACATGAGTGCACAGTGCAGGCTAAGTGGTAGTCCTGGGATTCAAAGGCACTAATAAGGGGAATTCTGGGCTGGTCAAGTGAGCTTCTGAAGCAAATATTCTGAAAATACTAGGCTGCTTTTCAATCCAAAAAAAAAAAAGATATTACTACCATGTACTTCCTCACTAGTTACCAAGTGTTGAGATGTTAGATGGAGATCCTAATTATTTTAATGGAATTGGGAATGAGAAAGGGTCCTTGTCTTTAATACACTGTTTGGCTGTAACATCCCAGGAGATATGGAATATGAGGTAAACTTCCGGTGGGTATTGAAGATGGGGGATGGGTGCTGGTGGGGAGGGTTTCAAAACCCCGGGTTGAG
Organism: Manis pentadactyla; assembly: GCF_030020395.1. Lineage (NCBI taxonomy): Eukaryota > Metazoa > Chordata > Mammalia > Pholidota > Manidae > Manis > Manis pentadactyla. The sequence continues at coordinate 10,286,351 of NC_080023.1, forward strand.
ATGACCACAGAGCTAACGGTGGGTAAAAGGCTCTTGTGTTCAGAACAATCTACTCTCCCACTACAGCCTCTTCTAAAGGGAGTCATCAGTCAAATCTGACTTGCAATCCTAAAATCGAAATGAAAATGCACCTGGATGCCTGGGCACATATATGTAAAAGAATATTCATAACAGTCTTTATTCATAGTAGGGAAAAACAAGCTAAGACTTCACCAGCAGATTAATGGGTACAAAAGTGTGACATATTCATTTAGCAGAATATTACTCAGCCTCAAAAAGTAACAAACTCCTGATCAATATAGTATTATCAATGAATCTCAAAAACCTCTCTTTTGGGCAATGGAAACCAGAAAGAAAGATCATGTATTATATTTTTCCATTTAAATTATATTATCCCATTTCTAGAATAGAAGCTAAATTATGGTACAGACATCAGAACAGTAATTGTCTCTAGGGGACAAGATTTAGCTGGAATGTGGTACTAGGAGGGAACTTCCTGGGAGGATGAAAACATTCAGTATCTTCATTGGGGTGGTGTTTGCACAAATGTATACACTTGTCAGAACACATCTAAATGTTCATAAAGTCTGCATTCTGCTGTAAGTTACACACCTATTTTTAAAAAGGTATAAGAAAAAAGTTTTTTCCACATTTAAGTGCAATTTCCTTATATTATAGCCATTGTGAAGCTGTGAATTCAATCTGCCTTCAAGATTCATCCATACATGCAGTCTTCTTTACTATATGGCTTCTAATAAAATTTCTGTCTCTCACTATTTTTTCAAGGAGTGGGGAGAAAAGGAACACGAATGGGCTTTTCTAACCAGAGAAAAGGTTTGCAGAAGCATCAGCCTTTTAAAGAAGATAACAATTTCCCTACCATCAGATAATCTAGTTTCAGAGACTGTTTTAATGATAATTGGCCTATAATGGTTTCCTTAGCAACTAGCAACTAACATCTGAAATAGAACTTGGAGTTTGAGGGAAAAAAAATCCTGGATTATTCTGGTCATTTTTCTAAAGGAGCCAACATCTGGAAAGAGCATCTTGCATTTCAAACAGTCTGAAAGTGGAGATAACATAGCTTTACAATAGAGAGACAAACGGGCTTCACCACATACTTTCCCACTTCCTTGGTAGTCAGTCAGCTAGTTTGATCTAATCTCTGGCCCATGTCTGTTGATTTGTCACATGTAAATAAAAGACATGATCGGTAAGAAAATCTGGATGCGGACCACCAAAAGTAGATTCTCTGCCACACAGTTTATGTTGTTCAAATCCCAAGAAAGGAAACAATCTTGTCTCAGTTGGTTTAAAAGTGTTCTCAAATAAACACCAAAAAAGCATGGGGATTCTAATAATAAAATAATATTTACACTCCAGTTACCTGACTTTGATGGGTTCTCTTCTTTGACGTGAAGCCATATGATGATGATGATGATGGTGGTGGCAGAGCTGGTGCAGCTGTTGATGAGCATATTGGCTGCCAAGGAGAAGGTGAGTAGTAAATGTGTTGCTCACAACAATTTTACCCCAGAACTTCCACCTTGTGGCTGGACTTCTCTCCATTCTTTCGCTCATACCATCCTACAGCATCAGGACTATTTTCTCTAATTTGCAATCCATTTGATCTTGTCTTCTACAGCTCCTGGATGTGCACCTTTCTAACCCCTGAAACTTTTCTCTTTGCTATCACATAATCAATATGTGCTTATTCTTATAATAAGAGGATTTTACCTGACATGAAAAGTAAGCCCCTAATTAAAAAGGAACTATTTATTATCTTCCTATGCATTTTCTTTTTCAGTGTTAGTTCAGTGCTTATGAAGCCCAAGATACTAATTTGACTGATATAAAAACACATATCCATTAAAACTCTGATGCATTAATATATATGATTAGATGGAGATGATAAAGTTATAGAAAGACAATGAAATCATGAGCAGCTGAAATGGCTTTATTATTGAATATTGGTTTTCAAAAGTTCAAAAGACTGCAGTGAAACTTTTTATTTTAAGAGCAATCATTGAAAGAATCAACTGACTTTGCTCTTCTGTGTCTCAAGTCAGAAAATAAACAGTGAAAGTGTATCTTAGTGGTTTGCAAGTGATTCAGAGCAGGATGCTCAGCTATTAGAAAGCTATCGATTGGGCTGGAGGAAATGAGTTGGCTGCAGTATGAGATATAAGCTGATGCCCAGGATTGTGAGGTCAGGGAAGGGTGCCAGGGTGTACTGCATTTCTTGGCAGGAGTTCAAGCTCATCATTAAAGGCTTGCTCTTCCTCTGAATCCAGGTTTTCCAGTCTTTGAAAAACTCCTTGATATTCAATATTTTTCATTCAATCTTTCCATCTTTCAAGCTCCTTGGTATTGGTGTAAATTGTTCCTCTTTGATTACAGTCCCCAAACCCACATTTTTACATTAAAATTAATTCACTGCTTTTACACGGACTGTTCTTTTAGTCTGACAGTCAACTTTGTTCAGATATTTTCAGAAATATGTCTCACTCTGGAAAATAATAAATTTTGCCAAGAATATTTCTCAGAAAAAGAAAGTATTAATGGTTCAAGAATATCAAAGCCATTAGCCCCTCTCAACCAGACTGCTTCAAATGTGTATTGGAAAGAGTCATGACTGAACAGGAAACCAACAGACATCAGTTCTATTCTAGGACTGACTTCTTTGTGACCTTGAGCAATTCACTCAATTTTTCTACAGTTCAGTTTGCTCAGGTTTTAAAAAATTGGAATGATAATACAGGATGTTGTGGGGAGTCATCAGATCAGCAAGACACTTTGGACTCCTGAGACACAAACTAATGTAGAAATAGAGGATGGCCAAACCTCGTCTCACAGTAATATATCTTGTATTCTATGGACTGTATTCTCCTTTTCCTTTCCTCACTGCTTTAAAAGCCCATGAATTTTCCTTTCAAACACTGTATTGTTTTATTTGAATTGTTGCTCGGTTACACATGATGGGATAAATGTATATGCTACTGAAATCAGTTCATTTCAATTCAGCACAAGAAAGATTGATGGAATGCTTATAGAAAGTAGGTTATTAGTTTGGTGATAATCCATAATCCCCTGATATTAAAAAGGGTCTCCTGGTTTCTGCCCCTTTTTCCTAACCATAAAGAACCTAAAGTTGTGCTACTAACATCATCTCATATTTGCCAAGTGATTTCTAGCTGCTAGGCATTTTGCTAAACACTTTGCTTGCATTATCTCATTTAGTTCTCACAACTCCGTGAGGTGTGGTTTATTAATATTCTCATTTTACAGACCAGAAAACTGAGTGAGGATTAGCAAAGACTCAGAATCACTCAAGTTGTCAGGGCATAATTATCATTCAACCTTGAGTCTCTTAGCTTCAAGCCACTAACTTATACTTTCCCCAAACTAGTGATTGTCAAACATGAGTAAGCTTTTGAATATTTGGCATGCTTGTTAAAGATGCAGATTCCTCAGATGTATACGCAGGTAGTCCTAATGCTTTGGCTCGTGTATCATACAGTAGAGATACATCCAAAGGTTGAAAGTGAGGATCTCTGCTGTAGATTCAGCTGTAGATTCAGTGCAGACCGAGGGTCAGAACAAAGACCTCACAGGGAGCCATAGGGAACCCTCTTGCTGCCAAGTTGAGCTTAGTAGTTGGGTACAGCAAACCTTATGACATTCAGTTATTGAGTAGTTAAACAAGTATGACTAGAGCATGACAAAATGCAATTGAGCTTGTACCTCAAGAGCAAATATTTCTCTAAGTAACCCTTAGCTATAACCCGGCTCATTCCCAGTAGCCAAAGAACCACCATGGTGGATTGCTATAAGATCATTACTACAGATCAAGGCTTCTCAACCTCAGCACTATGGACATTCTGGGCCAGGTAATTCTTTTTGTGTGGGGATCATTCTGTACATTGTGCATGCCTCTAACCACCAATAGCCAGTAGCCCTAGTTGTGAAGATGAAAACTTCTATAGACTTTGTCAAATGTCCCCTGAGGGGCAAATAACATTGCTTGAGAACCACTGTTCTATGTTATATCAGGTAACTCAGGACATTGGGAAGATCCAGCTGTGAAAGTATTTTCCCTACAGCACTTCTTACTTGAAAAGGATCTGTAAAGAGTCTTGAGTTCAGAGAAGCAGCAAAAAAGATAGTGGAGGAGAACGGTAATATGAAAGAAAACCTCCTCCCACATACACACTGAAGAAGCAACTACAGCAAATACAACTAACCCTGAAATGGACCTGACGATGGCAGAGCAGATCATATACACCCAGTGAAGAAGAGAAGACTACATAAAGAAGGGTAAAGGGGCAGAGCCTCGATCAGTAAGAACCCAAGCCCTTCCCCCATTCCAGCCCACAATGGGGAGGGAGAGGAACAGAGCGCGGAGGGGATAAGCATTCAGGAATCCTGCACACCTGGCTGGGGATCTGCTCTGGGAACATGAAGCCACATTGCATTGGGCTGTGGTGATTAACAGGGCTGGACACCAGGGAGAGTTGAAGATTTTCTGGGGGTCCAAGACTCCTGTCATTTGTGGAGGACAGGAATACTCCATTGGTCCCACTGAGACACAAGGCAGAGGTAGCAGTTTGAAAGATTTTCCAACAGCGGGAGATGTGGCAGAGGGGCAGCGGTCAGAGAGAGCTCTCTCCAGAGAAGAAAGGGAAGGTGGAATATGTTTCTCCAGCCTTCTTACTGCCCAACTGGTTGGGCACTCACAGGAGCCGTCCCCAAATGCTCCATCCCCCTCACTGGTGGCTCAGCCCCTTGGAGTGCTTCCTTGGGCACCCGCCCTGCCTGACCTGCTCAGCCCCACAGGGACTGACTTTGTGGCCTGGCAGTCAGAGGGCAGACACTTCCCCTGCTCTTTTGGTGCTCCCTCAGCCCAACTGGCCTGACATTTGCAGGAGCCAAGTCTAAACTCTCCACCTCCCCCATGGGCTCAACTCCAGCTCCCCACAGTGTGCCTCCCTGCCAGGCACACTTGACCCAGCAGCAGGCCCCTGTTTATGACTGGCTGGCAGAAGATGGACCCACTCACAGTAAATCCCACCAAAAGCAACTTACGTCCCACAAAGGGTATACAGAAGTGAGCTACGGGGATCAGCCACTGCCAGCACACAGGCAGAAAGGCAGGTACCACCCTCAGCCCACCAACAGTAACTAGAGCCCCACTGCAAAAAGAACCTGCTCTGGTGAACAGAGTCTCAAACTCCTGGGCACCACAGGTCACCTACTTCATAAAGCCTTGATCTTCTAGACCAGGAATCATAGCAGATCCATCTAAAACAAAGGAAAAAACACAGAGACACAGAAAAAATGAGGAACCAGAGGAATATGTTCCAAACAAAAGAACAAGATAAAACACCAGAGAAAGGACTAAATGAAGTAGATATTAGCAGTCTTCTTCATAAATAATTCAAAGTAACAGTCATAAAGATTCTTCTCCCTGAACTGGGGGAAAGAATTGACGATGTCAGTGGGAACTTCAACAGAGATTAGAAAATATGAAAAGAACCACTGAGAACTGAAGAATACAATAACTGAAATGAAAAAACACAATAGAGGGAATGAACAGCAGACTGCTGGAGGTATTGGAAAGAATCAGAGTGATGGAAGATAAAGAATAGCAGAGTAACCAAGGCAAGGAACAGGAAGAAAAAAAGTTCTAAAAATGAGAAGATGCTAAGAGAGCTGTATGCAACTCCAAAGAAGACAATATTTATATAATAGGGTCCCAGAAAGAGAAGATAGAGACAAAGGAGTAGAAAGTCTCTTTGAAGAAATAATAGCTGAAACCTTCCCCAGTCTAGGGAAGGAAATAGACATCCAGGTCCGGAAGCACAGAGAGCCCCTAACAAGAGGAATGACAGGAAGACAGCACCAAGACATAAAGTAATTAAAATGGCAAAGATTAAAAGTAAAGAGAGAATCTTAACCTATAAGGAAAACTCCTTAATGCTATCAGCAGATTTCTCAGCAGAAACTTTATGGTCCAGGAGGAAGTGGCATACATATAGTTTCCTAAGTGTATAACATTCTACATTAAGTTAATGGTTGCTCAATTTCAAACACATTCTGAAAGTACTACTTTTTTACAATAATTTCAGGGGAGTTAGGAAATATTTAAAGTACTGAAAGGGGAGAACCTATAACCAAGAATTCTCTACCCACCAAGGTTATCATTCAGAATTGAAGGAGAGATGAAAATGAAACTTAAAAGAATTCACCACCACTAAACTAGCCTTAGAGGACTACATTAAAAGGACTTCTTTAGGTGGATATGTTCTTAAATCTAACTATTTCTCATCAGTGAAAATAAACCTACAGTAAAGGTAGTATACCAACTACTTACTAAACAAGCATGAAGTAAGAAAACAAAAATAGTAAAATCAACTATACACAAAATTATCCAAAGGATACACAAAAGATGTAGATTAGACATACATAAAGTGTGGAGGAGAAAGAACAATAAAGAAGTAGAACTTTTAGAATGTGTTCAAACCACCACTTAATATAGACTGTTATATATTTAGGAAACTATCTATGACCCTTATGGTAACCACAAACCTAAAGCCTGTAATAGATACACAAAAAATTTTTAAAACATATCAAAGCAAAATACTAAAGGAAACATCAAATAACAAGAGAAGAGAAGAAAGGAACAGAAATGAAATATGAAACAACTGGAAAACAGTTAAAATAAATTGGCAATAAGTACATACTTATCAATAATTATTTTAAATATAAATGGACTGAAAGCACCAATCAAAAGACATAGGATGGCAGGATGGATAAGGAAACAAGACCCATCTATATGCTGCCTACAAGAGACTCATTTCAGACCCAAGGACATACACAGACTAAAAGTGAAGAGATGGAAAAAGATAGTTCATGCAAATAATAGGGTGAAGAAAACAAAAGTAGCAGTACTTGTATCAGACAAAATAGATTTTGAAACAAAGAAAGTAACAAGAGACAAAGAAGGACATTACATAATGATAGATGGATCAGTTCAACAAGAGGATATAACCATTATAAATATTTATGAGTAACTAAATATTCCTATGAGTACCTAATCTATAAAACAAATACTAACAGACAAAAGTGAGAAATAGGCAGCAGCACAACCATTAAAGGGGATTTTAATACCCATCTACATCAATGGCTAGATCATTAAGATAGAAAATAAATAAGGAAACAGAGGCACTGACCAACACAATATACCAGATGGATTTAACAGTTACGTAAATAACATTCCACCAAAATGCAGTAGGACACAAATTTTTCTCAAGTGCACAAGGAACATTCTTCAGAATAGATCACATAGTAGGACACAAAAAGAATCTTAATAAACTAAAAAAATTGAAATTGTATCAAGCATCTTCTCAGACCCCAATAGTGTGAAACTAGAAATCAAGTATGTGAAGAAAACTGAACAAAAAACCCTCCACAAACACATGGAAGTTAAACAACATGCTTTTAAATAATCAATGGATCAATGAACAAATCAAAGAGGAAATCAAACAATACAAGGAGACAAATGGAAACTGAAATACAACAGTTCAAAATAAGTGGGATACAGCATAAGCAGTTCTACAAGGGAAGTGATAGCAGTGCAAGCCTACATCAAGAAATAAGAAGAACCCCAAATAAATGATCTAAACTTACAGCTGAAGGAACGAGGAAAAGAACAGATGAAACCCAAAGTTAGTAGGAGGGACATAATAAAGAGTAGAGCATAAATATAGAATAGAGAATGAGAAAGCAATAGAAAAAAAAATCAATGAAACCAAACTGAATTAAAAAATACATCAAAAGGATCCTCCATCATGACCAAGTGGGATTTATTCCAGGGATGCAAGGATGGCACAATATCCACAAATCAATCAATGTGATACACCACATTAACAAAAGGAAGGATAAAAACCATATGATCACCTCAACAGATGCTGAAAAAGCATTTGACAAAATTCAACATCCATTCATGATAAAAATGGATATAGACGGAATATACCTTAACATAATAAAGGCCATATACAACAAACCCACAGCTAACATCATACATAACAGCAAAAAGCTGAAAGTTTTTCCTCTAAGACTGGGAACAAGGCAAGGATGCCCAATCTCCCCTCTTTTATTCAACATAGTACTGGAGGTTCTAGCCATAGCAATCAGACAGGATAAAGAGACAAAATGCATCCAAACTGGTAAGGAAAAGTAAAACTGTCACTATTTACAGATGACATGATACTATATATGTAGAAATTCTAAAGATCCCACCAAAAACATTAGAACTAATAACCGGATTCAGCAAAATCATAGGATACAAATTCAATATACAGAAATCTGTGGCATTCCTATATACTAAAAATGAACTAGCAGAAAGAGAAATCAGGAAAACAATTCTATTGACAATTGTGTAAGAAATAATAAAATACCTAAGAATAAACCTAACCAAGAAAGTGAAAGACCATGTAATTTGAAAACTATGACACTGATAAAATAAATTGAAGGCATTAATAATTGGAAATCTATCCCATGCTCATGGATAGGAAGAATTAAGACTGTCAAAATAGCTATCTCAACCAAAGAAATTTACAGACTCAATGCAATCCCTATGAAAATACCAACAGCATTTTTCCAAGAACTGGAGCAAATATTCCTAAAATTCATATGGAACCACAAAAGACCCCAAGTAACCAAAGCAATCATGGGAAAGAAAAACAACGCTGGGGATATTATGCTCACTGATTTCAAACTATACTATAAAGGTACAGTAATCAAAACAGTATGGTACTAGCACAAAAACAGACTCATAGATCAATGGAACAGAATAGAGATACATGATCAATTAATATATGACAAAGGAGCCATGAATATACAATGGGGAAAAGACAGTCTCTTGAAAAAACGGTGTTGAGAAAACTGGATAACTGTCTAACTCCATACGAAGTGAATTAAAAACCTAAGTGTAAGACATGGGACATAAAACTCTCAGAAGAAAACATGGACAATAATCTCTTGAACATAAACATGAGCATTTTTTTTTCTGGACACGTTTCCCCAGGCAAGGGAAACAAAAGCAAAAATAATCAAGTGGCACTACATCAAACTAAAAAGCTTCTGTATAGCAAAGGACATCATCAACAAACCCAAAGGCAACCTTCACTATGACAGAATATATTCATAAATGATATATTCAATAAGGGATTAACACCTAAAATACATAAATAACTCATATGTCTCAAAACCGTAAAAACAAATAACCTGACTAAAAAATGGGAAGAGGACCTGAATAGATACTTTTCCAAAGAAGACAGACAGATGGCCAACAGGCACATGAAGAGATGCTCTACACACGTACTGCTAATCATCAGAGAGATGCAAATCAAACCACAATGAGATATCACCTTACACCAGTTAAAATGGCCACTATCCAAAAGACAAGAAATAACATGTGTAGGATGTGGAGAAAAAGGAACCCTCCTACACTGTTGGTGGGAATGTAAATTGGTACAGTCACTATGGAAAGCAGTATGGAGGTTCCTCAAACAACTAAAAATAGAAATATCATATGACCCAGTAACTCCACTTCAAGGAATTTAACCAAAGAAAATAAAATCTCTGATTTGAAAAGATACATGCACCCCTATGTTTATTGCTGCATTATTTATAATAGCCAAGGTACAGAAGTAACCAAAGTGTCTATCTATAGATGAATGGATAAAGAAGATGTGGTATATAGACATAGAATCAAATATTATTGACCCATAAAAAAAGAAATCCTGCCATTTGCAGCAATATGGTTGGACCTAGAGGGTATTATGCTAAGTGAAATAAGCAAGGCAGAAAAAGACAATGACCACATGATTCCACAAATAAGTGCAAAACAAAAACACAACAAAACAAAATGAACTAAAGAGCAATGACTTACAGACATTGAGAAGTGACTGGTGGTTACTATGCAGGAGGGGTTGGGGTGGGTGGGTGAAATAGTTGAAGGAGATAAAGAGACACAAAATCTCAATCATAATATAAACTAGTCACAAGGATGAAAGTACAGAATAGAGAATATAGTCCATGGTTCCGTAACATCTTTCTTGGCAGATAGTAACTACCCTAGCTGTGGTGAGCATTTGATCATGTAGATAACTGTTGAATCACTATGCTGTATGCTTGATACCAATATAATGTATATTAACTATACTTTGATAAAAAAAAATTAAAGAAAATATACAGTGATGTATGTCAATTATCTCTCAATAAAACTTAAAAAAATGAAAAGAATCCAGAGTTGGGTAAGTCCTGCTCTTTGCTCTTAGGGCATTTATATTCTAGCAAAGGAAATGCCATATTTGCATGTATGATGCCAGTATGAAGGATCTAAGGCTGTAAGAAATGTCCCAAGGACTGTGTGGACCCAGGGGCAGGGGAACCTAACAGGCTCCTGGAGAAACCCTGCATTTAGGGGGCCTGGGGCAGGAAAACAACCCATCCCAGCAAAGAGACATAACTACCCAGAAATGAAGGCCAAGGGTCACAACATGACTCAGCTGACAGGGCCACACGCTCCACAGAGGAAGAGAGGGGCTGGGGAGCAGCCATGGGCCTGAGGGAGAGGCAGCCACTGCTGCCTGGATCTGGCGTGGCTGAGCCTGAGGGGGCCAGTGGGCAGAAAGGAGGAAGATGAGAAAGTGGGGGAATGAGAGAAAACTGCTTTGGAAAGCTTTGTTTGGAGAAAAAAGTTACAGCCTGAGCAGAAGAATAGGAAAATGTAAGCTGATGTAGTCACAAAACAGTTCCAGAATGAGACAGGCTGGGTTATAACACAAGAAGGTATACAGAGCTATGTGGCTTGAGAAAGTGGACTTTGAAGATTGTGCCCTACTGGCCGGGAGGACGGGAGGTGATTGGCCAGAGCTCTGGTTTTGGTTGCTTTAAAGCAGTGGAAGAAAAGCAGTCACAGGGATGGATTTCCCTTTCTTGACGGCACTTCCTTGGGAAATCACAGAAATAAGGGGCCTTTCTCTTACGGACCTTAAGAGCCTCCTGACCTTTCTCAGGCCTGCAGTTGAACAAAACAAAAAGCAGAACACAACACTCAGGCTTGTAGCATTTGCGGACCTCAGTGGTGTAAATATTCCTGCGTGGCCAATCTTAAGCTGCCATCAAGAAACCTCCGGACAAGGGGTCAGGAAGCGGGCGCAGCTTTGGCTCTTGCTACTGGTGGGAGGCGGTTTGGAGCCTGGGTGGGCCAGTGTGGCCTCAGCGTCCTCTAAGTCGCGCTTTCTGGAGGTCCGTCTTCTCAGCAGGTAGTCCTTGACTAAACATATAGGCAGAACTTAACTTTTAAATTAAGGGCTTCTCAAGTGCCCTCTTGTCTCAAAAATCATTCCATTTTTGTGACTTTTCCATCTGTAGCTCCACTTAGACTGTACAGGAATGGTAACGCTCAGCAGCAGAAAGCCAAGTCGGAACTCAGGGCACATGTGATCCACCAGAGATTGTTAGAACAGGGATCGAAAAATAAACTAACAGGGTAAAAGTGATCCCCCACCCCGAACAAAATGGCTTATGCAGGTGGAACTGAAGTTGGTAGCTTTTACTGTTTGGTTATTTGGAGGAGACTTTGATTCTGTGCACTTGGGCAGAGGGAGAAGCTGGGGTTATGTGCGCTCTGCTCAAGGGGTAGCAGTGTGATAGGCTAGGCACTTCCAGCCCTGCAGGATCCGTCAGCAGCCCTGACAGGGCTTCAGGGAGAATAGTGGTTATTCCGTGAGACAAGAACAGCGGGTCAGGAAGGACAGGGCATGCAGCTGAATTCACTGTTTCTAGGAGTTCTCATATTTAATTCCACTAAAGTTACATCATGAGACTGGGACATTGTAGAAACTTCCAGTTTAAGGAAAATCATCTTGCATAAAACTTTCCTATGCCCTTGTCTTTTGTTTCTTATTCATCACAGGGTTGCCAGGAATAAATCGTCCCATATCAGTGTCATCGATGGAATCCAAGTGTCCACATGTGTGTGGCTCACTGAACACCTTTTTGTTTCTTTCTGTGAAAATACATTTCCAAGTTACCAAATATGTAAAAAGCACTAACAATGAATGATGCAGGTAAAAAAAAACACCTGTTGTCTGAAAGGCACCTTACCTAATTTTATCTTTTTCTTCTTGGCCCTTTCTTTTTCCTATTATTTTTGGGCTATATCATAGTATCCTCAAAGTGTTTAGGACAATGAGGTTATGTTTCTAGTTCATGTTTCCCAGGCAAAGAAATATTAATGGGTAGATGGTGATGAGAGAAACAAGTTCACTGGTATGCGTGCTTCTTACGTTTTCTGTCCCTGACTCTGTAAATTTGGGATATGTATAAAGAAAGGCTGATGCAGAAAGTCAGGCTATTTAAGTCCTTAATTGGAACTCAAAGAAGGTGTGTGAGTTGGAGAGCTCTCTGGAAAATAAGAGCAGACCTTTTTGTTTGTTTAATAACTGGATGATGTTGAGTTACTTCATTAGGCGCATGCAGGTTTAATGATGCTTTACTGAGGTGCACTGGAAAGTCCCTGCAGAGGGCAAAAAATTGTTTTCCTTAAAGATTTCTAAGGCAATTGTAACCTCTTCTCTATAATTGCCCATTTGGTTTTGACTTTCTTTTAATAGCACAGGCCTTTTCCTAAACACTTGCATTTATTTGTAGCCTATCATCTTTCTTCTCACACAACTCTCAATGAGTTTTTCTTGCCAGGAGTCCATAGCTAGTTCTCCCTGGGCTCTGACTCATGCAGTGTTGTGATCATGAGATTGTTATCTGTTCATTTCTTGGAGCACCTATTTTGGTGGCTAATAATGGTGAGAATCTCTGGCATTTTCAGGACTTGTCAATCTACCTGGTCTTTTCACAAAGGTTTGCTCTGTCCATCATCCCATCCCTGGGAAGGAAGCAGAAGAGGATTTTATCGGGGAGGGTGATACAAAGGGAACCAAGCATTTGGAGCATGTTACACAGCCAGTTTGAAGGTAAATGCATTTGTCTCCTCTTGTTTATCAGAAAGGAACCATTATTTATTTAGAGAAGATCTTTTCTCACAGAAGGTTTTAAAATTGCCTTTTGTAGCTGTGGTTTAGCAGGACAAGAAGTGGAATTATTTCCTATGTGCCATCTGTGTGTTCCTGGTGCTCCTCTTACCTGCTGATGCTAGATGATGGGTCAGACATTACGTCTCAGTATAACATCCCAGGCACCATGATGATCCAAGCAGCTTAATCCAGAAGGTGGGGAGCTTACAAGGATTGTACCATCCAAAACTCAGACAAGAAGGTGGGATCATCAGATCATTCTTTTGGGAATAAATTATCCTTAATTTAAGGTATGAGTCACATTTCTAGAGTTTCTCCTGTAATTTCCCATGCTGGCAGCAAGCAAATGTGCTGGAAAGATATTGGGCTGGAATGGGCTAAAATAGAGTTTGATTGGGATAGGTATTTTAATAAACAATGGGATTTGTAAATTTTAATGAAATAAATGTATAACTTTGTCCTTTAAATTGAGCTAGAGATAGAGCAACTCTGCTCCCACCATCCATCCGTGCATTTAGCCTATCAATATTTTTTTTTCTAATATTCTACAAAACACTCACTCTCTTATCCCTGACAAATCTAGGGAGGCTTTACTGAAAGCTGTGTGTGTCAGGGAGGTAAGAGAGAGGTGTCGAGAGATTCTGGTAATAGTAATGATGTGATGATCCCACCTCAAATGAACCTCAGAGCAATGTTCACAATTGCTCAAGAGTGAAGATGGAATTTGAATCCAATTCTTCTGATAGCAGGCCTTCTAACTCTGAATCCAATTTTCTGTCCTCTCTAGCCCTGTTGTCACCTGCATATAGAGTGTTCAATAAAGGTTTGTTGAACTAGATTGAATGGAACTGCAGGCCAAAGGGAGTTTTAGATTGCCATCCCAATAAAGACAATTTCCTCTCAGCCGGATTTTCAGCTTTCTTGTTCTGCCGCTGAGTTCATTTGATAAGAGACTTGATTTGGGCTTGTTTTAGAAGATAAGTTCAGTTAATATTTATTTTAGGAAAGTGGGATTAGTGAAGATAGGTGGGAAATGAATTTTACATTCTCTGAGCAACTGAAGGTCATTAGAAAAACATGCAGCTGCTAGAGATTTCCAAGGGACACTTGCACACAGAGGGCTGGAGGCAATTTCCAAATGTTCTGGTTTCTGTTTATTGGAGTCACTTTGGAAGTGGTGAACTGGACAATTAGGCTATTAATTCAAATAAGAGGAAACTTTTTAAAAGAGAAAGTGACACATCTCTATGTAAATATGGAGAAGCCTATCTTTCTGTGATAATACATTTCCAAGTTACCAAATATGTAAAAAACACTAACAATGAATGATGGAGGTAAAAAAAAACACTTATTGTCTGAAAGGCACCTTACCTAATTTTATCTTTTTCTTCTTGACCTTTTTTTTCCTATTGTTTTTCTTCTATATCATAGTATCCTCAAAGTGTTTAGGAGAATGAGGTATGTTTCTAGTTCATATCTCCCAGGCAAAGAAATATTAATGGGTAGATGGTGATGAGAGAAACAAGCTCACTGGTATGCCCCCTTCTTGGTTCTGAAAGCTGGCAGACAGTACAGGCAGTAGGGGTGGGAGAATCACAGGAGTTGAGTATTTTGGTGAAACAATAAATATAAATGTAAGACCGGAAGTACTGAAGAAAGGGCGAGTTTCACTGGAAGAACTCGACTTGAGCTAAGTAAGGAAGAGAACGGTGAATGTCACTCAAATGATTTAACGGAAGGTCTTGAGCTGCAGGTCTTACTTAGAGCATGCATTGCAGTACTCTCTTTCCAGAAGCCAAGAATAGGAGCCTGAGGTTGGGAGAACCAACTCAACTGGCAAAATAGACCCTCCCTAGGGAAGCCATTCTAATGCAGAGTCCAAAAAGTGTATGCAAGTCAGGGAGCATTTTGAACAATGTAAGCCCTGGGAAGTTCTCTCCAGAGGAACAAAATATCTCCTGTAGAATAAAACTGGGGGTTGAGATTGGACAATAATAATAGCTAAGTGCTTGTCCTTTATCCTCCTGTCCCATGTGCCCCGAACTGTACTAGGTACTTTGCATGAATGAGCACAGTACATCCCCACAACATCCCTACATGTCAGCGACAATCATACAAAATTTATAGATGGGAAAATGCTCTAAAGTGTGGTTTGTTAGCCCCAGTTCAGAAGCTCAAGGTAGAGGATCAGAATGCAAACTCAGACCCATTCAGATGTCAAACTGTTACTGTGTGTCATGCATCAGAGCAGCTCACAGTCTGAAGTGTGCTTCTTTGGAAAGGAAAACCAGAGATCAAGCAGGAATATCACTTTAAGTGTCCTACTGGGAGATGGCTGTCAAGCTTTCAAATATGGGGGTTTATGGGTTTCCAAGGCCCTTTTCTGCCATAGGGAAACCTTACTCTTTTGGAGAGGAAAGATCCAGCCCTCACCAGCTGAAAAGGCCAAGGTTAAAAATTGTTTTCTTCTCTATTTAGAATCAACTGCCTCAGGAACAGGGCAACATAAACAGGTGAATAGTGTTGACCAGCTGTTCCAGCGAGAGAGCGCTGGTGAAAACAAAGGCAGAAGAAGGAAGGTTGTCTGGGTGTCTCCTGTTATTCATTCAACAACTCTTTGTTGAATGCCTGCCATTTCCTAGGTAACATCCTGGGCACCAGCGCAGCATATGCAGCAGGGGAACAAAACATAATTTAGAAAGGGCAGAAGATTTGGTGCAAGTTAATGATCATTAACTAGCTAATTGACGTTGGGTGTGTTACTTGACCCCTCTGACCCTCTGCCTCTTCATCTAATATGGACCTAATGAAGCCCAGCTCTGAGGGTTGCTTTGAGGAGTGTGATAATGCAAGTCAAATTCCTGGCCCATGGTAGACACACATGTATATAGTAATGATACTTCTATTCGTCATTAAGGATTTAATTCTCCTTAGAAAATCCATGTCCAGGTTTCTTCATGATGTGACAAGGTGTCACCTTCCTCTGTACCTCCTTCTAAGTATCCTATAGAATCTAGATGTTGTACTTTGTTCCCTGGAAGATGATAAATATCACTCAGGATTTCTTAGGTTTTGAATTCTACATTTCTGGACTCTGCTTAATCTCCTCCTCCTCCTTCCTTCCACACGTGATGGGTGAGGGGATGGTTAATTCCGAATGTCTCAACCTCACTGGCCACGCCGTGCCCAGATATTTAGTCTAATACATTCTGGGTGCGTCTGTGAGGGTGCTTCTGGATGAAATTCACACTTGAATCAGTAGACTGAGTGAAGCGAATTGCCCTTCCCGATACAGGTGGGCCCCGTCTAATAACGGAGGCCTAAATAGAACAAAACGGCTGACTCTTCTGAGAGTCAGGGTGACTCCTGCTGCCTGACTGCTCTGAGTTGGGGCATCTGTCTTTCCTGCCTTTGGACGTGGACCATCTGTTCTTGGTTCTTGAGCCTGCTGGCTTTGGATTGGAAGTCACACCACCAGCTTTCCTGGCTCTCAGGCCTTCAGACTTGAACTAGAACACGGCTCCTCCTGGGTCACCAGTCCCCACCTTGCTGACTGCAGATCTTGGAGCTTCTCAGCCTGTGTAAGTGTATGAGCCACTTTCTTATATATATGTGTATATACACAGACATACATGCATACATGTATATATATATACACACATATATAATATATATCACTGTAATGATATAATACTATATAACAATATCATATATACTACAATTATATATAACATGATAATATATCATTAATATAATATATAATCATTGTATACTACTAATGATGTATAGCTATGTATCTTACTGGTTCTGTTTCTCTGGACAACCTGAGGATGCAGTTGAGGATACTGAGGTAGGATCTCCCCTAGGTTACGCTAGCACCCAGGGGAGAAGACAGGGTAACTGCCAGGTCTCTTCGCTCACTGCTGTATAATTTTTCACATTACACTGCCTCCCAGTAATAAGTGCTACTTCATCATTAAAGAAAAAGGGAGTGCAGGTCAGAGATCTTTGTCATGAGATGAGACAGAAATTTGGCAGTGATGTGCCTGCTCAGACTGAGCAAGGGAGGTAGGCCCTGATAGTGTCTGAAGGAAGGGGGTGGCCTTCTATTTATTCAGCATATACTCTATCATGAGAATACTACAATATTCTCTCTTTTAATCCTCTCAGAAGTTTACTGTTGTTTCCATTTTTACATGAAAATTCTGAGACTCAATGCAGCCAATGTCTCAGAGTCTGCATGCATCCGGAGCGGACACATTCCCACTATGACAATGAACTCACTCCCTAAGACTGGGATGAGCAGTGTATGTAATATACTCCAAGATCCCTTTCCAAAACTAGTCGGAGCATCTGAGAGGGCCTGAGGATGTGTGAGACGGCCGGGGTCTGTTTATGACCCAGGTTCCAGTCATGCATCTTCCATCCTGTTGCTGTTTATCACCAGCCCCATACGCCTGTGTGGTACACGAGTCTGGGAAGATGCCAGGGCCTGGCGGGCAATGTGTGTTTGACAGCCAAGCACACCTGCCCCCTGCGTCCTGCCAGACCCTTTAGCTGCTGGCTGCTGGGCTGGGTGATTAGCACCCTCCAGACCCCATGCCTGTGTTCTCTTTCTGCAGAAGAAATTTCTCTCTCTCTGTCTTTATCTCATTTTCTTCCTCCCACTACTTTTCTCCATCTCTCCCTTGCTCCTTCCTTTCCCTCCTTTTTGTTTCAACTTAGTTTTCATTTTATAAAAAAGAAAGAAAAAGAAAAGAATCAAAACCTCTTTGCAATGCTTTTTGCTGAAACTTGTACACAGGGGCTTGTTCTATGCAGAACCCTGTGCCTCTGGCCTCCACTGTCCATCCTTAATTTAGTACCCATTTCCCTGTGCAGTTTTTTCTTGCAGAACTTTTACCAAGCCCTAAATACCAGTGTTTGTTCTGACTGATGCTCTGCTCTTTGTCATGCAAATAGGATTCCCCTTCAAAAATGGTTTTAATTTGATGGATTTTCTGGTTGTTTGTCATGCAAGCAAGATCTTGCTGGCAGAATGTTTTTTGAGCCAACTCTAGTAACTCCCCACATTCCCACAGTTACTATAGTCATTCAGTCCTGTTATGTAAGGCCCAGGATTTGGGGGATTTAAAACCACTTTGCTCATACTCATTAAGTTCATAATCCATAAAATTTTCACATATACATCTTTATCATAGATTTTTAAATGGCTAAAAATAGAAATGATCTTTAATTTTTAAATATATGTATGTAACTATATATGAGTAAATATTTCAATGCCATACTTCTGCAATTACTTTTTATTCATATTCATGAGAATAATGATGCCCTCTGTTTATAAAAACTAAAAGGAGAGATCTAAATTCTGGTGCCCAGTTTCAGAAACTGAAAGAAGTATTAATAGTAAAGATCTGGGATAATAGGATGCTGTGTGTCTGCATGGAAAGGTGCAAGGGGCTCATAAACAGAGGTAAGGTAGGAGCTAGAGGTACTATGAGCAGGGATATGCAGAAGAGTTCAGAGGTCAGCCTAGGGCAGTAGTAGAGGAGGGCCTCATTATGTCAGGATAAATTGTACTGACATAAGACCAGTGAATCCACAGAAAATGGGGACACGTATTTTGGAAGAAATAATTAAAGCAAATTTAACTTTTATGGTATATGATAGATAAAGCTGAAACATATTTAAAAATTTAAGTTAAAAATGCAATCATGATCTAATTCTTAGAATGAATAAAGAATGATCCAGTGGATTTCATTTTTGGGGGCATGGGTGATGATTTTTATTGTAAGCAATAAGATCAGGATAAAATATCCTCCACTTCCAACTGTTTTTCTTGCCATGACTTTACTTAACTCATTGTTCTAACAGCCCTTTTTAAACTCTTGATAATCAAATTATTGTGTCTTGAAATCCTTCCTATTTATCTTTGTAGTTTGTCTCTTCTTTTCCATTGCTAACAGAGTTAGCTCTGCCATCTTCTCATTATCAGTGGTTTTACAGGAAAATTGGGACCTTCTCTGGGGCCACTGTTTTCACTCTCATCTATGTAATGAAATTGTTTGCAAATTGTTTCTATTTCCTTTGCAATTACTTGGTGTTGTATTCCTCCAGTTGGGAATACCATGTCAAAACAAAACAATGCCTTGACAATCATTGAACATCACCAGCAAGATATTGATGCAGAGGTCAAGATGGATGCTGTTGTTTAAAGAGAGAGATGTGCAAGTAGTGACTCACTTTAATTATGACTATTTCGTTAATGAACACTTTTTCTATTATTTTGACTTTTACTTTCCTAGAAACCATGTAACTGTGGAAATAAGAACAGGAAAGATTGAATAAACTGTAACGTCTTTGGTCTAGAATTAGGTCTTAAGTGTTGGGTTGTGGATTAAAAGCAAGAAAGAAGGGTGTTTTCACAATCCAAACATACACAAAATAGACCAGAAAGCAGAAAGGGTAAATTCTTATTCCACAGGCTCTGGGTGAAGCTTATATTTCTGAGCCTGGTTTTTGTTGGGGGCTGATGTAGAAGAGATGGACACCTTGGGATCATAAGGGTGCCATAGACTGGATTCCCTGGGCCACGCACCGAGCTGGAGGTTTTATCAGGGGGTGTTTTTAGGGTCTACACCTGTAGTAGGAAAAGGGAGGAAGCTGGATTTGGCAGAGGAAGAAGGCGGTCTGTGACGTGGTCTCACCAGAAGCCTCCACCCACCTTCTGGGGTTGGAGTGACCCTTCAGAATGGTCCAGGGTCGAAGGTTTGAGGGTGAGGTGCCCTCCCAGTGAGCAGTCACAAGGGCAGACGTTTCCAGGAAGGTGATGTGAGCTGGGGCAGGTGCCCTGATTAGCAGAGCCACTCTCTGCAGGTTGCTACTGGATGAGGCTGTCTGCCGAGACAGGGCTTGAAGCTCAGGATGATGATAACTCAGGGTGTGTATGCATAGTCACTATTTAAGTAACTTCATCGGAATTACTTTTCTTAAAAATTATAACAAGCTTATAAGAAAGCTGCTATTAGTCCCACTTTAAAGGTGATAAAATTAAAGTTTAGTTAGTAAGTGGAAGACCACGAAGCCCACAGTTTATAATCTTATGTTCTGCCTGAATCATCGCCGTTTATCAGACAACGCTGATGTGTGCCTTACACAGCAGGTTTCGCTTCTATTGTTTCCTATGAGGAAGGGATACATATTGTTCTGTTACAACTTGAGTTTGTTCTCCTCTGTCCTTGTCCCCGCAACAAAGAATTGAAAGGCAGTGACACAACAGTGAAGCAGGGCGGAAGTTTTATTTGAATCCACTCCAAGGGAAGAGTGGGACAGAGTCAAGGGAGACGAAGTCCCCGAACTTTTAGGCAGGAGGCTTCTGAATCTCGTTCTGGTTAGGAAGAGCTCCTTTGCCTGAGAAGGTGGGGTTATTTGATTTACAGGTCCTTCTATATAGTCATTTCTCTAACAAGCATGTCCTTTCCCCATGCTGAGGTGTGACTTGGACAATTCTTAGTTCTGTTCAATTGCACCCCTGTTGGCATCTGGTTGGGAAGGAAGTTATCTCCCCACAAAGCCTTTGTTGTCCTCACATGGGACCCCCTATCTGGGCAGAGTTTGGGTGGCTTTTTCTTTGAACCATATCTCTAGGGGGCTTTCTCTTTGAACATTATCTTCCCTTTCCCTGGCCGCTCATGTCTATCTTTCTACCTAATATTCCTAACAGTTCCATATCACAGAGAGGAAGAATGAGGCTCATTTATTCACTCATTTACTGTATCAAAAAGTAGCTAATTGTCATACTATATTCCAGGGCAGGTGCAAGGTTTAGGGGGAGTCAGTAATAAACAAGACAGTCACTTCCCGTAGCCCGACCACTTACAGAGGTTAGGTGAATTTCCCAAAGTTGTGGTGACAGGCAAAATCAGGACTGACACCGTGAACTGGTAACTCCAAAATCTCTGTGCTTGACCCAGCCTCCCGGAGCCTTGGTCTTTACTACAACGTCCTCTCATCTGGACACAAATGGAGGGTCTGTTCTGGAAAATGTGTCTTGGGTGCTCCATTCCCCACCTTTGATGCCCTCCATGAGAGGTCACCCACTCATCAGTTCTCCTAGCTAATGTGTCTTCACACCTTAATGCCTAATGAATTTCATTGAATGATTTGCATTGCCAGCCAACAAAATCAACAAGCAAACCAAAAAATAAAGCTCATTGGAAATAAAGAACCTTTTTATAATCAGTCTAGAAAAGCATGATTTGGATTATGGATAAATGATTTCAGGGCAATGCTTGTCCCCACGCAGGAGCACGAACCAAAATATCCTTAGCACTTCTATCCCACACTGTGTGGGTGCTGTCTCTCTTTCAGAAGGAAGACAACCCACCGAAGTGGGGAAAAACCCAAGGATGAACGTAGGTGATACAAATTTTTAGAAAAAACTTGAAAGAAGTTAATACAGAATTGCTTTCTATAGACTGGATTTCTACAGGTTATTACTGTATTAAGTGGACACTCCAAAGTGAGGCTTTTTCTCCTTTCCTGTTGAGGTTTTCTTGACTGATGGAAGTCAAGTGGCTTTATAAGTAGTCTCCTTAATCTCTGTGAATGCATTTCAGTCATAACAACTGTATAACTCTTTCCTCCTCAACTATCTAAGCTAAATATATAAAAACTATCAATACTTACATAGCAAAGGCAAGAATATAGATATCCTGGGTCAGGAAGACAGGAGATAACCACTAATTCTAAAACATTGTGTAATTGTGGTTGACGTCATTTACAAATGCCTTCCTTTGATGCCTATACTAATTCCTTTTACATCTATTTAATGATTTTGAAATAAAGGATGAGTTCTACTGTTAATGATGCCCTACTATGTGCAAGGGCTATGCAAACGATTTTATATACATGATTTTATTTACTCTTCTAAACCTGACGTCAGATTCAAGTTACTCCAGAACACATTGATTTTAGAGGCAGAACCAGATTTGAGCGCAGGTGTGTTCATAACTAAAGATTGCTATTTTCCCTAACACACTGGCCCACCATAATCCCTCTCAATGTGCAGATAATTAAAGCATTGTTATATGTTTATCTTCATCTCATAGGTGTTCTTGACCATGGGAAAGTGCTCTCAGAGGGTGGGCGGTAACAATAATAATTTCTTCAGCTCTTATGATTGTCAGGTATTGTACTTGACATTACAAAGGAGAAGATAAAAAGATCCTGCTAGCAAGGGTTTTATAATTTACAAACAGATAGTACTTTACCATTTACAAGTTCTATGGAGAAAAACATATGCAAAAATATGGCAAAAATATATGGCTTATATTATTAAATCTTGTTATCCCAGCCACCTTGGAAGGTGGACATGAGCAGGTATTATCCAGTTGCTTACAGTATCAGAACAGGATTGCCAATTGCTGCTGCAAGTAGCAGACCATACTTCTGGCCCAATGTAATCTCACCTATACATATGCAAAAATTACCATCACAAATTTAAAAATACAATGAAGAAGAGTAACTAAAGTACAATGGGTAGCTGGAGGCAAGTTATGGAAGGGAGGAAACAGGAAGGGGTGAAGGGACAATAAAAATTTTTCTTGCAAGTCTTCTATGCATGTAGCATTTTGCTTATTTGGTTTTGCAGAGAGAAAGAGTAGGCACAGAGAAGTAATCTGTTTTGGTCAAGATTTGACAGCTAGTAAGGGCTACAGCCAGGAATGAAACTTCAGGCCTTTTTGCTCTTAAACCTGGGTACATCCCATCATACAGCACAACCAGCCCCAGAGAAGGGCATTAAGTGGAAAAGGAGGTTATTTCTGGGACTCTGGGAGTTCTGCAGTGTCAGTTTTTAGGGCAAAGACTAAATTTCTCTTTTCTTCCTAAATGCATGTCATTGTGCAGATTGATGGCAGGCAGCAGTGAAAATCAAGCGATGAGCTGTAGATAATTATGAAAGCTTTGGTCTTTTTCCTTTTGGTTCTGTTAATATCATTGATAATTGGATCAGACTCTGGATAGAATAGCAAATAAAGATAAATGTCCTAGCAGAGATATCTTATATTCTGTTACTAAATATAAATGTTAACAAAGAAAAACAACTTCCTTTCACTTGGAGAATCAGTACTTGCCACATCAAAGCTTTAATACAAATCAAAGGGGAAGTTTATTTATAGGTAAAAAATGAAGTGTTCATTAAAGTAAAGCATAGGAATTGTGGAAGGCTGTAGTGCTATTTCCAGGATATTTCTGCCTCTCTTCTTATTGGGAACATGAAAGAATAGAACTTCTGATGCCTTTGGAATATAGGCTAAATGAATATTTCTGGCCAGTGGATTGGGAGCAAAGGTGAGAAGGAAAAACATTCAATTGCTTGTGCAGGACTTTCCAGTCCTCTCATTCTGTGTAGCATGATGACTGGTAATGTGGGAGGTGGTGGCTGCTGCATTGGCCAGGTTTTTGAGTGATTGCAATGAGAAAAGTCCCCACTCACACCGCTGTCCCTGCTGATCTGCAGTGGACATATAGTGGAAGAAATACATACCTGTTATTTCAAATATTGAGATTCTGGGGTCATTTGTTCTTGAAACCTATCCTGGTCTAGTCTGACTGATACAGGCATAGTCATGAGACAAACTCAATACAAATACTGGTATTCTTTCCTTTTTAATATCAGCTTTTCTTGTACATTCTTTCCAGAGTGCTTCCTGAACTCAAAAATGTTAATCCTTGCGTCTGAAGAGTATCTCCCCTTTTCTTTCCCTTAGATCCTCTGTATATCTTTTTCCAACACAACAGAGTTAGGAATAGAGAAATCTGAATATATTGTTTGTGAATATTTGACTTTGGCTTCTGCGTGGGTGTAAAAGCAGTTTTCCTACTGTATATGGAAAACATGCTAGTCAAAGATGCAATTAACACATAACCAATTTAAGCTATTTACCTCTGATGGAAATACATGGGCCAAAGCTTTATCAGTCAGTGGAATTACTACATAATCCTGACTTTCAAATATTATCAAGTAATTTTGTTTATTCTGGATTTTGTCACCCTGGGAAGCATAATAAAATATGATGCATTGAACTCGTATTCACCTTTCGATATGAAAATAGACTACAAAATAATTGTTTGGTGTGATTAAATAAGCAAACCAATAGTTCAAAATCAAGATGAAAAATTACAGGGAACAAACAGCATCTCCAAATAGTTCAGCTTTTAACACACACAAGAAAACATTGCATTCTTATCACACACATCTCAGAAATAAAGGGGAAAAATGCAAGGAAATCTCAAAAATATGTATCTGTGCATAACCACTTAGCTGTTAACAAACAGAGGTAATAGCCAGTAGGTATTGAAAAACTAGACTGAGAGCCCTTCTGAGAAGTGAAATCCTATGGTAATGACTCACAGAAGAAGCAATTCTTTAGAAAGACCTTGGCAAACTTCAGGATTTGAAAATAACTTCCTTTAAATCTAGGAAAGCAATATTCAAGATGGATAGAAACCTAAAAAAAAGTCTCCATTAAGTTTATCTGTTCAACACCACTTATTTGCAGTCAATTTCAACAGATAATTCCTTGGAATTTATAACCACATATGAAATACTGGTTCACACACAGACGCACAGACACACAGACGAGCACACACACACAGACTCTAATCCTTCCTGACTAGACTTTTTTGATATGTATTATCCCTTTTTAAAAATTTGTATTTATTACTCATATGTCTTGTTTTATTGTATGGATTATTGTAAATTTCTTTGCTCTACCTTTTTATTTAATGATTTTTATTTTTCTATTCAATTCTATTTTTCCATAAAAAAAGGCACGTAAAGCCTTTTTTACATATAAATGCACATAGGTACACTTTTAAAGGACATGTACCTGATATATCCCGCCCTAAATAATTTATATTTTTTCTTTGTAACTTGAATGCTTGTTGATATCTTAGCATTTTTCCCCAACCTATACCGTTTCTGCTAAGATAACCTATAAATGGCTGGTTAAAAAGATGCTGGTTACAAATGACACACATCAGGATACTTGGGTGTTAACTCCCTTTTCTGGACAGTATGGGCAGACTGAGACCAAATGGTTTCTAAGCAGCCCTGTTGTGTTTTCTGACTCATGTTAAGTTCTCAGTCTTTGAAAACCCATTTTCTCTCTCATTTGCAAAATTAAGTTAGTATTAGTACCCAGTTCATAGAATTGTTTGTTTTCCAACAAGTGGCTAGAAGACGTAAGTGTTCAATAAACGTTGGTTGTCATAATTTTTATCCTCCTCCTCCTCGCCTTTGTCATCATCATATGTAATCCTTTGCACCACTGGTTATCTCATATTATGTAGGAATCCAGGGAAAGAGAGAGAGAAAGGAAGTTCCTTCTTAAAGAAACTCTCCCTAATCACCTTGGCAAAGCATTCCTGGTGTATGGGAGCTCCTCTCTAGGCTATAACTCTGGTTTGTTATATTCAGAATATTTTTCACTCTCTGGAAGTGTTTTATTTATTTGTTGTTCATTTACATGATTGATGTCTAGCACCTCTGACTAGAAACTTGGTACTATGAAAGCAAAAATTTTCTATTCCATTCACTGTCCCAGTGCTTAGAAAATTGCCTGCACCCAACCAGGCTTCAGTCAGTACTTGCTGAATGAATGCACACTGAGCTGAAACTCAAGTCTTTTTAATTCCATAATTTCTCCTAGTGTACAATAATTCTCCGAGCTACCCAATAGCTATAGTAGTGCAGTGGCATTATCAAAGAAAGAAGGAATTCTTTAATTGGTACATTTTGAGGTGATATTTTGACTGGGTCATAGAAAATGACCCGACTTTTTATTGGAGGAAACCAGGGAGAAGGGCCATCCTGATAAGACAGAATAGCATCAGCAAAGAAGTATGAAAAGTATGGCATGTTTCTGGAAAAGTAAGTAGACTAAAGTTATTTGATCAAAGTAGTGAATGATAAGATATAGATCTGGGCTAAATTAAGATGAACTTCCCTTTCATTATAAAGACTGTAGCCTACATCCAATAGAAGAGGTAATTGTATGTAGCTGGGAAGCTTGTAGGAAACAAAGCCAACAGAAGAAGATACGAATGACCTCTAGCTTTCCGGCTGATGGCTGATAATAATAGATGCTGGAAGCACATGAGAAGAGAAGGTCTATTACAACAATTCTCACGTAAGCATCTGGCAGGAGGTAGAAGAAGAAAAGCCAGGGTCCCTGACATGCTCCCCTCCAAACATAAAAAAATTATAGATTTAAAAGGAATTATAGTAATCCAGAATATAATAAAACCACCAAACTAATACAAAATCAGTAACAAACATTATAATATGTAATTCATGTTTTAATTCATCGTGCAAAAATATAGAAAATGCAGCTTTTTAAAAGTTCAAGATAGGAAATGAAAACAAAGAAACTATTAGGATTGATGATGTAATTTCAATCTTGGTAATTCAGCAAGTTAGTTTGCTAACAGGCACAAATGGTATTTTCTTGGCTCACATATTTCTTATTCTATAGTGGTTTTGATGTCCCAGTAACAGTATATTGTGGTTCCTTTCTCAGTAACTTTGGATTTCTTAATACTAATGCTAAAATAATGATTTCTCTTTTTATTTTACTTAAATTTTCCTAATACATAAAAAGAGGTAATCACAAGTGGTAAAGATACCTCAAGACAAATGCTGGGCATAGAAGCCACAGGGCATAAATCTGCAAAGAAGTAAAAAGCTAACCTTTTCAAACAATATTGCTTCTCTCTCACTTACCAACTTTACATTCCCCTGTATGGCCCTGGAAGACGGCTGGTTAGCCAGAGACGGGTAAGATTCCTCAAGGGAGGAACAACCTAAGACAGGCACAGTCGCAGGGGAGCCATCAGGTGAGAAATTGGGGATCAACAGAGGTGAGGCTTAGAACCTCACCCCCCCTGTTCTGAGAGAAATCTTCTGCATCCGTGGATGTTTTGTTGCCCTTGTCTAGCTTGGATTAATACTTAGTCTATAGGCACAGACCTGATCATCTACACTTGCCCTCTTACAGCACTAAATTATGTTTTCTACCTTTATCTTGCATCTATCTACCACTTCAGCATTTTATTAAAAAGTAATAATAATAATAAGGGAGAAATATGGGATTCACATATAAATAAAGTATAAAAATCAAACGAATAATCATATCTGACTTGATTGTTTATAGTTCATGATGTGTGATCAAAACCAAAAGTTTCTGTGATATGACTGCCCTTGCACTGTTCACCATGTAAGAACTTACTCACTATGTAAGAACTTGTTCACCGTGTAAGAACTTGTTTGTTATGCTTCAGAAGATTGGAGACTGTTGAGAAACAGGCTTGGGGTTGATTAATGACTGTGCATTGAGTCCCCTATACAGAATTTTATTGTTGTTAACAACCATTTAGTCAATAAATATGAGAGATACCCTCTCAAAAAAAAAGAGGTAATCAATATCTTGAATTACCAACAGGCTCTACCCATTTTTATCTATGGTATATCCCTCTCTTTTCTCCAATTTATGATCTCTTCACTTGTCTGGTTAGGAAATTCTGGTTAAGAAAGTGTCAGCACCATGGACAGCACCACGCATAGTATCCCTGTTACATTTAGTTGTTAGATCAATTCACCTCACTCATCCCACTATTTTCTCTTTGCTCAGTCCTATTTCTCCTCTCACGCAAATTGTGTGTACTACCTCAAGCTTGCCTCACTGAGACTACAAAAAATATAGTTTAATGCCATGTCTTACCAACTTAATTGTACTTGTTAGGTTTTATTGTTTACCATCTATATTTTTAAACAGTTTGCTGGATCTAAAAGACAACTTTTGGCAGGAAAACACTAAATGAGTGGAGATACAGAATTCTTATGTAATTCAACCAATAGACATTACTGAGCTCTTGTAAGTTCTGAGGAATGATGCAAAGAGAAGAAGGAGGGGAAGGAAGAGAGGGAATGAGTGAGGGAATGTGAATTCTAAATATAAATCCTTTACAAATATATATAATTTAAACACAGGTTATTTTCATGACTAAGGCTTAATTTTAAATCTTTGTAACAGCTCTGTAAGATCAATATCTTAAATATACACTATTTTGCAAATACGATAAACTGACACTCAGTGATGCTAAATATCTTATCTCAGGTCTCAAAGCTAGTGAATAAGAGATATGCTCCTCAAACCTAAGTCCTACTACCAATATTCCCCACTGTAGACCTTCTTTTTTTAAAAAATCTCTTTTCTATGATATTTAATCTAATTTTAGCTTCAGATTATTTTGCTTATTGGCTTATCATCAACAATATCCCTCATTCCCTGCAAGGAATGAGAGAGTCATGCTGGCCTCACTTTGTGAGCATTTGTGCAATAAAACCTCTGTAAAAAACAAAATCAAGCTATTTACCTTCTGTGATCACTTGTTTTCATTAAGCAAACTTTTTATTTGTTTCCGTAATGTGCCAGGCACTGTGATAAGCACTGAGACTACAGGGTTGTAAAAAATAGAGCTTCTCATATTTAAGAGCTCAAGTAAACATGGGGAGACAAAGAACATTATCAATCTACTATTTTAGAAGTAAGCACAGGGTATGTATCAGGAAAGACACGGCAGGAACCATAATTCAACATAAATGGCATCCTGCTCTTGTACAGCCCTGAAAGTGAGTAACTTCTTGATTTATTTTCCCAAGGATCTCACTTGCTAATCCTAGCTCTTGTGGCAGCAATGCTAATTCTGTTATGCTGCAACCTGGAATATCAATGTATATAAACCATCAGCAGTAATTTTCAACAAAAAAGGTAGCAAGAAATAATACAATAACTTGTTATTCATAGATAAATTTTTGATAATTGCAACTTCCTTTTCTCATGGTAGTCCAGGTTGCCCCTTTCTTCTGTCAACTCCCTGGATAAAGTGTCTTTCTTGTAGGGTGATGCAAATATTCATTTCCCAAGTAGTCTATCTTCTTTGAGGTGTCAAGATTTTCCATTGACCAGGACTTCTGTAGAGAGAGTGCTAAAGTTATCTCAATGACTTTATTAGATTCTAACCAGATTCCTCCATTTGCCTGTTGGGTAAAAGCAACTTAATTTCTCCTTTGTAAATGGAATCGAGCCCTTCGTAATGGTCACCTTCTCTGTATGTTAGTTCAGCAGCAGAGGAACCCAAATAACCCGGATTTTCTCGTCTTCTAAGTTAATAGAAATGTGGCTATTCTTCCTAAGGGAAACATTCTTTTCTTAAGAATTAAAGTCACTGGGGCTCAAAAATGATCTACATGAGTTCTGGGATATGATAGTGATAATGGTCCCTACTGCTTCCACTGCTTAGTTCCCAGACTCCTGTGTTCTGGATTTGAAGAAAATGACACTGTAGGATGGTTATTGATTTAAATCACATGTTACTCATAAAAGACAACATTAATACTTTAAGGTATTTTCTTCTAGCTGATGCTTTATGTTAGCTGTAAGTGGTGGCCTTGGCAGCAGAGAAAGAGGCTATGCATAATCTCTACAATTCTGTTAGACCACATGTTTATGGATGAAAGGTTACATGATAAGACAAACACACTGCATAAGGAAAAAATTGGTTTCATTCAATTTGCCATATAGTATCTTAGATGAAAGAGATGCTATATAGGACACCAAGATGATGAGATTGGCATTCTGTAAGTCTGCAAATGGTGGTGCTGACAGAACGTGGTAAGCAGTAATCTTTATCCAGAACAGAATTCCTAAATACCTATTTCCAAGAATATGAATTAATACCATCTTCATGACGAAAGAGTTCCAGTGTAATCAACTAGCCATTTGTCCACAAGTTACATCAGGAAATGGTGTTATGTCTGGTCTTCAGTGCTGGCAACTGCTGTTGTCGAGATGGATATTCTACTGTTTCAGTACCTGGATCAGCCTCGGTGAGGCTCAGTTGCATGCCTTGTGCTCATACTCATGTCTTTCCTGCTAAGACTACTTTGTACAGTGGGCCACATAAAAAGTATTAGCATAGCTTGGGAAAGGGGTTGGTCTCCACAGTATTTATTATTTTGTCTAAATGAAAACTCCTCCATAGTGGATATCCTCCTTTGGGCATGTATATATGTATTGTATATATCCAATCCAAATTATTTATCCACATACTCATTTCCCAGACCTTCTTGTCACTAACCTTACAGTTCTGATCTCTTCCATTACTTAAAACGAGCCAGCAAATGAACTGGCCATTACCTGTAAGATAGTGTAGACTCATCACACAATCTTTTTGAATAGAAAAATGAGGAAAACCCCAGATGTGTTGCTCATAACTTTGTCTAAGAGGATTTTCAATCATCATACACTTAATATCTACTTGTATTGGGTGCTTATTATTATTCCTCTCATAGTCTCTTGCTCACATCTATTTCCAAGACCCTTGACCATTTGTTTTTCTTCAGCCCCTGTGACAGTTGATTACTATGGGCACAATCTGAAAGCATACCACCTCATGATGGCACCATACACTTCTTGCTTTCTGACCTAAGGTGTCCCTATTTCTGCTAAGGCATGAAGGATAGTTCAGTGCCCACCCAACCTTGAAACACAGAGCAATTACAACTCTGTGAGTATAGCTTTGACCAGTAGAAGTCTGTAAGGAGTGACAAAGGCTAACATCAACTAAGGCAATAGAAAAATTACAGCTTTTCTTCCGGTTCTCAGATTGAATTTGGTTCACAGACACAAAGCCAACTGATTAAAAGCAGAGCCTGAACACTTTAAGGAAAGACCTATAATGCCATTACAAATATATAATTAATATCTCTCTCATAACTTAATGCAAGCCATTTTAACTTTCAGGGAAACTGTGTTCTGGGAATATTCAGATTTTTAAGACTCTTGGATACAAAGTTTGCATCATACTGGTGCTCACACAGCATGGAAGTGTCCTTGTGGTTCTCTGGTTAGGCTGGGAGTTTATAGAGGCCACAGAAAAATGGAGTTTGGCCCAAATCCATTTCCTATTGTGTCTAGTGAATCTTCAGACCTAGCCTGTTATTATATCCCCAATTTCTTAGTTTATATGTAGGAGCAGTATATTTAACAGCTAACGACTCTTCATATTGGTAATTTGTCTTGTGGAGTGAGGATTATTATGGTATAGATGTATATTGATTCCTAGTATTGACATATGACTTAGCTGGTAAGACAGCAGACTGGAGAGAGAAGAAAGGAACATTGTAAGCAAGGATTTCTAAGAAAATGGTGACATAAAGTCACAATACAAAGTACTGGAGAGCACACCTTAGGTAATTTTGGTGTACATGTAAGACTGTAAAATCACTTTGGAAAATGGCCTGATATTATTTCCTAAAATTGTCATATTTCTTGGTTCAGAAAACCCATTCCTAGCATGAGACAGAAAATAAAACCCTTACTCATTCGTAGCAGAAGACATAGATGAAAATGTTTACAGCACTGCTCTAATGAATACAATGATGAATGCTATGATGAAAACCTGGGACCAGCCTGAAGTCTGCCATCAGGGGAATGGATGAATGATCTGTGGTACAGTCACACACTCATATTGTGCAGGGTCAATGCTGCAATAAGAGAATGTGCAGATATTTAGTGCCATAATATTAAAAAAAGAAAGGTAACTTTCAAAAATTATGTAGGACATAAATTGCTTAAAATGTGTATATGTGTGTTTTACATATAACATTTAGGAATCCAAATAGATGGCATTTCATAAAAAGGAAAGCAGGGATGGGTGATAAATACAGGATTCCAGTTGGCAGTTACATCTTAATCATGGAAGCAGATATCTGGGCTGATGGGAGAAACTTGTACTGAGATGCAAATTATTGTCAAGGTCCTAATTTGGTATTCCAATGTATGTAGACATATCTTAGTTATACTATTAGAAGTAGCTAAATAAATATCTAAATAAAATTGGAGTAAACAGTAAGAATGCTCACCTAGTCTAGCATGAGAACCACGGAAAGCTTTAAATCATAATGTATTCTGAGATCAAGTTTGCAGGATTCTAATAAAATGTCAGTATATAGTGTGGTGTTCAGAAGCACTGGTGCTGGTGTACTCAGAATTGGTACTCAGAATTACCCCTTTCTCTGCTATATTACTTAATCTCCTTTTATTTAACAGATAGAAGTTTTCTATCATCAATGAGAATGAAAACAGTGCCACATTCATAGGGCTGATATAAGGATTATGCAAGTGAATATTCACAAGGTAACTGGTAAATGCTTACAGTAAGAACATAGCGTGTGTCAATGCACAGCAAGTGCTCAATAGGGATTTTTCATTTTTACCTTTGTTATCTTATTGAAACTGCACAACAAACCTGCAGGGTCATCCCTCTTGTATTTATGGCATTCATATTGGTTAAGAGACATTTCCAAGGCTTTCTGGTTTAGAATTTGGACTCCGACCTATCAGACTTTAATGTATCTTTTGCACTTTTTCTGTATCTTCCTCACGTAGTCATTTTTGATGCTCTTCAGAGGTAAATGGGGACAGGAAAGGCTAAGGTTGCATTTAAATGGCTGCAATTTAAATGCAAGATAATATCTGATATATATTTTTTCAGCTTGGACTTTGTTATTGAAGATGCCAGGTCACACTGACCAGATTTTATGTGGCTGTGCCATTTAACACAGGAGGCATGAGTGATATTTGACTCAGGGAAGCTCAGCTTGGAGGATTAAGTTATTTCACTGCTAGAAGGTAGGGAAGAACCTTTAAGATTTTGCTTAAATTCCCAGTACTTTTCTGACAGTAAGCCATGTTGCCTGAGAACATTTTCCAAATAATTGCAATTGGCTGAGACTTTTCTCCATGCCCTGCTGAGTTCTGAGAAACATGAATCAATAGTCAATTGTTCGCAGTAATCAAATTCCACCCCAAAACGTTGGAAAATACAACTCCATGTGAAATGCCATATCTTGTAGAATGGAACTGTTTTCAGATTTAATCTTTTTATTACCTACTGAACTGGGAGCCCACAGTCCCAGGGCAGCAGGAGTCACCACCGCCCCAGTCAGCAGACTTCACTTTCAACCACCAAGAGAGCAAAGGGCTACTTTCACTCAGTCCCCTGGCACCAGGAGGAGTTTTTATAAAATTCCTTTTTTTTTTAATTTGGAAGAAAAAATTCACTACAATGCAGAGAACAAAAGGCAATTTGTTTCTTTAAAAGACTGGGAGTTTTGGGATCAAGAATGATGTTCTGATCGAGCCTAAACTGATGAGTGACGTGCCTGAAGGGATGATTCTAGATTGGGCATGCCATTTGGATGAAAATGCCTGTGTTATTTGCTGTCTCATGGATTGTAAAAAATCAATTGTTTCTAGATGTGAACTTGCATAGAAGGAGACTTGCTTCCTACATGAAAATCCATAGGAAGGGAAAAGGCTAGGCATGTTGGCCTCTAAAAATGAACCATATAATTTTTCCTTCCAGTCCCCACATTTTGCAAAAGATGATAGGGAAAGGAAAAAAAAATTTCAAATTCCTGGACTCAATTTATGGCAGAACCAGATCTTCTGATGCGGAATATAATGCCTGCTCCCTTTCATCAAAGTGGTGGTGATGATTATGCATGCTCATTATGCTCTAACCTTTGGAATTGCCTCTGTGCTGTCACTGTCACTGACCTCTCACTTCCTGACAACTGATCCGCGCGGAAGAAATCGTCTAACAGTGTGACTGGCAGAGCTGGGGACCTCACTGCTGAGCCCTCCCACTCTGTGGCACGTTCAGCGTCTCTCTCTTACTGAGTTGTTGCTTTAGGTTCACATAGACGTTCGGTTTCCTTTCCTTAAATAAACCTTCCACAGGCTGTATTTTCTGCTTGTGAAGTCAGTGTCGCTTTCTTTTCTTTCTCTTTGAGCGATTAGGATTTCTTCTTCTTTGACTGCTGCCTAGGAATTTACACTGTTTTGTGTGTGTGTGTGTGTGGTGCGGGGGAGGGTTGGTTTTGTTTTGTTTGCTTGCTTGTCTGTGTTTTCCCCAGATTTCAGGTTCTGTCAGAGACTCCATTCCTCAGGAGTGATTTGCCTCAAGGCTTTGAGCCCCACCCCCTTGGCAGTGTTCCCGGGCGCATTCTTCCCCCGCGCATTCCTGCACCCTAGGCTGGAGCAGGTGGGTGAGCGGCCTCCTCACCCACTATCGCCTCTGGCGATGTGAATGTGCAGCAGTTACTCATGCAGCCCCCATTCTCACCATGAACCCTGGGGGTCTTTCAAGGCAGAGAGAAGAACATTTTCTTCACTGGGGTACTGTTGGCAGCGATTCTGGTCCATAGGTGTGCATTTTTTGAGTGAACCATATAATTTACTTCCCTGTAAGGGAGCTGGACTGGACAATCCGGAAGCTACAGGGCCTTCTTCCTTTCCTTCCTGAAGCCCAGAGCAGAGCCAGTCTTACTCAGCTAGAACCTTTTCTTGTTGTCTCTCCTGGGCCATATCTGCCCAAGCTTTTCCCGGTGGATTAAGGGAAGGGTACTGGGTTGCATATGCAATACAGTGTGTTGGACTCTGGATTCGGTGTGGGTGTAGCATTTCAATTTTTAGCAGGTTGTGGAGGTGTACTGCGGGGTGGCATCTTAGAGACATGCTGAATCAGAAGTCAGGCAGACAATCTAAAAAAATCATTAGCTCACATGAATTAAAGAGGGAGCGGAGAGTGAGGCAAAAGGTGATGAGTTAGAACGTGGGAATGCCATCAGGGGCTAAGAATGTGAAGCTGACCTAAGGGAGAAACTCCTGAGAAATTCATGAGACGGAGAGAGTCCCTGCTTTCGTTCATTAGAGACCCTGAAGTGTTCTGTGTAGCAGGGGAGGGGTCTTTGAGGCTCTGCCAAGGTCTGATGCCCACCTTAGTTCTCTCAGTTCTTTAGTATCAAGGCAGCTCCAGTGAAAGCCTCACCAGTCCCAGCTGTTCGGCTTATGTTTTGTTTCCTAATCTTTTAATTTTTTTCCTTTCTTTTTTCAAGGGCTACTCACTTGAAGCGGCAGAAGAAACATAAGTAAACATAAAGACATATAAACAGCTAAAATATGCATTTCATAATTTCTTTGCTTCCCCTACCCGTATCCTACCTGTCAGTTCTGTCACGTGTTCTGACCCTGGGGGTAAATCATGGCAGTTCTCTGAGGTCTATATTGTCTCACAGAGTTCTTCCTTGAAGACAGTGGAAGTCAAGTGGCCAAAAATAATCTTCTCAAGAGAGAGGACTACAAGCCTCTGGCATGATAAAATTTGACAAAATCTGTCTCATCCTTCCATGCTCCTTATCCATCTTTCCCAAAACAAATCCCTTATATGTCCAATTGCTAAAACCATAGACTTTTCCAAATTTTCTTCCTGATCATTGCCTCTTCACGAGTTAATATTGAACCAGCACAGTGCATGGCTACATTTCAACTATCACATCAACAAGAATGGTTCTCATAGTCGTGTCTTCATTCCCACACTTTTTCCCAATCCATAGATATCGTTGCCAGCTGCAGGCTGAATTTATACCCCTGGATAAAGTCACTGCCTTGAACTCAAATGTCCAAAGGAATCTCATCAACCTTTTGATTTCTTTTCCTTTTCTATTTCTTTAAGTGATATATATTTTTTCAGACTCTCAGACTCAACTTTGGAGGCTTCCCTGATGTTTTGCCCTGTTTTGCCCTTTTCTCATCATTCTCCAAGTTCTATTGCTTATGGTCTTGCATCTCTCCACTTTTTTTCTGTCCCATAAACACTGACAGAAAACAGAACATTTTGAATTCAACTTGACTATTGCAATGACCTCACAGTTAGTACTAGTCCCTCATTCCTAGTCCTTTGTGCTCCTTAATGTCATATATACTGTTATCTATGGATCAACTCATCTCCCTGCCTTCACAGTCTATGACGGAAGCCCTATGCCAGTGACCTGGCCTATAACATCCAGGCATTTAGGATGTTTCAGGGGAATCTGGGGCTCGAGAAACTAGGATGAGCTGTGGAGGGGGTTTAATTGTGGGGCTACTCAACTGGTTGTAAAACAAAGATCCAAAGAAGAATGGAGAAACATTAGCAAGTGGCAGGGATATTCGCAAAGTGGGCAGGCAGTCCACCAACATGGCTCATCTGAGATGCTCAGCATGGAGGAGTCAGCTGGTATCAGGGAGGGAATAGAGGTACAGTGTAGGGTTTGATGGTAGCATTCCTGTATCAGTTCTGGGGCTGAGTCATCATTTTAACAGGAAAGTCAGTGATCTCTCTTAAATGAAATCTTGCTTTATTTTTCCAGGTGCAGAGCCTTCCGTGCCTCCTTCCAACAAAATGAGGATACTATACCTGGTCCGCAAGACCCTCATGCTTTGAGCCCCTGCCTCGTGGCCTCCAGCCCTCTGCTCTTCTACATGCACCCTGTGCTTCAGTGATTCAGGGGTGAGTACATTCAGGGAACTTCTGGCAGTTTCCAGAATATGGTTTGCTGTTTACACTTCATTCATTCACTGATCCACTCACTCATTCATGAGGAGTAACATGGCATCCAAAAGCATTCTCTGATCAGTCCACCTGATGTTCACTCCAGCTCTGCTACTTCTCACTGTGCAAACTTGAGAAACTTATTTACCCTCTATCTATAAAATGGGCATTACCTTACTAACTCTCTCTTACGGAAGCCAAGAAGAATGATTGAGGCAGCAATTTGTAAAATCCTTAGAGCAGTGTCTAGCACATCATAAGTATTCAGTAAATGTCAGCTGACAATGAATTCAGGCACTCACATTACATGTTCAGGAAGGGTGATAAAAATGGTTAATATAATCATGTCTTCAATCATTCAAAGTAGTTTAGTGTGGGTTGTTTATGTGACAAGTACATATAAGGTACATGGTGGACTGTTGAGAGTAAGATAGATGGTCCCTGCTCTCAGGAGCTTAAAGTTCATTGGTAGAGATGGACATTGAAACTTTAACTTACAAGGAAATACATTATTAAAAATTGTGTTTAGAACGTGAATGAAAATGCAGTGAAAGAGATAATGGGAAAAGGGGTTGCTACTCTAGAACTGGAGGCAGGCAGAGAAATCCTCTTCGTGGAAATTACATTTAAGGTCAAGTGTGAAGAGAGGGGAAGCAGCCATGTGGGGATAGGGTAGGAACGTTTTGAGTGGAGGGACCAGTGTGTGTGCAGGCTGGAGGCTACAGGGAAGTACGCATGTTACATAACTAGAAAAAGTAGAGAGTAGAAGGCAAGGTGGGAAATGGGAGGAAAGGATTTCTTTTCCCTGGAATGACCTTTCCTAAATGCTCTCCTGTGCCCCCAAACTCATTCACCATCCTGACTCAGTCATGGAAATGAAGATCATTAATTGCTCTAGAATGAATCAGCTGACATCCTTCCCTACTAGGTAAACTTAGAAACTCCTTCTGCATAGTTTTCTAATCATGGGTGCTAAGCATGCCACATTATACCTTTTTTCCACCTTATCAATTATCATGGATTGATTAATCTCCCTCTTCCCCAGGTCAGTGGGCATTCAGAGTCCTAGTCAATCATCAGTGCCTACTGAACCCTGGCATATGACTGCTTACTGAGAAGACAGGATAGCTTCTTGGAGCAATACATAGACCTGGTGGGCAAGGATTCCTATTTCTGGACTCTGGCTCTGTTGTTTGGTTGAAGATCCCAGTGTTTCTCTTTCGGTTTTACCTTCTTCTTCACATGGAGTGAGAGGTGAATGGTGTTTCTGTGCCCTCTCTGCCTGATAAAGCCTCATGAGATTTTTATGAAGATCCAAGAATACCATTAACATGTAAAATATGAACCCAGAATCATGTACTAGAGAGCTCACATATATTGTGTTTACACTGCATAGAGGCAGACACTTCGGCACCCTCATGTTCCCAGATCAAGCCACGTCCCTCTCTGCCCCTTGGCCTCTCACTAGCTTGCTTGGTTCAACAATATTTTAAAAAGTCAGATTAAATTCTTGGGGTGTTTTGAAATAATTTTTCCAAACATTAACAGGATAGTTAAATTCCAGGGCACTAGAGTTACATGTTAAATTAACTTATAATTTCCTCATTTATTAATATTTATTTATATTTATTTGGTAAGTATCCTCTGTATGCCAGGCATTGAGCTAGCTACAGGGAATACAGTGAAAAGTAAGATAATCAGGATCTTTGTCTCCCTACCTCTAAAGAGCTTTGAGTCTGATGTTTGTGAAGCCTAAAAAACATGTCACATTCCCAATATGACACTCCCTGTAAGTAGGTATTATTCTGGAAAGCGCTGAGGGCAAATGTTATGGTGTTAAGTGAGAGCCTATTCTATTGTAGGAATAGAGGAGAAGGAAATCTTCTTTGAGAAGAAGGCTCAATAAAATGAGAGTGGATCTACTGCAATCAAATTTTATCACTAAAACTACAAGACTTTACCAAAATTAATCATTCTTGCTTAGAAGAGAGTTTTAAAGGAATGATGTTGTTCAGTCCCCTATATCTTGGAAGTTCAGAATCATGAGACACATACACAGGAGCTGAACAGAGAT
The DNA here is from genome assembly GCF_030020395.1 of Manis pentadactyla. Classification (NCBI taxonomy): domain Eukaryota; kingdom Metazoa; phylum Chordata; class Mammalia; order Pholidota; family Manidae; genus Manis; species Manis pentadactyla. Next base: position 10,325,033 of record NC_080023.1, read on the forward strand.
GGGAATATCAGCTTTATTGCTGGTTAACGTGGACTAGAGCACATGCTTAGACCTGCAATCAACATGAGGCTCTCAGCTCCCTCCTCTGTCTCAAACTTGTGAACCACATGTGTTAAAAGTAGGGTTTGCAGACCAGATGTTTTCTCAGTTTGCTGCATGGGAGTCACGATCTCCTCACCTCCATGCCTCAGAGAAGCTGGAAGGGGCACAGAGGTGAGCCTGCTGATCTGTCTTTAGAAGGTGCCCCTGGGCCCTTAAGCAAGTGTGCCTCCCATATGGATGAAGAGGTGGAGAAAAGAAGGCCTCTATTCTGTGGGCATTTTAGGCAAAAAGAGAGCCCGGAAGCGGGTACACTAGCCATCCTTGGTCCTCCATCCCAATCTTGTCAGCAAGACCCATCACTTTGCCTCTTACAGAGAGGACTGAGGGGCAAGCAAAAAGACAGGGGAGTGCTTTTACTGATACTTGCAAGAGGACCCAATTGTGGCACAGCAGGAACACGGGCAGGAGATTACAAGTCTCCCGAACAGATACCATGTGTCTGGAGATCTTCAGAAATGCAACTATCCATTTGAGATAAGGGTCACTTACTGCACTCCCTTCATTCATTAAAGACCTACTCAGCTCCTACAACATATAAGCCCTTTTGTAGGCACAGGGGAAACAAAGGTGAACAAGATGTAGTCCACCCTTCAAGGAACTCACATACTGTTGAGAGAGAATTGATACTGATGTTTTTTTACAGTGAAAGATCTTTGGGGCAAAATCAACATGGCTTTGGCTAAAGAATAATCCAGAATGGATAAAGGATGGAAAAACTTCTCTACCCTCATCCCTAAGGTAGTTTATTAATGGGGGACAACAAAAGTTGTTTGTGGGGTCTTGAGCCAGAGTACCTGGGTTCAAATGCTAGCACCATTCTAGTTACATGGAGCAACTAGGGTGAATCACCAACTTCCCTGTTTCCTCATCTTTGAATGAAGAAAATAATATTAACTCTTCTATAGGTTGTTTGAACATCAAATAAAATAGAGCATAGAAAGCAATTGATTGGCCTTGTATATAACTTGTCCTCAACACGTGTGATTTAAAAAATGAATGAATAAAATGGAAGGGAAGATCAGAGTGAGCCTGCTTACAATCTGAGGATATGACTTGGCCGTTGCGAGCTGGCACCTGGGCTGAGCACTGTAGTTTCCCCACAGCTGTCATTCTCAGATAAGTGTGCCATCCTTTTCCCTGTAATAGTCACTGTGAAAAGGAAGGTTTTGTTGACTTGTACTTTGGGGCAGTAAGACAGGTAGAACCTGAGGCTGAAGCAGTCTATTCGGCAGTGAGTTTTGGGCAGGAGGACTCCCAGGGTCCAGAGCAAGGGTGAAAATGGGGGCCCAAGCGTTCTCTCTTTTTGATCAGTAATTATGTCTTGATTTAGTAAAGATCACGATGTTGCATTGATTTCATCTGACTTGTTCAGGGTGCAGATTTGATGAGAGTAAATTCCCTGCTCATTTTCATTGTTTTGATTAATAATTAAATCTTCTTTACATCAAGAATTTGTAATGCAATAGTCACTAATTTTCTGTGATTCCTATTGAATAAAGTTTATTCACTTTTATTATTTATAGTTCTAAGCAGGCTCCCTTTGGAAAATTTTTCTTTTTCTCTTTCCAGTTTTTTTCTTCTGTGAGCTAAATTTTCATCACTTTGGATGGTATCACAATCTCAACTTGTACACATGTTAAGTGATTTAAAGGGTTGAAAAATATATAATTGGATTCAAAGTATATGAAATTTTAGTAAATATTCATCAAAAATGTAGGTAAATGTAAAAATGCAAAGATTAAATTTGATTATTTTTGGAAGTTTTCTTCCAAAATGCTCCAAATAAAATTAAACTTCCAATCATAATTATGTCAAAATATCAGATACTACATTTAAATTATTTAAATAATTCTGAAGTATTTTATTTGATTCCTTGCAAATTTAACAAAATCCTACTAACTTCTTTGGAGATAATACTGTTTACTATTCTAGCATGTGATGTCCAGCTGGTTACCAATGTAAAGAACTGGCATTGTGTTTCGTGCCTGTTACATCCATAATACAAACATATAAAACTTTCAGGGCAAGATGAATTGTTTAATATGGGAAAGTGTTTCTTAGCTGACCTCGGGAACCAATGTGAATACCTCCCAACTGATGTTACCTCTGGGGCCATGAGGTAGAATATGAACCAAAGCAAGAAAATGGAGGCTTTGTGCTATTTTGTCATGCATAAATCTACTGGTTTTATGCTATTTGCAGGGAAAGATTTCACAAGCTAATCTGTTAATTCACCTGATTAAGCTGTTCCTGCTGCTCAGATTCTGCAGCATCCATTTCTGACCTGGCAGTAGCCCACCTACAAGCCTTTATGGCATTTGGATGCACTTACCTTTCACTTCAAGGACTCAGGGTAAGGATGTGGAAAAGTATTTTCCAGGGTCAGTGTCTTGAACTCTCATAGGTGTGGAGGCTTAAGGTCAGGGATCATGCTATGTCAGAGTGGAAAGTGGAATGCCAAGAAGCAGAGGTGACAACATATTCTTTAATAAATCCATTTTCTAATGTATTTGTGATATAGAGTACCTTCTGAAGCCTGGGGCTGTGGCCCTTGTGCCCTGGATCTAAGGTTGGTGCTACACAGCGACAGGTTGGATAGTGGCCACACTCAGCATGAAGTAAGTTCTTATCTTCAATTTTCTCCTGAGTGTAGCCAGGAAGGAAAGAAGGAAGGAAGGAAGAAAACTGTGGGAAACCAACCATGTATGAAAAGTGGCTCCCATCATGTTTGAAATGGGCATCAAAATAGCTTCTTGATTTTGCTTAACTGAGGTTTCTGCTTAAAATAATGCTCCCCTTCCCCAAACACACACACACACACACACACTCCCTCCCTCCCGCCCTCTCTCTGTAGGATTACAGCCCTGTCTTGCCTGTGAGTGGGTTGTCCTTTGCTCTCAAAAAGGCAGGAGAACTCTACCTTATCCCTTATACCCTGGCCTAGGTGGAAAATAAATGTACCTGCAAAAAGCCCATCTCATACGGATCACTAACAACATCCTCTTGGAGACTGAGTGAGAATCACCATATTTTAGAGACTTTTAGAATTTCAGGATGATTTACCAGATCATTAAGGTAATGCTGGCGATTGCTAAACCATGCAGGCTATTTGCCTTCTGCCACTGAGAACTGCTCAGTCAGATCTTCCAGGCCACTCCTAGAGAAGAAATTCATCTGGCAATCAGTGGGTGCAGTTCCATGTCTTCATGCAGGACTGCAGTTTCTGTGCCTTCCAGCTAGTGTGGCCACCTCCTGACACATATGGTCAATGGTCAATCAGAGTGGACAGCCCAACCATGACTCTCTTACTCATTAATCACTGAAAAAAATTATTAAGCTCCTTCAACATGTCCAGCACATTTCTCTTTGCCACTGAACCAAATCCTTGCCTGCATGGAGCTCACATTCTGTTGAGACAGTAAACAATGAGCAATCATCAGTATAAATCCACGACATGTCAGATAATAAGGAAAATAAAGAAGAGTCAGGGTGATAGGATGAGCCAGGTGACATTTGCTGTTTAGGTCAATTTTGAGGGATGGTCTTCCTGCTAATGGGATATTTAAGCAGAGACCTGAGTGGAGTTGGAAGTACAGGTGATGGATATGCCTGGGGCAAGAACATTCTAGGCAGAAGAGAGCTGAAGTAGAAAGACATGGATGTGCTAGGGTGTCAACCATGTGGGAGGAGTAGCCCAGGAGGCTGGATGGCCAGAGGAAAGCTAAGCAAGGCAGGGGTGATGGGGAATAAATCTGAGAGTTAAGGGGTTCAGGCCAGTGTGAAGACTTTACTTTTGCTCTGAGTGAGATGATGACTCAGTAGAGGGTGGCATGATGCATTTACTGAACAAGTTACTCTGGCTGCTTCCTGAAGTACCCACGGAGCAGGGATGGAAGCAAAGAGATCAGGTAAGAGGCTGCTGACACGATAATCCTGACAGGAGGTGATAATAGGAGCCACTTACTTACCACGGGTAGGGTCTAGGCATCTTTTAAAGTATTTTACATATGTGTCTGTTTACAAGTACATATAACAGCTCTATGTGGTAGACAGTTAACACTGTATCTGTTTCACATATGAGGAAACTGAGATAAAGAGTTTAAATAATTGGTCCAAGACCACATAGGTCACTGGTGATTTTGACCAGGGTGGTGGCTTTGGAGGTGATTGGATGCAGGACGTATCCTACAAGTAGAGCCGGCAGGATGTTGGGATATTTTCAATATTTCAGTCATCATAGCTTCCATTTATCAAACACAGTATGCTAGCTTCAGGGCTAAGCTCTTTATGCAAATTACCTCCTTTAGCGTTCTCGGCTACTGTATAAATTGGTTACTATTATTCTCTTCAGTTTCTAATTGTGGAAATCAAGACTTAGAGGATTTGAATGATCTGTTCGGGGTCGTAGCCGGCAAGAGCCTGTGGTCTGTCTGACTCCGTAGGCTGTGAGCTTAGCAACTGGACTTGCCTGCCTTTCTTCTTGTCTGTGAATCCCTTCCTCTGTCTACTCAGGACCTTTTGCATCAGTCTACAGTGTCTGGCTCTTTGTTTTTCCTTTAAACTCTAGAACACACTTGGCCTTAGAGGTTACTCCCTGCAAAGACCTTTCTCTGGCCTTTTTCTTAATTTCTCAGCTGATATTTTCTATATATTATCATACCATATAATGTATTATATGTCACATATCCCATCATATCTGGTTATATGTGATATGTCCTAAATTGTATCCCTCCATATTCCTATGTTGAAGCCCTTCCCTTAGCATTTGGATGTGGAGCCTTTGGGAGGTGAGTAGATCCTCAGGAGGTCATGAAGTGGTTGCCCCAAGGTGGGATTAGTGGCCTTATAAAAAGAGACATCTAACAGTTTATCATTCACCACATGAGGCTACAGTGAGAAAGTGACCATCTGGAAGAAAGGAAGAGGGCTCTCCCCAGAACCCTGTCATGCTAGCACCCTGGTCTTGGATTGTCAGCTTATGGAACTGTGAGAAAATGAATTTCTTCTGTTTTAGCCACCCAATCTATGCTATTTTTGTTATGGTACCAGGCAGAGCACCAGGCACTAAAACAATGAATATCATGCAATATCACATATAAAAAATATATGGAATATAATATAATATTATGTCTATTATCTGCTGGTCTATTTGTTCTGTTTGTGTTTGCCTGCTTTACCACTTATCTCCAGAAACTTGCATAATACCTAGCACATAGTAGGCGTACACTAATATTTGGAGGATGCATTAATGAATGAATTAATCTAATTCCAACCACCTTGAAATACTTTTATTGTCAGGTAAACACTTCCCCAACCTGGCCCCAGTCCGCTTCCTCGGTGTCTCCAGGGAGCCTTCCTTAGGTCCAGTGGAAGGTCCAACCCATTAGCTCCTCAATCCCACCGATGCATTCACTCCATCAACATTTCCTGAGCTAATCCCAGGTCTGCAGTTACCTTCCCCAGGGATCTTGGACAAGTCATTTCCCCTCATTGAGCTCCAGCTGCCTCATCAAGATTGAGTGTAACCCTGGGTCCCAGAGTCTCTAATAAAAGAGGATTCTAAAGTTCATTCTAAAGAAGATTCTACCTTCTTAGGCAAAATGAAAATTGTGCAGAGTAGGATGCATCAGCAAAACTTCTAAGTCAGAAATTCATCCTGGGAATAAAGTACTAATTCTCCATGTCCAGAGCTGTGGGTGGCAGGGACAGGGAAAGCTACCTGATTGCTTCCAGCTGCTGAACTCTGAGTCTGGGAAACTTGTCAAACCCAGAGCTGTGTGTTGTAATCTTTCAACAAGCTACTCTGACAGAGGGGCTGCCAATCAATTGGCAGTACTAAGGAACTTGCACCCTTTCCAGAAAAGCAGTGCTCCTGAATATTTAACAAGGCAGGTAATAGTCCTAAATGGGAGTAGAATTGAATAGGGTGGTTTGGGTCAGCCTGGCCTGGATTATAAAAGTAAAAGGATGACAGATAATTTTTATTGATTCAGGGCCAATTTTTTTCTTTCTTTATTTGCTGCTTTAAGTCTATGCATCTTTGCTCCTAGTGACTGCCTGTCTGGATAATAGAAAGCACTTGCTGTAAGTGGATAACTTGACAGGGCTTCATTTGTACCTGGGCTGCATGAGCCACCTGTAACTCCCATTGTACATGTTTATAGTTCTCTATATGTCTATGATTCATTTATTCAATCAATCATTCCGTTTTAATTGAGTTCTTACTATGTGCATGGAAAAATGCTTGCTCTGTGCAAAAGATGAAAAAAATGTTTCTGCTCTGAAGAAGATCCCAGCTAATAGGGTGGGCATTTAAAGGAAGATCTATTGGCAATATAATGTGTGATGTGTTAGGATGAGGGATGTGCAGACTCAGCCTGCCTTGGATTGGCTGTTGAAAAAGCTATTTCAGCATGTGAGTCTCTGGATTAACCTTAACACTCAATATTCAAGTAGGCAAATCATTGAATATTTTGGGGATTCTCTTACCCAAACAGAGAAGCTCCATGAAGACCATTTGCATATTTAAGAAGAGACCATTGGTATATGTATTAAAAATATACTATCAAAATATGGAATTAAATTGATTATTTTCAACCATGGGTGATTTTGCTCCAGAGGGGACACTTAGCAACATGGGGAGGCATTTTTGGTTTTCACAGTTTGGGGAGTGGGGAACTAGTGACCTAGTGAGTAGAAATAAGGAATGCTGAAAAACAGTCTACAATATGCAGGGCAGCCTCCATAACACAGAAGCATAATAATTTATATAATTTAATAACCCAAATGTTATTATAGTTCAGGTTGAGAACCCTTGGATTAGTTAATGGCATCTGTTTTGGATGACAGGAGACACTTTGATGACCTCAAAGCATAAGTGATAAATATTTATTCATTGACTCAGGACTTATTTATTTAATACAAATTGAGCACCTCTCCCTTACCCTACCCTTGACACTCAGGAAACTGATCCTGCAGCATGTGGAGTGGTTTGACAGATAGTATGAGGGAGTTGAAGATGACATTTGAATTATTTGAAGGAAAAAATGAAGACCTAGCCTGGAATCAAAGGAGACTCTGTGAAAGATTGGGAGAGCTGTAAGTGGACATGGCAAAAGAACAGACAGGGGCAGAGATTCTTGAGGTCATCATGATATGGGAGGGCTTGTGAGAAGCTGCTGGGACTTGACCACACCTCTGGCTTAAACCCTGACTCGGTTCCCCTACCCTATGTCCACATAATGAAACCCTTTCGCTAGGTTCCTGATGTGCTGGAGGCACTCTGCTCATGCTCCTTTCTCCACCTGCAGCACCTTCTTTCACCCTTGTCCACCAAATCGGAGTAAAACATTTTTTAAGATGTTACTTCTCTCATTCTTCAGCAGAAAAAAATCTTAAATTCGTCCCCCTTCCATTATGCCCTGCCGAGGCACTCACACCCAGCAAGTTCCTGCAGCCCTGTGACATGCAGCCTGCCCTGCCTGCTGCTCTTAATGTGCCCCCAGCTACCTAAGTGCAGGGCCCATGTCCTGTGCCATCTTTGCTTCTCAGGTGTCCAACACAGCTTGGTGTGAACTGGGTGCTCGTAAATATTGGCTGAATGGATTCAAGTTGTTGAAACCATTTGTTTCTAAAATCTTATGTTTTGCAAGGTGAAAAGAACCTTTGTGGTATGAAAGACCAGATGAAAAATAAATGAGGTAAAGTGGGTGTAGCTTTATATTTATGTGTCCGCCCATCACATTGGAGATGATTTCCCTCATCACGAGGGAGGCCCTCCAGGGCCCTGCGGTCGTTATCCGGTTCACAGGGACTTGACAGACATATGCCGGCTGCACTCACAGCATGACATTCATACGTTCCTTTGCTTGTTCATTCATTCATTCCTTATCTATTTATTGACTCCCATTCTGTGCAGGCACTGTGCCAATCATGGGCATATTTTGATACGTGAAACAGATATGTATTTGCCCTCAGCGGGCACAGTTTCCTGGAGAAGGCTGATACAAATGCATGGGCAATTTGATTCTGTAACAAAGGCAAAAAATTTACCAGGAGCTCTGATATGGTGGCTTCATGAGCTATCAGCTTGGCTGGGTGGGAGTACTACATTCTCTAGGATTCCCCTTCTGCTATATGTTTCCATTGGGTTGAGCTATAGGAAGATTCTCTCAGGAGAACTGGTGAATGGGAAGGGAGCCAGCAATCATTCATAGCAAGATACATGTTTTCCTAGCAACTCAATCAAACACTAGTCTTAGTGCTTCTGTGAAGGGATTTCATCAACATAATATAAAGTTCCACATTAGTTGATTTTTTTAATTTATGAAAAGAGAAATTATACTGAGTGGATATGACTCAAAAGGGAAATTATACTGAGTGGGTATGACTTCATCAGTTGGAAGACCTTTGAAAGGAGTCTGGGTTCTCCTTTTTTTTTATGTTCTCACTTAAAACATTTTTTAAATTAAGGTATTATTGATATACACTCTTATGAAGGTTTCACATGAAAAAACAATGTGGTTACTACATTTACCCATATTATCAAATCCCCACCCATACCCCAATGCAGTCACTGTCCATCGGTGTAGTAAATTGCAACAGATTCACTATTTGCCTTCTCTGTGCTACACTGTTTTCCCCGTGACCCCCCACACCATGTGTACTAAACATAATACTTCTCAGTCCCTTTCTCCCTCCCTCCCCACCCGCCCTCCCACCCCCTCCCCTTTGGTAGCCACTAGTCCCTTCTTGGAGTCTCTGAGTCTGCTGCATTTTTGTTCCTTCAGTTTTGCTTCATTGTTATACTCCACAAATGAGGGAAATCATTTGGCACTTGTCTTTCTCCACCTGGTTTATTTCACTGAGCATAATGTCCTCCAGCTCCATCCATGTTGTTGCAAATGGTAGAACTTCTTTCTTTCTTATGGCTGAGTAATATTCCATTGTGTATATGTACCACATCTTCTTTATCCATTCATCTACTGGTGGACACTTAGGTTGCTTCCATATCTTGGCTATTGTAAAATGTGCTGTGATAAACATAGGGGTGCACCTGTCTTTTTGAATCTGAGAAGTTGTATTCTTTGGGTATATTCCAAGGAGTGGGATTCCCAGGTCAAATGGTATTTCTATTTTTTTGTTTTTTGAGGAACCTCTATATTGCTTTCCACAATGGTTGAACTAGCCTACATTCCCACCAGCAGTGTAGGAGGGTTCCCCTTTCTCTGCATCCTTGCCAGCATTTGTTGTTCTTAGTCTTTTCAATGCTGGCCATCCTTACTGGTGTGAGGTGATATCTCATTGTGGTTTTAATTTGCATTTCCCTGATGAAAAGAAGTGGTGACTGGATAGGCTATTTATATGCCTTTATACATTCTCAGCTGATGTGGAGCATCTTTTCATGTGTCTGTTGTGGGTCCTTCTTAATAGTCAAATACTCCAAGCATTAAGGGGTCCTCCAATGTTTTCCTTTCCCCTGGATCTTCCCTTCCTAACTGCCTTCCCAGGTTGCTTAGTCAGCCACTACAATCATGTAAACCAATCCCCTGGGTTCATATATGTGAATATACACATATGTATATGTGAAACACACAGTATAGACACATATGTGTATGTGCATATATATGCATGCATGTATGTGTATATACATACCATATATATCTGGCTCTGCTCTCCTGGTTGAAGCCTGCCCAATACGTACATGTGTGCAATGTAGGCTGGGTTCAGAGGAGGCCAACTAGAGGAAATGAGTTGGAATATGAAGGATGAAGAGGAAAAGGGATTATCTGGAAGGGAACACTATGTGGTCTGCGGCAAGACTGGGTGAGTCTGTAGACATAATGGGAGGAGGCGAGGGTAGGGGCAAATGATGGGAGTCTGTGTAAAAAGGGCCAAAAATTATGGTAGTTCCTTTTTGTTTGTTTGCTTTGAAAGGCTGCAAAAGGAATGAAGAAAGACAGGAAATCCAGCAACTGTAAAATAGGTGCCACAGAGAACTGGGTGCTGCTATTCAAACTACAACCGAGGCTCTAATATGCTGACATATATATATGTTTATAATAAAGTTCTTCCCTTTCAGCTACTCATTGCCTGCCATTTCTTCCTAGGATGCTACTCATTAGCATCTCCACAACTCAAGACTTCTGTTTACTGCCTTTCTTGAGGTATTCTCTATAACTCCCCATTTGCACCATGGAGATAAACAGGTGATATAACTTCTGGTCCCGATTTGTCAATCTCTACTGGATTTATTACTCTTTTCTGGATAAGAGACTTATTTTGACTTCTTCCCTTGAAACTCACCATAGTCATGCAAATAGTCTTAATGAAAGTGTTAAGGGGATTGCAAAGTCAGCCTGAAGACCGCTGTTGGAGCAGACTGACCGGGGGCATGCCCAGGTCTCTCCTTGCTCAGTGTGATCATGTTGCAGTCTGGTCTCAGCCCAGCTAAATCCTAAATGGCTGGTCAAGACTTGCCTCTATCCAGACTTTTATATTAGAATTTACATGTAAACAGAAGTATATTCTTGATGCTGCTTATGTCAGTAACTATTCTGGGTTCATGTTTGTTGGAATGTAAAACCTTTGAAAAGAAGTGGTGACTGGATAGGCTATTTATATGCCTTTATTCATTCTCAGCTGAATATTAAAGATTAACTCAGAAAGTTACTCACTTTAGATAACTGTCAATAATGAAATCTTGAGCACTTTATTATGGGGCATCTGAAGACCCAATGTGAAGGCTTTTATTGAAAAACTACTTACTCTGGAAAGAAAGTGTTATAACTTTTGCCATGTGATTAGTTAATAATCAATATGTAATTAATAGCTAACCGTAAGTATTAACCAATAGGAGCATCTAGTTCTTCATTAGAAACTGCTGGAAGCCCTTTACCAAGATTTTTTCTTAGTGTGATCATATTCTATTCTCCTTTTCTTGGGGTGAGGGGAGAGGGTTCAACTTTGTTCCACTTGTTCCTGTATTAGGACTTTAATCCTTATAATTTCTTTTTCTTTGTTGCTCAGGAACTCAATTTTGGCCCTTAGGTGTCTTTTTTTATATTGAATTATCATTAATATACAATCTTACGTTGGTTTCAAGTATATAACACAGTGGTTTTGCAGTTACCCATATTATTAATCCTTATAATTTTTGTGTAGAATATTCCAATTGCTCTAGTATTGAAATGTTCTTTTCAACCACTCGTCTACACATTGCCCCCAGTAATTAAGGGCCTCCTATTTTACTTACCTTTCCAAAAATGGTGTCTGTCTTGTTTGTTCCATGGCCTGGCTCTGTGTTCTCTTCTTTGATACTGTGAAGAGATAGAAATTTTAAATTCATTTCGAGAAAGGGTCATACTCTCACTGGAGTCCACGCCAAAACATGGATTTCATTGTCCTACCTGTGGAACACCATTGAATGTCTTCTTAGGCTGTAGAAAATGTGGAGTTTTGCTTATTTTATAGACTATAGAAAGATACCAGTGTGGGTGTTAGTCCTATGAAATAGTATGTGTAGTGCAAATATCAACATTCTGCAGAGTTAGAAATGAACAGCCTGGCTGACCAACCATGAAGGTATTTCTCCTCAGTGTCTTGCCAATTACAGAGCCAATAAAGAAATCCTCCCCACTGCCAACATCACAGAGGGTTGTCTCAATCACAACCCTGCAGACCCAGCAGAACTACAGAGTGAATGAACAAAACCTTTTTCTCTAGAAATGGCAATAATGTGATGTTACCATATACATCCCACTTACTGCAAAAGCGTGTTCAAATCATAAGTCATCTTAATTAACAAAGAGCATTTCTCTAAAGTGTGTGATAGATGGCTATGACACTGTTCAGTCTTCTCCTTCAAAGTGCCTGTCTCTGCTCTAAGGTGTTAGTTTCGGGACCGATCATCTTTCACAGTTTATGCTCTGTCAAAGGGTTTGTCTCTACCAAATCAGCATTTACATCTTTGTTTTAGCTGTTGCTTTCTTTTTGGCAGCTACATGGTCTTTGGATCATATACCCTACTTTACATTTGTGTAGTATAAAGAGGTTGATGCAAAGGATGTTGAAAATTCGTTCAGCTCTAAAATTCATGATAACCCTGAACACTGGGACTCTTTGAAAACAAAACAAAACATTAAAAGAATGAAGAAACAAAAATAATTCTTATTGATCTCCAATAGGAAGCCATATATACATAATTATTAATAGTTAAATTTTATGGAGTGCTTGATATAACTTAGGCATTGAACTAGGCTCCTTATATCCATATGTTCATTTAATTCTCACACCAGTCCTGGGAAATAAGGCTTCCATTTGATAGCTGAGTCAGCTGAGGCTCACTGACGTAGCTTGCCTGAGATCATTTGGTTAGAAGGTGTAAGAATCTGGACCAGAACCTGAAACTCTGACATTAAAGTCTCTGTTCTTTACCAGCATTATGTACTCTCTCCCTGCCTTGGATGTCTCCTTCACTGAGTGTCCTATGGCTGTGTAGGACCTACACCAAGCTGAGACCTGGTGGTCCCCATTAAAGAAATTAAAATTTCATAGCAGTGTGAAATATTGTATCTCAAGGCACCTGAAGTCCTTCTGCTTGTTATCTTGCCTTGTGTCTTTTCAGTGTCTGTGGCACTTCTTAGACTTTATGAAGAGCAATACTGAGCAATTTGAGAAAGGCAGTGGCTTGGGCTGCTAAGCACAGGAGTTCATCCTAACATGTTTTGACTGTTTGTTTGAAAGTCTTTGGGTCCCCTCTGGAAACTGAATCAAAAGAAAATGAATACACTCAGATCTGTGTGACCCTGTTATGGATTACCCAAGGACCATTCAGGGATCTTCAATTGTTTCCTCTGTCTCACCTTGTCAATATTTGATGCTTATAGCAGGTGAAGGTGTGGAGAAAGTCAGCCTTATCTGCAAGATTGCCAGAATCACAGTGGCTAATGGAATCTATTACTCTTTACTTTTTCTCTTCTTTCATGCCACTATTCCCAGTGGGCTTCTTTATAGACAGACCAAGATATCCTCTACAAAATCATTTGTTTCTGGTCATTTCATCCTGTCACTGTATATGTGCCAATGTGAAACTTAAGAGTAATGTGTAATAAAGGCACAGCCTTCACTTCCTCTGACATTTTTCCAGCCAAAGTGATCCCCATGGATACCTCTTCTGAAAGGAGCTCATTTAATCCAAGACTGACAGTCCAATCCTACATCCAGAGTGACCTGACAATGAGATGCTGGCAGGACTTATGTAACAAGCATTTCTCTTGACCTTTCCTATCAGCTGTTTCCCTTCCTTCTGCTTGGCATGCACTATTAAGAAAAATCATTTACTCACTTTAATAAGTCATGCTTCTGTGCCAGACATTGTGCCCAGTTCCAAAGATACAGACACAAATGAATTACAACCACTACAATCCAGACTCATTGTCCCACTTGTCAAATGAATAGCTGTGTACACAAACATTCTCCTATTCAATTCCCAAATATTAAGACCTGCATTTAGCATCGTATGAGGTCAGATTTAGACCATCCAGAAGGTCACTTACTGTCTATTAAAGGAAGGAAAAAAATACACATGGTATATGATGTAAAGGAGGAGATGACTGCCATGAGAAAAATAAGAGCTAAGTATAATGGGTATTTGAAGGTAGAGAATATATTTAGTTGGGAGGCAGGGAATATCAGGAGAAAAGAGGCTTTAGAAAGAAGATTGCTTTGAACAACTCATATGATTTCAAAATCATGGAAGAAAAGTGGAGAAAGGAAGTTTTTTGGAGCAGTGAGGAGTAAACAAGTGAAAACATAGTGCTTTGGCTTAAACGATGACCCCTTACACCTCCCCCAGTACATATGTTAATGTCCTAAACCCCAGTACCTCAAAACATGACTTTATTTGGAGATTCAGTTTTTAAAGAGGTGATCAAGTTAAGCGAGGTTATCAGTGTGGACCTTAATCCAATACAACTGGTATCTTTATAAAAGGAGGAACTTCAGACACAGAGACATGCATACAAGTAAGGTAATGTGAAGAGACGCAGGAAGAAGGTGGCGTCTACAAGCCACAAAGAGACACCTGGGACAGATCATTAGCTCACAGTCCTCAGGAGGAACCAGCCTTGCCAACACCTTGACTACGGCTTCTGGCCTCCGGCTGTTGTTTACACCATCCAGGTTGTGTTAGTTTGTATGTCAGCCCTAGAGAAGCAATACACATGGAGATTGGTATGAGACAAGGGAGCCCAGAGCATGTACAGAGGAGAGCATGAATAAAGCTGAAGGCATAGGTTGAGGCCATACTGGAAATCCCAGAGAGGAAGGGTTTGAGCTTAGTTTAGTGGGCAAATGACATTTTAAGAACACTTTTGAGAAGGAAAGTGGCATGCTAGAAAGTTCCAGTGTTAGAGCTACTACAAAAGCTTGAAATTACTACTCGGGACTCTTGCTATAAGAACCAGAGTTTTATTGTGGGTTATACTTAATTATCATTTAGCTTGGGCTGCCATAACAAAATACTATAGACTGGGTGGCTAAAGCAACAGATATTTATTTTCCCTCAGTTCTAGAGGATACTAGTTCAAGATCAAGGTGCCAGCATGGCTGATTTTTGTGGGAGCTCTCTTTCTGGTTTGGAGACAGCCGCCTTCCCACTGGATCCTCACATGGTGAGCAAAGAGAGAGAGACTGCTGACTCTGGTGTCTCTTCTTTTGAGGGCATTAAAACTATGATGAGGGCCCCAGCTTCATGGCCTCATCTAAACCTCATCTTCCAAGGGCCCCATCTCCAAATCTGCACTGGAGGTTAAGGTTTCAACCTATTAATTTTGGGGGACACAAGTCAGTCGATAGCAGTTACGTATAGACATGAAATGGCATTATGTATTTCCAGTCACTGATTTAACTCTACTATATTAAACTATTCTTCTTATTTTTTGAGGTAATTTTGATAATTTGTATAATTTACTGTCATTTCTCAATAATGGCATTAAAACTCAGCTGAATCTAACTTAAAACTCTAATATTACATCCAGTTTAGAGCTTTTTTCTCCATCATGGGTTGCTAGCTTATGGCTTTAAGGGCTGGACAAAGTAAGAAGATAATCATGATTCATTCTTTCAACTCTCTGTCCCTTTTTCTTCAAATTTTTGGAGTAAGTAGGACATAGAAGGGAGGACTTGGAGTTGCCTGGGTGACTGGTTCTATGTCAGCCATAGGCAGACACCTGGTGTTTGACATGGTCTATAACTCAACTAATTTGTTGAGTTCTATTTGAAGCCAGTGAACTTTGCCAACGTTCTGGTTAAAGTGTAGATATTGGATATATTTAGGAGTAGCCTTTAGTCCCATTCTGGTTTGCCCCTCTGTCTACCCTACCTAACCTTAACCCATTGTCATTGAGAACCTTATCATCTTTTATAGAAATTGGAATGCATTAGCTTTCTTGAGCTGTCATAGCTAAATGCCACAGACTGAATAGTTTAAACAACAGAAATTAATTTTCTTGCTTCTGAAGGTTGGAAGTCCAAGATTAAGGTGTTGGCAGGTTTGTTTTCTCCGGAGGTCTCTCTCTTGGCTTGGAGATGGATGCCTATGTCCTCAAATGGTCTTTCCTCTGTGAGTGCACAATCCTGGTATCATCTTGTCCATCCAAATTTCTTCTTCTTACAAGGATACCAGCCGAATTGGTTCGGGGCCCAACCTTCCAAACTTCTAGACTCATTTCAATTTAATCACCTCATTAAAGGCCCTTTCTCTAAATCCAGTCACATTCTGAGATATTGAGGATTAGGGTTTCAACATATGAGTTCTGTGAGAGACACAATCTTGCCCATAATAGCAGTGGATTATGTTCTTGTTGATGACAGTAGAACTTGTACTGCCATCTCTTTGGAAGGCCTGGGGGCTGTCATCTAACTATAGTTGTTGGCAGCAGTGTTTAGATTTATAGTTTTTAGTGCCTCTTGTCTTCCCCAATGGGTCCCAGTAATCAATTTTGGAGAACCTGGAAAATTCTCATTTAAATTCTTCAAAAGAATATTTTGAAACATTGAAAAGGAATTCAAGAAAAGAAGGTAAGTAGCTAGAATCATACAAGAGCAAACCATTGATCTGATGAGAACACAGCTGTTGTGCTTTGTGTGGGAGAGAGAACGATCATCCATACCCTGTTATGTTTGCCTTTTGGGCCCAACTTCCCTTGCAGGTTGGGGACCATGTAACTGAGTTCCAGCCAATGGAATATGGGCATAAGGGATGGAATCTCACATTTAAGAATATATATTTAAAAAACAAAAAAACACAAGTATATACTCAAGTATATTCATTACAGCACTATTTGTAATAGCAAAGTACTAGAAATAATCCAAATGTCTATCAGTAAAAGAGTGGTTGAATAAATAAGCACACAATGGCATATTAAATAGTTGAGAACAAATGGAGAATATATTCTATTATGAACTCCAGAATATATTATTTAAGAAAATGAATAAGGTAGAGAAAGATGCATAGTGATGCTATCTTTCATTTTAGAAAAGATATTTGAAAGCCAATATATAGTAGCTTATTTAAAACAATGGAAGGATAAACTTTAAATTTAAAAAAAGAAAAGTTTATCCATGGGAGAGAGTGGAATAGGGTAGAGGGGACTCTATCAGAAGACAGATTTCTAGATATTAGAAGCTTAAATCTACCTTATTTATCGATTTGACCTTGGACCTAGGTAAATATTTTATTAAATTATATAATAAAATAATATTTTAAAAATCAATTCCTAATAATTGAAAGTAAAGCATATCATATAAATGCAATTCTATTTTTGGTGGTGGGAAACCATGCCAAAAAAACTAATAATTATTTAAAATAATTTGACTTAGTGGGGTATACTCTGAGGACAACATTAACTGAAAAAATAAAAACCTGATGTTGATGGTAGTAATGTTGCTGTAATTTGGGGGCTGATTCACGTAATAGATCAAAGGAATAATTATTTATGTATTATCTAAAATGGAGAGTTTTGGTGTACTTGAAAGTGAGGTACAAATGTAAGATCAGTGAGGCTAAGTAAAATTGTTATAATTATGTTTAATTGAGAATGTCAGAATTAATGTATGGTATATAAACAAAAACATATTTTTGGGTTCTATGCCCTGAGGATGCCTAGAAACAATGGCTGCCCTAATAATAATTAGCTCCTTTAGTATTGAATATGGTCTGTAAATACCATTTGCCACCAAAAATGAACCATAGATTCTTTGCTAATTGCAACTGAGTCACAGTGAATTGGAACACCTTGTCATTCCAGAAAGTAAGGAATATCAAAACATCCAGGATTACATTAAAAAAGTGAGAGTGGAACCAGTTTCCCTGGTCAAAGATAGGACAATTTAAGCATCATTAAAGACAATATTTACAGTGTATCCAGATTCTTTAAATTTGCTTAAATGCATTAGTTTATAATAGATACAGAAAAGCAAAACAACAAAAGAAACAAAATGAAAAAACCGAAAAACACCGCTTTAAAATCAGTTTTGTGTTTTTTTCCTTTATTGTATTTTTGGAGGATACAAGAGATAAAAGATGGTAAGAAAAGGTAAAAAGTAAAGCATTTATTTATTTATTTTAAACAATTTTTATCTCAGGTGATGAGAGTAGATTTGTTCTAAAGAAAGATTTCAGTTAGTAAAGGAATTAAGAATGGCAGAACATGACAAATTTTATAACTGCTAAGGGATTTATGAACCATAAGTAGTGGCCATTCATGGCTACTAACATCCCAAAGAGACAAACTGATGTTGCATACTCCATGAAGGAATTACAGAACACCACCTGTGAAGAATTTTAGCAGAAAGCAGAATCTATATCTTATCAAGTCTCTACTTCTAAGCAACAATTCACAGCAACTATAAACAACCATGGAAATACATTCACCAAAACCAGATTGTGAGAAATTGCACAATTCAAACACTTCTGTTTCCTCAACAGGTAGTTTGGAAAATAAAAAAAGAGAGATGGAAATAGAAGCCTATAAATTAAAAATGAGTTCTGAGACAGATCAATCAATTGTAATACATGGGTTTTATTTGAATCCTGATTCAAATAAATCAGCTTTCTATAGTGGAATGACACAGCTCTTCCAAAATCTTTATATATATTTAAGCTTCACAAATTCTTGTGAAGTAGCTGCCATTATCCTTAATTTAGAGATGAGGAAACTGAAACTCCGAGGGGTTCATTAATTTATCCAGTATAATACTTGCAGATGGTGTTGAAGCCAGAATTTCCATCCAACGCTGCCAAAACACAGATGCCATGTGCTTCTGGCTATAAAGTGGTGCATTCCTGCATTTCTGGGTTAAGGTGTTCACAGCACTAAATTAAATTCTTGGTTCAATAATTGATTAAAGAATCTCAATTTCATCCAGGTCATTAGCAAGCATCTTTTATTTTTCAGCGTTCTGGTGCTGGCACTGAAGAAAAGATTTATATCCTATAAAGCACAGCTTCTTGTCTTTGCACTATTCCTCTTAAGCTCTTAAGGGGCAAAATGATAGAAAATGAAAAAACACAGGAAAAAAAATTAAGATAAAATCAAGTCTTTTAACAGTTTCAAACTTCAAAACTGTTTTGAAGATAAATGGTATACCAAAGGCACAGGATTAATCTTGGACTTAAACAAGCCCCTTGTAGGGTTTTCTGCTTATTTGTCTTACTTATTTGATTTTGCCTGACTGTATTTTGCATCATCAGACACATTTTCAAATCTATGATCATTTACTGGCAATAATCCTGTGTGCCCTTTATTTGTTCTACAGTAATATTAAACAACTGCAGAAAACATTAGCACAATAACCAGAGACACCACTGTAGGAGAGTCAGAAGTGATTGAGGAGGGACAAAGTAGGAGGAAGAGGATTTCATCCAGGGGAAGATGTGAGACTCTTGGGTTGTAAATGTACAGGGCAGGTTATGAAGGCTGGGTTCCAGCCATATTAAAGCTTGGGTCAATTTGTTAATCATTTCAAAAGCCTTTTGGACCAGGAAGCAGGGGAGGTCTGGGGAAAGGTAAATTCCATTAATCATTTCCATTTTAAACTGGAAACATGGTTCTCCTAACTAACCGTTTTAATTGGAGCCCCTTTCCCTTTATCTACAGTAGATTTTTAAAAGCTTATCCACCCTCTCCAAGTCTTCTCTCTTCTCCTGGGCTCTTTCACGCTTGCTTGGCAAATTAGGGGCAGTTGCCCCTTGTTCAGAACTGACCTATGTTGGTTCTTTCAAAATAAGTAATGGGAGAGAAGTTTCATGTGACTAAGGAACCAGGAAAGTAATCAGAAGTCTTCTCTGTGTGTACTTTATTCCTACCAACTCCTCACTTGTTTCAAAATTATCCTTATGACATAGGTTTTCCATTATAAATACTTTAGAAGATCTGGAAGAAATCTCCTTACCTGATCAGGGAGACACAGAAGATGTACATCTTGAAAAGATTTATAGTCTTGACCTATCTTAAAATCTTTCCTGGAATAAAAATGATCACGTGGATGCTAACATCCCATCATGGCCTCATTTCCACATTTGAGGTGTGTCCGTGGGCAGGATGAGTTTAGTAGTGATATTAAATAACACTACAGCACTGCAGTTTTATCAGAGGGATTTCTTACAGGAATGTTACTGGTTTCTGTTCACATCCTTGTCATTGCAGATTTAACACTATCATCAGGTATTTAGTGTATGGAATAATGAATGAGGAACCTGAGGGTCCCCTCGCCGCTGCTGAATAACTAACTCCTAAACTCTCCTGGGACTATCCAGAACACACAATTTACAATATGAGAGAGACACTCTATAAAAGACTTATCTTAAAAAACATTTGATAGGTCACTGGAAAGGATATATAACTGCATATGTCTGTATTTAATCAGAAGTCAAAATTGTAGACTCCTCAAGGTGGGTACTGAACATGCACAGCACCTTCAGGCGACTGAGGAGAGAGTTTGGCTCTCTTGAGCTGCCTGCTCTGGGTCCTGTTTTAGGTCCCATCTCTCTGTCTTCTGTGACTCAGAGCTATTCTACCACTTACTACACATCTTCCAATATGTGCTTGACACCCTCTGTATTTTTTCCTCTATTGAAAGAATTTTTGTACAGTAAAGCTCATAGATAATTAAGCATGTGATTCAATGCATTTTAAGGAATACATGCAACCAACATCCAGGTCAAGATCTAGAACATTTCCAGAGAAAGTTATTTTGGGCCATTTTCCACTCAGTCTTAGAAATCCTTAGCCTTCTAGAAAAGGGAAAAATGAATAAAGTTTCTTTGGAATGCCTGTTAATGTAATGTATTGTCAGGTTAACTTTAGGTTTTCACCGAGTTTTCTTTTCTTCTACTTTATTCCTCTAAAGGTCTGCAGCTTCCAATGGGCACTTCTGGTAGGCAGAATCCTAACATATCCTCCCAGTAACATGTCCTGCATAATCCCCGGGACTATGATTATAATGGATTTTATTCCTGGTAGTAGATCACATTATATAGCACAGCTGACCTTAATGTGGTCATGGGGACTACTTAATATGGGGACTACTTAACCTAATCACACGAACCCTTTAAAGCATAGGGTTTTCCTCTGGCTGCTCACAAACAAAGGAAGCCAGAGAGACTCAAAGCATTAGAGGAGTTTAATATGAATGACATTCTCTGTTGTGGATATGGAAAGGGCCAAATGGCAAGGACTTAAGTGTGCTCTAGAGGCTGAGGGTGGCCCCTAGCTGATAGCCAGCCAGGTTACAGGAACCTCAGTCCAACTGGGAGGAACTGAATTCTGCCAATAACAAGAAGAACCTTGGAAGTAAATTTTTCTCAAGAGCCTTCAGATGAGAATTCAGGTTGAGAGAATGATTTCATCCTTGTAATACCCTGAGCAGAGAACCCACCTTATTGTGGGGAACTTCTGAACTATATAATTATGCTAATGACTAGTTATTATCTTAAGTCACTAAATCTGTGGTAATTTGTTTTGCAGATATAGAAAATTAATACCACACTATACAGTTAGTGTATGAGTGTGGTATAGACATATTATCTCCAAGAGACCAGATATTCTTATATATGTTTATTATCTCTTATTCATGGATTTAGTTGAATCAAACTAGGAAGCTACTGCAAATTTATATGACAAAGAGAATGAACATAGCCATGCGTGAAGAACTGGGAGGTTTTTGCTATCTACCAAAACATAGAAGGTATGGTTCTAAGAACTTTGTATGTATTTGCCTCATCTCAGAACTTAGCATACTGTGTGGTTCAAAATAGGAAATATTTATGGATCATTTGAGTTCCTTGATATATTTACATATGTTTTGAGGGTTCCCTAAATTTTCTTTTCTATAAAATGGTTAAAGTCTCAAATAATCGAGAGCTGATGGTACCTCTATTTCTGTGAATATTCATCTTCCTTGTATTACCTGTTTGCTTCCTTGGCTGCTGGAGCACCAGCCGTTTCTGCTGTGCCTGTTGCTCCATGCACTGCACTCCTTATATGGGAAATGCAAAGCAATCTCAGAGATACCAGTAGAAAGAGGAAAATTGTTTATGCCACTAAAAACCTGCAGCTATTTTCATTTAAAATATTCAAAATGAGGCATTTTCTAGGGATAACATGTTTTTTCAAGAACCTCTCAAGTAATATTGCATTTTGATATGCATGGTCTCATTTAATAAAATATGAAGAGCTGCAATTATGACCTATGTTTTAAAGAAGAAACCAATGCACCTAGAGGTAAAGGTGTTTGTCCAGTTGAGAGACTTTAGCAGGACTCAAATGAGACCCTGGCCTTTTTCTAGGGTATAGAATTGCCAAAGCTTATCAAAGCTCCTTCTCACTTCCCACTGAGGCTAGATGATTTCTCCATTAAAGTTCAATACGAGATAAGATATAAAGTTCAATCCAAGGCAAAATAGAGTATCTTAAAAATCCAAACTGGACTCTCTTATTGCCTCCAGGAGGCAGAAATATCCATCTTTGAAGAATGAATTGTGGGCAGAGGTCAATATTAGATAATTTTGAGTTTAGCATTCCTTAAAAACCTATTTTGAGGGTTTAGGCAAGAAAAAAGACAAGTTAAGCTATTCTGTAAACTGATATTACTCTGATTCTGATTTCAAATCACATTTTCTTCAACCTGTTTTAAAAATGTACTGAACTAAAATGAAGTCATTAAATTTTTAGAATGCCCTCTCATTTGCTGCTTCAACAAAAATGTATCATGCACCAACTAAAGGCGGGATATTGTTTTTTATGATACAAATAGAAAGAAGATGAGACCCCTTTCTGAAAAATGTGTGAAACTACTGTTAAGTGGCTAGCATTTATGTAATAACCTATGCTTGTTTCAGTTTAAATTATTTGTATGTATTAACTCATTTAACTCTTATAACAGCCCTATGAGATGGGTATTATAATTATCCATGATTTTGTACATAAAAAGGAAAACACAGAGAAGTTAAGTGCCCTTCTAAAGTTCACTTAGTCAATAATCTGGAGAGCTCAGATCCAAACCAAGGCTGTCTGGTCCCCGAAGCTGTGCTTAACTGCCGTCCAGTGCTACTCAGCACGCTGTGTGAGCTTGAACACATTAGCCCATATTAGTGATATGTGACTACAATTAATTAGGGAGGCCTCACTTACTGATGTAACAGAGACATTCGCAGCCTTCATTTTTCCCTTTTTAATGACATGAAACAGACGGCTGCCAGTTCCAAGCTGCGTGTTCCCTCTCATTCTCCCCTTGGACTTCCTACTCCCTTCCTCAAGATCTTCTCTTCATTGCTTCAATGAAAGAACCATTTTCCTACTAATTCTGCAGAATGGATGCATGTTTGGCATGGAGATTCCCAGCCCCTCTTTCAGAGACTATCGCGAGCTGCGATTATTCACCAGAAAAGATTGCTGGACTTGTGGTGTGTGCTTAGTCCAAGGTACAAGGATGGAAAACGGTGACTCTCAAGAGCGACTATGCCCCGTGGTTCTGAGGATTTTCCACAGTCCACAGAAAATTGGTGATGGGATTGCTCAGTGGAAGCAGCTCGTTTAATTACTGGAGGATTTGCATTAATGACATGACTGTCCAGCTGTCGAGAAAACACACACACTTCAGTGTTCCTCTTCGGTGCCTCGGACCCGCTCTAGAACTGAGCCCCTCGCCCCAGAGAGCGGCATTACACATGCACCAGGACTCCCTCCACGGCCCTGTTGCTTAGCAACAGCTGTACTTGTTCCACTTGCAAGATGGGGAAGAGACGAATGGATAACCAGGAAAACCCCCAGCCTTTCATTTCTCATACCATTGTGGAAAGGCAAAAAGTGAGTGCTCAGTCTTAATGCTATCTCAAAATTGCAGCCTGAAGATATTTTTGTTCCAATAGAAGGAACTATTAGTATCCGCCACACTTAAAACCAAGGGCTCTTTTAGCTCTTAAAACTGCAATGGTTCAGGTAATGATCTGTATTTATAAACCTGATTGTGTTGCTAACTACTAGGGAGATCCTACTGGTAAAAGATCTGATAGTTAAGGTGCAGGTAAATTGATGTAGAGAAATAGATCAATCACTCATGCAAATTTTATTGAGGATTTACTAGGAACACTAATAGCTATCATTTAATGAGTACTTTCTTTACTCACAGCTTTATGCTAAATGCTCTATACATCACTTTGTTCAATGCTTATGAGGCTCCTGTGAGATGGGATCTATTATTCTTGCCTTGGAGATAAGGAAATTACTGCTCAAACAAATTAAATAATTGCTCAGTGTCATGCAGAGTGTCAGATGTTAACCTTGGGCTGTTTGGCTGCAAAGTCTCTCAACCTTTAAAATCATTTGTCTACTTGCTACTCACAATCCCTGTGCCCATCTCTGACACCCTTTACAATGCCAGCCATTCCAGAAGTTTTTATCATGCAGTTACTATATGGTAGCACACAGCTGACCAGTTGAGACTCGTCTGTTTTTCAACCTTATTCCTCTCCCTAAACTCTTTTATACCTGATGGTTTGGAAGTCAATTAGATCTTGGCTCAAATATTGACTCTACAACTTCTAAGTTAATGCAACACTGTTAAATCAAGTCGTATTGTCCGTAATTACCATAATTATTTTATCAATTATATTTGTCTAGAACTGTGAAGGATCTGATATTTTTCCATTTGCAAGCTAACAAATGATTTGCCACACTTAGATGCTTGTGGGAGACAGAGGGAAAGGGTTTTATTGCTCATGGCAAGGCAGGCAGCATGAGCCTCAGGTCCACACTGGTTTTCCTTGCCCCCGAGGCCCGTGGGGTGGTGTGCAGTGGCCCAGATAGAGGCTATATATTCAGTGAGCCTCCATCACAGTTAAGGAAGCCCAAGCTTAAAAAACTCCAATTTTTAAAAGGGATTGCTAGCAAATGTTCTCAATATTTGCCCCAGAGGGAGATATTATTCTTATCATCTCAGACAGGAATCAAATCTTCCCTATGTTCTGGAAGGATTCACTACCTAAAAAAAACATGAAATAGCTAATCCTCAACAGTGTCTGATACAGGACATGCAGAAATATA
The DNA here is from genome assembly GCF_030020395.1 of Manis pentadactyla. Lineage (NCBI taxonomy): Eukaryota > Metazoa > Chordata > Mammalia > Pholidota > Manidae > Manis > Manis pentadactyla. The sequence continues at coordinate 10,349,740 of NC_080023.1, forward strand.
AGATACAATGGAAAATTATCTCTCAACAGTATTATCAAATTTTGATAAATTATAAGAAAAAAATTATAAGAAAATTGCCTGCATAGTGCCTGCCATAGAGAAAAAAAAATTATGTGTTTCTTGAATGAATGAATGAGTGAATGAATGAATATGAATTGGTTGATACTGGGATCCAAATGAATAGTGGTGGGAAGCATAGAAAAATGGGAAGAGTATGTTCTTGAGGATCAAAAATATCTCTATTTCATAGTTGCTTCCATAGTTTTTATTTATAAGATCTTGAATATATCACTTCTATGAGTGTCATATTTATCATCTGTAAAATTTAAGTCATAACATAAACATTTCAGTTATAATGATAACTACATGAAACTGTGTGTATATACACATATGAATATTTATGTTGTATCTGCACACACATATTACTCATTACATAGAAAACAAACAATGTATTATTACTATGGACTCTTACTATAGTGGAATAAAAATAAAGTAAATTTAAACAAACTTAGGCAGATGAAAGTAGAGGAGGAACATGGATGTGTCAGGGAACCCAAATGCAAAAATGTTTCCACCTATCAGGAAAAATGGAAAGGGGACTAGAAGGATATGGAAATCTGCCCTGGTTCTTATTACTGTTGTTTTTCACTTGTTTGTGTTTTCAGTGTGTCTAATTCCTTCTTTTCTCTATTTCTCTGGATTGTCTTTCTCTGTTTCTGGCACACATGGCAGAAGATGTAGCCATCCCACCACACCAGACTTCATGTTTGGGCCCAGCCACATAGAAAGACATTTTGGTACTAATTCAGATTTCTTGGGGAAGAAATAGTTCTTGGCTCACTAGGTTAGATGCTCACCTTGGATCAATCCACTATGGCCTGGGGCAGGTAGAAAACATTGCACATATGAAACCTAGCTCCATGAGCCTGCCGCTGTGGTAGAGGGATGGGTGGCAGGCAACGCCTTGATAAAAGGGGTAGACGATAACTCCCATATAATGTGATGACTTTTATTATTATGCCATGCTTTGAGATGGATTTCTACTACTGACAAGCCAGAGAGTCTTGTCTAATATACAGAATTGTTAGGGAAAGAAGGGTTGAGATGTGTGTGATAGCCGAGGAGCCATATTTTAGAGAAAACGACCTGTATGGCGGTACATCCAGGAGGAGAGTAGGAATAGACACATTTTCCAAGAGTAGTTACTTTTCATATCTTGAAACAAGTAAAGGAAGTAATCAAAGTTTTCACATTTTTATAGTTTCTTTCTCACTGATGGTGGAACCTGGCATGGTTCTGAGTCTGTGTGAGGGGAAAGTGGTGAGAAGGTGGGTGTGGTGGGAAGGGAAGAATTAAGGCTGGAGAAACAACCAGGACTCAGATTATGCAGAGAGCTATAGAACTTGTTTTAATGGGATCTAAGAGCAATAGAAACCACTGAATGATTTTCACTCAAAGCAGCCCCTCCCAAGTTCTCCTTGTCTCTAGAAAGTAATGTTCCTCTTCTTTGTTCTTTGGACTTGCTTGTGGTTTGCTGTAGCTTGTGTATCTTGAATTACAATTCTTCTGCTATTCTGAAATAAGCCCATTTTTGCTGTTAAAGTAACTGGATCTTTTACTTTGAAGGTTGACAAGGAGAGGGCTGTGAGTAGTCCAGTGGAGACAGTTGCCCCGTAGGTATGAAAGGACCATGGCCACAGTCCCACAGCCCAAAGTAGTGAGGCAGAATTCAAGGCTTATTCAAATCTTTCTAGCACATTCATATTTCTGGGCAAATTCACATGAATCTTGGTTAACCTCTGATAGTTTAAAAAGCAAAATAAAATAATTAAACTAAAATAAGCAAAAAGTTTCCTCTCAAGGCAGCATGATTCTCATGAAGACATGTTAGGTGAAGAATGCTGCTGCATCTGTATGCCTAGCAAGGTCACAGAATAGCCTGGCCATTTTTCTCTCTCTGGAATCCAGTGCTTACTAATTTTTTAGGGGAAAAAAGTAAGAACACAATAGCCAGACTAAAACTTTCTAGGATTTATGCAGGTAAAAGCCCAGTCTTTGGAATACGATTGCTTTGTTATTTTCCAGTTGTGTGATCCTGTGCAAATTATTCAAATAATTTGTTTTTCTTTACCTTAAAAATCAAGGCACTAATACCTACCTGTATTGATTCCTATTAACTACACAGACAAATGTCAGAGATAGAATGATAAGGGTTCAATAATTGTTAGCTGTGAATATCATCTTTCAATTATAAATAAAGCAATAGAAATTTAGACCATTTAGGAAATGGTTTAAGGTCTCCCCAGTAGTAAGCAGACATGTTAGAATTTAATCTCACATCGATCAGAGGCTTTTCTATCCAACACTAGGCAGTCCTTTTCCAGAATTCAACCAGAGCAGTACAAGCAATGTTCAGGCAATGGCTTGCTTGGCCCCTGAGATGATGGGTATTTAGACATCTTCCACTGTTAGTCCCTACCCTTATTGATCTCTATGGGACTTTTATTTATCTTGTGTTCATCAAATATAGAAAAAGTACATGATATTAATTAGTTATAAATTCAGTTCAGAGGCACCAAGGTGGGAACAATTTATTTGTCAGCTAAAGGAAAAGCAGTTTGAACACTGGCATACAATTCCATGCATGGGCAATAGATTGGAAATTAATGATTACTGACTGCATAGTTCATTTCCCCAAAACCTCCAGGCAGTCATTTGCATCAAGTGTATAGAAAATGCTAATCTGACTTCTAATCTGATGTCAATGATTGTTCATGATGTACAAGAAAAGGGTAATTCTTGAGGTAGTTTCTGATCTATGCTGGGCAATGGGGAAAAGAATCCTACATTCAAGTGAGTTCAGAATTCAAGAGAGATCTTTTGCTAAAAAGGTGAAAACAGATTTTCTCCTTTAATTAGCTCGACGTCTTCGTGGATTCCAATTGCATCATGTCTAAGCAGGGTGGTTTGGTGGAAAATCACTGAGACAAGTCCACAGAGATCTAGGTTTTAAGCTGGATTCTCCATGTAGTGTGACCTTGCACACATTACATTTGCTCTGTGTGTTTCAGTTTAATCTTGCATAAAAGGAAGTAGTTAGACTTGATTGGAGGATTTTAAGCTATTCTCTTACAGATCATATACTTTTCAAGATTTTGTTTATTGAGTAAATGACACTGACTAATATACAATTAATTAAGTCTACACTTTTACTAATGAGGCATAAATAAAACTGTCAATTTGGACTTCTGGTCAGTGTAAAATAACCCATGTTATTGAATCGACTTTTTTTTTTTTTATTCTGGGTAAAGTGCAAAGCAAGTCCTTGTTTAGATAGCCCAGGAATCCTTATGGTGTACAAATAGCAGAATCCTTCTGCAGATGTACCACTGCCTCCTCACAGCCCTGTAGCTAAGAGCCTGATAAGGAGCTCTTTGACTGTAGTGTGGCCGTCAGACACGAAGTTTTGCTTGCTGGGGCACCCATTTCACAGACATCTGTCTTGAATAAGCGTGTTGCCAGCTGCATGACACAGCCACCAGCAAAACGAGCAGATAAGGAGCGAGGCCTCCCCACCTACCCATGTCCTTTTCAGAAAGCTCTGGGTGACTTAGATAACAGACCCCTTCAGGGATGCCTCTTCTGTGCCTTAATTCCCACTTTTATGCTTTACGTTAGTCCATAAAGATGGAGCCTGCAAAACTCCAGACATTCCACCCTTGGACCCTAATGAAGTCAGAGCCATGGGTCCACGTTCTCTTTCTCTTTCTTCCCATGACATCACCATGTTCCCCTCAGGCCTGCTGTGTACCCTCTAGGACCTAGGAATAACAAATAGTGCTCCCCAAAGGTCCCTGATGGTTTTTGCTGAAGTGTGCCCTGCAGCCATACATGAACCACAAGGGCTGATCCAGCCACAGTGTTGGCCCTGGTGGGGCAATGTCTGTGGGGCCCAGGTGAGTGCCCCAGGTATTCCTCCCTGGTAGCTTCACCAGCTGTGGACTGGGACACACAGGCTTCTTTCTGAACCTCCCATCTTCCCTGTGACTACTCTCCCCTAACCTCTGCTACATACAACACTGGCTTCCATACAATTCTTTGGTCATCACACCCTTTCCTGTCCTAAGCTTCATTCACACTGTTGTTTTCTGCTTGCAGGGCTGGTCTTCCTGCTTCAGTTTAAATGCCATCTCCTGGGGGAAGCCTCCGTGACTGCATTCTCCAAGTGGATGTTCCCTTGCTAATTTCTATTGCTTAATCAGTTTGTTTCCCCTTTATTGTCTCAATACCAGTATATACCTATAGATTTGCTTGTTAATTTACTTATTTGTTGTCTGTCTTCCCCATATGCGTGAAAAAAAATCCTGAAAGATAGTACATGTTTATTTTCTTAACCTATTTACCCTAGCCTGGTACCTCGAATAGAGCTGACAATAACTGTTTGTTGGGTGGAAAAAGACTTAAACATAAAAGTCTTCATAAAACATGAAAAGTAGCTTTTGCTATGAGTTTTAAGAACCTCTAAGAATCTGAGGAAGCCATGGAATTAGGTGGCCCTAGGTCCACTGAACTGCCAGTAATCTAAGATGGGTGTCTTCTCCCTGTGCATTATTGACATTTTGGGCCAGGTAATTGCTTGTTGTGCGGGCTGTCCTGTGCACTGTTAGATGGTGACTCATGGATCCAATATCTGGAACTTGTGTGTTTCCAAAGGCTGGAGAGTCATGTCTAATACTTAAGGGCTCCTCCTGTGGGACAAAATTGCCCCTGGTTGAGAACCACTGATCTAAGATGACAAAGTAAACCAAGCACATTACAAATTATATCAATTTTGAATGCTGAGACCATTTTTTTTTTTTGCCAGTTTCATGAACAGAACCCATTAACCCCAATATGTATAATAATTGTTTTAGGAACATCCCTTATCTTGCCATGTAGGGAGGGAGTTTATCAGCAAAGAATTGTAATAGCAATAATGGAAACTTTCTTAAATTGATGTGAGAAGGGGACTTTATTAAAAGCCTGCTAGGAAATTATAGATTTGCCAAGAAAGTTGGAAAACCAGGGGACGGAAAATGGCCCAGGCTAAGGAAGGCTAGGCCACAAGAACCCCAGCCAAATCCGTGTCCATTGTGTTTGGCATCACTGCTGTTGACCGCAAATAGTGGACAGCACAGTTTGTGTCCCTCCTGTGGTCATCTTGGGTACTGCTCTGCTCACTTATGGAAATGGTTGTCACTGCCCACTGCTCCCAGAACACATTCTCTGAGTCCCCTGCTTCTTTGTATTCCTTTTTCCCAATTCAGGATTAGCATTGTGTGCATGTAATTAGCTGAGATATATGCCAAGTCCCAAGATGCAAAAGAGGTTAGGAAAGTATGACCAGTTCTTTTGGTTTCTTGGATGGGAAACAGGTTCTGCTTTTCACCAGGACTGTATGGTGGGGAATTCAAGAAGCATAGGGAAGGGGTTTAGAGTCCAGAAAGCCCCAGAGTAGCTAATATGCACTAGTCAAGAAATGAAATATGGCAATGATCAAAAACACTCACAATAGAATGAAGCTACAGAGCCTCTCATCTGTTGAAAGGCTAAACATTTGATTTGATGTAGTGATTTTATTCCTTTGTCAAGAGGTGTTTTGCAGTCTGTTCACTTGGAAGTGGCAGTCCACACACTGAGCTTTTCTGTCCCACTGCCTGTCCTTGGCCAGGTCTGGGAAGATTCAATGAGAGTGGGTACAGCTATTCTGCGAATATCTAGGAAGCCCTGAATGTGCAATGCAAAGCCCATTTCCTTGACGCTGTTCCTTGAGGGTCACTGAAATGGCTCTGAAGAGGGACAGGCACATGATATTTCAGCCACCAAATTGCAGCCCTGTTTGCTGGGTCTCCAATTTGACCCCATTGCATTTCAATGCACAAACTCATCCTCTGCAGGCCAGACTGTATGACAAACAGGGAGAGTCTTCATGGATAATCCAAGCTCCAGGAGTTTCTCAGCTCAGATGGAACAGCACTGGCTTTGCTAGAGTGGAAAATAGATTATAAGCCGCAAGCTTTTTTTTTCTACTAATGTTTGCTATACTTCGAGAAAGCAGTTTTCCATAATTTCCTTCATTTCTGTCTAGAGTCGAATTAGCTCTCTTTGAACATTTCATAGTAAAATAGTTCCAAGTGAATGTTGGAGCCGGAGACAATCAGAGAACTATGCTTTGTCTGCATGAATGGTGCGGGGACTTAACTTTTCTATGCCTCATTCTTCATTTGTAAAATGCGAACTGCAGTTTATTCAGAACTAGCTAGGTTCTGCTGGGGTAACAAATTTACCCCCAAATCTCAAAAGCTTGACACTGCAAAAGGTTACTTCTCACTCACAAGTTTTGCCAGGAGATTCTGCTCTATACAGTTCAAAGTCACAGATATCTATAAGGCATTATATGAGCACTGAAGAGTGGAACCCAGATTGGATAGGGATGTAGAGACTTTCTGGAGCAGGTTAGGCTTAAAAAATAAGAAAGCAAGGTTGAGGAGGGACTAGGTAGGGTTTGCTTAACTTTCTTTAAGCAAAGTACCAAAGCAAGAAAGAACAGAGTGTGCAGAGTTTGATATGCTAACCAAGAAGTTAGAGATATAAAGATAAGAGGTTAGGCCAAGAATATGTCACATCGTGGAAAGCCCAGTGTTTTGACCTTATCTTACCTACAATGGTGAGTCTTTAAAGGGGTTTAAACTGAAGTGAGAAATGGTCAGACTGTTGCTTCTTAAAAAGTCAGTTTGTCTGCAGTGTGGGAAATGAATTTAACAAGAAAGGATTTGATGGCAAAGGAGACTTTAGGAAGCTTTTTGTAATCCAGGATGAAGAAATGAGTAAGAGAACTGGTAAGGATGGAGAGGAGAGGAAAGATACAAAAATAATTGGAAGTCCAAGGGCAGAACCTATTTAGTGATTGAGAAGATAGAGTGGTAAGGGCTAGGGCACCTTGCTTCTCAGTCTGATGCCTTTGTGAATAATGGCCTTGAGATACAGAGTAAGAGAGCATGAGAAATCTTGGGAAGTAATAAATTCAGTTTGGGACCAGTTGAGTTTGAGATGCCAATAAGACATTGATGATGATATTGAGCGGGCAGTTTAGCCCAACATTTTGTAACTGAAGGAAGAAGCCTAGGATAACACAGGTATATTAGAAGGCATCAACATACAAGTGACAGTAGAAATCCTAGAAGTGGATCAATCACCCTTTAGGCTGTATGAATATTGACAGGATCAGCAGCCACGGCTAAAAGTCCAGAGAGCACCTCCACTTGTGGGGTGAGTAATAGAATATGAAATAAACAGTTAAGTAGGCTGAGAAGGACCCATCGCAGAGGGAGGAAAACAACTAAGTGTTTAATGGGACAAGGACATCAAGGGATTAGGTTGTTTAAAGAGCACAGGTCATCCAATGGTGGGAAATGCAGTGGAAATACCCAAGAAAGTACAGACAGAAATGGATCCATTAGATTTAATAATGATAACGTCATTGATCGTTTTAGTTTGGATCAATTGCAGTGGATTGAATCAGCGAGCATATATGAAGTATGGATCAGTTCCTGAGCTTAGCATTGGGAATCAGGGTGAATAAAAAGATGCAGTCAGGTCCTTGGACTGCTCAGTATGTGGGGGATGCATGCAGTAAACAGTCATATACAATAATATATATTCCATTTTTGATAAGCATTATAAAGACAAATGTTTAGAAATAAATTGGAAGTGAGTATATATTATTCTTCCAAGACTGTGTAAGGAAGGATAAACAAAGACACTGACCTGTACTTACAGGTGGAGTGTAATCTGATTGTCAAGGAAGGGTTTTTAGGATGAAAAATATTTCAACAAGTTTATAGACTAAGGAAGCAAAAATACACAGAAGTTGAGATATAGAAAGAGAGTCAGTAATTAATAGATCAAGGTCTGGAAGAAGCAGAGATCAAAGGATTTGTCTTTATGTAAGAGGAGGTCCTCTGAAAGGGAGAATTACAAGCCGAAAGTGGAGAATTTGTCTGGTAGGGTTGATATTCTTAATGAAGTAGGAATAAGTCTATTTGATAAGGGTGGAGAAGGTGGAGAAATATAAAAAATGAATGGTGAATTAAAAGCAAAAGGGCTATTTTAAAGAAATAACCAGATAGCTTACAGATGCATATAGGCTGAACATGTTTGATGACCTCTGATTTGGAGACAGAGCCATGTGTCCAGACGTGGGCCTACAGCAAGACAACATGCACCAGCACCTCTTAGAGTTGAGTTTTGGACCATGTGACTGAGTTCTGGTGAAAGTAAGGTGGACAGAAGTAATGTAAAATACATCCAGGCTTGACCCTTAAGTATTAGACATGACTCTCCAGCCTTTGGAAACACACAAGTTCCAGATATTGGATCCATGAGTCACCATCTGGAAGACAGCCACCAAGAAAAGCTATGATTACTCAGTTTAGCTGTGTGATGTGAGTGAGGAACAAATTCTTTTTTGCTTTAAATGACTCAGATTTCTTAATCTATTTGTTATTGTCACATAGTCTAGCTTATCCTGATCTATAACCATCATTAAGAGGTACTAATTTATTTATTACATATAATATGTAATAAATAAATTAGTATCTCTTAATTTAGTAACAATACATTTATTGTTAGTACATTTATTGTTATTTTCTTTGCAGCAGTGATTCTGTTGTCTTTTAATCAGGAATATATTTAACAAGACATTTTTGAGCTTATCACTTGAATGTCTTGATATTTCTTTTAGAAAAAAATGGGTAAATGTCTGAAGCACAGGATTTGGGTAGACAAAGACAGCATTTCTTAAAAGCTCAATTTGTCCCATTGATAAGATCCTACACTTAACTGCTTGGACCCATTTTCCAACCTATTTCTTTTCTTTCAAGATCAAATTGCTAGTCCCTACATGTTTCTCAGAACATTGCTTTCTTCAGAGAGCCAAATATTTATTGGCAGAGACAAAAAGAGAAAATACTTCTATTCCTTGCAATAAATACCTATACCTTCCAATGATCTCTGACAGAATAGACCATGTAATAGGAGGCCTTTCACAATCCTGGACTCCAAAATTATAGAATTTAGAGGCCATCTACATTAGCCCTTATTTTCTTCACATACAAGGGTTTTCCCTACCCTGTTCTTCTCTTTCCTGCATTAAACCCTCAAGATCCTCTACTTTATGATTTCACCACCATTGGAGTTTTCCCATTGTTCTCTGTGCATATAACAGCATACATTTATGGATAGGCAAATCAGTATTTGAAACCCGTTGCTGATAATTTTTTTCCTCTGTGATCCTGAAGATAATCTTAAAAATGAAAGTTTATAGTCTTGGAACCCTGGGAAATTATTTAGCCTCTTCAAGTCTTATGTCTTCATCCATAGAATGAGATTACTGCCATTCCCATCCCTGACTGGGTGGGAAAATTACATTAAATAACATATGGAACATGCTTGGTGCAGATTTGGGCACATAGTCATACAGGTTAGCTCTAATTAACAAAAAGTTAGTTATCATATATGACACCTAATATATGCAAAGCTTATACATTAATTTATTTTATATGACTTCCTCTTCTCTGAGACTATAACCACCAAATCTAGGAAAAGACTCAAAGTAGGTTGTTTCAATTTCTTTCTCTCTAAACTCAGAAATAGTCTCTTTATCTTCCTATAGATAATCTTACAAGCATGTCCTAAATAATGCCATTGTCCGGTGGCTTGTGACCTCACACGGTGTCACCTGTGCTACTTTTATAAAGTGCTTCCTTATCCTGTATTAAACCATAATCTGATTCCATGTGTAAGGAGACAAATGGTTGAGATCAGATGAAGCTGCTAAGACAGTAATACTTCAGCTCATCAGAGTCACTGTCCAGCAGTCAGAAGCACGTGTAAGCCCAGTTTATATTGTGGGCGCTGGAAAGGATGTGAAGAGTGGGGAGGGGTCAGATCCACTGGCAGGCCCACCAAGGAAATTGATGATGATGGTGTGTGCTGATCCTAGACCTTTTGTCAGGGCAGAACTCCATAACTCGAAAGAATGTGTTCCTGTTATGACTAAGATATTTGGCAGTAAACAGAGTGACAGGCTATTGAAATAGTGAGGGAGTGAGCAGAAAAGGAGGCTAAGGAAGGGAAAATGATTGTACAGTTGATCAAATATGAGAATCAGCACATTCTGCTCTACAATCAAAAGCACTGGCCCCTCTTAATTCGGAGAATGCAGCTCCCCTTACGGCTCTGCAGGCGGCCGTTTGGGAGGCCCGAGGAAGAGCTCAGGCCCTGGAGTCAGAGAATCACTCCCCACCTGATACTTCTACATGTCGATGCTCAGTTCTTTCTCCACAGCAGGTATTTCAAATCGTGCTGATTCCCCTCAAGCTTTGTCTTTGTCATCTTACTCCATCACACTTAACAGATGCAATTCTTTCAATGCTAAAGAGACATTAAATGAGAGATTTCTGAAGCTCCTGAAGTTCTTCAGGTATATGTCACTAAACTCACAAATGTCTCCTCACCTTTCCTTCTTTTTTCTCCCATTAAAATGAAGATGTTTACCTCTTTCTACATAAGAATAATCCTTCCTGCCTTCTCAGGAACCAGCCTGTGTTGATCTGATATCCTCTCACCTGTACCTTCTGTATTTTCCCCTCTGTAGACACATTCCACCAGACTTTGAACCTACTTGAGTCTCTCTCATTTGAAACACATACACACACACACACACACACACACACACACACCCCTCCAAACTTTCTCTTAACACTGCCCCCCAACTGTGCCATCTCCCTCCGGCTGTCACTCTGCGCTTCTCCTCACTTTACATTAACCATCTTAATGCATTGCCCAAACTGGCTGTCTCTGTGTCCTCATTTCAAATTCATTCTTCAACCCAATCAACTTAGATTTAATGCCTATTGGAACTGTTCTCATTAAGGTCACTAAACAACAGTGCATTCTTAAGCAAAAGGGCACTTTTGGTCCTTTCTCTGAATGAACTTGCAGAGGAGAATACCCTACTAACTACCTTTTCCTCCAGGAAATGCACCCCTGCGTGACCCCACACAACTCTTCTCTTACTTTTTGCCTTCCTGGCTGTTCTTGGTCTCCTCTGTGAGGTGCTGTTATCTGGCTGTACCCAAAGTCAGGACAGGGAGAGATCTTGGTTTAATGCTATGTAAGTGATATTATTGCATGGGCCTCTATCGTACATGCTATTCAGTTTTTTGTTTTTGTTTTTTCCATTTTGCCCTATTCATCCTATTCTGTAGTTTCAATTACTATTCCAAGCTTTCTATGTCAACATCTTTTACATATCAAGATCCAATCCCTACTGAGTTCCTAGTCCATAAATCAAATTATTAATGGATTCTCTTAAAGTTCAGATGTTTAGAAGTCAATGCATCACCCTTTGAGCCATCAGAAAATAGTCTCACTTTCCATGCAGGTTCCCAAGCTTGAACTTTGGGTAAGATCTTGGTCTTTACTTTATCTCTTATATCTACATTCAGTCAGACACCACATTTTTTTGATTCTATCTCATATATGTTCCATAAAGCTCCTTTCCATTCCCAGTTTCAACTTCAGTCTAGACGATCATCTCATAGTAGTCATTCCTCATCCATATCACGAGGATGAGGTTCATTCCTCATCCAGACTACTGCAACCATCTACCAGCTTTTCGTTGTCTTTTTCTCTCCCTCTTATTCTCTTCCAGTCCATTCTCCACATTTCTTTTAGAATGATTTTTTAAAGCAAAATTGAGTATGTCATTCTTTCCATGAAATACTTCAGTGGATTTTCTTTGCCTTGTTGTATGGTTCAAACTTGTTGATCAGTCTTAAATGTCACTCTGAAATTTATCCTCTCTTTATTCACGACAGTTTCATATCCTGTCTTTTTCTACATATATGCTAATTTCTAAGCACCCCAATATCTTTGAGGCCCTCTATCACAGGCTAACTAACTTCCAAAGCTCCAGTGATGTCTTAGAGAAGACCACTTTTAACACGAAAAGCACTTGTTTCAATGGGAATATCCCAGGGCTCAGTAATTCTAGGCCCCTGCTTGCGGAGGCAGCATCTCAATTCGCATCATCCTTTTTACTCCCCTGACGCATAGCTAATGAGGTCAGGTAGCTTCTGAAATCAAATCCAAAAAAAAAAAGTCTGAATCTGGTCCTTTGATAGTGATGTAACATGGAGATATTTTTGACCCAGGCAACATTTATCAATTTCCTAGAGGCAATTTTATAGCATTGGCAGAATAGGAAGGCTCTCACTCAATATGGCACCTGGCCACCTAGTCACTGGGTAATCTAAACATAGAGTCTTCAGGTACTAGTGAGAAAAGACAAAATGATACTAGCTACTGGCTGGGTTTCAGGCAGAAGGTCGAAAATCTGACTTTTTGTAATATTACTGTTTGTAATATCAGTTGGCATAGTAGAGAGGAAATTTAGATGACCAAAGGAGAGGCTGGACTAAGAGACCAATACATTCTTGACTAGTATCTCTATTTGAAGTATTTCCTCATCTTTGTGTCATTTCCAAGATAATCAAGGCAGTGTGAATGTGGAGCAGAGTTCAAGTTTTTCACCACACCATACTATTCTCCATAAGATAAGGGTGTTAATGTGCTGTTTCTTCCTCTTGTGAGTATCCCCTGTAAGTGATCATGGCAGGAAAATGCCGATGAAAGAGCTCATAAAATAGATGAGGCACAATAAACTTAAAGCCAGTTGAGGTGGACTGATATTATAAATAGGAAGGTTCTTTTATTCCACAATCTGTGCCTTCTGGAAGTCTGCAACCCCTTTAAATAGATGTAACTAACCAGCAGTATACAGCAGAAGAGCAACGCATAGGGAATTCCTCTCTTAAGCTGAGATTAACTACAATTTAAGAATGTCTGACTGTGTCACGGTAACTGGGGGTTGGGTCTAAGGAGGCATTTGTATTTGAAGGAAGGGACTTGAATAGGCACCTGAAGACAGAGAGAATGATTATATGGTAGGTGTCTTTGCCTTACCGCAGCCCAATGAACTCACCTTGAGGTCCCTAGAAGGGCAGTAGAGTGGTGCTCTAAAAAATGGGGGCTATGCAGTCAGCCTGCCTGGGTGCCAGATTGAGTCCAGTCAGTTGCTAGTTATAAGACCCTGGGAAAGGAGCTCACTCCTTCTGAGTTCTGTTCCTTATCTATTAAATGGGGATAATATATCATAAGGGTATTGTGCCGCTGAAACAGCAGTCTCCACGTTTAGGATGTTAGCCCAGAGCTTGCGACGTGATGCTTGTAGTGGTCTGTACTGGGGATTATGGAGAGAGAAGCATCGAGCACAAGCCAAGAAAGTGGTTCCCAAGACAGGCCTAAGAGACAGGGGCTCGGGCGGCTGCTGTTCTGGTACTAAAGTGATGACATGGTGTAGGATGAGGATCTCCAACCCCTCCTCCTGGAAATGTGGCTCTGGTATCACCAAGAAATACTAGAAGGTGCCACCCCGGGGTAGACTTCGGTGTTCTCTCAGAGATCCCTGTACACATTGGCGAGGAGGACCACTCCAAACTATCTGTGGGCAATAACACTGTTAAGGGAAAGGAGAGAAATTTGCAGATTAATGTGGGCATTCTTTCTCGACTGCCTGGTGGATTTGGAGGGTTGTTAAAGGTCCTTGGTAAGCCCCTGTGGCAAGAATCAAAGGAATTTGAGTTATTGCTAAAGTGACTTGTTTATCTCCATATGTGAGTGATTTCAGAGATTTCCCCAAAAGCAGGGGGTACGTGCTTTAGGTTGCATTGTCCTCTCTACCATATGATTCAGCGTCTCCAGATGAGAGTTCTAAATTAGTGTCTACTTATTCCCTTGCATCAAAATCTCCATGATTTAGCAAACAAATTCTTCTCAATCTAGCCCTAATCCTATCTTTACAGCTTTATATTCTGACATTTCCCCAACCCAATTTATGAACTAACCAAAGTACAATTCTTACAAAATGCAATTCTCAGGAATGATCTTGTTTTCTTGCATGTTTGTCTAAGTTCCTTGCATGTGCTCTGTTCTCTTTTTGAAAAGCTTCATCTCTCCCCAGTGCAGGAAAGACTCAAAGTAGAAAAAAAAATTTTCTGCCAACTCTTCTGACCTCACTCTAGTGCAGCTGATTCAGGAGCTCTCTTCTTTGTTCCCTTCCATTGCTTGTACAAACTACCTAGCACTGAGGACTTGTATCCCTGTAAACCAATTATTTGCATTCTTATGCATTCTGTCTCCAGAACTTTGCAATTGCTAGTTCTTCAACTTGCATGAAAATACTCCAGATACTGTATCTGGCCACCTCCTATGAGCTACCAGGTACCAGGCCAACTGTTACTTTTATAGAAAGGTATTTAACAACTTAAAATAAAGCAGACACTCCCAATCACTCTCTACCACTCTCTCCCACATTACCTCATTTTAACTGTACCTGATATCATCCTATTTATTTGGTTACTAGCTTATTAGATCCCCCAACAGACATGAAGTGCCTTGAGGACAGTGATTGTCAGTTTTATTATTGCTGCACCTGCAGCACCTGGACAATACCTAATTCATAGTAAATTCTTGATAAACATTTGTTGACTGACTGTCATCCCCATTAGGCAGTGAACTCTTAGGATGAAAGCTGTGTCTTTACATACTCGGGACCTAGTACAAGATCTGGCACATGGTATGTGCCAAAATAGATATTGATCAAATGCATGACATTTTTAATTAGCCAGTCAAGGACTGGTTATGCATTGAGAGGTCAAGAAGGCAAGCAATTCTGTGGAGTGTAATTACTGGGGAGGGTGTCCTATAGGGGTTGTCCTTAAGACAGCAAAAAATTGATTAAGTTACCAAAGAAAGGAGACCTGGTGCTTTGCACAAAGTACAAGCTCAACATATGTTCATAAGATTGACTTAACGAAATGGGTTTTATACTCCAACACTAATTCACTTTTTAAAAAATACCGTTTGAAACCTGCCACAGAATCACCTGCTGCTTCATTCAAGCGAGGGGCGAGCTGCTCTGTGACAGGTGTCCGACAACATGCTAATAGCCAAATCTATTCAATGCACAATGTTGACTTTCAGGTATGCTTTCTTTTCCTTTCTCACCCTACCCCTATGTCATAAAAAGAATGCCCCTCTCCTGAGAGCGTCACAATGGCAGTCCACAAATGAACCTTCTTCCTTTGGGAGAGACTAACTGTAGGGGAAAAGATAATTACTTAGTGCCTTTATCTCTAAATTATTTGTAATAAAATCTGAAATCACGCCACAAGGTCTTTCGTGAGGATGTCATAAATTAAGATGCATTGGCGTATCTGGTGCATCTGTTCCATTCTCTGGCCCTTTGTCTTCTGCAAAGAGCACATGAACCTCAATACCCAGCAGACAGCATTTACGCAAATTATGTCGTGGTCTATAGCATTAATATTCAGTGATTGTCTGTCATAGACACCTTACTGTACATCTGTTATGCAAATGTATGTTAATTCCAACTCCCTGACAGCTGCCTAGCTTCCCTCCCTAAAATGATCTTTTCCATTTTGAAGTTTGCAATCTGTTCCCAAAAATGTTAATCCAACAATTAGCTGAAATTGCTAAACAGAAATTGTACATGTTCAGTCTAAAATAGAAGGTAGCATTTTAAAATAGATGATGAACCTTCTCACCACATCATTTATTTTGTATGTGATGTGCTTCCACACAATGTAAACATTGATCTCTGCCCAGCTTGGCTTGGGGCAAGTGGTGGGTTTGCCTGTCCCAATCCCAGGAGTTTCACAAGAAAGAACGGTGTCATCATTCCTGTCATTCAAAGGACTTGGTCCTCAAAGGTGCTTTAGTGATGCACGCTGTTTGTCTCCATGTCTGAAGCGTCTCTGTGTTTCCCACCAAAATAATTAGTATTAAGCACTTGGATATTATACATGACAACACAGAAGTATAAAGTGATGAATGTAGAGGAAAGAGGTCTAAAAGGACATCCCACAAGACACAAAATGCAATAGACAGTCTCTCTGTATACATTTGATGGATGTTAAATAGAGGATGCTTTCATATTTACTATCTTTATTCATTTTGAGGAATAAGTAAAGGGCTTTAGAATAACAATAAAATGATCCATTAAGACCTCAAAAGGGATTACAGTGCTTGAGGGGATATTAAAAAGAAAAACATGAAGTGAAATACTTCCAAGACCAAATAAGCACTTAGATTGGACCTACTATGTGCTAGTCACTGTGATGGCCACATGAATTAATTCTTAACAATATTCTTGGAAGGTGAGCATCAGTAACCAGCCCATTTTAATTGTGAATCAGATAAAGAGTGACTTTTGCAAACTCATTACAATTGCTGTGACCCTCATCCAGTATTCTTTTCCATTTCTCTTCACTGAGGAAGAACCCAGCCAAAACGAGAACTACAGAATGAGTTCAGGGAAGTGAAGGTCACAGGGTTCTGTTCTAACAGGGCTATTT
Source organism: Manis pentadactyla (assembly GCF_030020395.1). NCBI lineage: Eukaryota > Metazoa > Chordata > Mammalia > Pholidota > Manidae > Manis > Manis pentadactyla. The sequence continues at coordinate 10,366,281 of NC_080023.1, forward strand.
CTGACTCTGCTGTGAAAGGATATCTGATGCTTGGCCTTCTGGAAAATCTAAAGCCTATCTAAGGGAAATGGCCCCAAATCTGCTCTGCCCCAGTGCTCCTGAGGACTCAGTTTCTTCAAGGATATTGCAGATGGGACTCCTCTCACTGTAACAGCCCCTTTCTAAATGAGCACTAAGCCAGATGAGTCCCCGCTGTTACTCATGGCTTTTTCTTTGCTCTTTTCCTTTGCCCTTTGCAACAGTTTCATGGCACTGAAGTTATATTAATTATTTGTATGTTTTTTTTATTAAGGTATCTTTGATATACACTCTTATGAAGGTTTCACATGAAAAACAATGTGGTTACTATATTCACTCTTATTATGGGGTCCCCCCATAACCCACTGCAGTCACTGTCCATCAGTGTCGTAAGATGCCACAGAGTCACTACTTGTCTTCTCTGTGCTACACTGTCTTCCCCATGATCCCCCACACCATGTGTACTAATCATAATACCCCTCAATCCCCTTCTCCCTTCCTCCCCAACCACCTGGCCTCCCCCACCCCTCCCCTTTTGTAACTGCTAGTCCCTTCTTGGAGTCTGTGAGTCTGCTGCTGTTTTGTTCCTTCAGTTTTGCTTCATTGTTATACTCCACAAATGAGGGAAATCATTTGGTACTTGTCTTTCTCTGCCTGACTTATTTCACTGAGCATAATACCCTCTAGCTTCATCCATGTTGTTGCAAATGGTAGGATTTGTTTCTTTCTTATGGCTGAATAGTATTCCATTGTGTATATGTACCACCTCTTCTTTATCCATTCATCTGCTGATGGACACTTAGGTTGCTTCCATATCTTGGCTATTGTAAATAGTGCTGCCATAAACATAGGGGTGCATGTGTCTTTTTGAATCTGAGAACTTGTATTCTTTGGGTAAATTCCTAGGAGTGGAATTCCTGGGTCAAATGGTATTTCTATTTTTAGTTTTCTGAGGAACCTCCATATTGCTTTCCACAATGCTTGAACTAGTTTAAATTCCACCAACAGTATAGGAGGGTTCCCCTTTCCCACATCCTCACCAGCATAATTTGTATCTTTCTTTTCTGTTTTGCGTTGAATAAATTATTCATAAAACATATATTCTCTGTCTTTCTCTGTTAGGGGTTTTGTGTTGTCTTACCATTTAACTCCTATTCATCTCTGGGTTTCTGACCAAATCTCTAATTTCTGCATTAGTAGTGAAACAATGGATGAATAAAATATATTAAAGATATATTGGCTATATGATACACCTTCACTAATTTTCAGTGGTTCTATCATTAAGATGGATAATGGTAAAACAAACATTCATTCATTCTCACAGGACTCATTACTATTTTTAAGAGATTCCAAAATTTTTAAATATTATAACTCTATTTTATTTCAAGTCCATTCCAATAAACTCGATTTTAGATTTCATAATTACCTGTTTTAATTTCTCATTTAAATACTGTCATTTGAGTAGAATAAGGTAGGACAATCTTTTAAATTATTTTGAAGAACCTAATTCAGTTTTATGTAACTTTATTTGATAAATAAAGTATATGATACTGGATTATTTTTTAAAGCTAACATTGATCAAGACCTCAGTATGAGGCACTACCTAATTAAATTCTATTGTATCTCTATATATGGAAACAATGACATAGAAAGGTCAAATACTTTGCCCAAGTTCATGGAGCTAGTAAGCCAGATAGCTGAGGTTTGACCTTAGAATGAATCCCTTACCTCCTTTTGCTATTGTCACCCCATATACTCTCCTCTCAATTTCTTTTTCAAAGAAAACTATAATGTCAAATATATCCTCTACATTTTAGTGATTATGATATAGTTTTTTTGTGTGTAACTGTCTTGACCCAGTTTGGAGGTCCTGGTTGGAGACTGGTCAGTTCTCCTTACTGGGCAGCCAGTAAGACCCCCATCCTCTTCCTTTATCAGGATCTCATGCTGCAGGCCGTGCTACACCTGTCCTGAGGTCATGTACCGGACAACCAGGGACCGTCCCTAAGCCTCAGAGCCTGCTGAAATTTTTCCATTAATCCTTCCCAGGCCTTCTTGCCCTGACTGTCCATTCCTTCCTGCAGGAACCACAGAAGTGTTGGCTCACGTGTTCTCTCTCTCTGTGTCTTGCAACTGATGCTGGTTTATTAGTGGCCACATGGCCCGGTGTGTCATGCTGTGTTCTCCAGAGAATGGTAACTAATACAACTGTGAACCTCTCTCTACTTTTCTCTCTTGATCCACATCTGGCCTCATCATGCCTCACTCAAGGTAATGTGGTTAAAACAGAGAGTAGGATGTTGAGGGATAACAATTCACCCAGCTCTACTCACTGCTGCTCAGACAGAAGCGCCAGGGATGAGCACCCCTCTAAGCATTATTTTGCTTATCTCTAAAGAAATGGCTATAATTTCCATCTCAAAAGAGTCGGTGTCAGATTTCAATGAAAGAACACATGGTACAAAAGCTTAGCTCTCTGCCTGGATCATATGCTCAAAACATATGTGTAAAGAAAGAAAGAGGAGCACATATCCTTTGTTACAAATTACAATGATATATATTTATGTATCTTTTTTGTACTTACAAAGAACTTTCCTAGTTATTATTTCATTTGTTCCCCCAAACTCCCTGCTGAAGCAAGAACTGCTCTAATAAGTCTATTTTACTGATAGGGAAACTGAGGCATAAGATTACTATGCCGTGTCTGAGATCCCATTCTGAACAATACCTACAAAACCAAACTTGTATTTGCTCAAGAAATAGCTTAGTGGTCCTTCATCTAAGCTGTGTTGCATTTATGGCAGAAGCGAGCAGCACCAGTTGGTAGGTACACATCTGTAGGTGTCAAGAAAATAGGTTCAAGATCACAGTTCCGTATTTCTATGAGAAACTGAAGTCTCCTCCTTTACTCTTTGCCACAATTCATGACACTGAAGTGACATTCATCATCTGCATCTTTTTATTTTGTTTTGCATTGAATAAATTATTTTATTCTCTGACCTACCCTGTTAGGGGCTTGGAGTGGTGTTTTGTTGTCTTACCACTTAACCCCTGTTCTCCTCTGGGTTTCTGATCAAAGCTGTTATACAGCCCATGAATAGTCAGATGATAAATTAAGTGCCTAGTCCTGATAGTTAGACTCTTCTTTCATGACTCAAAGCTCCATATGGAATGCATATATGAATGAGGTTTGGGGCTAGAATCTATTCTCTTACACTCACTTCTCAATAGATAGAGATGAGGCCACAGAGATCTATCTCCCCTGGATGGAATATCTTACCCAAATCATTTTGACGTTTAAGCACCCCAGTAAGGCATGCCTCAGGGAATGTCCTGCGTTTACAAATGAGCACCTTCACTTCACTGCAAAGAAGCCTCTAGTGGGAAAGAGCAGAGGGCACGAGCCTGGGGGCAGCGGGTTCCCTCCAGAAGGGATGCGGAAAAGTCCTCGTTCCCTCTGTTCACAAGAAACTTCCAAGGCAGGCAGGGCAGAAATTATTATCCTCATTTTATGGGTGGAGCAAATTTAGATTCAGAGCAATTTTACGGTTTGCCTAGCATATCCCTGTTGGAAAGAGTCCCAGCCCAGTCTCAAAGCCAGTTTTTCCTGACTCCTGTTTCACAGGTTCTTTGCTTCCCCAGCTGGTGTCTGTGGGTTTGACTCTCACTTTCAAGCTTCACTGACCCTGGATGATGGACGAGGATTTGCTCTGGGCATCTAAGCCCCGGCTGAGATTCAGGTGCCAGACTCACTGTGGGCTTTCCAGCCACTTTTGATGCAGTTCAGTGGACCTTCCCAGTGCACTGCCTACATTGTAATTATGATTTATTCCAGAAACAAAGGACACAAAGTGTATATTCTTTATGAAGCAGTTCTCAGAGGGCAAGATCCCTCTCTAACCCATAGGCATGACTGCTTGGCTGACTTGAGTGGCATGCTGAAGTCCTTGGAATGAGAGGGTAACTGGCAAGAGAGAACCACATGGAAGGACCCAGCAAGTGCAGCCAAAACCCGAACTTAACAGTACATTTGTCTACATTGCGGATTTGATCTCATTTCCCTTTCCTTTAGTACCAATTTTTGACTTTTTTTTCATTACTTTACATTGCAGCAATAATCTTTTTATTTGATGCCATTGAGACCAGTCATGGTTGGCTAATCAGAAAGATGAGTTAAATTGGAAAATCATAAGAAATGATACAATCTCACCTTAAATATTTCATTTTAATTTAGAATAGTCATTTAGCAATGTTTTGATGTAAGGGCAAGATCTTTTATTTAAGTACAAGTTTTCTGATTACATTTCCACATTGTATTTCCCACATAAACCTCATTCCTAATAAATATTTTATGACTTCCAGTTTCATTTTCCTTAAAGCAGACTAAGATTTAGAGCCATTTGAGAGGTGATATGGGTTCAGACTCTTTCTAGATTGATACTATTTCATTTCCACTTTTTGATTGTAGTCTTGCTACAGCTTAACCTGATGTGTTGTTAGTAGTGACTTTTCATTCTGTGCAAAACATTAAATCAATTTGATTTTAATAGAAACAATAGAATTAGACAAAACACACTTGTTCTCATGAGAAGAATATGAGGTGGCATTTATAGGTCTTTAAAAGAGTCAGCTTCACCCTTTTCCAGCACTGTATGTTCAGCAAGGTGCTTTAGCTCACTGAATCCCACTTTCTGGAGAAAATGGCAATGATAGCAACTACCTTGCAAAGCTATTATGCAGCTTCATTGAGTTGATGACTGTGAAAAAAATCTGAATGGTTGAAAGGCAAAACAATTATAAGAAAATGTGGAAGAGAAGCACCATACAGAAAGCTACTGACAGGGCATGAGGGTAGTTGTCCCCTCTGCAGATTTCCCTCTTGCTACCAGTTAGGAGACCAGAGCTAGAGACACAAGGATGACTAAACCTTGACCCTACAGAGAATCAGTGCCTGAGACTTCAAGAAATCAAATTTTGGACCACCAGAGAGAGTGAGGTCAGTGTGCCTATGAGGAGCAAAGTACTTTATTTAGATTATACTAGGAAGCAGAATCAGTGCCATAGATTGAAAAAAGAAAAATCAGGGGAGACTTCCTGAGAGGAGGCATGGTAGGGGCCATGGTGTGTGGGTTGACACAGCTGAGTTTAGGGGTTTGATGGATGGTGCTTCCAGCAGTAAAAGGAAAACCAAACAAGGACACTGCCCTGTGCCTTTGAAGAACCACTAAACACAGAGTGATGGTGCTCCTGAGAAGCTTTCCCTTTTCTTTCACCTTTTCTGTATAAAGTCATCCTTTGATTTAATCTATCTATCCTTAGGTTTCCAAGGGATGTAAACAAACAGGAGTCTGATTCATAGGACTGGTTGTTTTTCCAGCAGTAGAGATTATTGTGGAGAATAAAATTAATTCAGAAACACTTATACAACTGAGGAGAGGTGTCACTGGCATTTCAGAGTTTTCATGCAAATTAACAAGGACCTGAGTCATCCCTGTTCCTCTTCTTAAAAGCACATCTTGGGATCAAGAAAATAAACATGCCTGTAAAAGCCAGCATCCTCTTTTGTTGGAGGGATCTAGAAACAAGAGAAGGAAATATCCCCAGATCTCTCGCTAATCCTGTGCCTCACCTTTTTGACCAAGGGAGTGCAGCTTCTTGATAAATAAGCTCACTATTCAAAGAAGCAAACAAATTTCTTCAAAGATTGTTCCCAGCAGTCTCAGGTCTGAGAAGCTGAGTTATTTTCCTGTTCCAAAATCATCAGTAGTTTTAATTAAGCCACAGTAGACACCCACAAACATCCAGAAAAATGGTGAAATTGAGAGAACTTATCTTTTGGAGGTTTCAACCACCACATTTCTTTCTTTCCTCCATTCTCTATGCCACCTTTTTTGCACCTGGAAGCCATTTTCAATCCCATTCCTCCTACAAAATGGGACTCTTATGAAAAGAAGTATATAAATGTGCTTGCTAACTCATTTCTTGTCTTAAAGATGTCAGGATTTGAACTTGGCACCCGCACAAGTAGGAAAGGCATCTTGTTGGAAGACAGAAAGTCATCTCAGATCTCTTGATATCATTGTGTTTGTTCCACCAGCTCTTCTTGGAAGGATGTTTGAAGTTTGCTTTTGCTCTAAGCATGTATTTTAAATCACAAAATTAGGGGCAATCTATGCAATTAGGTGTGTGTTCAAAAGTTATTAACCAGGCATGCAAAGAAGATACCATGTTAATAATCACAATAGCTACCAGGACTGAACAGCATCTCTGTGCCAGATGAATTACATACATGATTTCTACTAAGCCTTTCCAAAATTATACTCTGAGGACTGTCACTAGATGCTAGTAATATTGTAGATGGCTTTTATCCTTGGAGAATACATTTTTATGGAGAACACTCTGCACATATTTCATAATCATTATGCTTCCCCTCCTCCTGGCCAAGCCACCTGGGAATTTTTCTTGTTTCTTCACAGTTAGAACCTATTGGGATTCCAGGAGGTAAAATCCAAGAAATTGTGGGTTTCCTCCTAAATTTTTGGTCCCCAAGAGTTTCTCTCTCATACTAATCCACACTCAGCCCCCAGCAATTTGTAGTTTAAATAAATATACAGAATATACTATGAGTCTATGTTAGTGTAAATATATTAATACAGAACATAATGGATTTAAACTCCTTCTTTACTTTTTTGCTTATCTGATCATGTGGCTGTGATTTTTCCTATTTGTCCCTTTAGTGTGATAATGAGGATATCTGAGACTCTTTCAAGAGGCAAATCTGCACCACAAACAAAATGAGAACACTATGCTTAGAGTGAAATTATTTTGAACTGTAATTGTGATTATGTGAGATAATTTCTGGGACAGAACAGAAACTCAGAGGACAGTGAACTTGAAAGATTGGTTTGAAATACACTCTAGAACTCTTTTAATCTCTGTGAGGATGCAAGAGAGATGGGAATAAGGAGGAGGGCAATGCACCAGTCACTTTTCATGCCTCAGCACCGACTTCTGATTTTCTAAGGAACTTCTCCCATAAAATGGAGGACATTTCTGGCAGTCTAACCCAAACTGGAGAGCCTATTCTTGGGAAGGCATTCTAGAGCCAGACTAGAGATATGTTGGCAGTAAGAATGATACAAAACCTGCTAAAGGTTTAGAGATGCACGGGACACATTATCATCAGAATTTAGTATCACCAAGTCTGGCATGCCTCGCATACTACTACCAGGCATTCTTAGAATAAGTCTTCTTCCCAGATATGCACATTCACTTTATAGTAATGGTTATATGTGAAGAAAAAAAGGAGAGAAATGGGTTCAATGAGTGGCATATAACACTACGCATAATCATGTTAATATAAAGATCCAAAATAAATATCTCAAAATTGTTATTGCATGTTAAAAATCCTTTCTTGGTGCATTGTTCTATTACTTTGTATAATACTTTGTATCTCTGAAAAATGTTATAATAAAAATATGTAGAATCCAGAGCTATTTTCAGTTTCTGATCATGCTTATATATGGAGGACACATTTTCTGGTGAGCTCTGAATTGACATGAATACAACACATGCTCATATAAACACACGTTCATATGAGCACGATTAAATATCCACTCCAGTTAGCCAAGAATACTAAATCCTATCAGCAATGATGTGACCACACAGGGCAGGAGCAGATATAGCACCTATTCAACATGGCTTTTCTTGCTACCCAGAGTCCCTAGTGGGTTCTCAAAGTTGTTTGTGTCACTGTCTTCTGAGGTGGGTATTATACGAAGTGCACAGTTCAATTCTTACCATAACAAAACCCTTTTTGTACATGACCTTACATCATGATTTTAGAAATACTTTAATTAACATTGCATGAGCTACTTTTTAAGAGAAATTCTCTAGTTTTGAGGCTTCCTATTTCTAAAACCAAGCTCTGAGTCTGGAAGTTTGCATCTTTATTTGGGAGATAAAACTGGGTAAGTGCCCAACGGTCAGAATAACTCTACCTCCGGGTTTCTAGTAGTTTGAAAAACTTCTCCAATCTTCTACATTGCAGGTTAATAGGAAAAGTGGTCAATTTTTTCCCAAGAAGTTTGGATGATAAAGTGGGTAAACAATGGTATAATTTAAGAAGATTAGTGGAGGAGCAGGTTTGGTAAAGGAGAATTTAAAAATTATGCTTTGGTTGTATGTTTGAGAAAACTACTCAGCATCCAAGGAGAGATTTCAAGTTCACAGTTGCATGTAGATAGTGGTATGTAGAACCAAATACTACTGGGTCAAGAGAGCTAATGTCACATTGGTGTCTTGAAAACTGGCCACACATTGGGAGCATTTGCATCGCAGAAGTCATCGCTACAAATCAGTCTTCTTTTTTAATCTACAGGAAAGGTGGGAATTCAAGGCATGGAGAACTGTGGTGAAGTACAACAGGGATGTCAGACCAAAGATTGAGATTGAATAGCCATCTGCCCATGAATAGTAACTTTATTTACTACTGACTTTTCTAGGCCCACTAACTAATTAACTAGTTAATTATCTATCTATATTTTTAATTTTATTCATTATCTTTGCACTTTCTTTAGAACATGAATAATGGAGGGAAGATGATATTAGTAAAGCACGACACATTTAAGCAATCTGAGCCCTTGATGTTGTCCTGGGAAGCGTAGCTGAGATACGGCTTCAGCATCCTTTGCTTCCTCTAGCCTAGACTTGCACACAACAGAAACACGTGCATGCACGACCAATTTATTAGAGTGGGTTTTCAATTTGGTGGTGAGTTTTTCATAAAACATTTTGCAAATTGTTACGGTAAATAACTGGATAGTGAAAGCTCAGATAGTGAGGGAGATACGTAAAACAAATGTGAATAGTAATAGATAATGTTTCAAGTTTGAAAAACAATTTTAAACAGAGACCGGGCAAGGCAATGCAGCAGCAAGGTGGTCTTTGGTGTTTATAAATCTTTGAAGTTTGGTTCTGCTACTAGATGCTTGAGGTTATCTGTATTACCTCAGCTAGAAGTTTGGTCTCTCTAAGCTTTAATTTTCTCTACTGAAAAATGGAGTTATAATACCAATATCTCAGGATTGTCATGTGGATTAGATGGATGGCATGTGGAAAGATGTAGGCAGCTTGTAGGTATTTCATAAATGGCAGCTAAAATTAAAAAGAAGAGAGCATTAGGAGAGGTCATTTGTGGACATACTAGTGGCTAATCAGAAGACATGTTTGTGTTAACTTTGAGAGGTCATTGGTTGATGGAAAGAGATCACATTGAGGATATTATTTCCCCTATTATTACTGCTCTTGCTCAGATGCATGCTGAGAAATGCTGGAGTCCTCAGCTCTCTTTCTCTAATTTTCTGTCCTCTTACTCAGTAGGCACTGGAATGGCCAAGAGAGATTAAACTAAAAGGGATAAAGAGGCAGAGAAAAAGTACCCCAAACCTTTGGGCCAAGCACTTTGGGTCAGGGCAGTGCTTATTTACTATGTGAATAAAATAATAAACTGCCAAGACCAACAAATTTTCCAACACCAAAGTATTCAACTTCATTTAGCTTGAGCTCACAAATCACCTATCTCATTTAAAATATACTGAGGCTATCTTGTCTCGTCCCCTTATTCTACAATTGAGAAGCCTGAGACCTAGAAGGAAAGTGACTCAACTAGATTCTAAGCCAACTGGCTTCTGAGAGTATAAACCAGATAATCTATGTAATGGAGTTACATGAATATCTCACTCTCAAAGACCTCTATTTCTTTTGATATGTAGAATCATCGTATGTGAAGCCTGAAGGCATTATAAGGATTATCTAGATCCAATATCTTATTTTTTAGAGGTAGAAATGAATGCATGCAGAGGAGAAATGAACTGGCCCAAGGTCAGCTAATAGTAGGCTGAGATTGGAATCTATGAGTCCTGACTTTCAAACTAGTTCTCTGTCTGCTAAAATAGAATATTTGAAGGATTCTAAGACTCCAAAGGACATGTAATTGGACTCTGAGATGCTGTCAAATGTTAGGAATGAACAGTTGCAAGTTCTTCATTGAGAAACGGCAAAGACATCTTGCTTTTCCACTGAGAAATACAATGCTGGAGTCTGATTTTGCAAGCTTTGCCGCTAAGACGCAAACTCCATGGCCAGGTAATTTTTTTTCCCCTTCAATGAGTTGGCATAATGCCTAGAGTGCCATTAGTTTCCAGCAAGTCTTCTGTGTTAGTTTGATGAACAATAGGATCTATGTTGCCCTGAAATGTCTTTATCTTTAGGAAATTCTGCTTATACCTACCAAACTGAAGAATACAATTTGGGTGTATGAGTGGGATCCACTGGAAGTTAAGCTTTTAAGGGTTTATTTCCTGGGGGAAGAACAAGATTTTTCCCTCTTTTCAATGAATGTGGTTGCCATTATCTGAGTTTTGGAAGTTAAGATTTCTAATGTATCTGAGAGAAGGTATCTGTGTGTTTTCAATCCCCAGTTCTTTGCCTCATAACCGATTCTCTGCATTTTCCCCAAACTATGGTCATCCTTGGGTAAAATACTGTACAAGTTGGAGTCATAACCTTTTCTTGTTTTAAATGTGATTTGTGACATGCTTATACTTTCTTTTAAAAGCATTATGGATTTTACCATTTTATTAATTTTGAGATGTGTATATTGTTTTGTGAAAAAGCTATAAATTCACGTGGTACAACTGTATCTATTTATAAAAGTATACAGTGAAAAATGTCCTTTCTATACACCATCCTCCATCCACTCAGTTTCTACTTTTCCAGCCCTCAACATATGTTCAATGTTACAGGTCTCTTGTGTATCTCTATTTGTTATAAAATTAAATCCAAATATATATTTCCCAGAATTACCAATTTTTACAAATGTTAACATCCTTGTACTCTTATCTGCACTTTCACCTTTTTATTTAATATATCTTGGCTATCTTTCCATGTCATTTGACAATGAACTCCATAATTATTTAAGTTAACTTGGTATTTCATTTTAGTCTGTAATCCTATTGATGGACATTTTGATTAATTCTAATCTTTTACTATTAGATATGATGTTGCAATAATTGATATTGTAATATGTCATTTTTCAGGTATATGAATAGAGTGCAAGTTCCTATATGTATAATGCCTTATGCCAGAAGTATATTAACGTATCTATTTCTTTGCAGCTTTGCCAGCATAGAGAGTTATCAAAATTTTGTATTTTCTTAACAACGTGATGATTCAAAATAATTTTTTTAGGCTTATGCTTCTAGAAAAAGTAAAATAATTCACAGTAGGATAATGCTCCCATTGCAAAAATTAGAAAAAAATTACAAAAATAACATTTTTAAGACAGTGGAGAGCATGGAGAGTTGGGGAAGTAATAAAGTCAAGATGAAGTTTTTAAAAGTTCCATAAAATAAAGATCACTTTAATAGGTAAGCTGATGATTTATGACTATTTTCTTCCCTGAGTCATATACTAAATCTGAATACAGGCTGAAAATCATGCTTATACAGTCCAAAGAGACTCCACTGAGTGAAAGAGAATCTGAGAGGGTTCTCTACAGAGTAAAAGAGTAACCCGTCAAACTCCTGGCAATCACAAGTGCATGTGTGACAGACTGCACAGCAGAAATCCAAGTTCTTAGCCACTGATCCCCTTGACACACTTGTTCCATTCCTGGGAATCTGGAAAGCTGATACCAGAGCTTTCAAATGGCAGAATCAAATCTCTTTCAGATCCATGGAGCTGGGGACACAATGTTCTGATAGAGGGAATATGTCTTCCAATAACACACAGCTGTTCTTGTCCTTCTACATATTTGTTTGTGAGACTGAGAGGCAGGAGGCTAAAGTCCTCTGAAGAACAGAATTGCATTTCCTAGTTTTTTTCAGAAATGACGAGACAGAAGCCTGCCAGTCTCTATCAATATTCCAGAAACGTTGTATCAGAGGGATGGAGATGAACTCAAGGCAGAGTGAGTCTCCCTTAGAAAGCAACGTAAGCATAACCAAGATGAGCTGCTCTTTAGACTGAGGCCCTCAGCCATCAGTCCATCTGCCTAACAGAGGACAAGGAGACTCCCCCTCTGACGGGACACACCATCAGGAGCCTTGACAGGACTCTGACACCGTAAGTCCAACATAATAAACAACAAAACCACTAGATACACAAATAGGCAGGAAAATGAATGATAATGAAGAGAAAATATAAATTTTAAGCAGATCTATATATAATCCAAGCAGTGGAGTTCCTAGAAAAATATGAATATAACTAGGTTTTCCCACAAAGATCAGCAAGAAGGCAAGGATATTTCCTCTCGTCACTCTTTTTTAACATTGTACTAGAAATACTAGTTAATGCCCTAAGACAAAAATGGGGAATAAAAGGTACACAGATTGGGAAAGAAAAAATAAAACTGTCTTTGTTCACAGATGACATTGTCATCTAGTTGGAAAATCTGAAAGAACAACTACCACCACCACCAACTCCTGGAACTAATGTGTGATTGTAGCAACTTGTAGGATATAAGGTTGATATACAAAAGTCAATTGCTTTCCTATACAGCAACAATAAACAAATGGAATATGAAATTAAAAAACACAAGGGCATTCGCATTAGCACCCAAAAAACTGGAAATGTTTAGGTGTAAATCTAACAAAACATGTATGGGATTTATATGAGGAAAGCTACAAAACTACAAAACTCAGAAAAAAATCAAAGAACTAAAAAGTGAGGAGATTGTCCATGTTCACAGATAGGAAGACTCAATATTGTCAAGTTTTCTGTTCCTTCCAACTTCACCTATAGATTTCAATGCAATTTCAATCCAAATCCCAGTGAGTTGTTTTGTGTATATTTATGAAGTGATTCTAAAGTTTAAGTGGAGAAGCAAAAGACCTAGAAGAGCCAACACAATTGAGGAAGAACAAAGTTGGAAGATTGATGTTGCCCAGCCTCAAGACTTACTGTAATGTGTGGTGATAAAGACAGTATAGTATTGCCAAAAGAACAGACAGATAAATGTAACAGAATATAGAGTCCAGAAAGAGACCCACATAAATATAATCAGCTGATGCTTGACAAAGGCACAAGGACAATGAGATATGACAAAGATTATCTCTTCAACAAATGGTGTTGTAGCACCTGGAAGTCCACATGTGAAAAAAAAAAAGAACCTAGACACAGACCTTATACTCTTCACAAAAATTAACTAAAAATGGATTACAGACCTAAATGTAAAATGTAAAACCATAAAACCCTTAAACGATAACATAGAAGAAAACCTACCTGGCTTTGGTATCACAATGACATTTTAGATATGACACCAAAGGTATGACCCATCAAAGATACAATTGATCAGCTGGACTGCATTGAAATTAAAACTTCTTGTCTATGAAAAATAATGTCAAGAGAATGAGAAAACAAGCCACAGACTGGGAGCACATATTTGCAAAAAACACAAAGGACTTTTATCCAAAATATACAAAAAACTTTTAAAATTCAACAATAAGTAAACAAACAAGTTGATTTTTTAAAAATTGGCCATAGGCTTTAACTGACATTTTTTGCAAGAAGATATACAGATGGTCAATAAGCATATGAAAAGATGTTCCACATCATATGCCAAAAGAGAAGTGCAATGCTGGCAAAGATGTTGAGCAACAGGAAGTGCTGGTAGGAACTCAAAATGGTATATCCATTTTGGAAGACAGTTTGGTAGTTTCTCACAACGCTAAACATATTCTTATATGATCCAGTAATCACACTCCTTGGCATTTATCTAAAGGAGATGGAAACTTGTGTCCACAGAAAAATCTGCACAGAGATATTTATAGCAGCTTTACACATAGTTTCCAAAACTTGAAAGCAAACAAGAGGTTCTTCACAAGGTAAATGGATCAATAAGCTGCAGTACATCCAGACAATGGAATATTATTCAGCGCTGAAAAGACATGAGCTGTCTAGCTCTAAAAAGACATGGAGGAATCTTAAATGCATAGTACTAAGTAGAATAAGCCAATCTGGAAGGCTACATTTTGTGTAATTCTAACTAGATGACATTCTACAAAAGGCAAAACTATGGAGAAAGTAAGAAGATCAATGGTTGCCAGGTGTTGAGGTGAGAGGACAGGCATGAGTAGGAAAAGCACAGAGGGTTTTAAGGGCAGTGAAGTATTTTCTGATAACATATGATGAATTCATGTCCTTATACATTTGCTCAAATCCATAAAATGCACAACACCAAAAGTGAATGCAGTGTAAACTATGAACTTTGGGTGATTATGATCTGTTAGCATAGGTTCATCAATTTTAACAAATGTACCACTCTGGTGGGAGATGTTGACAATGGGGAAGATTATGCATGTGTTGGGCAGGGGGCATATGGGAAATCTTTCTACTTTCTACTCATTTTTTCTGTGACCCCCTAAAAGTGATCTAAAAATAAAGTCTTAATTTAAAAAGAATATTGGAGAGGAGAGAATGAGTCAGAACCAATGCTTAAAAGGATAGTGGCCTAGAGTTTATAAAAACTTACTAACATGTCAACCCACAGATTCCAGTATATCAGCAAACCCAAAGCAGAATATAGAAAATAAGTCCTGGGTGCGTTATGATCAAACTTCTGAGAAGCAAAGATGAATTGGAAATTTAAAAATAAACAGGGAAATAGTCCACATTTTGTCATCGAAGTGGCAAATATATGACTCCATAGAGTGAAATTGCTGAATTATAATGTAGATGTGCGAAGTCTCTTAGAAATTGCTAAAAGGTTTTACAAAATGGTTGTACCATATTATATCCTCACCAGAAATGTAAATAGCTCTGTGTTGAGGAGGTGGTATATGAGCTAAACTTTAATGAGAACAGTCGGCCTCTTAAAGGTCTAAGGATAAGAGAATTCCAGGTACGGCAACACCACGCTTGAAGAACCTGAGGAATTCTATGTGGATCTGTTTCTGAAACATCAGATATAATATATTCTAAAGCTTCATACCATTTGCCACATTGGTAGACCTTAAATTTAATTCAGGTTTTACCAAGCAATATTTTTTGATGGAGTGAAAGAAGTTAGCCTTTCCCTGTTTTAGGAAATGATTGAGCAGGATCAACTCTATTATCTAATACACTATTTGATAAAAGTGCCTTATTTTCTATTTTATAGACATTGTAGTATAACCAACCATGTGATAGACTTTTAGATTATTTCTACTATTTTGCTTTAAAATATAATTTAAAAAATCACCTTGTAGTATCATCTTGAAAGTATATAATTACATAACCTGCATAAATTCTAGAAGTGTAATCACTGAATGAAAAAAGAAAACACTTATAATTTGATAGACATTTAAAAAGAGCTTACCAATATGTCCTCCAAATTATATTATCAAGATCTTTGAAGAAGATACAATATGGTGAAACTCAACAAGCTGGTTTTAGAATGCACCACCCATTTTTTTTAGCCCCTACCCAACATTTATATTTTTTTGCCTTTTCTAATATATCAAAATGTACGTGGGACTCTCTTAGCAGTCTTTACCTATATCATCAGAAACTCTAACTCTTACTTCAGCTCTGCAGTTTCTAAAAACAGATAATTCTGACAACATTGATATTAAGAACTACCAGAACTTCTGGTCCTTTACCAAAAATCAGAAATTTAAAGACAGAAACCAAAGGGGTATATTAGCACCAATTTATACAGGGTTCACCTTAAACACACAATTTTCTCCTTGGTTTATGAGTTCTTTAAAAAGGATCCTACTCTTTGGAATTTCCATAGTATTGTCCATCTATACTTTACTGATACCATTCTCAAAATACTAGTTCTTAAATCTATGAATATTTGACTTGATCATAATAGGTAACATTATTAAACATCAATTATGTGTCAGATATATATGCTAGAGATTACTTTTTTACAAAAAAAATTCTATATACACATAGTACATACATTTGTAAGCATGCAATTCTAGCCACAGTCCTATGAAGTAGCCACTATTTTCATATATTGTATGTAGAAAAATGAGGTTTATTTAGAAAAAAATGTATAAATGTCATACAACTGTTGAGTAATTGAAGTAAGATACAAGTTCACATATTCCCAAAAGGAATGAAAAGCAAAATACACCATTGCTGATTCAAAAACCAAAGTTATAAGGTTTGGGGAAGTGTAGCAGTTTCCAAAGGGTTATATAAATAATTCACTATAAAATTTTTGTGAAGTACATAACCATTCAAAGACCTACTAATTAAATTCCTCTCTGCATGTCACCTCAAAGCCAGATGGCCTAAGTCAGTGCGACTATACAGCAGGTGGGCTTTAAATTGGTTCTTTAGTTGAACCTGTACCCATCCTTCTTCAGTGGCAAAGATGGCATTAACTCAAATTCTATAAATGTCGATGGTTCAGAGAAAATTATACATGTTCTTTCTTTTCTTATATAGTGACTGTGGAAGCACATTTTCCAGATGGTTTAGATATAATATGCAGAGCCTCTATAAACTTGGGTCAGATCCTCTTGCCTAGCCTCATTAAATATGCAGCACAAATAGAAAATAAAGCTTTGTTGTGTTAAACCTCTGAGTTTTTGACTTAGTTATTTATCATTGTTTAATCTAGCCTATCAAGACCAATGTTCTACTACCTAAGGCTTTTGTAGAAACAAGTGAGTTTATGAAATGCCTATCATGTATTCCATGCTTAACAAATGCTAAATATTATCAGAAATCCATGTTTCCTAAATTATTCTGTTTGCTATAAAAAGACCTTTTGAAAAAAGTATTGAAAATTTAATCTAGGATCAAATCATTAGTTGTAAAAGGTACAAGGTCTCCTTTTAGCATAGTGTCCTTACAAAAATGAAGATAAAATGATAAAATAAATAATTATTTCACACCACTGAAACTTACCCCCACTAGTTCTTGAAATTCAACCAAAATTGGTAGACGTTCTGAAGAATTCTTTTAGCCAAAGGATTTATATTCTGTGAAAATACATTTATTTTTTCATTCATTGACTTACTGTTTATGAGTCAATAATTTAGAAAATATATGTTGGGCTGTGACTGGTTATTCCCACTTTGATTTTAATAGGGATTCCTGATGATGTTGGACATCACATCTAAAGTTGTTAGAAGATGAGGCACCTATATGAGCTGAAATGGGTGAAATGGGCCAGAAAGAGAGGGCTGAGGGCCCTGATGACCACATCTGAGGAAGCAAGAAAGGCATGGCAGGAAGTATGGGTGCCTGTGACCTCTAGGCCAGCACTAAGACCTACTCAAGAGAGTCCTACTCAAGCTTGTTGTGTTTAACCTCTTAGTTTTTGAGTTAGTTTGTTATCATTGTTTTATCTAGCTTACTCTGACCAATATTCTACAATATAAGGCTATTGTAGAAGTAATTGAGTTTATGAAATGCTTGAGGAAGAAGGTACCATTCAGGAAATGTCTGTGGATATGGGAAACGAAAGACAAAGGGTAGGGGGAGATGATAAGTCAGAGAAAGGACTGGGTGTTGGAAGTCCAAAGTATGTATGCTTACATATATTTCATATATGTATGTACATATGTGCTTAAATAGGCTCACATATAAGTGAAATGGATGACAGCAATGATGCAAGGTACAGGAGGGAGGAAGATTTAGGATTATTTTGCTATTCTAAGGTACTCACACTACCATGAAGTAGCACAGTGCTATTTAAAAATGGATGTTGTAAACGTAAATTTCAAACTTTAGTTAGACCACTTAAAAAAATTTTAAAAATACATACATACATATATATGTGTGTGTGTGTGTGTGTGTGTGTATAAATATATCTCTGATATGCTAAGAAAAGAGAGAAAATGCAATCATATAAAATGCTCAATTAAAACCACAAAAGGTAGGAAAAGAATGAAAGACAAAAATAAGAACAAAGAACAAGGGCAATGAATAGGAAACAGTAACAAGTATGGTAGACATTATATTAATTCAACTATGTCAATAATCACCAAAAATCAGGTTTAGGGATAGTTAGGGGTTGGAAATACAGCTGGGATGAAGTTAAGCATCATCTGGGAAACAGCTCTTAGACCGCCAGGTTTCATGCCCATCACAGACAGGAGTATGAATCTCCCAAAGTGAAGGGCATGTCAATTTCTAAGAACTGACTTTACCTCCTAAGGATTATATCAATCACACTGACTTGAGATTTTTATTTAGAGTCTCAATATGATACTCATTTATTTTTAATTAATACATAGATTTGGCTGTTTAATAAAGAAAACTTCTGTTTATTATTGTAAATCCTCAAAATGGCACTCGTGCTTTTTATAAATTGTCTGATTAGTCCAGCCAAACCCAAATAGGCATATAAGGTAAAAAAATAATCCTTACATTAGTTCCAAACTTTGTAGGCAATTATCAGTAAATTCTCAGGATCATTTCAAGACTCTCAGAAAGATACAAACATCATATTTAATATTCTAAAAGCCCTGACAGTGACAATTAGGGGAGATAAAATGAATGACTTCTTGGATATGAATCCAGCTCTAATAGACTAACTTTTTCCTGTAATTTTTAATTACAAATAGCATATTATGTTTAAAAAGCCCTCATATTGTTTTATAGAACATATATGCAATATATATCTTTAAACATCATTTACATATGACATAATTCCAGTTTTGTCAAGAATTTTGTGTATGAGTATGTTGATGGTATAAGATTGAAAAATCTGAACCAACCAATCAACAGCTATTATCTCTTTGTGGTGAGGATATAGATATGTTTTTATTGCTCATTTTGTATTTCCTGAAGTTGTTAATTTTGTTTTATAATAAAAAACTATTATTTTATGGAAACATAAACAATATAAGTGTTTAACAGTATATAATTTTCATTAAAAAACAGGAAAAAAGCTCTATATTGTTGATATGTTCTATAAACAATATAAAATCTAAAAAAATTAAAATTAAATGTCTCATAAACTGATTCAGAGACTAAAGAAGGGGCAGGAGTTAGAACTATCTACCGTGTGTATTTCTTCATTATAAGCAATGGTAAATGTACATTTCAGCTTTGCCTTTTTAGTTTCTTGCTTTCTGTTTTTTCAAAATGGCAATATTAGAAAGCTCTGTGTACATTAACTTCTTTGTCTTAAGACTGTATTCTGTAAAACTGATTTCCTGTTGAAGTCCTAGAAGGGGGCACTGACTTGGAAGGGGGCACTGACTGAGGAGTGGAAGAAATATTGCAATTATTATTATGAAAGCTTGAGCACCATCTGGATGGGACCAGAGCTCCTCTGTAGACCCAAATCGGTTCAGTCACCCCTTCATCACGGATCCAGACCTGACAGATTTCTAATACAAACAGCCACCTGGAAGCATAACTCTGCCCAAATGCAGCTGAGTTTTCATCTTGTTGCTTTTATTCTCTTGTACTTCATGTCCAGTGGCTCTTCTTCCTGATAACTTCTGAGTTCCCTGACTTACGGTCAGCATTAGAGAACTGCAACGGTGGCTCAAATGATTTCCAAAAACGTGCGCGCAGTATCCAATGCATTCCAGTCTTCCCTGAGTCCCTCGCTGTTCATCATTTTTCCATTTCCTTCTTCCAAACAACATTTATTTCCCAGCACTTGCCCCCATTTGCTCTTAAATCTTAGAATTTAAACTCTCAAGTATATTTACATTTAAATGGAGTGCTGGGGCCTTTTGGTATTTGAAAAAGCTTTTGAGATTTTTAATGAACTTCTAAAAGGTTCTTGGATTGAAGTTTTGCCAAGAGCAGGTCTCTTCTGAACAATAGAAAGCCTGGGTTCAATTTAAAACTACCCAGTCATCAATTGAGGACAAATTGGAACCTTCAAAAAGTCTGCAATTGTTCCCAGCTCCGTAGCCTCCCATTCAAGGCCTTTGCCAACAGGCCCAGCCTATTTTGTCAAGCTTCTCTCTCTCCCGACAGGGGCTACACTAGCCTCACTCCTTTCCAGATTTTCTGCCCCTGCATTTCCATTATCATTTCCTTGCCTCTTACTTTCCCCCTGGCCTGGAACATCCTCCCTCCACTATTTACCAATTGTCTTTTCAAAATTCCTGAGCTAAGTTCAATATCAATTCCATCATGAAGCTTCTCTTTGTTACCTAAGCATGATTTAGTGTAAAATGCACACATTAGTCACCAAAAATGTCTGATTTGATGTTTTACATCACTCTTCAGGAGTCATATAACTAAGGCACATGTATTACAGTTCTGTTCTTGGTAACATAGAGCTTATGTTTTCTTTTCCATGACTTCTGTGTAAACAAGGTCACATTTATGAAGCTCTTGGTATATAATCAGTGTCTCCACAGCTCTGGAAATTTAGGAGAAGTTACCTGCCCTCTTGCTGCCCCTGAATTCTCATCTGGATCACAGGTTTAGTAGTAAAGCCATCCTAAAAGGACTGTGATGAGGATTATATGATGAAATCTGTGTGAAAGTGTTAGAACAATATCTGGCAAAAATCAACAGCTTAGAAAAAATTAATTATTCTTATTAACAAATGTTCTCTTCCTTCCTCCATGCTTATTGCAATAAGCTCTGTATGACATAGAATTACATGCATCTGTGCATGCTCTTAGCCTTCCCCAAATACTATATGCTACCTGATGACAGGGATCATATTCACAGAAGGCCAAAGACTATGCATGGTACATTATAAGGTATTATTACAGTATATATGCAACACAATTGAATTAAACCTAGAAGAAAATGTAATCTCTGCCCAATTTTTAATGGCTCTGTATTTGCTATTATCTCAAAACTTCAATGAATAAAGCTACTAAAAAATTGAATGATAGAGCAAGTTTGGTTTTCAAAGGAAAATCACTAACACTTTTCACTCTACTACTTCTTTTGGAAAATAGAGAAAGATCAATACTCTTCTTGCAAAATAACATGCTTGTCCCTCTAACTTTGGGCTGCTTTATTTTTCTTTGGAAAGCAGCCTGCATTAGGGTGTGTATTATAGACAGATGACATTTCTTTTTCTAATTTAGGTGAAAGAACTATGAAATACTGGTGTTTGGTTGAGCATACTAGGCTGTTCCAAACAAAAACTTTTGATCTTGAATGAACACCTGCCAGGACCCTGTATTTCAGATTGATGGATGATATTGCCAGCGTCATATTTTCATTATTTTTTGCACTCCTTTTCTATGTGCCAAATCACCATTAAATCACAGATATTAAATGAAGAATAAAGTAAAACATCTATGAATTAGAAATAAGCCATTTCATTTTTTAAATTCACTTTTCTCATCCCATACTACATTTTTCATCGTTTATCTGGTTCTCCCAATTTCCCCATATCCTTCCTTTTGACCTTTATTTTGATTCCTTACATTTTTAACAAAGGAAGCCTGAGGAACCAAAATGGCTTTGTGCTGGGCATCAAAAAACCTGGCGTTGATTTCAACTTTACTTTCAGCTGACTTTGTAATCTTGAGAACCCATTTTCTCAATAAGCAAAATTCACCACATGGTCTCTAAATCCCTTGCAACTCCAGTGATTCCTGATTTTCAACAAGAGCTTTACCCCCTTTATACTCTATTCTGAAAAATGGATACTTTCTCCAGCCTTATTCTTTCATTTTGGTTATTATTTTAATCATGCCCCTTTTTTCTCTATTTCCTACCCAGGATTGTTTTGAAGATTAATGAAATAATCTGCATTAATGCTAATATAATCACCTTTCTTTTTAAATATATTTTTTTATTCTGCCTTCTCTCCTCCCTGTAACCCATTCTTGTCACTATTCTTTCTATTCCAAAGCCTGCTTTGATCCCTCATTATTTCATGAACTCGAAATAAATTAATTAGTATGTTTTTTCATGAATTTGTTCAATAAGCATATAGCTACATTGGATCACTAGGTTATTTGTGGCTTTAGAGGGCCCCATAAATGACATTCCCATTTTCTGCCTGAGGTTAAAACCTGTTGAGCAATGAATTAAGGAAACTGAGAGATAGAGACGAAAATATCCCATATAGCTGTAGGAAGTTGTTACTTTTAGTCTGTTAGCCAAGTATCCAAAGGAGGGAGAATGACATTTCCCCAAATCCTTCTCCCAAGTTTATCAATCAGCTGGGTTCCTTCTCTGCCCCTGGGCACATCTAAGTGTGGGAGTGCAGTGGGAGAGGGGCCACAGAGAAGCCAGGGTATTACGGATGCAGGTTTTTCCATGAATCAGCATGAGGAGTTGGGGAGGAGAGTGGCTGTGCGTACTTCCACAGGGACTGGAGACATGGCCATGAGTAAGACATCACTCATGATCACATCACTAAGCAAGCATCACTCTTGCAGAGTATAAGCTTTGGTGGAGAAAGCAGAGTTTGAAATGTAGTTAGAAATGAGGGGTGTGTGTAATGCAGAAGTAGGGCATCTGTAGGAATGTGAGCAGGGGTGCTTTCCTCCTCTGAGGGTCAAGGAAATCTCCTTCTAGGAAATGTGCATGAACAGAGGCTTAAAGATAGAAAGGAACAAGACAAAAACTAACTTATGAGATGGGATATGCACAGGAAAGCTTGTAGCCCATTTGGAGAGCTTCAGTGTAGCCAACGACTAGATCACGGGGCTGCTTGGCACTAGATGATGAGGAAGGGTTAGACAGTCCACATCCTGCTAGTTAGACTATTAATGCAAAGGCTCTGTGCAATTTTAAGCATCTGTAAGACATCCAAGTGAAGTCGAGTTGACAACTGGGTTTGGACATTCGAAGAGAAGATTGTACAGACTACATAAACTTGATAGTCATAGGCAAATAGATTACTACTGAATTTCCGAAGATGAATATAATTGTCCACCATGAAGCACTGTGATACCAGAGGAGAACTGATGGGCGATCCTTGCCCAGCATTCGGTGCTGAGGCAGAGGAATGGAGCTAGGCCGAGATGAGCTTCAGGGGGCAGTATTTGATGAAGGGAGAGCTCGACACTGTCTGTGCTGCCGAAAGATCAGGTGGGATGACGACTGAAAGCAAGTGTACACATCTGCCTTAATCTGCACCTATTTTTCTTCCTGCCCATAATAGAAAAGAGAGAGACACTCTTCCTCCTCACTTTCTACCTTCCATTTCTTGGTTGTCTATTTATTGATTCACCTTAAATATTTGGGGAAAATTTTGATTCAAGAAGCATTCTTACACCCAGTCCAACTCTGACTCCCTCCTGTCCGCTGCTAGGCTGGAATCGTGCCAGCAGTTGTGATTTAAAGTGAGTTTGTGAATTACTCGTAGACATTTCAAATATTTTCAACTTGATGGTTTCTGGGGGTTTTTGTAAAGCAGAAAAGTGGGATACCTACTAGGAGTAAGAGGAGAAAGGGAGGCATCTACTTTACTAGGTTTGCAAGAGTAGGATAACGAGAAATACATGTTAAGATCTTTCTGGGAAGGTTTTAAATTCTGACCAGAATTAGGCTCAATGAATTTATAGTGGTAAAACTCATCTGCCAGGTGACTTGACAGATCACATGAAGGAGAAGCGTTGGAATTCATCCATCTTTAGAATTTTTCAAGAAGATGTATAATGAATAAACCAAAAGGCAAAAACATGCATGTAAAGTTTAGTATGGACATGGGTATAAAGAGAGTGGATTTAAGATGTAACCTGGGGTAACAACATAGCAGATGTGTTTGTTTCCTGTGGGCTTCAAGGCACTAGATGTTCTGATAAAGTAAAAAATGAAATGTAGATTAGCAGCCACACTGTAAAGTTAGTGGGAAGTGAAGAGGAAGTGTGGGGTCTGTATTTGCGAATTCAGAGGCAGAGCAGGTTCCCAGTATAACATATCGCCCGATGAGCCTGGGGGTGATATCTTAGATGGGCTAGAAAGGAAGGCAAGACAGAGATGTATGAAGGGACATGGAGATATTCTTCTATGTCCTTTAGTTTTAAGGCAGAGTATGAGTTGAAGTAAAATACTGCGAACCACTTGCTGAAGTATTCAGTGATCAGGGAGTCCTATCATTCCTCCTGTTCCTCTCTGTCCGCCATGGGTCAGTAAGTCCCCCGTCCCTCTCCCTAGAGACAGCATTGCATATGAGTGTAAAGAAGCCCCTGTCTCATCAGATATATGCCAGGAAGGGGGAAAAGCTTTGGTCACTGTCATTCGGATGGTGGAACCACTCTGTTCACCATTGCAGCAGACATAACCAATATCCTCTGTCCCTGAATTTTAGTCTCTGACCTTAGCAATAGAAACTCTCAGGGAGTTTGTCAAGAGGACAATTAGAGTGAATACAGAAAGGTGGATGGGTGAGATATCAGGTGCAAGGCAGAGGTGCTATGGATTCCTCCAGGCAGTTCTGCAGAGCACAAATGTGAGGCAGGAGGTAAGATTTTCCTTGTACTCTCCCAGAGGATAGACAATGCCAGTTCCTGAAGATGGGACACAGCAAACCCAGTGTAAGTCCCAAGCACATCTGTTTACTTAATGTATATACAGCTTATGTTTTAGTTCTAGAGTTGTCTGGTGAAGATCATAGGTGTAATGATGATAGTTAATTAATTGATTGGTTAAACAAATCAAGTATAGCTAAAGAGCCATACAAGCTCCAATGATAACAGCCCATTAAGAACCAAAAATTGTAACTCAGTTAAGTGAACCCGACATCTAAAAGTATAAAAAACTGAGCAGAGATGCTGTTTTTCATCTGCCAGACCGGTGAAGGGCCAGAAATGTGGTGCACACTCTCTTGGTGTGATCGTAGGGAGTGAGGCACACACATCACAGCAGTCATGGGAATGTAAAGTGGGACCTAATTCATAGCCAGGACTTAACATATTTATGAAATTCAGAAAGCCCATGTATTTTATTGCAGCAATTCCATTATTCAGCAAATATACTACCAGATAACTTGAAATTGTGTGTGTGTGTGTGTGTGTGTCTGTGCAGCTATACATACAAATGAACTGTTACATCTTAGCAGATTGAAACAACTAAGTATCCATCAGTGAGACACTAGTTAAGTAAATTAAGTATAAAAACATTCAATGGAATTCAAGGTACCCACTAAAATCAAGGAGGCTGTTCATGCAGTGATAGTGAACTTGAAGATGTATTGTAAGTGACAAGAACAAATATGGCATGTATGTATAATATACTACCTTTTATGTAAAAATGGTGGAACAAGGAAATACAGACATGTGTGTGGATCTATGAAAAGATACCTAAGAATTTTGACATCATTGATTGCCTCCACATGGCCATCTCTCTTGAATATTGAAATATATGTGTATTATCAATTAAACAAGAAATAAAACCTGTTCAAGCAAGAGAAATCTCCATCAAAGTCAGCTTCTTGTATCGATGAGGCTTTCTTCTCTCCATTTCTTCTTTTCTTTCCTCGCTTGCCCCCTTTACCTTTCCTTGTTCTTTCCTCTGCCTTCCTTCGCCCTGTCTTTCCTTCTCCATCACTCCATCTCCCTTTATCTCTCTGCATTTCCTTCCATGTTCATAGCTGGTTGAGTATGAGGCATTACCAGGGACTTGGGCAACAGCTCAACTGCCCTGATGTTAAGAAGTTGACTTTTAGCAGCTCCTCTGTCTCCCAGAATACCTCTCCTTCAAGAGTGCAGCTACTGGAACCTCTGCAGCCTTGATTTTTCCCAGGTCATTGCTGTTTCCCTGGCACCACCTCTTTCTATTGTCTCCTTTGACACAAGGCACTGGCCAGCTGAGCTCAGTGCCATCATCACATCACCTCTCTGAATTCTCTTTCATCTATCCTGACTTGTTTCCCTGCTAAATATCCCTTTTGATCTCTACGTGTTATCTTTCTCTCCCTATAACCTCCCCATCCTAGCATCCAGAATCATTCTATTTTAGCATTGTTTAGTTCCAAATTCTTACAAATTTCTAATCTGAAATTAGGATGGTCCAAATATATTTTAGGTTTTCATCATCAAGTTAAACAGGAGATCCAATAGAAAACTAGTTATTTATTGGAAGCCTACTCTGCGCCAGGTAATGTTTTATGCAATGGAGTAACAGAGACTGATAGGACACAAACCTTGCCCTCAGTGAAGGCATGGTATGGGAGTGTGTGCAAGGGACGGAGAGCTAGGTGGGTGTGAGCATGCACTATCTGCACAGTGCACAGATCCACTGAATACAAGGAAGTCCAAAGGAAGCAGCTATTAGCACTGTTTGTAAGCATCAAAGAAGTCTTCACAGAGGAGAAAACCCTTGACTTGGAGATTTAAGGATGAATAAATATTGTAGAGATGGAGGGAAGGAATCCAAGGCAGAGATTCCAGCATGTGCAAAGGTACAGAGACGCATAATACAATGGCTTATTTGGGGAAAAGTTTAAGTTTTAAAATATGGATGAAACAAAGGGCTAATACTGAAGGAAAGGGGCTGGTGATAACTGGAGATGGTGATGTGAAATCAGTAAGTTGGGTCAAAAAGGTGTTATGTGTGGTACTAAGACATTTGAATTTTATCTGTAGGTTGATTGAATGCAGAATCACTAAAGTCAACAGCATTGTCTCTTTCTTAACTATTTAAAACACTTACAATCACACATTACAGGCCAATATACTAATATTTCCTCACCCCTAGTTTGGGGAAACTCCTCCATTTCACATTTTTAAGGAAGGAAGTATTTGAAACAGGGTCGTGGACGATAAATGAGTAGAATTGCTAGTCATTAGCAGTCGGCTGGATAGAGAGTTGTGGTACAGAAAATGGAACAGGAAACTTTTCAGAAAAACCATGGACACATTAAAATGATCTGCCTTTCTATTAAAGACCCACAACATAAATATCTGCTTGGACAATCTGTGAGATGCACAGATAGTGCACTAATTGGAGAGGAAAAGGGGAGGCACCAAGAAGTGTAAAACTGTAAGTCTCAGTTGCAGCAAAATGTTTGTAATCTCACATGTAACTAAGAAGAATTGTTTCACTCCTGGATTCTTCATAGTTCAGTTATGTCATTGGATTTAAATGAATCATTCACACAGATGATGGACTATTTGCACATTTTTCTTTTTTCTCCATCAGCAAGTGAAGAAGATATCAGCTTTGGAATAGAATGAGGAATATAGCAGAGAAAGTCCCCAAGTGTCTCACTCTTCAGCTTTTCCATTTGTCATGCTAAGACATCCTGCATCTTCATTTCAGCTTGCCCCGGGAGAAATCATAAGTCTTCCAAACAGAGACAAAACCCATTTTGTTGTACATATTTGATAAAAGAAGTCTGGAAATTTCCTAGGCCTTGGGCTGCTTTACATCTCAAATGGAGTCACACACCCAGAATTAATACTTCACCTCCCTTGACTATCCTGTTCTTGTTTATCTTACTCGATTTTAGATCTTAGACTTGAGAAATAAAGACATTCTCAAGCTTATAGAAGATCACACATCATCTCCATTAAGAAACACAAGTTTCAATTGTCTTTGGTTCATAAAAATAACGCCTTTGGTTTTGCAATGCTGAGGGATTAGTAGAGGCTTTAGTTCAATTCATTCCGTTTATGGAAAAGAAAACAGAGCATCATGGATTCTGAAAATGAGCACTGGGTGATGAGTCAGCAGAGCTGGGTTCTGCTCCTAGTCTGGCAGCTTATCATCTGTGTGACATTTGATAAGCTGAGTCCCCTTTCTGAACGTCAGGGGCCTACATTTAAAGTTGGTGTGCTGGCTTAGATGTTCTTTACGGTCCTTTCTGTGACGCCATTCTGTGAGTCCAAGTACGTATTTGGGGAGGCATCAGTTCCTTAGGTTCTGCTTGGTTAAGTATTTGTGTTTTGTATTTCTGTATCCCAGTGCCTAGCTTAGGCTTTATAGTATTATGTTCTCTAACCCCTGCCTTCAAGGTCACCATCTATTAATGAAATCTTCATCTAGGATAGAAGAATTCTCTAAAATTGTATGCAGAACTGTATACGTGTATACAGTTATCTATAGCAAAAATGTGTTGCTTACAACAGATTGCTGAAGAAGACTATAACTCTAAAAATAAAAAATTACTAGTTTAATTAGATATTGAAAACTAATGTATCTTTCATCACTTTGAACCAAACATTTAAGGTTTTTCTTTTCTTTGATGGATGTTACATTTTAGAAGGAAACAGGCCTCCCCCCACCCAAAAAAAAAGAAAGAAAGAAAAAAGAAGCTCTGTGTTCATCTATCTGAACAAGCTATTATCATTGGGAATAAGTGATCTAAAAAAAATAAAATCGTATATGTTATGGAGTAATAGAAGAGACTTTTTAGATTAACTGAAAAAGAATGACCCTATGAAGAAGTGATATTTGAGTTTAGACATAGAGTTCAGAATGTCACAAACAAGACAGTCATGAGAAGATACGGAGACAAAGCCTCCCAGAAAGACGGGAGAGAGGGTGCAGAGGCTCCAGGGCGGGATCATGCTGCCCAGGTTCCAGGCAAGAACAGTAAAGGAGGAGGAAGGGAAGGACAAGGAGGCAGCAGAGGAAGAGATGGAGGAGAGAGGAACCAAAGGCCAGTGTGCCTAGAGAGAGTGAGAGCAGGCATGAAAAAAGACTGGGGCAGGAGAACAGATCCAACACAGTCTGATGGCTCAGAGGAAGGGGTTTGGATTTTACTCAAACCACCCCACAGTCCGGATGACAGATGGCAGTGACTCAGACCAGAGCGGCCAGAATGGAAGAAGAGCGGGGGGGACTCCCTTGGGCTCACTGATGGACTGGGTGGGGCAGCAGGCAGGGGGAGGGAAGACAGAGGAAGTCCAGGGGCATTCTATGGCGTCAGGACTTCTTCTGTACATGACCAGACTGACAAGAACCCGTGATATTTTAACATGTCAGAGAAAATGCATTCAAAAAGCAGTAAGACCGTAAACAACTCAGACACCAGTGAGGTCAGAGTAATAGCAATAATTTCCTTTTTTGAAATAAGTATTATTACATATTATGAGTCTATTTTACAAATTAGAAAAATTAAAGAGGCTTTATGGGGTGGTTTGTCCAATGTCCTACAGTTAGAAAGTAGCTATATTCAGTCTGCTTACAGGAAGTCTTCAAAAAGTGGGGTGGGGGGACTTTTTTTCCATAATAACCACCAAATGACTTAACCACAGTCATCAGGGAAGATGCCACAGAAGCAGGGGATTGCACCCAAATCTCATGCCAACCAGACAACAGCTGCCTCTCCCTGTCCTTCAGGAGAAAACAGGATAGACTCAAATGCCATGCTATTTTCTCTGGAAATCCAATGCCATCCCCAAGATTTTGTCAAGTCCCAAAGCCATGTTTGTTCACTGCTTATTGACATCTCTCCAACTGATTCCTATTCTTTTTTAAAAAAAAATTATTTTTGACATATAAAAAGTTGTACATATTTAATGTATCAACTTGATGAGCTTGGAGATAAGTATATACCCATTTAATCATCACTACAATCTATACCATAAACATATTCATCACCTCCAAAATTTTTCTCCTGCCCTCTTTACAAATATAACTCAGAGATATTGTGGGTTCAATCCAGACCAACATAATAAAGTGAATATTGCTATAAAGCAAATCAAATTTTTATTTACCAGTGAATATAGAAGTTATATTTAAACTATATAGGTGTCTATTAAAAGTACAATAGCATCGTGTCTAAGGAAGACAATGAACATCTCCTAATTTAGAAGCATTTTATTGCTACAAATTGCCAACCATCATCTGGACTTTCAATGAGTGGAAATCTTCTTGCTGGTGGAGGATCTGGCCTTGATGTTGCTGGCTTCAGACTGATCAGGGTGGCGGTTGCTGAAGGCTGGGGTGGCCGTGGCAATTTCTTAAAATTAGACAACAATGAAATTTGCTGCATCAATTGACCTCCTTTCATGAACATCTCTGTGACATGTGATGCTGTCTGACAGCTTTTCACCCTCAGTAGAACTTCTTTCAAAATTAGAGTCAGTCCTGTCAAGGGCTGTTGCTGCTTTATTAACCAAGTTTCTGTACTATTACAAATCCTTCATTGTCATTTCATCCGTCTTCACAGCATCTTCACCAGGAGTACATTCCATCTCAAGAAACTACTTTTTTGGCTCATCCATAAGAAGCAACTTATCTGTTACTCTTGTATCATGAAATTATAATAATTCAGTAATATCTTCAGGTTCTACATGTAATTCTAGTTCTTTTGCTATTTCCACTGCATCTGTAGTTACTTCCTCCATTGAAGTCTTAAACCCCTGCAAGTCATCCATGAGGGTTGGAATCAACTTCTTCCAAACTCCTATTCATATCGATATTTTGACCTCTTCCCATGAGTCACAAATTTCTTAATGCAATCAAGAATGGTAAATCCTTTCCATAAGGTTTTCAATTTACTTTTCCCAGATTCATCAAAGGCATCACTTTCTATGGTAACTATAACCTTACAACATGTATTTCTTAAATATTAAGATGTGGAAGTCAAAATGACTTCTAGATCCACAGGCTACAGAATAGATGTTGTATTAGCAGGCATGAAACAACATGAATATTGTTGGTCATCTCTATCAGAACTCTTGTGGGACCAACTGCTTTGTCAATGAGCAGTAATATTTTGAAAAGAAACTTTTTTTTTTCTGAGCAACAGGTCTCAATAGTAGGCTCAAAATGTTCAGTAAACCATGATATAAACAGATGTGTTGTTATCAAGGCTTTGTTGTTACATTTATAGAGCACAGTTACTATAGATAAAGCACAACTCTTAAGGGCCCTAGGATTTTGGGACTGGTAAATGAGCATTGGTTTCAATTTAAAGTCACTGGTTGCATTGGCTCCTAACAAGAGAGTCAGCCTGTCCTTTGAGGCTTTGAAGCCAGGCATTGACTTCTCCTCTCTAGCTATGAAAGTCCTAGATGACACCATCTTCAAATACTGTTTCTTTTACATTGAACAACTGTTGTTTAGTGTATCTACCATCATTAATTATCTTAGCTAGATCTTCTGGATAACTTGCCGTAGTTTCTTTTTGTCAGCACTTGCTGCTTCACCTTGCACTTTGAGGTTATGGAGACAGCTTCATTCCTTAAACCTCACGAACCAAACTCTGGTAGCTTCCAACTTTTTTTCTGAATCTTCCTTATCTCTTTTAGCCTTCATGGAACTGATGAGAGCTAGAGCCTTGCTCTGCGTTAGGCTTTGGCTTAAGGGAAAGCTGTGGCAGGCTTGATCTTTTATCCAGACCACTACAACTTTCTCCGTATCAGCAATAAGGCTGTTTCACTTTCTTATTGGTGTGTTCACTGGAGGAGCACTTTCCATTTCCTCCAAGACCTTTTCTTTTGCATTCTCAGCTTGGCTAACTGACACAAGAGGCCTAACTTTCTGCCTATGTCAGCTTTACAGATCTTTTATCCTCACTAAGCTTAATCATTTCCAGCTTTTAATTTAAAGTGAGTGACATGTGGCTCTTCATTTTAACTTGGACACTTAGAGGCCATTGAAAGATTATTAACTGGCCTAATTTCAATATTGTTGTGTCTCAGAGAATAGGGAGGCTTTAGGAGAGGGAGAGACACTGGGGAACTGCCAATCAGGAGAGCAGTCAGGATACATAAACATTTATTGATTAAATTCACTATCTATATGGGAGCAGTTACAATAGAAACATCAAAGATCACTGATCACAGACCACTGCAACAAATATAATAACAATGAAAAAGTTTTGAAATAGTGTGGTAATTACTAACGTGTACCACAGAGACTCAAAGTGAGCAAAGGCTTTTGGGAAATGATGCTGATAGACTTGCTTGATGGAGGGTTGGCACACACCTCTAATTTGTAAAAAACACAATATCTGCAAAGTGCAATAAAATGAAGCGTGCTTACATTTTGCTTTTTTAGTGATAGGAGCACAACATGAGAGCTATACTCTTAGCAAATTTGTAAGTATATAATACAGGAATAACTATAGGTACCATGCTGTACAGTAGATCTCTATGGCTTAATCATTGTGCATAACTGAAACTTTTAACCCTTTGACCAACACTTTCCATTTCTCCCCTACCCCAGCCTTTGGAAACCACCATTCTACTCTCTGCTTCTATGATTCTTATTACCTATTTTAATATTTATCTCCTCTGGTGGCTATTTTCTCTCTGTCCCAGTTGGTCCAGCCATGGAATGCTGATTCTTTGCTTAGATTTCCCCAAATCACCATTCACAGAAAGTATTTGCATGGAGGAGAATATTACAGGAGATTTGGGTACAACAGCGGGTATGCGCTATAAAGCAGGAGAACACCACCTATAACTGAGTATTAAATATTAAATGGTATTGCTATTTAAAAGCTCTCTTCATTTATTCCTGCCACAGGTAGCTCTCAATGCCCACTTTCCTTTTCTAAAAAATCCTCTGACTTTAAACTTTCATCCCATTTCTTCCTCTACTACTGCACCTTCCTTTTCTCCAGGCACCTTCTAAAGTCTGGAATTTCTCAGCAGCTCTGATGCGGGTGACGTAACGATCTCTTGGTGTCGCTCTGGCACTTTCTGACTGTGTGTCCAAACATAGCCATTGAAGTGAGCACTGATATGAGCTTTATTCCCCTGAGAGGAATCCCACAATCAGCCTTGAACTTAGTTTCTTCCCTCTTATATCTTGGTTCAACTGGCTGCTTCTTTCTTCCTCATGTACCATCATTTTTTATTACATACAAATGCATAAATAAGTGTTTTTCTTGGAAGAAAAAATGGAATACTGTCCCTTGATACATACTCTGACATTGCGTTGCTTTTGTTCCTACTGTTCTGTCCACAGAGTTGAGTTTTGATGCTGCGGTTGAAGCCGGGACCTCACCATTCATCAGTCAGCATAAAAATAGGCTTATAAAAGTCACACACCTGCCCTGTGAGCTGCAGCACTATCGAGTCAAGGCAACACACCTGTCAAGTGTAACATGCCTGGTTGGGACAGATCTGTCCTTTGGTTTCATGCTGTCCCAGGGAAGGATGGCAGCAACATATTTGAAAGTTATGTATTTATCAAATGGAAATGTCAGCCTTCACCCTATTCACCTGTCTCTTTGGCCTTACTGCCTTCCAGTCCTGTCAACTCTGGGATACCATGTAAGTCCTCCTTGGGCACAACTATGATTTTCCTGCTTCTGAATTCAAGAACTTTCTTCCCGTAGCTCATCCACTGAACACAGAGCCTAAGGACCTGGCATCATATCTTGGCTTCTTCACCCAAGATTCAAGTGTCCTTGGGCAAGTCACTGACATCACCAAGTTTAGTGTCTGTCTTTGTAAAATGAGCACTTTCCCTGTGTATCCTACTGGTTTATCATGAAGATCTATTTTGGAAGTATGTAATAGAGCTTATAAATTCTAACAGGCTGTTCAATTTGAGTTGTAATTCTTCTCATAGTATGAAACTCAAACTTCTAAACCATTATTAAAGCCCCAGTTAGGTTCCTACTTTTACCTTCTAATTTCTATCTTCTTATCTCCAAAGGAAAAAGCTTCGTGCAGGGGGCAGAGCACTGGAAACTTTCATTGACAATGACATTTACAATGATCCATTACAATGGATTGCATCATTCATTAGCTATACCACCTTGGAATAGTTGACCTTGCTGAGCATCAGTCTTAACACCAATGAAGTGCTTACTCTTATAAACATACCTACCTACCAGTGCTGTTTCTTAAAATATCAATGATGGTAAATAACACAAATCTAGTAAGCTTTATATACCTTTAAAGGATTCCACTGTACCTAAAAAGTCTTAGATACATGGCGACTTCTCAGGTTCAATACACACAAAGCAAGAATTTGTTCTTTTCTTGCCAAGCCACTACCACATTCTCAGTTTCAGCAAATAGTCTCGATCTCCTAAGTCTAGAAACATTTGCGATGTTTTCTACTCTTTCCTCTCCTTCTCCACATCCTATCAGTCCTCAGATCATTGATTCTATTGACTAAATATCCTTGAAAGGCTCCCACTCTCGGCTGCTACTCCTTTTTATTTAGATCTTCAAAAAGAAATGAGGCTGATGTTATCATCCAGAAAAGGATGATAACATCAGCCTCATTTCTTTCCCATTCCAATTTCTTTTCATTGTTTTCTCTCCATCACCTACTTACCAGAATAAGTATTCTCAAATAGAAATCTAATATTACTTTTTCCCTTTTAAGGTATCCTATGCTTTAAGCATTAGTCAGGGAGCAAATGGCCTGAGACAGACTCTGCCACGTTTTCTCTCTGTGGCCTCAGTGGAATTCTCTCTGGGTTCCTCAGTCTCTTCACATGGTGGCCATGAGTATGTTCCTCTCACATCTCCAACTACCGGAACATCAAAGGGATGAATTGTCCAGATGTTGCACTCTGAAATAAGCCACCACATTTATGCCGAAGCCATGCGTCCCACAGGCTAAGCCAGGAGGCAGCTGAGAACAGCAGACATCCTAATAGAATGCAGGGGACTCCTCTGAGAGCTGTCTCCTTAGGCTTTGTCCTGAAGACGCCCCACTGGCCTTGTGGAACTTCCTCAGACTCACTACAGTTTTAAATGCTTTCACTCAACAACTCCCCTCCCTCCTCTCCTTCACAAAGGTCAGACCCGCATTGCGGTCTGACAGCTCTCCTGGCCTCCCTAATCCTTCTCCATTTTTCCTCACAGGTATTTCCCCTAATAAATCTCTTTACATGTTTAACTTTGTCTCAGCATTTGCTTCTCAAAGGATGTAGACCAATACACTTCATTGGTAAAGTAGATGTAATAATAATGCCTACTTTATAGGATTATTGTGAGGATCAAACCTAACATAGGCATAAAACCATTATAACAGCTTGTATCTATTTGGTTCTATAAAATAGTTTGCTGCTATTATCATTATTATTAATTTGCCACTTATTCAACATAGCATCCTCTTTCAGGGATCTATCTATCTATCTATCTATCATCTATCTATCTATCTATCTATCTATCTATCTATCTATCTATCTATCTATATCTATCTATCTATCATCTATATCTGTCATCATCTATCTATCTATCATCTATCTATTCCTCTGCATCCCTCCAAAAAAAATCCCTTTCCATTCCAACCATGCAAAGTAATGCTTTACCAACCAGTTTCTGGCCCTGACACCATCATCTATGCAATGCCTCCTTTAACTCCTTTGCTTGTTCCTTCTGCAGCCCCTTGCACACTGTCCTCCTACCATTTTTATCAGCACTAATCTCATTGTTGAACCACTGATTGTTTACCTGCTGCATCTCTAGAGCCTGAGTTCTTTAGTGACTTGTACTTGTCACACCTGCTTTTGGTGTCTGTAGCACTTTACACAATATCTGACACATGTTAGAGGTTAAGAAAGTAGATTTTTTAAACATTTATTGAGTAAATGGATGCTTGTACATATGCATTATTTTGATTTGGTAGCAATACAAGAATAAAAGAAGCCACAAAATCACTTGTGCTGTGACAGATGAACTTTTCCGTTAACTAGAATCTGTAACACTTGGAACTTCTTAAATTTTTCAGAATCAACCAAGTTAAATAGTGTCCTTGGTATTACTGGGAAGGCACTCCTAATGAAAAATAGATGCTGTTCTTCCATTAATCACTTTGTCCTTCTGTAAGTTCCCTCTGGCTCTAATAGGCTGTAATTCTAAGCCAAAGTCAAGCAGAAGCTATGAAAAACTCAGCATTACTCTTAGTTTCATATTTTTATCTTGTTGCTTCAACAAGGAATTCAATGAAGGATGTCTTGAGAAGATAAAATCTTAACAGCGTGGTTCTTTCACATCTGTCCACATCTTGCGCCGTACAACCATACCCAACTGATCTTCTTTTAAGTTTGTGTATTCACAGACCTAATTTTACCTTATTGCAGCACTAGTAAATGAATAATAATAATAGAATTTTCCATTTTTGCTTACTCATTAAGCAAATATTTATTAAGCACTACTATATACCAGGTACTATACTAAGGACTGAGGAAATATTAACACTAAAACAGATTAAAACAAAACAAAGCACTGGTGGTGGGGTGAGGGAGAGATAGACAACAAATAAATAAACACATTAGATATCAGATAGTAGTTAGTATTATGGAGAAGAGTGTAAAAGTAAAGCAGGATGCGCATATGAAGTTCTAAGGGTCTAAGGAATGTAATAATTTTAAAATAGGGTGACCAACATTTGAACCTGAAATAGTTGAAGAAGGGAACCAGAATATATCATGGGAATGGCTTATCAGACAGAACAAAGAGCAAGTGCTAAGTCTCTGAGATAGGAACATGTTCTGGAATATTCCAGTGTTATTAGGAAGCCAGGGCTGTTGGATTAGGAATATCTAAAGGGAAAACTGATAGATGAGGTCAAAGAGATAACAAGGAACAAAACTGAGAACATGGTTAGGATGGTACCCTGAGTGGGATAAGGGGGAAGTGTGGGTTTTGGAATATGTTTTTAAAGGTTTCTGTGTAACACCTAGAATCAAAGACTTTTAAGTGGTACTGTGTCCTCGGTAGGAATAACACGAGTATAGGTAACAAAGGGTGGAACCAGGTATGGATCCAGCCAGGTATGGCACTCTTACTGTAACTCCCAATGAACCACTTGGAAAATTTGAGCTTCCTGTCCTTATAGCTCTAGGCTCTGCAGTGTTACATGTCCTAATCCCCAAAGGGGGAATATGTCCACAAGAGGACAAAACAAGAACTGTTTTTGTGCTATGTCTATGCCTGGGCACTTCAGATTCCTTGTATCCCGGGGCCGGTGGGCATGGGGCAGAGTCACTGTCTTCAGAGAGATAATTGACCCTGGTTATGAGGAGGTGGTCAGACTCTGTTATACAATGGAGCTGCGTAGGAATATGTTTGGTGTCCAGGTGATCCATCCCCCAGTGGTGATGGCAAGTGGACAGGAGCAGAAGCTCTGGTCCAGAAAGAATGCAGTGCCCAGGGACTCATACCTCAGAGGATGGTCTGTGCCTTACCATAACGTGAGCCCTCAAAGCCAACAGAGGCAGTAGCCGAATGTCAAGGTGATACACACTGGATAACAGAGGATAATAACTTGGGGTGTCAGTTGTGGCCCTGAGACCAACTGCTGTGGTGAAGATTATAGTTTCTCTCACTAAAGTTTCTCTTTGAAGTCACCTCTCAGAAATCTGGGGCGAGCCACTCCCGAAATGAATAGGAAAGGGTACATGTGAATGACACAAGGAATGTATACTGAGCGATATAGTGATGTACCAACCAGGTCTCCCTTCAGAGAAGGACGTACGGCTTTAACTTCTGGAAATGCCATAGGTAGATGGCCTTCAGAGCCAGAACCTTCTTCAGGTCTTGCCTGAAGTGGTCTGTCTTGCTAAGGTCATGCTTCCCTTTTAAGCCTGTATTTAATGGCCAGTTGAGGTGGGGGCAGAAGGGTCTGGCTATTTCAGTCCAGTGTGGACAGTTCTAACAGGCCGTTTTATCCCCAGAGCTCCCTGGGAGCTGGACTCAGATGATGTCATCAAGTCTGTAGTATCTCACCTCTGCTTTTCCCTCTGCCTGATCCTCCTTCCTTCCCCTCCTTTCTGCAGGTGTCCATCGCAAAGGCCCTCCATAATAAGGGCTCTGTTCCTTTAACTTTGTTTTCCAAGGAACCCAACCTGTGACAGGGAGGTAGATGACTTCTGTTCCGTGAATTGGGCTGACCACCCAGATCAGTTTCAATATGCAAATCTTACAGATGGATGAGTGAGTTGGACCTGGAGACAGCTCAGTCTATGGGGAAGGTTGGTGAGAAAGAAAAACAGAAGAACAAAGGAGAGATGAATCAGAAAATGGTATGAAGCTGGGATTACATGGGATGGATCAAGTCATTGAAACAATTCTGGCCAGAGGAATGTTGTTGTTTTTTTAGTAGTGATATCTGACCTGAAATTTTACACTGTTTATTTCATCTTATGTAAATTGTTCCTCCATTTTTAATACTCAGTAAAGTCTGCCATATACAGAAGGCTTACATGGTAAATATTTTTGCGAATGGTCATATCAGGATTCATAAAGTACAAGCTGATCAATTAATGTATAAATTTTTTGGAATCAGGAGCTCAGAGTGGTGGATAATGGTGGTAACATAGCTACAGAAGGTGCTGGGATTTAATCTTTCCTAAATTTTAAGCACTATTTGGGTTATACCTGTTTACTTGTTTGTTTTACCCTGTAGATTACACTTCTTTATGGGTAGAAACGGTGCCCATCATGTAACACCATGTCATGTTCACAATTAACACTACTTAGATACACATGGAATAAATATACATGGGCATAAATGAGTAAACTTACTTGTACAGATACGTGCCTCCCCACTCAGCTATGTGACTCTGTGGATTATGATCATTTAAAACAACTTTTTTGTATCATGCAAAATGCTTAGAATGATGCTTGACTCATGCAAATCACTTATTGCATAGAATTCCTGAAAGCTGAATAACGTGTCATGTCAAAAGCAAGTCACAGATGTCAGTTTTGCCTCTCCGCTCTTAATATGTCCTTCATTACCTGCCCTATGACAAAAAGGCAGGGTTCTCTGAATAGTTCTTCTTTTCTCTGTGGCATGAAGCTAATAGTCTCTGGAAAGATATTGCAGAAGGAAGAGACTTCCCTTCCTGGTTCTAGTGTGCTCGCTTGGCAGAGCCCCGCAGTGCACTTGACTTGCTCTCCGGTGCCCAGTTCCTGCAGCACGTGCAGCTCTTCCAGACCCTGGCTCCTGCAGTGCATGGTGGTCAGCATGACCCAGGACCTAGCAGCTTCCCCTGCTAGCTGCTCCCGTCTTGGGCAGGTTTATAGAAGAGTGCCTCCAGTGAGGTACCTACCAAAGACTGTTTTCTCTAGGACCCTGGAACACAGATTTCTAGCAAGCTTTATAAGAGGAATTTCCAGAAAGTCCCTCTGGCATGGCAGTAGAGAGACTTCTGTCATCCATGAGGCATTGGTGTGCATTTTCTAAGAAGGCATAGCTCTCGGCCCCAGGGGGACCTATTTTAGACCTTCTATCTCTATCCTAGGGATAGTGGTTGCTCTTTAAATCTGTATTTAATTTCTGTATTCTTCTGTGTTCACTTTACTATTTAGCAACCCTTCATTACTCTAATCCTCTTTATGAGTGAATGATTCATTATACTGAGGGTATCCTGCTCAACTTATGGAGAACATTTCCCTCCTAATTGGACCCTGACTATATATTAACAAAGTCAGGACTGGAGGTTCAAGAACAACTCTGAGTTCAGCGTTCACCTGTCCAAATATTTACTTTATAAATTCCATATGTTTTCCACAGAGCTGACAAGACACAACAAACTTAAAACCTAGAAGAAATTCAAATTAAGTCAGTGTTTTCCATAGTAGTAATGGTATTCATAATCAATTATCATTAAATATCAGCAAATACAGTAAAAGTGTGAATGTTACATAAAATGAAGGGGAAGAGTTTTTATTTCTGCTTTTGACTATGCAATTTTATTAGGGACTGTATCATGTCAAAGTGAAATGTGAATCTCTAAGATGTGGATGGGTATCAACAGTTTCCAAAATCTACTTAACCATGTTCTCTTTACCTAGAGAGCAGCTCCCCAAACATGTGGCTCTCAGATGTGTCTAAAGAGCTACCTTTAGGGTTTTCTAGCTCAGTAGTTCTCAATATGTGCCTCAGGGACCAGCATCAGCACCACCAGGGAACTAGTTAGAAATGCAAATTCTAGGGCCCAACCCAACCCTCTGAGACAGGAACTCTGAGTGTAGGGCCTGATAATCTGTGTTTTACCTCGAAGTGATTCCAACTCACACTAGCATTTGATAAACACTGATTTAGATTAATATTACCATTTTATAGGTGAGGAAACTCAATCTCAAAAAATTTCAGAGACTGCCAGTTTCAAATAACTTCAAATAACCAAATGTCCATGTTCAGATGGGCTTGCATTCCTGCTTCTTTCTTCTATGCCCAATGGAGTTTGGATGGTCTCTGAAAAGGTTCCTTATTGATAGATACTCTCCATTTCTTGGGTATGTGATAGGAAAATAGAAAATGAATTTGAATAAATAGAAGATAGTCCTTTCATATATATTAAAAATAACAAGCAATCTACATAAGTATACAAAAGCATCTCATATATGGTAAACACTTTGTCCCTGAGGTGACAGTTAGTAGAGAGGTAACCATTTAGTGGAATGTGATACAGAGGATTCAAACACTGAATGAAGACTGGACCAGAATAGATGGTCTTTAACGGCCATTCATTCCTGAGAATTGGCAATTTTATGATTCCATAGTGTGATGTTTGCTATTTTATCAAAAAATCCAAATTTTTCCTGTGGGAAGAGAAGTGTTTTGAACTGAGATAAAACCCTGCTGAGCTTTGCCCCCCTCCCTCTTTCTCTCTCCATAAAATCTTGTACTTGGGCAGATGCAGAATTCTCCTTTTCATTTTCCATTTAGGTGGCATTTTCAAATATAGAAAACAATTTTGTAAACTCCCTGCTGTTTCTATTTTCCTTGGACTCCACAGAGCTCCAAATAATTTATGGAAAAACAGCACCTGTGTTTTCACCAGGAATGGCTTTTGCAACATTGATGAATTTCAAACAAAGGGCGTCTACCTCATCCAAGATAAATAGGAAGAAAGTTCCCTCTCCATTTCCAAAAATCGATTGCAGAATATGCTCCAAAATTATTTTCTTGTCCCATAAAGCCATCAAACCAGATGTAAACATTTTGTACCAGGCTCTATCCTTTGAGGGAAAAAAAAATGGTAGGTTCAATTTTACCAGAGGAAGAAATTCTAGGATTGAGGTTTTCTGAGAATTTATCCAACTAAACTGATTCATCATTTCATTCATGCTACAAAATTTTGTGGTGTAGTCATTCGTTCATTAAACAAATATTACTTCATTCAGCAGTTGTATTAGGAATCATCATAATAAATGAATATATTTTACTGGGGGGACACAGTGGACTTTTAGTTCAACATGGAAGATGGGATACATAAATTTATCTTTGTTTTCATCTAAAATGAGGTTCAGCAAACTATGGTCTGTGGCCTGCCACCTGTTTTTGTAAGTAAAGTTTTAGCAGAAAATAGCCACAATTTACATACTATTTTATTTTTCTGTTTGATTGTCTTTTTTCTCTCTATGTTTCATTTATACTTTTGTGTTCATTAATCTTTTATTCTGGAATGTTTAATCTGCCATTAAACATTTTTAAGGTCCCAATCATTGATCTGATTGCTGTTGTTCTTTTCATTTCACACATAATTTTTTTCATCTCCACAAGTTAGATGTGGATTTTTAGAAATATCTTCTTTGCTTGTTTTTAACTGATTTAGTGTCCTTCTGTCTGTTTTAACATCTGTATCATTTCTGAGTCAGTTTAGAGTCATCTTTTTTGTTGTTGTTATGGGTCATATTTTCTTGCTTCTTTGTATTCCTAGTAATTTTTTAACTGGGTACTATACACTGTGAATTTTATCTTACTGGGTAATTGATTATTTTTGTATTTTGATGAGTATTCCTGGTTTTGTTCTGGGATGTAATTAAACTATTTGAGGCCAAGGAAAGAAGATGACAGGCAAGAGGATTGGAGGGGACAGTATCTAGCAGCGGGGACACAGGGCCAGCATTTGCCTTCCTGCCTGAAACAAACCAAGTAACTGAAGACAAAATATATGAAATGATAATTTTAAAGACACTGAACACAAAGCAAGAAGGGCCAGTGATCCCTGAAAGATGCAAAACAGACAAGATGAAGCAGAAGGAGCGGGGGACGTCTTGGAATAACGACTGGGTTATAGGGTCGGCTTGGAGGCCATGCTGAGGAGCTGGAACGTGCTTCCCTCTGAGGTTTCCCACCATGTATACCAAAATGTTGACAGTCACGTCTGGTCACAAGCAGATTTATCTGTTTATCCCTGATTGTCATACTGATACTATCATTTTCTCTGTAACATGGAGTGAAAAAGTTAGGGAAGAAGTTTCTCAGACTTCGGGGTTCCAAAGATGGTAAAGACAAGGGACAGAGGCACACCTGGTTATATAAAAAACACACTTTATATATATGTTTGAAAACTGCTGAGAGAGTAGATCTTAAGAGTTTCATCACAAAGGAAAACATTTGTAACAACGTTTGGTGATGGATGTTTAACTAGACTTATTGTGGTGATTATTTTGCAGTATATACATGTGTCCAATCATTATGTTATACACATGAAACAATCTTATGTGTCAATTATAACACAATAAAAGTAAATAAATGAGTAAATGAGAGTATCCTTTAAATGGTTAGGAAAAGGAATTTGAGGGAAAAGAGAAATGGATTTAAGGAAAACGTTAAAAGGGTTATATAATGTCCAAGAGGTCATTTTCAGACTACTTGTTAGATAAACAGAAAAGTAAAAACCTTAGAAACTTTTCATTATTTTTA
This sequence comes from Manis pentadactyla, assembly GCF_030020395.1. Lineage (NCBI taxonomy): Eukaryota > Metazoa > Chordata > Mammalia > Pholidota > Manidae > Manis > Manis pentadactyla. The sequence continues at coordinate 10,408,728 of NC_080023.1, forward strand.
TCCTTTTACAGAAGAGTTCAAGCTGTATAATGCTTTATTTTTGAAATGTGTAGACAATGTACCCAAAAGCTTAGCTGATTTCATTTTGAATATGAAAGTCAATAGCTAAGGAAGGTTCATCAGACTAGATGAAACCCCGGGAATCATTATCCCTGAGGAATAACATGCTAGCCCTTGGAGAACAAGATTCCTTCTTTTCAAAATCTTCAGCAGTTTTGTAGAGATCTGGCAAATTCATTATCACCTCTAATAGCTTCTAATTAAACTGTTTCGGTAAAGCTGTGCAATTAAGAAAAATCATCAGTGCACAATCACACCTGTTAAGTATTTTCATATGTTGTGCACCGATTCTCACAGAAACTGTACACACATGCTTATGGCCTGCTGTCCCCCTTCAGATGCAGCACCCGACAGTTCCTTCTGGAAGGGACCTCCAAGACAACAGATTGCTTAGACGTAGTGACTGTCCTGTCCCTGGCAATATGCCAGCAGGTTACAGTGAGGTTCTGGATGACTCCGCCTGAGTGGCTACAAAAAAAGAAAACCTCTTATACTCCTAGTCACTAAAAGTTTTTTTGTTTCTTATAATCTAGGTAGATACTTAGAGTCATCAGAAAATATGTAATACCATGTTTTGTTTGCCCAACACTTTATAATGAAAACCGAAGTCCATGTGATTCATTTAATCAAAGATCAATCAATATTGAGTTTTCACCTCTAATAGCTTCTAACTAAATGGTAAAGCTGTGGGATTAAGAAAAAAATCATCAATGCACATTGACACTTGTTAAATGCATTGTGCTCCACACTGGGAAACAAAGGCAAGGTCATTGACCTCACAAAGCTCGGACACCAGTGGAGAAGGAAATGCCACCTGTTGTCCAGTGTGCTGAGCATGGTCCTTGCGTTGGACTGCTAGCAGCCTTGTCAGGAAGGCATGGCAAATGTTCCTCACAGTTTTTACTGCAGAGCCACCCGCAGTGTTAGTGCTCGGCCAATGTCAGAGAGTCTCTAAATAGCCAAACCTAAGCCAGAACACACTTATCTGAGATCCTCCTCTGGTTCCTCTCTTCTGCAGCTGCCGGCTCTCAACAGCCAGGCGTTCATCAGGGTATCATCCTGTCTGTTAGCATACAGTTCGAGAATACAATCCCTAGGCCTAGATTCATGAGAAAGAAAGCAGCTGGCATTTCCTATTGAGGAACTTGAAAGAATGGCTAAGAATCCCCTTATCTTATTCATCCGCTTCAAAACTATTGCAGTCCAGACCAAAGCACAGCCACAACTTTCTGTCCTTAATGAAACTAGTGATTCATTATGATCAGGTGATAAGATGGTGCCATAATTGCTAGCACCTTAGAAGACACAAAGGAAATGGAAACATGCATTTGGTGGGAGAGGTGGGGAGGGTTTTTCAAGATCCCCTCATGACCCAAGAAAAGAGGACCATTCTGGCTCTTTAGAGAAATTCCCTCCTTCCAAAGAAAGGGGGGAAAAACAAGTGCTAATGCACATCATTTTTGTGAAATGGATTAGCACTTCAGCATAACTGGGGTCTACTGCTTTTCCTGGCTGTTCTTTCTTCCTTTTCTTCTTTTTTCTTTTTCTCGATGAAATTCAGAGGAAAAAGAAGTAGATATTCTTGGCCCTTTGTGGACTGGACTCGGCATGAATCCTGTCTCAACCCTGAGCTGGCTTAAAATAACATTTACTGAGTGCTTCCATTATTCCATTTTTAGGGACTACTGCCTTCATGTGTCAATGTCTATAATTGTATACATGATATGTGCATGTATGCAAACACATGCACACTTACATGGAAAGAGCAGAAAAGTTTGGGTTATCTGAGAGTACACATACACACATATATTTATATTCACAATGTGATATAGTAATATAAGGAAAAGTATCACTCACTGTATATACAGAATATTTGGCACTTGTTCTGCTTTACAGTAGAGGAATATCAAATAGTTATATAATTGTAATAAAAGTAGCTAACTATTAAATGGGGGGCTCTGTATAATAATAAGCTTTGCTCTAAGTATTTTTTCATATACTAACTCATTTTATCATAGAAAACATGACAGAAACACAAAGAAAACTGTAAAGTAGATACTACCAAAATCATACCCAATTTGAGAATGAGGAAATACAGGCACAGAGATGTTAAACCTGTCAAGGTCTCATAATTACTGAGTGGCAGAGTCAGGATCCAAATTCACAGAACCCAGCTCCAAACTGTATGCTTTACACTGCTTTGAGATCATAAGCCTTTGCCCAGTACTAGTTCTTATTGCTGCTGTGCACGTTATCATAAACTTAGTGGCTTAAAACAACACCAGTAATTATCTTATAGTTTCAGAGATCAGAAGTCTAAAATGCTTCTCACTGGGCTAAAATCAAGGTGTCAGCAGAGGTGAATTTTTTTTCTTGGAGGCTCTAAGGGAGAATCCATTTTCTTGCTGTTTCCAGCTTCTTGAGTCCATTCTTATTCCCTGGGTGGCGGCTTCTTTCTATGTCCAAAGCCAGCAGTGACAGTGGAGTCCTTCTCACATTGCAGCACTAGGGCGCCCCTTCTCCTGCTTTTCTCTTCCACTTGTGGTTTTGTTGGACCCACCCGGATAATCCAGGATAATCCTCCCAGCTCAAGACTGTTAATTCAATCACATCTGTTTGCTGGGTAAGGCAGCATATTGACAGATTCTGCAGATTAGGACATGAATAACTTGGGCTTTTTTTTGCCTATTACACCAAGTATCTGATTTCAGCCATTTTGAAAGAATAGGTCAGCTTGTCAATATATATTTTTTTAAGTTTAAAATGTGTGTATTTTAATCTAGCTACTCCATTCATAAGGATTTAATTTATACAAATATTTAACACATATTCATAGGTATATTTAGCAAAAAGTTAGTTGCAGATTAACTGTATATTCACTTGTTTATGCATTTATTATTTATCTTTCTCCACTAAAATGTAAATTGAAGGAAGGACTTTTGCTACATAGATCATTGTTTATCTGAATTTTCTGGGATACTGCTTGTATTTACTTGGAACATAACAAATAAAAATTTGTAGAATGAGTGAATGAATAAATACAGTCAAAGAATGAGGTATATCTAAGTTCTCTGAGATGAAAAGATGTCTAAGATGGATTGTTAAATGAACAAAAGGGCAAGATCAATGTATAATTGCATTATTTCTTAGATAGCAGTTATGCAATATGTTCTCTCTTTCATATATATATATATGAATTCTTATGAATATTATTGAAACTATAGAAAAACATCTAGAAAAATATATAAATAAAGCTAGCTGTGGTTTGTGACTTTTGCTCTCTACTTTATTCTTTCTGTTAAACAATAACTGTGTACTTTGTCTGTAGTCACAGAAATTTAAAAAGGCATACAGAAAAATATCCAAATCCAGATTTCTAATCTAAATCAAATGCTTTTCTACTCTGGATTAACTGCCTTGGATAGAACATCTCATTTTAACCTTTCTCACCTCTCAGATGACTGAGCAAAAGAGAAATTCTAAGGAAGGTATTTGTGTCTGTTAAAATCTGGTCATAAAACAGAAACAACACTTGGTACTTCACATTGAAAGAATATAATGCAGAGAATTGATTATATAGGTGATGGAAGAGATGAAAATCCAAACTGATGTCTGTGAGGCAACTCAGTGATTAGCAATTTATGAAACTTACTCAGCCTGGAGGGGCGAAGAGAACAGGTATTCGGGACCACTTAGCAGAAGTTAGAATCATCATGGGTACACAGAGGGAAGACCTGACCAGGGAGACATGGAGAAGCAAAGAGAGTTGGCTGCTGCCAGAGATGCTGTCTGAAGTAGAGAAAGACGAAGGGAGTGACCCTCCTCTCCACCTTCCAGGCTCTGGCCAGTTGGTGATGTTCTTGCCCACTGGCCAGAATACCTAGAAGCCAGAGGGCAGGGGTTCCTGGGAAATCAAGTTCCGTGCACTGCAGAAGAGAACAAGGTAAGCGATTTAATCTGAGAATAACCAGCAGACAAATGACCAGTGTGACATTTGGAAGACACTATTGTAGGTCATCAAATGCCATTAAAGAGGATTTAAGACAACCTGCCATTTTCACGATGCTTCTTAAGAAGATATGTTACCTCATTAGCTATATTTGCTAGGGCCCATTTCTATATGCATTTTGCTTTAGTAATAGATGTACATTCAATCTGGTTACCACACACACACACACACACACACACACAAGGAATTCCTGGGTTATCCATAATATCCTTAAGTACAGAAATATTAAAGTAAGATCTTATATTCTGCAAAAACATCCCACTGTTTATTGGGATGAAAATCTATCTTCAGGAGAAATAGAGTTATATACACATGCACTCCCTCTGTGTGTGCGTGTGTGCGCGTGTGTGTGTGTGTGTGTGCATGTGTGTGTATATACATATGCTCCATATTTATAGACAGAGCTACACATACACATAATCACACAAACAAACACATTCATACATATAGATAAAATCCGAAGAAAATTTCAAAATCATCTCTTGGACATTCTGAAGCAAATGTGTCTGCCTTATTGTGTGTATTGGAGTGCAGAAGACTGATAAAAATAGACATGAAGACAATAACTCAAAGAGAATACAGATAGAAAAAGGTATCACAATAGAGACATAAAAAGATAGACATCTGTAATCAGTCCACTACAGAACTGCAAAAAGTGAAATGAGAGGTGACCAATGTATTTTTGCAGACTAATGGGTATTGTGTCCAATAGGCTCTTATCAGTTGGACTGATCAATAACAGGGTACCATTCCTCAGAGACTGCTGACATCTACCCTCATTCATTCATCTTCCATAAAGTAAATTAAATATACTGAGATCCTAAACATCCACCACAAGGGATAGCTCTGATGGGGCCAAGAGAAAGTGGCTCTGTCAGGAGGCCTGATGTTAATATCGAGATCTAATAGTGAGAACGAACTTAAAACATCCTTGAGAGCAGGTAGCCTCTACTTTCCATTTGATCCTCACTTTGTTCCACTAGAAAAGTTTCCTAGATGTCAAGACTGTAGTTATCCTCTGTATTCACCTAGAGATAACTCATTCCATAGGCTAGGGGGATATTACTATATGCAGCCCTGACTTTGACCTTTCATTTCCAGCTTCTTGGACAAGGTCACATAGTATTCCCCCTAGATGCTCCAACTTGGTGCGTTCCAAGATCTAGAATCTATTCCTCCTCTTCTGGTCTGTGTTTTTTCTGTGGGTATTACGGTTAAGGATTTCAACATCTTCCCACTGGCACAGGCTCCGCTATTTGCAAACCCCAACATCTTGCTCTGTTGTGTTGCCCACAAAATCTTGCCATGCTTGAAGCTCTTCCTCTGATTGCATTCCCACCTTCCTTTCCCCATCACCGCCACCTTTGTTCACACCTGCACTGTGGCAATGACCTTCCAGACTTACACTAAAGCCTGTCCCTCAGGCTCCCTGCGGTATGATTAGGCTATTCTTTGGCTTAAAAACCTTCAATGCTTCCTCATTAGGTATAATTGTACACTTAGAATTAAAATTGAAGAAGAGTTAGAAAATACGGAACATAAAAAATAAAAGGAAAATCTCATTTAACTCCTTTTTTTTAGGACCAAAGCCACATTTATCACCAGTTGCTTATGATTCTGAATCTTCTTTACATGTTTCCATGTGGGAGGACTCATAGCTAAAATGCTTTCACCTTACTTATACATGGTTTTCTATATCCAAGCACTTACTGGATATGCTCATTCTGCCAGAAATGCTTCTCCTTGCCCCTCACCCCTTGTCTATTTTAGCCGGGTCCATTCCCATATATCTTTTAAAATTCATTTCAAATGCCATCTCTTTAAAAAGATTTCCGTTATTCTACTCTTTCTCCATGCTGGCTGGTTTAATTCCTCGCTTTGCTGACCTCAGAGCACTGTACCACTCTCTTTGCTTTCTGCATTCACCATTAAGCAGAATCTGTCTCGTGATACTGTCCATACTAAGCGTGGCACCTTGCCTTTACTGACTGTACCTTAAGATCCTGGTGCACTGGGGCAATGCCATCTATGTATTCTGTACCCTTACTGGTTCTGGCACAGTTTGGGTTGCAGCTATTAAGGCTCTTTTCAGGATTTTGCTGTGGTCATAAGCACCCTTTTTATATTGCTCTTACAAATATCATTTTGTCATCTTCTTAAAGGAGGAGAAACATATGGCTTCCTCTGGGCTAACAGTGTTCATGCCTTGCTGTTTATCTCTCAGTCAGAACTGATTCAGCCCAAAGAGGCATCAATCTGAATTTAAAACAACAATAATGACACAACTATTTATTTGTTTGAAGGCTCTGACATTAAAAAAAGGGTCTCACATTGTAGAGTTAAAAACTGAAAAGTAAGAAATGAATCTGAAGATATTCTATCCTAAAGTGTAGGTATGGAGAGGTGATGTTTCAGGATCGTGGTTTTAGGAAACTGTTTAGAAGGTCCCTGATGATTTACCTGGAAATATAAAAATGTTCAGAGCGATCTGGAAGTATAAGGCAATCAAGCCAACCCAGTAACATCTTCAGCATAAAAGGTATCAGCAAAACCTGTGTTTCTAGCATGTTCTTTTTCTTATCTGGTCTTTTCATTTTCCTGCACCCTGTTATCAAGTTCAATGGTATTATAAATATTGCTTTATATTACAGTTTTTTCTGAGCATGATGTGTTCATCCCATTAGAGCTGAAGCTCCTTCAGAGGACAATCTATGTGATATTCTCTGTAGACTCAGCTAACAGCCCAGAGTCAGGCTTGTAACAGGAACTCAATGATTTCCTATAAAACAAATAAAGGTTGCACCCACTCATGAATGAAAAGTCTACATGTAAACATTCCTGTAGGAACCGGCAAGTATAGTCCAAGCTCCTCACATTGCAGATAAAAATTCAGTCTCAGAAGTCAAGTGGCTTATCTGAGATCAAAGATTTAGTTAAGTGGGATGGTTTGTGTAATTTCTAGGTTGTTTTTTTTTCTCAAAAGACCAGTGAATTTTTTTCAGATGGGAAATTTGATGACCTAATTTTCACAATTTCTCAAAGTATATCTCCAGGGGTATCTATTAGGTCTCTACAAAAACAAATGTTCTGGGGTCAAATAATTTGAAATGAACTCAATGGTAGGCCAAAGCTGCCCTTGAAAGATCTAGCAGCTAAATTTTGAGGAATTCTGCAAACTGCTGATTAAACACACAGGCATTAATAAAAATTAAGACATATAAACTTACAATTAAATTACATAAAGACAAACATAATAAATATCTAAAACTCACTACTTCCTAATTATTTTATAGTGTTTTATAATTATGTGTGTCTATTGTACCTTTATGATAGAGATACTACTGCTCATTGCTTACCAACTTTTTATTCAGTTACATTGGATTCGTAGCTTTAATTTCACTCTAGTCAAGAATATTTATGCCTCAATATTTAGTAAATAGTATAAATCAGAGCTTGACTTAGAGACAAGATCAAAAGAGGTTTCAGTTTATTGAATATAATTTGTACAAGGGTGAGAAATAATTTAATAGAAGATAATATATCAGACCTAACAATAAATTTATTGGAAAAACAGTAAGAAATTGAGCTGCAACTGCACTTGTCAAAAAACAGTAGAATTATAACCATAAGCTGCCTATGGATACAAGGGTTTGGCACAGATCAGCAAATGAATTTTGTGAGAATCAATTGGCTAAAATGGTTAATGTGCATTAGCACTAAAAGTCATCACTTATTGCTCTTAACTCTCTTTACTTCCTTCCTTGAAGAATTCAGGCCTAAAGATATTAGACAGGGTCAAGCAAGGTTGGTGAACATGGTAGGTGGCTATGTGTGACCATGGCGATCTAGAGGAGGTTGTGGGAGCCTAGGATGGTTCTCCTGGAGGGCACGGCTCAGACACTTCTGAGCCCAAGTAGGGTATCGAGGTTGCCTGCCTGATTCAAGAGGTGGAGAAGTGTAGGGTGTAAGAGCCTGAGTAGATTAAGCAGGGTGCTCTAGCTCCGGGTGTCAGGAACGAGTAGGGTAAGGATGATCCCATACAGGGTGCAGCCAGTGTAAGTGATTGACGTATAGGTGCAGTGAAGAGGGTATCCAGCTGCTGGGGCAGTGGTGGCGGTTCTTGTCCCGCTGGATCCTGAGTGGAGTCAAGAGCACATCTATACAGGAGAGGTAGTCACGACCGTGAGATGGTGGTTGCATACAGAAGAATTGATAAAATAAATAAACACTGAGACTAATGGAAGCCAGATTTATCACTGTCAGAGAAAGGACTTACAAATACTGAAATAGAGAAAACTACAATCGAATCTTTTGTGTTGGATTTAGCATCGGAGGTACTGAAAACACAGGAAAAATCATTTGGAGAGAGCGAACACAGATGTAAATGTGTGTATGAGTGAATATACACATGTGCTGGTCTCTCTGGCTGTGAGGGGGTCGAACAACTACACCCAGGAACCAGATCTCAGCTTCTAAATTTTGTGATCCACCAAAGCAATTAGAGACCTTTGGGAAATTGGCTGAATCTAGTGCCAGGCTGGGAAAGTACAAGATGAGACTGGGACACCTGGCTATAATAGAAAGTAAGAAATTGCTCAAAGAATGAGAGGGCCTATCAAAAGGCACAGGAGCTAGCAGGAAGCACTTTTGCTGCCCAAATTTGGGATAATTTCAGTGTCACAATAAAGAATTAATTGGACCATAACCCAGAAATAAAATAGGAATCTCTGACTATATACTTGTAAACATACACATGAATAGATTTAAGGAGAACATATTTGTGTAGCTTCAAAATATCTCCCCATAAAATTCTTATTAAATAGAAAGGGAGAATAGATGAATGCTGTCATGGAGAAGTCTGGCAGATACTACCTTAATCAGGTGATCAGTGTCATCACTGATGGGACAAGTACGATACATGTAGACCTAATAGGAAACATTACTTCAGTGATATGCTTGCCACAGATGCTTAGCCTGAATCTAATCAACCCTAAATTAAGGGATGCTCTACAAAATCATTGCCTTATAATATAAAATGTCAAGAGATCTTGAGTCAAAGAAAGTCTTATGAAAGGTTCCAGACAAAAGTTGGAGTAAAGAAAGATACATAAAAACTAAATACAACCCATGATTCTGGACTTCACGATTTTTCTATAACATATGTTTCAGGATCATTAGAAATGTTGAATAGGGTCTGAACATTGGACAGTTCTAAAATATCAATAGTATTTTCATTATTTTAATAATCATGTAGAAAAACATTCTTGTATATGGAAACAAACACGAAAGAATTTGAGGGTGTTACACATCATGGCAGCAGTAGGTAGGGACAATCTATTTGCACTGTAATCAAAACTTCTTTAATTTTGAGTTAAAAGACCAAACACAATATCGTATGACCCAACTATATTGGAATGAATGAATACCTCCACAAAAGGATTGTACAAAATTATCCAAGGCACGCGAATCATATAGTTAAAAACTAGAAATAGCCCAAATGCTCATCAATAGGGAAGTGGATAAACACATTGTAGAATATTCATACAATGAAATACCAATAAAGAAGAACAAACCACTAATACATGCAACAACGTGCATGAATCTCAAAAGCATGTTGAATGAAAGAAGACAGACACAAAAGGATGTCTATTGTTTGATAACATTTATATAAAGTTCAAGCAAAACTAATCAATGATGATGGATGTCACAATGATGATCCCTTTTGGAGGGAATTAAGTAGAATTTAATTTTTTGGAAATTTTTGGAGAGCAGTGTTCTAGATCTTAACTGGGTGGTGGTTATACTGGTGTATGCATTTGGAAAAATGCATTAATAATTATATGCTTTATTGCAAGTAAGTCATGCCTCAAAAAATTACTTTGAGCATTACAGAAAATGGCCATGGCAGGAAAATTCAGCCTTCCTGATTTTCTCATTTCAGTATCCTATGAATAAAATAGTCAACAGTTTCAACTGTTCTTGTTGCCTTGCATTTTTCCCACTGCGTTCCAAAAGTAGTCCCTCTACACTCCTCATGAAGAAAAAGAACAACTTGTTTGTAATGACCTGTAAACAAATTCCTTCACATACATAAAACTTGCAGGAAGTCTCTAGAATTATAAAAGTTTGAACATGAGAGCATTTTGGTCTAATGTATGCAATCCAATATAACACAATGCTTTATGTCTAGGGAATATATTAGCAAAAATTACTTTTTATTACAGAGCACTAGGCCTTCAAGAAATTCTTTATGATTCACTAAACTGGTAGCAAAGGATGGAGTATTTTGTTTTTGTGGCGGAATTTTCCAGAAACCACATGCTTTATATTGAATGAATCTATAATTGTTGGGCAATTTCTTTTTCCAGTTGAACAGCACTTTTGAGACTATGTTTTTCCTAGAGGTCGTGAAAAGAAAATTGGAAATATCACATATCTGCTGATGTGACATAGCAGGATCCTTTCATTTTGCACTTTCTTTTTACCTCTGAATAAAGGCAAAAGTTTCTGTAAAGACAAAAATGCTTCCTTTGGGTTCTCTCCCCTACCCCATAATTTGAGGCAACATATCTTACAAACAAAGGCTGAGGTCAGAGGTAGTTGTCTTATTCTGTGAACATGTGAAGTCCGTTGATTCTTTATGTAAATCAAATATATGTCTTGAGAATACTAAACATACTTAATTTTATATTCTCTTAATATAACACCATTTTTTGAGCAGAATATCTGAAGGAAATTGCTTCCTTTCTTTTTCCTCTTTCATATCAAATAGGGGTGTTTCCTCTAAAACCTTCCACTGTGTTGAGTTTTTGGTCTATAGGCTATTGATGTGTATAACTCTTCATCAGGCCTGTGTGGGCCACTCTCAACCTCAGACAGAAATACATCCCATTGTCACCAGCCTTGTGGCTTTACTGCTGGGATTGTTGTTAAAGTTGTGAGTGACACTTATGATCCTCCACCTAATAAATGTTTCTTCTTATTTTCTTTGTTTGAGAGCCTGAATTTTATTAGATCCAGTGAACTAAGTGAAAGTTTAATGAAAATCAGGGTCTGGACACATAAATAATCTGTCAGATTTAGCTAGTTCCCAGGATGTCTGTCTTTATTTGAAGAAGAGCTCAATTTCCTTTAGTGGGCAAGTGATGATGCCCTAATGCTCTACCTGGAAACTCTCTTCCCGGAAGTACCTACTAGCTCAGTTTTGGGAATCTTGATCCTTCGCTTCTCCTTTCAACCCTGAGGCCGCATCCCTCATGCCGGCTTCCCTGTGCCTTCCTACTCTCATTGATCCTCTTCTCAAAATAGCTTCATGTAAAATTCACTGTAATGTTTATGTGTATCAGTTCCTTGTGGGTCTATAATTTTATTAATAGGTAACTTGATCTATATGATACTTTGCAATAAAATGTTGAGAGGGAAGTTAACTATTTTTTAAGAAATTAAGGGAAAAATCACAAAATATCCTAGAAGAGGTTAAGAGAGAAAAAAATTGATAAAACATATAAATCCATGGCAAGTAAGGATAAATCAAATTGAAAAAATCCTTTAAAAATTGACTGTTATAAATGAGATAGCATGTGTGAACACAAATGTGCAATTGCAATTGAATGGAATTGATTTTGTAGACCAAGTTGATGTTTCCTAGCAAACTACAACCCACTAATATCAATAAAAAATGATGTAGGAAATATGAACATTTAGAAAGGTAGATAAAAGTGTTCCAATTAAAAGAGAAACATACTTTAATCCCTTGATAAATTTCTATCTAGCCTTTAATTAGAACATACTTCCAATATTTATTCAAAGTTCTAAATTATATAGGGTAACTTCTCAACTCATTTTAGGGATAAAGCATATGTTTGATATCAAAGCTTTATAAACATAATACAAAGAAATTGAAACTGAAACATTAATTTGATCTATAAACACAGCTGTATGTTAAAATTTGTGAAAAAGTAACAAATGACATCTAAAAGTATGTCAAAAGAATAATACACTGTTAACAAGCTTACAGAATGGTTTAGCATAAGGAAATCCATACTAATAATTCCTCATGACAAAAAAGTTCAAAAATGATATGACACTTTCCAGTAAAACAACTGCCATTAGTACTAAACACTCTACATAAAATAGAACTAGAAGAAAACCATTTAATATAAGAAAGACTGTTGTCCAATAGCAAACATTAAATTAAATAGGGACATACTCAAAGTTACTTTTATTAATGTTAACTGTAAGCCGGAGATGTCAGCCATTACATTGTTTGGGAAATTTTAGCTAATGAAGGAAGGACAGATGAAGAATATAAGTATAAAGTTTAGGAAAAAACCCTTTATTTTAATATTGAATGATCGAAAACTTTAGAAAGGAAGTAAGGATGGAAGGAAGCAAGGAGTAAGAGAAGGGAAAAATGAAGAAAAGCCCTAAGGGAAAAAAACATCAAGTGCTAGAGTTAATAAAATCAGTTGACAAGGTACCTGGATCCGATATAAATGAACACAATTAATATTTTTCCCTTATACTAGTAATATCCAATTAGAAAAGAAAATGAAAAAAATACAAATTACAATATACATAAACTGCAAACCCCAAAGAATAAATGTAGAAAAATGAAACCACAAAATCTATGTGAAAACAACCAAAACCTTTTTTGTTGAAAATAAAATACAACCTGATCTAATGGAGAGAAACTGCTTGTTCCTGGATGGGAATAACTGATAGCATATATATAAATGTCAATCATTCCAAAACTACTAAGCATATGCAATTTTAATAAGAATGCTATTTTAATTTGAATACAACAATTTTAAAATTAATTGTGCAATAAATATCTTTGAATGGCAACAAAAGGAAGTAGATTAGTGAGGCAAGCATAGTTCTGCCTTTTCCAGATGTTAGAACATTGTATAAAACCATGTTATTACACCATGGAACTATCACCCAAGAGTAACCAAATTGATCACAGAAAAGGAATATATTTATCAAGTCTGAACATTGATGAAACCCTATATTAAATATATGACAAAAATAGTATTTCAATTCCAGAATATTAATATTTTATTCATAAATAGTGCAAATAATTATTCGTCTAGAAAGAAACATAATTAAGAATATATGAAACATTCCAAATGGGTTCATGTTTAAATATTTTTAAAATCTAAAACACTAGAAGAGAAGTTCAGAGAATATTTATAAGGGAAAGAAAGGTCCTAAGAAATTGAAGAAATTCAGAATACATTGAAAACAAATTTGACTATAGTGAATTCATGTTTTTTTAAAAGGCTAAAGCTAACATAAAAGTCTGGAAAGAATATTTGAAATATATATGACAAAGAATTGTTATTCTTATTCTGAAAAGAGTACCTTGAGACCAATAAAAATTACACAAATCATCTAATGGAAACATGGGTAACATATTTAAGGAGGCAATGCTCAGAAGATGAAAAATCAAATCATCAATAAACATAAAAAGCTAGTTGACCTCTTTTGCAATCACAGTGAGAAATTACTTAACCCACTGGGCTTTGCAATTTTTAAATGATGTAACTCAGAATTGGTGAGAATGTGAAGAAACAATCCATTATAAATTATTGGCTAGACTGTGAATTGGTTCCATCAGTAGAAGCTTCCCATGAGCCTGAAAAGAGACTCTTTTTTGAATTAATCCTTTCATAGCAGGTGAGTTTCCTATTCTACTAAATGACATATAAACCCTAGACAGTAACCCAAACATTCTTTTTTTTATTTTTTAAAAAGGTAATCAAATAAATATGAGTTTCAAATACAGCGGCTCTCAAACACATCCAAATCCTTGCAAGAATCATGTCGACATTTGCTGTCCTGCGTTTGTGTGACTAAGACAAAAGCTGACATAAGGCGATCCTCAAAGGGCTGGGGAGCCAAGCCGGGCTTGTCACCTGACACGTCCACCTGGGAGATGTAGACGCGTCTAGGACGAGCACATTATCTGCAGTCAGAAAGACCCGACTGGCGACACACCCTGTCCTCTCAATGGGAAATAATAAGGTTTCTATTTCAAATTTATTTCTATTTCAGACATTTCGTAATGTTTGAAATTTATGAGATTACAATGTATAGAAACAAGATGTGCATGTGCATATGTATTTGGATTTAATGATCTTATGAATATGAAACAACACATAATACATGAAAACACAGTTCTAAAAGCTTTATGTATATTAACTTGCTTAATTCCACAAAAATGGAATTTTTGGTTGTTTTTGGTTTTGTTTTTGGTGTTTGTGTTAATTCACCTCATCAACTAACCACTGCATAGAACATGTGACTTAGTTTACAGACATTCGGGTTTGCAAAGAGTCCTTCAGGAACATACCTTTTCACAGTATGAGGCAAAACTATAGAGATGCTTTCAATAGCTCAAGAACTGAATAACCAACATACGGGTCTTTGAGGCCATTGCTTACACGTCTCCCTTCCCCATTTGGCAATTTTTCTGCTCATTAGTCATTTCCTCCTGAGGATGATTAAGATCAGAAGGAAAATCAAGTTCCAATCAGTCAATTACATCTACTTGTCAGCAACTGAAATGAAAGGATGTAGGCTTGGTGGGCAAGGATTCAGAGACAACTGGAGGGATTATCTGTGAATTTCAATTACCCTAGTACTTCTTCTATTAGCATGAATAATTGAGAGTCCAGGAAAACTAGAAAGCTTATAAAAATGCAGGAGCTGGATGGCACCTTAAGGGTAATCTTGCCCTTCCTCTCTATTGATCACCGAGGAAACTTCAGACTCAAGAGGTTTGTCTGTTTGTCCAAGGACATGCAGCTTGCTAATGGCAGATCTGGAGATCCCCACAAATTCAGCCTCTTGTACTTAGTAGTTACATGAAAAAAATTATAATCCTACATTAGTAACAGTACAATTCTATTTAAAATAACTCATGGGTTACTTCATTATGATATATCCAAAATAGATGAAGTCTCAAAAGGAGCAGGGTATGATGGGAAAGTCCTTATGAATCAGAAGGCTTAGTTCTAATTATGGCTGAATGTTATAGTAGCTCTGTGATCTTGAGCAAATGCCTTGACTTCTCTGGGCTTTCATTTTTCACTTGCCAAAAAGGGATACTTACCTTTGCCTTGACTATTCTCACAGGGTGTGGGATAAAAAAACAAATCAGAGGATGTAAAAATAATAATTAATTAATGGTCATAGCTGTATCTCCAGATGCTTCTATAGCTAGAAAGAATGCTAAGTGCTCACCATGCATCATCTGTTAATGCTCATGACAGTTTGATGATTCAGGTAATGTTGAGGGTTTGGAAACTAAAGTTCAGAGAGATTAAATACTATGTTGAAGATCACATGGATAATCACATGGGGAATATTTTGTTAATTCTAAAAGTCAATTATAAATGTGTGTGTGTGTGTGTGTGTGTGTGTGTGTGTGTGTGTGTGTGTGTGTGTGTGTGATATTTCCCCCAATCAGTGCTAAGACAAGTTGTGTTCATTACTGTGGGCCCAACACTAAACCTAGGTTCTAGATTCTGGATGACTGGAAGTGAAGGCAGCAATTTGAGAAGGTGTTGAGATATGCCTTCTCAAAATAAGTGAGTCAGGAAAGTGTGTGTAAAATCCGTGAGGCTAAACTAACACTTTCAGACTTTAGTCTGAGAAAACAGCCAACTGTGGAAGAATTTTAGGAAGAAGGATTTTATCCAAGGTACCATTTATGAAAAATCAATCAGCTATCTGAACTGATGGTTGATGGCCATATGTGTTGAGGTGGGTGGGATGTATGTAAATAAGATCATGCTTTTCATAGCTTTGAACTATTAGGACCCTTTGCATGATGCTTTAGCTGCTTCTAAGCACATTCCCATGTGAGTCATTCGAAAAGCAGGGAAGGGAGCTGGAATGGAATTCTTTCTCTTTGTCTACATGAATATTTGTCAATGAAATTTTTCTAGGAGATGAGTCACATGTCATAGCATGTAACAACTGGAAAGACTTTATAAAATGAAGCTCCATATCATTCATAATTGTGAGATGGGGTTTTCAAATGGCCCTTCCCACCTTGACCCAGCCTGTTCTTAAATCTGAAGCCCAGAAGCACTTTCTGAGGAGAACCTAGCCTTGAAATAGCACTGAAGCCTTGCTCCTTCCCCATGTTTATGTTCATTTACTCAGGTGTCCCCCCAGTAAAATACCAGGCGATGTCAGGCACTGTGCTGGGCACACGGACTACAAAGGTGAGTAAGACAGAGTCTCTGCCTTCAAGGATGTCACTATCTAGCATGGAGATGGCTGTGTAAATACACAATCATAACCTAGGTTGGGAAACTTCTGCCTGAAAGCTCAGTCTGGCATGCTGCCTATTTTTGCAAACACAATTTCATTGAAACACACCATGCCCATTCGTTTACATAATGTCTATGGCTATTTTCAAGCTACAATGTCAAAGTTGTGTAGTTGTGACAGGTTATGACCTATAAAACCTTTACTGAAAGAGTTCACAGCTGATCTGGAAGACAGAATGCTGTTCACAGGATTGGAAAGGGGGGCAGTGAGACTATATTAGTAGATCTTCGACCCAGCTACTTACTGGAATCATCTAAAGAGCCTCTAAAACATATTGATGCTCAGTCTCTTCAAAATGATTTGAATTCATTAAACATTAAAAAAAAATATTCCTAAAATGATGCAATCTTAGCATGCCATTGTGACACCAGGGTAGAGAAAGACTCTTCCGGAGAAAATGTCATCTTGACCAACCTCACTGGCATCATAGTATGTACCAGGCACAGTAAAGTGGTTGAGTGTTTTATGGAGAGAGAAGAACATGAACAAAGATCTGGAGCAGAGAGATTGCATGGCCCATCTGCTTCCATTCATCCTATAGAGGAGGTGCTGCCAGGGAAGAGGGCAGGTGGCAGAGAAAGCAGGGACCAAATCACAAGTTCTTATATATCCTGTTAAAAATGTCTGGGGCTTATCTTAAAGAGAAAAATGTGGAACATGTATCACTGAAGGGTTTTAAACAGGAAGGATAACATGGTCGAATTTGTATTAGAATAATATTATCAGCTGTCTGTGGTATAGATTTTATTTGATGGGATGAGGGCAGAAGGCAGGAGCACTGATAATGTAGGGAACTGGAGGCAGGGGAGAAGTTAGGAGTCAGCCTCAGACCCCATGAAACTCTTTACCATGTGACTGAGCCAGGATTTGGAAGATGGTCCCTGAAGTCCAACTGTGCTGTTTGTAAGAGCCATGTGGACCTGCCATCACTCAGCAACTTCCTATCTGGAGTCTCTTTTGTCCCTTGATCCTATGTGGAGCAGGTCTCACTGCCACATTCCATACTAAGCTGCTCCAGGGGCAGCTCATGTTCTGGCCACCCTGTACCTTCCTTCCTCCTTTTGCATGCCCAGAAGAGCTCTTTTGCACATAGAAACTGCTGAAGAATAATCCATTAAACAACAAACATCTCTCTTATTATTATTATTATTATTATTTATTTTTATTGGAATATAGTTGATACACAATATTATATTGGTTTCAGGTGTACAACAATATTATATTGGTTTCAGAGGTATAACATAACAATTCAGTAATTTTATGCATTACTAAATGTTTACCACAGTAAGTATAGTTACACCATCACTGTTCCAAGATATTATAATATTATTGGCTATAGTCTCTATTCTGCACTTCCATTCCTGTGATTATTTATTTTGTAATTTTAAGTTTGCACCTTCCTATCCTCTTTGCCTACTTCACCCATTCCCCCACACTCCTGTCCTATAGTAACCAACAGTCTGTTAGTATTTATGGGTCTATTTATTTTCTGTAGGTTACACATGTAAGTGAAATCATATGGTATTTGTCTTTGTCTGACTTGTTTCACTTAGTGTCGTAAACTCTAGGTCCCTCCATGTTGTCACAAATGGCAAGATTTCACTCTTTTTTATGACTGTATAATATTCCATCACATATATACTCACCACATTTTCTTTATCCATTCATCTATTAATGGCCAGTTGGGTTGCTTCCTTATCTTGGCTATTGTAAATAATGCCGCAATAAACAAAGAAGTGCATATATCTTTTTTAATCAGTGATTTTGTTTCCTTTGGGTAAACTCATAGAAGTAGAATTGCTGGGTCCTATGGTATTTCTATTTTTAGTTTTTTGAGAAACCTCCTTATTGCTTTCCATAGTGGCTGCACCAATGTACATTCCCATAAGCATGTATGAGGGCTCCCTTTCTTCCACATCCTCAGCACTTGTTATTTCTTCTTTTGAGTAAGGGAAGTGACTGACACAAGCCACCGGGCCACCAGCCACAGAGCCTGGGCAGCAGCAGTGTGACTGGACTCAGGAATCAGATATTTCCCAGGCCAGGATGCCAGAGTTCTGCTCTGGTTCATGCCACACATACAGTACAACTACTCCATCACTTACCTCGTGAGAAGCACTCCCGTAAAGTGGTGCAATTTACACTGGACAGTGAATACCAGCACCACGTCAAGCAAAATGGTGCTCGGTGATGCTCACAATTTAGCGATAATTCCCAGCAAGTGGCTTTTGCCCCTTTGATTTTCCCTCTTTCTCTGCCAGCTCTTATTTTCTGAAATTATCATTTACTTTTGTATCTTAACACAAGGTCCAAGCTGAACTCCTTCTTGCCCTACTGAGAATTCCTCATCCCTCCTTCTATTGGCAAGAACTCTAATGACTAGTATTTGAACAATTTTATTTCTGTTATGAACTCTAATCCCCTGGTGCTAAAGCCTCCGTGAAGAAAATAGAATTATTTATGCTATTTTTAAAGAAGGCAGCTAGATTTCCTCTCCTCTTTTTTGTCAGGAAGATCTTAAAACGCTGCAAATGCTGGCCAGCTCAGCTGGGACCGAGCAGTCTCTCCTCCTGCTGGTGCACACAGCCGCTGCTTAATTTAGAGCGATTCCAAAGGCATGGGGGCAATAACGCGGCATTCATGCTGTTAGGAACGATCACTTTGCTTGGAGACATATGAAGCCGTTGAAGGCTGAACAGATCACAGTAGCTTAAGGTGCTGGGAGATAAAAGGGGCGGCTTTCCTGAGAGAGACTCCAGAGATGGCTGGTCACCAGCACACGCCGCCCGCTGATTTCATCGCTGCTTCTTTATCTCTTTCTTCCTTCCCTTCCCTCCCTTCCCTGCTCTTCCCTTCCTTCCCCTCCCCTCCTCTCTTTGCTCCTTCCCTCCCTTCCTTTCTTTCTTTCCTTCTTTAATTTCCTTAGTAAAACTCATGTGAATTTAGGGCAGGAGAAGGAAATGGGAGGATTCAGACCTCACAGGTGTAGTTATCATTTCACATAAAGAATCAATGCCCTGCATCTACAGACCCACTGAGGTGCAAAGACCAGAACTAAGATTGCCACAGATGCGGATATTGTGCTGTGCTTTCTGCATCCCAGTGGATAATAATCTCTAACTTTGAAAGATTAAATAGCATAATAAAGATTAAATGACGGTATAGTTATTGGTACAAATGAGTGATCAACAAAACCTACCTGTCTTCTAGCTTTCATCTATAGTTGTATAACCTCAGGACAGTCACTCCAGCACACTGAGTCTCACATTTAAAACAGGACTATTGGTGACACATTTAAAAGTATTAAATAAGGTAAGATGTTAACGTCCTTGTCACTTATGACGTGCTGTATAAATCTGGAGCATATACTTTGTTAGTTTATACGTAGCATGTCAATGATCAACTAAAAAGCACCCTTGTGGACAGATTAGTATATGGCAACCACTGTACTAGGAACTTTTAAAATATATGCTTTTTAATTATTACAACCACCCTGTGCAGGATGTAAGATCATTTTTACCGGATGGATTGCAAACTGGGTCAACAGCAGATGACAGCTAATGTTTATGTTCTAATGCTTTAGATGCATTATGTCATTTAATGGTCTCATCAACTCTATAGCATAAATACAGTCATCCTCATTTCCTGGTGAGGAAACTGGGGTACAGAGGGACTGAGTCACTTTTCCAAGGTCATATAACTAGTATGAGATAAAATAAGATTTGGAGGCAGGCAGTCTAACTCTGCAGACCTCAGTGTAACTCACCATGTTATATGGCAAAGTAACAACTTGGTTGTGAGTTTATTCCTTGAGCTCATAACTGCTGTCCTTACTTGAAATTAACTCATAGTAGTATTTCATGAGATACAATGTCCTTTCTATTTACTGCATTATTTCCAAAGACACAGAATGTAATATTTATTGAAGTAAATTCTGTTGGGAAAAACAGTGCCGTTTGTATAGAGATCACTCATTCACTGTCATCAGTGGATATCTGGGTTTGTATACTTATGCACCTATTTATTAATATATGTAATATATACTCCCTTGGAGTGGGGCTGCTATTTGGTGATTCCTCTCTGTAGGATGCAACAATCAGAAGACATACCAGACCAATATCTAGAAGTAATTAAAAAGTAATATAAAATCGTTATTTGCTGTGGGCTTGCATTCACAATCTAAAAAAGTCTACAAAACTCTAAGAATGCAGATATCTGGAATTTTCCTTTTTCTAATGTCTTCTTTGCATTTTCCCAAATCTGTTCTGCTTCTTCTGCTAGTATCTCCTTAATAGTACAAATTATTTTTATCTCTGTATTCTCTACCCAGTAGCCTGATCAACAAAACTGCTGAAAAATCAGCATGGTAGAAATAAAACAAGAGCAAGAGATGGTAAAAACTTGTGAAAACACAAGGAAACATTTAGCTTTGATGTGTGTGTGTGTGTGTGTGTGTGTACACATATACACGTATTCATATATATGTGTACACTTTATGTATGTGTGCAGTTTATATGCATATATATATGCAAATGCACATATATAAACTATTAAGAATTAGTGTCACTTGTAAGAGGGTAAAAGAAATACATTGCACCTCATTAAGATACATCTAAGATAAATGATTTGTCACAAATGTTTAACAGTTTTCTTAAAATGCCAAGATTTTTGTGTTATTTTGTATTATGTAACCACAATGACCTGCCCATGTGTTGGAAACGCATTCAGCTTCCCCACTTTCCTCCGTCACCTCTTGGTTGGAAGGCTCTGAGGATCATTTCTGTGTGTTTGCTGGCAGGCAGAGCCAACAAAGGGAAGCAAGCCTCCCCCAGTTGGACGGAAGCCTCACCCTTCCCCAGCAGTAAACAGGGAGGCCAGGGCTGTCTAATTGAGAAATCGTATGTCAGCAAAGGATTATATAAAGCCAGTGGGACATATTTTATTCAGCTTTTCACTTTTAGCTACCTCTCTCCCTCTTCCTAGAACAGATTTTCCTCTGGCTTTGAAAGATGCTAATGGAGCGTTATTAGTTCAGGAAGAAAATTGCCCTGGAGAATCATAATGACTTCACTGCTGCGGTGACATCAAACCAGACCATTTAAGAATAATGGGGTTTTAGTTCCTACAGCGAGAGTCAGATTTGGGAGATAAATAGCAAGTGAAAGTCCCATGACATGTAAGACAGAAAAGGAGGGCAGGCTTCAGAATTTCTTTGGTTGCTGAGCTTAGTGCGAGGCCACCCCAAAAGTCTCCTGACATCAGAGATTGGAAGACAGAAATTAAATATTTAAAGCTGAATTCAGCTCTTTCCTACTATTCCACGGCTTTAGGAGGTAAAAGACTCCACAGCAAATGAAACAAAACAAAACAAGAACACTTCCTCTGTAAGTTCAAAGCCTTTATTCTTATAACCAGATTTTCTAGAAGTTTTTAAGAACTGAGGCATACATAGCTCACTGGGCTTTATAATTTAATAAAACACAAGAAGAAATAGGAAGGTTAGAGAAGGGTTGGGTTGCTTGATGTCCAAAACGTGCTTATTTGTATACCATTAGGAAAACCATTTTGGGAATTCTAGGGCTTTCTTAATGGGATCTGTCAAACAAGAGGGCAGCTAGCCTATGCAGCGTTCAGGGCGTGATAACACAGAGAGCGTCAGAGCACACTTCACCTAAGGACCTCTGGCCCGTATGAATTCTGAGATGGACATGGTGCTAAGCCAGTGTCTTTGCTGACATGAGCAGGTGCAAGATAAAGATTTCAGAGCACGTGTCCGGGTCTTGGAGGAAGGGAGCCGTGGTGGGAGAGCAAGAGGGAAAGAGAGAGAAGGAACAAATGGCTTTGGAGGGAGACAGACCTGGGTCTGTGCCTAAGACGCTACTTCTCGTCCACATTTGTCGTGGGCAGTAGACTGATTGCCAGCATCGTGAGCGTCAGAGCTCTGCAGACCACCACGTTTGGAATCCCAGGCTGGAGATGGATTCGCTGTGCCATCTTAGTCAAGTTACAGAACATCTCTGAGGTACCATTTTTTAATCTGTCAATCTCAGAGAATCTATGTGAGGATTAAAATGGATAATGTTGAATATGGCATTTAGCACATAGTAATATGTAGTGGTATCTGGCACAGGAACTTAATTTTTTTAGTTACATGAATATTGTAAACTCTTTGATCTCCTAATATTCTCTCTTTTGCTAAGCCTTGTTGTTGGCCATCTCCCTTCTGATACTAGACTTCATCTTAAAACAACAATAACAAAACTAGTAGTAAAATATGTAAAGCATACAGAAAAGGAAAAGAAAATACAACAGATCCCTATGTTTTATGAAGGGCCCCCACCCATAAGATGGCGAACCTCTTGCTTCTCTTCCGAGTCCTCGGTTCCCACCAGCGCCACCTGAAGCCCAATCACCCCTCGCCCCCCTAATCCCAGCACCTAGCCACCAGCCCCCAGCCCCGTAGAAGTGACACCACAATCACCCCGTGCCCCTTCCTATATAACCCAGCACCTTTCCCTAATAAAGCGGAATTCTCCGGTGAATTGCTGCTGTGTGTCGCTCCCTTCCTTTCATTGGTGCCGAAACCCGGGAGATGGGACACCCCAACTGGGCCCCGTCTTCCCCCGACACCAGCAGCAGCTTGCCCTCGTCCTCTTTTTCCGGCGCTGGCTCCTCACACTCACCACTCCTCTCTGGCCTTTGGGTAAGTTTTCCCCCGGAGTGGGCCGCTCTTCCCCGACGAGGGGGGAACTCTCCCCGCCTCAGGCCTTCATGGCTGCGGCGGACGCTCAGGCCCCTCCTCCGACAGCCATAAACGAGGTGACTCCTTGGGGATGAGAACGCTCCCTTCCCCCCCACCCCCCCTTCTGTTCCTTCTGCCAAAAATTCCTAGTACTAGGCTCCTCGTGACTCCGGCATCTGCCTTCTTAGAGGAGTCTGGGTGACGACCCACACTTCCTGAGAAACCGACTCGTATACGAGTGTCCGCAGACCCCCAAGGATCACCGGGGACGCCCTTTGTCTCCTTGCCGTCTGCTCCCAGTCCGAGGGTCTCCGTTCATCTTCCCCTGTGTGTCTCCTTCTCTGTCCTTTAGCCATGGGAGCCTCCTCATCCCTCCCTGGAAGCTCACCTCTTAAATGCCTGCTCAAGCATCTAGCCACCCTCTCCCTGACGCCTGATATAAAACTAAAACTTCTGCATAAATACTGCTCCCAAGATTGGCTGACATGCCCCCTAGACAATCACAACCAATGGCCCGCAGGGGGAGCTCTTGATCCTAACATCACTCGCGATCTCTTTAACTACTGCCAGCGCCTGAAAAAATGGAAGGAGATTCCCTATATCGAAGCTTTCTGCCTACACCCCCGCCTCCCCCAAGTTCTCCCAGCCTGCAAGCCGTCTCCCCCGCAGAAGCCTCCTGGTCACTCCCTTCCCCCTCCTCTCCTACAACAGCCCCTCCCCCTTCCTCCCCCACCATCTCCTCCCCCACCTCACCCCCCTGCAGATCAGGCCTGAGCCTTTCAGCCCCCCTCTAAGTCCCAGGAGCCTCCTCCGTCTTTGCCCCCATCACCTGTTTCTCCCCCACAGACTGAGCCAGAACCCTCCAGTCCCCCACCGCCGTGGGTCTCCGCTCTCGAGATATCTTCGCCTGCTGCTTAATAGCAGGTCTGAAAAAGGCAGCTCGTAAAGTAGTCAATTTTCAAAAGCTCCAAGACATAATTCAAAGGAGGGAGGAGACTCCCTCCGAGTTCTTAGACAGACTCACTCAAGCCCTGTTACAGTTACCAGCCTGGACCCAGAAACGCCTGACTGAAGACATGTCCTTATGACATACTTCCTGGCTCAGAGCTACCCCGACATTAAAGCTAAACTCAAAAAGTTAGAACAGGGCCCTGCTACCCGACAGACTGAGACCCTAACAGTGGCCTTTAAAGTCTTCCAAAATCAGAAGGAGGAGAAAGAACGCTGTAAACAAAAGGCTGATCAGGCCAATTTCCAAATGTTGGTCCAGCTGATAAAACCACAACCTGGGCGCCCTTCTATAAACAAGCCCCCCCCAGGAGCTTGTTTCAAGTGTGGAAAAGAGGGACATTGGTCAAGGGCATGCCCCTCCCCCAGATCTCCTACCACCCCAGCCCCAGATGCACAAAAAGGGCCACTGGGGGTCTGATTGCCCAACCACCTGAAGGGGAGGCTGGACGAACAACCCCCATCCTAAGCCCGCTGTAGTGGGGCTGGCAGAAGAAGATTGACGGGGCCTGGGGGCCTCTCGCCCGACCATTTCCATCACCAAACAGGAGCCCAGGGTTACTTTAATAGTAGACGGTCGCCCCATCTCCTTCCTCCTAGATACAGGAGCCACCTTCTCAGTCTTGCGGGAATACCGGGGCCCTACCACGCCTGCCATTACTCCTATAGTCGGGGTAGGAGGTAAACAGATTTTCCCATTAAAACCTCCCCCCTTTATGCACCATCCAGGACAATTCCATACCTTTCTCCCACTCCTTCCTGGTTATGCCCCAGTGTCCCATCCCCTTACTAAGACAGGACATCCTTTCTCTCCTCCATGTTTCCATAACTATATCCACTCCCACAGCCCCCAGTACTCACTTTCTGATGGCCCTCATAGCCGACGACCCCCCCTACCCAATGAAAGCTCCAGTTCCACCCTCATACACCCTGTAAATCCCAAAGTTTGGGACATTACAAGCCCCTCCTGGCTCTATGTCCTCCTGCCTCTATCAAATTATGTGACCCCTCTCTCCACTGGAAACTGTTCCTGGAAACAATGGCCGCAGACGCCTGGCTTCTGGCACCCGTGTCCTCTTGGCACCGTTAGAATCAACAAGTCCTCGACCTATGGTTACAGGGAACCTTCACTGATTTCCAACCTGAGGAAGTCCACGTCTACTCGTCCTTACTGTGGGGAGTCCTACCAACCCTTTCCTCACGGTCCTCAAGCCCTCACTCCCTTCTCCGCCCCCGTTCAGCAGGAAGCAGTCAGAGAGACAGCAACGTCCACAACCCCATAGAGGAGAAAGGGGGGAATGAAGGGCCCCCACCCATAAGATGGCGAACTTCCTGCTTCTCTTCCCGGGTCCTCGGTTCCCGCCGGCGCCGCCTGAACCCCAATCACCCCTCGCCCCCTTCCCAATCCCAGCACCTAGCCAATAGCCACCAGCCCCGTAGAAGTGACACCACAATCACCCCATGCCCCTTCCTATATAACCCAGCACCTTTCCCCAATAAAGCGGAATTCTCCGGTGAATTGCTGCTGTGTGTCGCTCCTTTCCTTTCATTTTCAATGTCCAAAGTTCACATATTAATTGACTCACCAAGTATTGATGTGAACAAGCTAGAGGCTGGGGATGTGGCTGGGAACCAAACAGATAAATACCCTGGAGATTGTGACTGACAAATATTAATGAGGCTATATTTGCTTCAGGTATTTTTAAAGAAGTGATTGGTTACAGATATGGCTGGAGTCAACTGCCTATCCTATATTCTCCTCCTAAGCCTCTTAAAAAAGGTGTCTATCCACAACTGATTGATTATAAGTGATAGCGTGGGGTCAAGCCCAATCCAACCCTCCCCCGTTGGACTTGGTAGGCATTTTTTCACACTGACTTTCAGAACATCAACAACCAGGGGTGCTGCAGGTGGTGCTCTCGGAGTTCAGGGGGCAGCTTGCAGCCTCCTGAGGGGCCCCTGTGGATTAGTCTAATGGGAATTGAAAGGATCAGAGGAGAGGACATGTAGGAGAGATTTTATTCACTGTAAAAACATCCCCAAATGCTATGCATCTATGCATCTTTCTTTCATTGGTCATCTCTTGGGGGCCACCACACATTGGCTGGACCACACCTGTCTCCAGAGTCTCACTACTTTCTCTATTGCAGGGGCCACCTTGACCAGCTCTGGGAGGGCTCGGAGGCCATGCCTGGAGTTTTGAGCTCCTCAAACTCCATCAATGAAGGATCTCAAAACTGCTCAAATAGGAGCATCAAATGTTCCAAACACCCTCACACCCCGTTGTCCCAGCAGACAGTGTGTTGGAGAGTGCAAATAGTGAGCCCCCATCTGAAAGAGCACAGATCAAGGAATCAAAAGGGAGCAACAAAGAGGGATGAGAGACTAGGACTGAAACAGCTTCACCTTTTCTTGCTTAGATTTTACTCAAAGGAAAGAATATGAGACAAATGGGCTTTAATATAGTGAAGGGCTGAAACCTTTTGTTCTCCTCCATAATAACATTTTATCTTTCTTGTTAATGTACCAGCTCCTGTTTATAATTGTCTCTAGTGAACTGAACACCATTAAGGGCTATCTCTCTCATTCTATCCCTCTCTCCAGCCCCCATCACCCTGGGTCTGTCCTGCATTGCAGGTGCAGCCTCCCTACTGGTTTCCTTCCTCTCCGTCTCGCCCCAGCCCTCCTCCACACTGCAGCCAGAGCTCATTAGTCGCCCAGGCCGCCATAACAAAATCTCACGGACTGGAGGCTTAGTTCTCACAATCCTGGAGACTGGGAAGTCCAAAATCAACATGCTGGCTGATTAGGCTCTGATGAGAGCTCTCTCCCTGGTGTGTAGATGGCCACCTTCTGGCTATGTGTGCACATGGCCTTTCTTTGTGGAGAGAAAGGGAGGCCACTAGTGTCTTTTCTTATAAGGACACAAATCCTGTTGGATCAGTGCCTCGCTCTCATGTCTCATTAAACCTTAATGGCTTCCTCAGATTCCCTGCCTCCAAATCCAACCACACTGGGAGTTAGGACTTCCACCTATGAATTGAAAGGAGACACAAACTTCAGTCCATGACATTTTGTCCCTGGGCCCCCAAAATTCATGTCCTTCTTACTTGCAAAATGCATTCATTCCATCCCAGCAGCCCCCAAAGTCTTAATTCATGTCCTCACCAGCTCTAATGTCTAAAGTCCAAAATCTCATTTAAATACCGTGTAAATCAGATATGGGTAAGAAGCAAAATATGATTCATCCCAAGGCAAAATTCTTTTCCAGCTGTGAGCCTGTGAAACCAGACAAGTTAAGTGCTTCCAAAATGCAATGGTGAGCCAGGGGCATAGGATTAATATTCTCATTCCAAAAGGGAGAAATCAGAAGGCAAAAAGGGATGACAGGTCCGAAGCAAGTACAAAACCGAGCAAGCAGATTCCATGAGATCTGAAGGCTGGTGAATTAGTCCTGCTTGGTTCAATACTCTGCCCTCGCAGCCCATGGGGGAGGCAGTGTCACCCACAAAGCTCAGTGGGGTGCCCCCACCTTGGGCTTGGTGTGGCAGTACAGCCCCGTGGGGCTGGGCTTGCCCTTGAGGTGCTGGGTGGTGGCACCTTAGCCCTGAAACCAAACAGGACCCCCACCGTTTGAAACCAAAAACCAGTCCTATGTGGGCTGTGGTGGAGTGGCAGCCTTGCAGACACCTGAGTCACCTCCAGGGTCCTTCTTCCCTTTTCCAGAAGGATAACTCGTATTCCTGTTGGATAGCTCTATTGTCTGGTCCAGCTGAATCCCAGAAGTCAGACAGCCTTCTTTCATTCTACCCCCATAGCTTTCGTTCCCTTCAGTTCCTGCTGACAGCGTGTCTGCTGGTATAATCCCATGCCCACTGCTGACTCCTGCTGAGGCGATGAATTCAATTCATGGTTCATACCCACAATAATCCTAACAAACGGTTGTTCGGCTATACCCTGAGTGTGATCTTCAGAAAAGACTTCCTCACCTTTTACAACACAGATAGGCTGAAAAATTTGCAAATCTTCAAGTGCTGGTTCTTTTTTACTTAACTGTACCTTTGATCTCTCTCTCACATCGCACACTTCACTAATTAGCAAGAAACATGCTGATCTTTGCTTAGAAATCTACTTAACTAAATATCCAGTTGCATCGTTCACAGTTTCTTCCTTCCACAAAACACTAGAGTGCAATTCAGCCAAGTTTTGCCGCTTTATGATAGGGATTGCCTTTTCTCCATTTTATAGCTTCTTCCTTATTTCCATCTGAGACCTCACCAGAATGACCTTTACTGTTCGTATTCCTACCAGTGATCTCTGCACAGAATTCTAAGCTTTTTCTAGCAACTATTTTAAAACTCCTCCTGCCTCTACCCACCACCCAGTTCCAAAGCCACTTCTCCATTTTTTAGGAACTTGTTACAGCCGTCCCTCACTTCACTGTACAAAAACCTTCATTAGTTGGTGTTCCCGGAGAAAATATCACAACATGCATATATATGAGAGAAATGGAGAGATTATAAAGAATTGGAGAATTGGCCCCTGTGATTACGGGCTCTGACAAGGGACAAGTCCCAGTACCTTGCACTGGTAATCTGGAGACTGGTATGCTGGTAGCATAATCCCTGTCCAAAGGCAAGTTTGAATCCAGTGTTTGAGTTCAACTTGAAAGGTAGGAAAAAAAAATGTTCCAGCTGAAAGGCAAGCAGGCAGAAGGAATTCCCGTATTCACTCTGTGTGTTCTATTGAGACTTCAACTGACGGCCTGGATGAGAACCGCCGTGTTAGGCAGAACTGTTTTTACTCGGTCTGCCAATTCAAGGGTTAATTTCATCCAGAAATGCCGTAACAGACGCTCCAAAATGACGTTTGACCAGATATCTGAGCAGCCTGTGGCCTGGTCAACACATAAAATTAACCATCACAGTGAATGACTTTTCAAAGGCAAGTCTATGATATGATGGGTTGAATTGTGTTCATCAAAAAGGGTATGTGGGAGTCTTAACCCCCAGCACCTCAGAATGTGACCTGATTTGGAAAGAGAGCAGTTGCAGATGAAATTAGTTAAAATGAGGTCAGATGATAGTCGGGTGGGGGCCCCTAATACAGTATGACTGATATCCTTATAAGAAAAATGCTATGCAAAGAGACAAAGACACAGGAGAAAACCATGCGAAGCTGGGGGATGGAGTGGTGCATCTGCAAGCCAAAGAATGCCAAACATCACCAGCACCCCAGCCGCAGCTGGGAAGAGCAAGCAAGGAGCCCCCTGCAGCTCACAGAGGGAGCACAGTAATGCTGGCCCCTTCATTTTGGACTCCAGCCCCTGAAACTGTGCAACAGTACATTTCTGCTGTTCTAAGATACCCAGTTTGTGATACTTAGTTGCAGAAACTCTAGGAAGCCAAAATACTTTCCTATAAACATTTAATGCCTCTCTATGTTGAACAGAATTCAGATCACTCTATAGAACAACCTTTGAGCCCTCCTCACCATCAGGCATGATCTTCCGTCTTCCATTTGCAGTTCTCCTTCCTTGCAGTCACTAAAGCTCAGCCACAGTGGGCAACTATTCACTATTGCTGAAATAGGCCCTGAATTGTCACCTCTTCTGTCTTGATCCCACTTTTAAATGGGTCAATTTTGTCTTCTCCCCTTTTACTGCCATAATAGCTCACCATTCAAAATCTTAGTCGTTCTTCAGAGTTAAGATGGAATAATCTCACCT
Source organism: Manis pentadactyla (assembly GCF_030020395.1). Classification (NCBI taxonomy): domain Eukaryota; kingdom Metazoa; phylum Chordata; class Mammalia; order Pholidota; family Manidae; genus Manis; species Manis pentadactyla. The sequence continues at coordinate 10,438,623 of NC_080023.1, forward strand.
CTAGGAAGAGTTCCCTGTTGCCTCCATTGGGTAAGGATTAATTGTCCCTGCCCACAGATGGTTCTACAGAAAATTGCCATTGCCATTACCTTTAATTAGCATTCATGTCTTCCTATTTATTTCACTCAAATGCATATTTACTACAGCTTCTAGCATAGTAACTAGCACACAGGAAGTGCCCATACATTTATTCAACAAATATTACTGAATATGATGTTCCAGGCATTGTTCCAAGACAGCAAAGTCTCTGTTGTTATATAACTTATACCTGCTAGTGGAGGGGGGAGTACAGACTGCATAAAAGGAGATAAGTGAGTAAGTTCATTTGCAGCATTGGGAAGAATTATGAAAATACAAGAGAGAGCTCTGTGATAGGAAGTGGCTGCCATAAGGAGTGGGGAGTAATAGTAGATCAGAAGGCCAAGGATTTCCTCACTCAAGAGGTGATTTTTGAGCTGAGACCCAAATGACAGGAAGAAGCAGCCCATGCAGACCAATCACAAGTGCGTGGCAGGAAGAGGGCAGAGGAGGTGAGGAGGCCAGGGCCAGGAGTGCCCTTGGTGTTTCTGAGCCAGAAGTGGATGAGGAGAACAGTGGTGAGAAATAACTGCTGGATGGCTTTTAATGGCTGATGATTTTTCAACCACCTTGGAGGGTTTCCTTGAGAAATGGAAAGGGGATAGAGAAACTTCAAGTCTGGAAAGAATACAGAATTGAGAGGTAATTCGAAATCTCTCATCAGTGTTTATGCATGTTTCCCCCAGAAGTCACTGCAAAATGTGTAACAAATGCCCTCTCTGTTAGTCTCTGTCATTCAGAATCAACCCGGTACTTACTGAGCTGCCATCACAGGTCTCTTATCATCCTATTTAACCCCCAGACTGGCTGAAATGTTTCCTAACACTCTGTGTTGGTTAAGTAGGCTGGCCACCCCATGGTAACTGAAACACTGGTGTCTTCTTACCACAAAGGGCAGTTCCTGCTTATGTCCTTGCCCACCACAGAGTGGGGTGAGCTCTATTCTTCTCATGCACCAGGCACAGGAGGACCCTGGTCTCGGCACAGGCCTATCTGCCACCTTGACCTTTGCAACAAGGAAAGAGAGCCTCTGGGGAATTGCACTTGCTTGTCACAGCTTCAGCGTGGAGCCAACCAGTCACATAGGCGAGGAAGCTTTGTCCCAGTGCAAGGGAGCCAGGGAGTGTCAGAGAGCAAATAATAGTGGGTGAGCATTACCATCTCTGTCCCCACACACCCACTTTTGAAATAAGTCAAGGAGAGTCCCTAAAGGTTAAACACGTGCATGAAGTATGTGTGGTGTGTATGTATTATGTGTGTTGTGTATATTTACATACATTTAAGAGTTCCGGTGAGTGCCTATATTTGCCCTGTGAAAAACAAGAGAGATGTTTTTAAGAAAGTTCACTAAAACAAACAAAAAATCAACTAAAAGATGTTAACAATGGCTATGTTTGGATGCTGGGATTTGGTGTGATTTTTAATTTTTCTTTCTTTTGACTTTTTAATGATTTACTCCATTGTTTTGAGTTTCTGCAAGCATATTAAACACTCAAAATCAGAACAAAACCAGGAAAGCTATTTTCATTAAAAATTAAAAAATAAGAGCTCCCTGAAGGTTACCAGCCACAAGTCATTCCTGTTTTGATCATCAGGAATCACAGCAGTGCCTGCGCCACCGCCCGGGCATCCTGCTGCTGCCATTAGAATGCAAACGGAGAGAGTGTAGGGTGACCCACTTCCTCCGCAAGATCATGGAGGTTTTCCATTCCCTTCCTCTACTCTCCTTCACAGCACATACCTTTGAAACTAGTTATTGGGTGTCTGTCCTTCCAGTGGAAAGTCAGTTTCCTGAGAGGAGGGTTCTGCCTCTTTTGCTGACTGTGGTATCCTCTACAACTAGTTCCTGCAAGAGGAGATTCTTAGGAAATATTTCGAATGAACGAAGAAAAGAAAGGAAATAAGAAACCTACTGTACAACTACT